>NC_090445.1:904927864-905533319 GCF_031143425.1 Pleurodeles waltl | reverse complement strand
CACACTACTATAAAGTATTCAGGGGTGCTGAGCTATGCTGCAGTGACGATTGAGGCTAACTAGTAAAGCTCTGGCGGCCCTTTCCCAGCATTTCTTCACTACACACGATCTCTCCCTTCCTCTGCCACTTCAGACCGACCTTTGTGGTGCTCACCGGACGCTCCCTCACCTGGATTTCTCGTCATTTCTGACTTTACATGGCAATCGAGGAGCTCTTGATGCTGCCAACTCCTTCCTGGCTGCCGCTGTACCATGCAGGCACGGTTTCCTCCAGCACGGACATCCGGGAGGTGCTGGTGCTGGTGCTGATGAGCCCTTCAAGATGTCTCCCAGGTTCTTCTTTTCTCTTCACACAACAGACAGCCCATCCGTCACAGTATCCACATCTCACCAGGTTACTCCCCTACCGACCTCTGGATCATCCCAAGGCCTATGTGACTTGCCACTCAAAGCAGGGGGCAGTCCTCCATTGCCTGGAGCATCTGCCCCCTATCCATGTTGCTGACTGACCACAAGATGCCCGGCTCCCTGTATCCTGGCACCCGGAGTTAAAGGCACATGAAGACAGTCCCTTTGACTATGCCTGTATGTGTATTCCGTGTCTGAGTCAGTTTGACAGTTGGGCTGGTTGCACCTCACACTAGACAGTGACACAAAGGGAGCTGGGTGTTGTCTGCTTTTCCTGATGAGCCATCTGTGCTAGGAGGGATGGGAGAAGTGGTCACTCACACCTGAAAGGGCTGTGCTTGCCCTCACGCAATGTAGTCTACAACCCCCTGGTGGGTGTCTGGGGCCTGGCCTGGGCAAGGCAGGATTTCACATTGAAGATAGACTTTGCTTTGAAGTAGGCTTACTTAAAAAGAGAAATTGGGTATAAGTAGGGCACCCAAAACCACAGACTTTAGAACACTTCTGGAAACAAGAGGAAACTCTGCCTGGAGAAGAGATGAGGAAGAAGAGCTGTCTTGGCTGTGCTGTGTGGAGCTATCCTGCAGTTGCTGCTTTTGCCAGAGTAAGAGGGCAAAGACTGGACTTTGTGTGCTTTCCATTTTGAGAAGAAATCTCCAAGGGCTTAATTTAGAGCTTGCCTCCTGTTGTTTGAAGTCTCAGGGACAGCAAAGACTTCTCTCTGCCAGCACCTGGAGTCTCTGGAGATACTCCTACTCTGCCATGTGGTGCCAATCCAGTTACTGGGACCCTGCAAGGAGAAGCTGGCAGCCTAATAGGAGGAAATCCACGCACAGGACGCCATGCAGGTAAAAGTATGACGCGACTCCGATCTGCGGCTGAAAAATCGATGTGCTGCCGGCTCCGCGGCTGAAAATCGATGCTCGCCGGAAATGCGGCTGCAGATTTGACGCATGGAGCAGGAGAAACGATGCGCAGCATCGCTGACGGAGGCTGGGAGATCGCAACCCATGCTGTGTGCTTTTCAGATAATCGTGCAGCAAGATTTCCGACGCAAGTATCGCTGGGCGTGTAAAAACAACACAAGGCCTGACCGGACCCGAGAGTGCTGACTGGATCAAGCATGGCTCTCCTGCAGAGAGAAGAAACAACGTGTCCGACCCGACAAAAGGAGAAACGACGCAAGGTCTCACTTATGAGTGAAATCGACGCATCGCAAGCCCTCTTTGACACACACTCGCCGTGCAGGTTTATTTTTGACGCACCCAGAGCGTACATTTTCACGCTAACAGTGTTAGTGTGTGTTTTGACCTACATAAAGAATCTTTTTGCTTTTTAATTGATAACTTGACTGGTGTATTGTGGATTTTTGGTCTTTTTGGTCTAGTTTTGTTTAGATAAATATTTCCTATTTTCTAAACTGGTGTTGTGTCATTTTGTAGTGTTCTCATTAAAGGCCAGATGTAGAAAAATCAGTTTTTGCGACTTGAAAATTGCGAGTCTGAGCGACTCGCAATTTGCAAGTCGCAAAAACAGATACAGAATGGTGTCTCAGACACCTTCTGCGACTCGCTATGGGGTGACGCATAAATTATGCAAAAAACAAAGAGAACTCTGGGAAGTTCCCAATTTAGGTGGAGAGCTGCTCTAGTAAGTACTGTGCCTGGAGTGGTAAATGGCTTTTGTCATTTTACAGCTCGGCGAGGATGACACTATGTCAATCCTATGCTCAAAGATTTTGCTGTACAAATGGCAAAAGACTTTGTCACAATCTAGCTCGGCGAGGATAGCACTGTGCTGATCCTATGCTTAAAAACTTTGCTAGATAAGCAGACATTTGAGATGAGCAAATCTAGAGTGTTGCTGGTTTTGCAGAGTGCTCCTTACTAGAGCAGCTCTCCACCTAAATTGGGAACTTCCCAGAGTTCTCTTTGTTTTTTGCATAATTTATGCGTCACTCTAACCCTGAAAGGGCCTTGGTTTGACTCATACTGGGTGCTCCCTTGTGTCTGGACAAAGCTATACCCCTCGAAGAGCTCTAATGAGAGCGAAACACGTGTCACGCATTCCAGGTTGGCTTGGATGGTATTTGACCAGTCCAAAGCTGTAATACTGTGCCTGGAGTGGTAAATGGCTTTTGTCATTTTACAGCTCGGCGAGGATGACACTATGTCAATCCTATGCTTAAAGATTTTGCTGTACAAATGGCAAAAGACTTTGTCACTATCTAGCTCGGCGAGGATAGCACTGTGCTGATCCTATGCTTAAAAACTTTGCTAGATAAGCAGACATTTGAGGTGAGCAAATCTAGAGTGTTGCAGGTGTTGCAGAGTGCTCCTTACTAGAGCAGCTCTCCACCTAAATTAGGAACTTCCCAGAGTTCTCTTTGTTTTTTGCATAATTTATGCGTCACTCTAACCCTGAAAGGGCCTTGGTTTGATATATATCAATATGTTTGTGTGTATAATTTTTAAAACATATATATATGTATATATACATATATGTAAATATATATACATATATACATATTCACTGAAAAAAACGAAGGTTACAGGCACGTTATAGTTAGGTTCTGAATTAACTTATTTTGAGTAACTATAACTCGTGCCCTAAGGTAAATATAACTTGCGCCTTTGCCATGCACGGCTAATTACGCCACATAATATTTCATTGATGAGATCTGCCATTGCATCTTTGGTATTATCACTGCAACATTTGCAGTAAAATCATTGATAAGCAAACTGTGCATGGCAAGTGCGCAAGTTAGAGTTACCTTACGGCGCACGTTAAAGTTATTTAAAAGAACTCTAACTATAACTGCTGAATTTCTATGGCTTTGTACAAGTAAATTGTGAACCTAACTATAACGTCACTGTAACCTTTGATTTTTACAATTAATTTCTATGTTTTTTTTTTACATATGGTCATTTTCATTACTTAACTTTAATCCAATCACCGTCAGTCGTGATTGGCAGAGGTTGGCCACATGACCAACACCCTATAAGCACCCAACTTTGCACCGTGCATGACCTTTGCCTGTGTGCAAACATGGTTGCCCACAAGGGCTGGCCTGCAGCAAGTCCTTGCGGCCGACCCCTATCCATCCAAACCCATGCTGTGCACACCCCTTTCACTGTGCACTGTGCATGGTGGAAGTTGGCAGTGGTCTCTCTGAGTGTCAGAATAGGTATGAGAGGGTGTATCTAGCGGTGAGAGTGGCTGTCAGAGTGTGTCTAAGCGCGAGAGTGCGTACATCATTGTTTTAGTGAGTGTATGATTATGTGCGTGGGTCTGTGAGTGGGTACATGAGGGTGTCAGTGGGTCTGTGAGTGGGTGTGTGACAGTCTGAGTGGTTGTGTGAGTTGGTGTTTAACTGGATGAATGAGTCTGTGAGTGGGCACTTGAGGGTCTGACTGTGCTGAGAGTGAGTGCAGGAGAGTCTGAGTGGGTCTGAGAGTGGGTGCGTGAGTGTCTGAGTGGGTGTGTAAGTGTGTGAGTGGGTGTGTGAGTGTGTAAAAGATTGAAAGAGAGAGAAAAAGAGAGTGAGAGTGAGATAGTTGTTTAGGCTTTGATATTTGACATACTTAGAATGAGATATTTCTGGACAAATTAAAAAGAAAAATGTATTTGTTATTTAAAAAAGCGTAAGATTACCTTTCAGTATGAGCCTTAAAGATTTGCTATAACTTCCTAACCCCATACTTCACAAGGCCAAATGCCGTGCATGCCAGGTGTTGACCACTGGGCCTGGATTATGGGCAGACCCTGCTGCCAATCCCTATACCACCCAACCCCACGCAGCGCATGGCCTTGGACATGCACAGCTGGGGTTGGCCATGGCATGCCTCTCTGAGTGTAAGAATAGGTGTGAGAGGGCGTGTATGATTGTGAGAGTGGCTGTGAGAGTACCTGTCTGGGTGGGGGGGGGTGAATCTGGGTCTCAGTAAGTCTGTGAGGAGGTGCCTCAGGGTCTGTGTGTCTGTCAGTGAGTTCGTGAGCAAGAGTTTCAGTGGGTCTTTCAGTGGGTGTGTGCCAGTCTGAGTGGGACTGTGAGTGGTGCATGAGGGTCTGAGTACGGCTGTGAGTGGGTGCGTGAGTGTCTCAGTGGGTCTTTGTGTGGGTGAGTAAGGGTCTGAGTGGGTGTGTGAGTGGGAGAAAGACATTGAAAGAGAACAATTGGGAGTGAGAAAGGGAGGGAGAGAGATAGAGAGTTTTTTAAGCTTTGATGAATGATATACTTAGAATGAAAAAGATCTGGAGAAATTGAAAAGAAAAATGTATTTGCCAATTAAAAAGACTGAGATCACCTTTCAGAACGAACATTAAACTTTTGAAGTTTAAAAGAAATTCAAGAGTAAAACCCTCATTTTTCAGTGCAAGGGATGGTGACCTTACCTTTAAGCCGTGGGTGACTCCTTACTGTGATGCTTCCAGATATACCTATGTCATTCATTCCACTCAGGTGATTGGAAAGCAACATACATTTTCCATCACTAGGATGTTTACCAGTTAAAACATTAATAAGTAAACAAACACACTGCCAAGGAATACTAGTATTTGAACTTTCAGCCTACTGAGTACCAGCACAAGACCTTGACCATTAGGCCCGAAGTGACTCTGTTCTGCCATTGTATGGAGAGACCATTTCAATGATAATATCTCTCTCTCTCTCTTCCATCCCATTATGGGATGGAAGTGAGAGAAAGAGAGAGTGACAGGAATGTGGGGGGAGCCTATAAGCCCCCACGGTATTAGGTAGCTCCCCATATCCTGTGGGAGCCGGCATTGCTCCCACAAGCAGGGAGCTGCTTTAAAGAACATCTTGGCTGCTTTAAAGAGCAGCTTCCTGCTTGAGTGAGCAATGTTTTAATCTGTTTCCCTGCATGCATATTTGCGTGCAGGGAAACATATGAAAACTCTGCTTTCTGCCATCTGAATCTGTTTGTCAGCTCCCACTGTCAGAGAGCGAACTTTGTTTGCTTTTGCTTGGTAGGAGCGGTCAGCTTCCCTTGTTGAAGTGTTGGCAGCCAATCAGATCTCAGCACAAGATCAGGAGGGTTTGCAGAGCCTTCACGCCCCTATATATACAAAGTTGGAATTTCTTTATTTTCTCTAAAACTACTGAGCAGATTCACATCAAATCATAAAATCATCGCTTTCTGGACCATGGCCTAGCTTTCTGCCAAATTTGGTGTAATTCCGTCCAGTGGTTCCGGCGCTGTCGCTGTTCAAAATCCCTATGGAAAAATAAATGGGGAAAATATGTTGTGGGAACCCTCCCTTTTTTTGGCCCTCACTAGATGGATCACCTGGAAACTTTCCAGGCAGCAGCTGAAGTGAGTGTTGTATTGCTTTGGAAAATGTTGTTAAGATTCATCAACCAACTCCAAAGATATTGCCAATTTTAAAAAACTTGTTTTGTAGAAACTAGGTCCTAACTATAACTACCTATATATGTATATATATATGTACATATATATCTTTACAGCAGATATAAAATAATATATATATATATATAGGTGTGTGTGTATATATATATATATATATATATATATATATATATGTATATATATATATAGATCCTGCCCACACTCATATGAAAAATGGAGTGGCTATTCTCATTCATAAGAAACTCTTGGTAAGGATCTGAAAGATTTTTCTCTCCATGACTCATGAACCATGTTAATTATTGCATTCCAAGGATAGGGACTACACCTACATTTCTCAAACTCATGGTACAGAATCCAGATTAGAATTGTTCATGACAAAGTTGAACAGCTTATCAAAAATCCAGATGTCTGACATCAATGCGGGCACTATCTCAGATCATGTCCTGATTCCCTCTCTCTTGACCTCCACCAGGCATCACCAAAATCACGTACATGGTGTGTCAACACTTAAGATGCCTGAAGATAAAAAGGCTTCTTTCCTGACTTATGGAGTACCTTGAATGTAATGGCCTAATAGACCAATCGCTCCCTCAAAGTAGGTCTTGTGGGTGGTGGGCAAGTTGTACTTCAGAAGCATCCTCATGAGGAACTCCAATACACACTGAGAGCCGCTGAATGCAATATCTCAATGCTGGAGGAGAAAATCAAATCTTTACTGGTGATACTGGTGACCTATAGGGAACAACCCATGCCAACCTTCTTGCACACTCTTCTCAACAAAAATTATGAACTGAACATGACCTACAGCAGACTTGCAGAGAAAGCACTCATGAGAGTTCAACAAAAAGTTATAAACAGGGTGAAAAAGCTAGCAAAAGCTGTCAGTTTTGGCAAATAGAGACTAAGGTGGTCATTACAACCCTGGCGGACGGTGTTAAAGCGGCGGTAAGACCGCCAACAGGCCAGCAGCAAAAAAAATGGAATTAGGACCGTGGCGGAAACCGCCAACAAAGACAGCCACTTTAACACTCCGACCGCCACGGCGGTACAAACAAACAGCATGGCGGTCACCGCCAACAGACAGGTGGAGGACAAAGTACCGCCCACAGTATCACAACCTACCAATCCGCCACCTTTTTCGGGGCGGATAAAAACACGGCAGAAACAGGACCTCGAAGGGAAAACACTCACCTCTACACACCCCACGAGGAACCAGAATGTCTTGGAACCAGAACTGTAGATCCCGCCAGATTTATCTTCTTGCTCCTCTACCAGGAGCACGAACGGCGGGGGCGAAGACCACAGTGAGTACTGCACCTACGACACAGGGGAGGGGGGAGGGAAAAACCAGGGACACACACACGCAACACGCAACACCCCCACCCTCACCCACGACAACACACACTCTAATACATCATGATAAATTATAGTTACACCCCCAACCCCCCCGGAAGAATGCAAAGGCCAAAGAAAATGAGTGTAACCATTGTAATATATTAAAATCCAGTATGCAAATATATATATATATATATATATACACTATAAACAAAATATACACCAAGAATAGTAGTACAGGTAGTGCTCCATTGAAGTCCGTGGAACACTGGGCGCACACGGTATGGGAGAGGCCCACACAAGATCCCCGACCATGACAGAGAGAACACTGCAGGGGCATCAGATAGCAATAAAACAGGCACCACAGGGGGAAGTGAAAGGGGGACACCTCAGCCGGTTGAGTGCACGACACCAAATCCACGAGGGGGCCACATGCCCACTGTTCAATCCTGAGGAATGCAAAGCCACAGACTCTCAAGTCTCTATAGTGGATGGTTTGCCCACTGTTCAATCCTGGGGAGTGCAAAGCCACAGTCTCACAAGTCTCTACAGTGGGTGGTTTGCCCACTCTTCAATCCTGAGGAGTGCAAAGCCACAGTCTCTCAAGTCTCTACAGTGGATGGGTTGCCCACTGTTTAATCCTGGGGAGTGCAAAGCCACAGTCTCACAAGTGGATGACTGTCTCCACTGGTTCTGGAGGGGGCTTTGTGCCCAGAGTGCTTCATCCTGCCAAGGACTGTGTGAGTGGATGCCTTTCTCCACTGGTTCTGGAGGGGGCTTTGTGCCCAGAGTGCATTATCCTGCCAAGTACTGTGTGAGAGGATGCCTTTCTCCACTGGTTCTGGAGGGGGCTTTGTGCCCAGAGTGCTTCATCCTGCTCGTGGCGGACTCAGTAGCGTCAGTGCCCTTTGTGCTCATGGGCCAGCGGTGCTTGTGGCGGAGGTGTCCTGTTCAGTGGTGCTTGTAGCGGCTGTGTCCTTGGCAGCGGTGCCTGTGGCGGAGGTGTCCTGTTCAGCGGTGCTTGTGGCGGCGGTGTCCTTGGCAGTGGTGCCTGTGGTGGAGGTGTCCTGTTCAGCGGTGCTTGTGGCTGCGGTGTCCTGTTCAGCAGTGCTTGTGGCGGCGGTGTCCTTGGCAGCGGGGCCTGTGGCGGAGGTGTCCTGTTCAGCGGTGCTTGTGGCGGCAGTGTCCTGTTCAGCGGTTCTTGTTGCGGCGGGGTCCTTGGCAGCGACTCAGCTGCTAGTGGTCCTGTCTGGCCCAGCGGGGCTGGTGCTGGCGGTCCTGTCTGGACCAGCGGGGCTGGTGCTGGCGGTCCTGTCTGGCCCAGCGAGGCTGATGGTGGCCTCCTGGCCAGCAGGGCTGATGGCGATGGCCTCCTGGCCAGCTGGGCTGATGGCGGTGGCCTCCTGGCCAGCGGGGCTGATGGCGGTGGCCTCTTGAGCAGCAGGGCTGATGGCAGTGGCCTCCTGGGCAGTGGGAATGATGGCAGTCGCCTCCTGGGCAGCGCGGATGATGGCAGGCTTCTCCACCATGCTGCTCTTCCCAGACTTGCTGGGTTTCTTGTGCCCCTTCCCCACCTTGGAAGGTGTTGCAGCTGACTCCACACTCCCACATGTACCCCTGGGAGCGGCTTTGGTGGCTGGAGTCTTCCCCCTAGCCCGCCGGGCACTGGCCAACTTTTGATGCTTGACAGGTGGGGGACTGTCCGTGCTGTGGCTCATTGCCACACTGGCTGCCCTGCTGCCTGGTGCACTCCAGAATCCGGTGACTACTGGCACCACTGGTCCCGGAGATGTTGTGGCTGAGGTGCTAGGTTGGGACCTGGAGAGTCGGGCCCTAGGAGACTGACGGGGTGGGGAAGGTGAGGGAAAGAGGCCAAAGGTGGACAGGAAAAGCTTTTTGGGGAACACTGGGACGGGTAACTGGAGGGGGTTTGGGAGTGGAGGAAGAGGTTGTGGTTCTAGGAGGTGTTCGTTTGGTGACTTTCGGTGAAGGTGCATGCGCTGGAGGCTGTCGTGAGGTGGATGGCTGTTGGGTGGGTGTGTGCCTGCATTTGTGTATCTTGGGAGGTGGCGTCACAGAAAACTGGGAGAGGACACAGAGGACGTGTGAATGGTAGTGGGGGTGGTGACTGCACGTGAGCAGGGTGTGGTGGTGTGTGTGCTGGTGATGGAAGTAGTGGCTGTAGATGTAGTGCATGCAGGTGTGAGTGGAGACAAGACTGGGAGGGAGGAGGGAGACGAGGAGGAGGGGGACACAGTGGAGGCAGTGGATGTTGGTGTGTCTGCATGTGTGTGATGCTTGCATGAGTGCCTGTGGGATGTGTGGTGCTTATATTTGCCAGAGCTTCCCTTTTGTGTTGAGGTGTGTGCATGCTGGTCTGATGGTGTGCTTGGGGTAATCTGAGGTACAGGGGTGTGGGTCTGGGTGGAGGAAGTTGGAAGGGGGAGGCTAGAGACAGGGACAATAGCTGCCATCAGTGCTAAGGCCAGAGTCTGAAAAGCTCGCTGAAGGGATGCCTGACCAGAATGAATGCCCTCCAGGAATGCATTTGTTTGTTGCAACTGCCTCTCTACACCCTGGATGGCATTCAAAATGGTAGACTGCCCAACAGTGAGGGACCTGAGGAGGTCAATGGATGCAGCTCCCTCCTGCTTCGGTGCCACTGCTCCTCCGCCTGATGATGCTAATGCACACAAGAACAGGGAGACCACAAAAAGGGGGGGCGACAGAAGAAAGACATGTTGAGTGCATGCATTACCGCTACCATTGGCGGACAAGACAGACACAGAAGCCCCCTGCACTACGCCGCGCACTTGGGGTCCACTGTTCAATCCCTGGGACATGGCCTACAAGGCTATGGCCGACATCTGCACACATGGATATCACAGGAGCCTGACTAGGTGTAGTTGGCACTGTACACAGGTGGGGTGGGGTGCCACAGGGTGTGTCAGAAGAAGGGGACCTAAGTAGCACACTCGCCCTGGCCTAGGGAAACCCACAGCCCACCTCCCCCATCCAGACACCTCCACTGCGCGCTGAATCAGCGGATGAGAATATACTCACCCCCTTGTGGCTGCTGTGATGCCCTCCAGCACCCATCCAACTCCGGGTACGCCACCGCCAGGATCCTGAACATCAGGGGGGTCATGGTGCGACGGGCACCCCTCCCACCTTGGGAGGCCATCCCCAACTGGGCCTCCGCCGTCTTCTTGCCCCAGCAGCGAATGTCCTCCCATCTCTTATGGCAGTGGGTGCTCCGTCTGTGATAGACCCCCAGGTCCGGATGTCCTTGGCGATGGCACGCCAGATGTCCTTCTTTTGGTGGGCGCTGACCTTCATGAATTGTACAGGGGAAAAAGAAAAGTTATTACCAACTGCACCGTCACAGTCATTGGCCCCCATCCCTACCCTTGCCATGTGGCACATGCACTCACCGTCGTTTCATGCATGCCACAATCTCCTCCTCCCCATCTTTCATCCACCCCACTCCACACAGGCATAGCCCATACAGCATGCTCCCAGTATACTTACCTGTTTGTCTGGAGGACCGTAGAGTAGTGTGTACTGTGGGAGGACCCCATCCACGAGTTTCTCCAACTCCTCTGTGGTGAAGGCAGGGGCCCGTTCCCCAGACGCACGAGCCAATGTCTCTTCCAGACTGACGTCACAGCAGCACTTGCAGTGTAGGTCCTCTCCTGTCGAAGATCAGGTATCGAGTGATTGAACAGATAGAAAATGGCGGGCACGTCCGCGGCGGTGCGTACCGTCACCGCACGGCGTACATCGTCATTAGCTCCTGGGACCCATAGGGTCCAATGTTAACCAATGCAGAATTGCGCCGCGGTCTTTGACCGCCTACCGTGACGGTGTAAAACACCAGCGCAGTTACCTCACATCCCATTGTCCCACTTTACAGGTCAGGCAGCCGCCATTTCAGGGGCCCACATGGCTTAATTTTAAACTGTGTCACACATACCTAGGCCTTGCCTCAACACTCATACATGCAAAGTTTGGATTATGAATCGTGTTCTGTGTAAGCTGTGGGTACGTACCTCTGAGTTGGTTGACTCTGTGCTCGCTGTTGTCCTTCATAGGCACCGTCTGCTGGGACATGTGAGGAGATGGCAGCATTCTCCGGTGTACAGACCGCTGGTGGACCTGTCGACTATAGAGGAAACACATGAGATCATCACCTACAGGCTTGATCGTGCCACAATCCTGGAACTGTGTGCCCAGTTGGAGCCAGACCTGATGTCAGCTATCCGCCATCCCACAGGAATCACCCCTCTAGTGCAGGTGCTGTCAGTACTCCATTTCCTTGCAAGTGTGTCATTTCAAACAACAGTGGACACAGCATCAGGGATGTCCGAGCCTATGTTTTCCAACGTGTTGTCCAGAGTGTGGTCTGCCCTGCTGAAACACATGCGGAGCTACATCGTTTTCCCTCAGGTGGAGGATTTGCCTACAGTGAAAGGTGATTTCTATGCCCTGGGACATATCCCCAACATCATAGGTGCCATTGATGGGACACATGTGGCTTTGGTACCTCCCTGCATGAGTGAACAGGTGTACAGAAACCGGAAGAGTTATCATTCAATGAATGTGCAGATGGTGTGTTTGACAGACCAATACATCTCCCATGTGAATGCCAAATTCCCTGGCTCAGTGCATGATGCTTACATCCTGCGGAATAGCAGCATCCCTTATGTGAAGAGTCAACTCCAGAGGCACCGTGTGTGGCTATTAGGTGAGCACCTGGAAGCTAGTCAGTGGGAATGGTTGTCTGGGTCTGGGGATGTCCCTAAGAGTTAGTGTCTGTCTAACAGTTGTCCCTCGACATTTGCAGGTGACTCTGGTTACCCCAACCTGTCATGGCTACTGACCCCAGTGAGGAATCCCAGGACAAGGGCAGAGGAACGCTACAATGGGGCCCATGGGTGAACTCTGAGGATTATACTGTAGAGCGGACCTTCGGCCTCCTGAAGGCCAGGTTCAGGTTCCTCCATATGACAGGTGGATCCCTATTCTACTCACCAAAGAACGTGTGCCAGATCATCATGGCCTGCTGTATGCTTCACAACTTAGCTTCGTGACAACAGGTGCCTTTTCTGCAGGAGGATGGTCCAGATGGAGGTGTTGTGGCAGCTGTGGAGCCTGTGGACAGTGAAGATGAGGAAGCAGAAGAAGAGGACATCGACAACAGGAACTCGGTGATCCTGCAATACTTCCAGTGAGACACAGGTAAGAATACAAACCTGCCTACCACATGTACTTTAACACTACTACCTCTCTACTGTCTGTCGTTTTCACCCAGTGTATGGTCACTGAGTTGTCACTTTCCCTTACGATTTCACAGATGTGGGTCCCACTGTGTGACATCTGCTTTGTTTCCTCATGGACTAGAACTATGTGACATAGGTATGTTGACATTACAATTGAAAGAGCATTTTGCCACAGTGATTGCTAATACACTATTTCGAAATCACAGACAGACTCCAGATTGTTTTGTGATTTAAGGGTGTTTATTTAAGTGCTCAATATTGGAGGGTGCTGTAAAATGATGAGGGGCGATGTTGGAGGAATGTCCATGGCAGAGTCTAGTCTATTAATCTCACAGGTGCATTGCCCAAATGAGCATAGGAAGTGGAGCTGGGGCAGTTTGAGGATGGACAGGGTGACAAGGTGGGACAGAAGGATGACAATCAGGGTGGTCTCATTTCTTGGTGGGGGTCTGGGCATCATTCTCTGTCTTTGTCCTGGATCTCAGGGACCGTTTGCGGGGTGGTTCTCCCTCTGCAGGGGGTGGGGTGCTGGTGTGGTGGTCCTGTGGCGGTGCCTCCTGCCCACTAGCGCCGGCGGAGGTGGTGGGCAGTTCATCATCCAGGCTAGTGTTGGGGGCCCCTTGTAGTGCCACAGTGTCCCTCCTGGTGTTGAGGACTTCCTTCAGCACCCCTACGATGGTGCCCAGGGTGGAATTGATGGATCTGAGTTCCTCCCTGAAGCCCAAATACTGTTCCTCCTGCAGCCGGTGGGTCTCCTGAAACTTGGCCAGTACGTTGCCATCGTCTCCTGGGAATGATGGTAGGCTCCCATGATGTTGGAGAGGGCCTGGTGGAGAGTGGGTTCCCTGGGCCTGTCCTCCCCCTGTCGCACAGCAGCCCTCCCAGTTCCCCTGTGTTCCTGGGCCTCTGTCCCCTTGACCGTGTGCCCACTGCCACTTCCCCCAGGTCACTGGTGTTGTTGGGGTGGTGGGTTAGCGTGGGTTCCCTGTATTGGTGGACACACTGCTGATTGACGTATCCTTGGGACTGAGGTATGGGCCCACTGGGTGGGTGCTGTGCTGGTGTTTCCAGATGGGGAGGCTCTGTGGTGGCCTGTGACAGTGTCAGGGGAACCGACTGTCCCAGGTCCCAGATGGGCCGGGCTGGTCATCTAGATCCAGTTGGACAGAGCTGCTGTCATCACTGTGGGCCTCTTCTGTTGGTGGTGTGGACATGTGTGGACCCTCCTGTCCGGTGACGTTGGGGAGGGGTCCTGCAGAGGTATAAAAGGATGTTTATTGCATCTGTGTGTGCCATGGTGTGCTATGGGTGAGTGACCGTGTACCCCAATGCTTGCATTCCTGTGTGGGACCTTGTGCGATGGTGGTTTAGGGGGGTGTATGGGTATGTGCAGTGGCCATGCATTGGTGATGGGTGTCTATGCTTTGTTGTTGCATGCAGGGCTTGGTGTTGGTATGTGTGGTTTGTGATATTGGGACATTTGTGAGGAGTTGGAGTGATGGGGGTGAGGGCGAGGGTGGGGGTATGTGATAGCATGCAGGTAGGGTGGGGGATATAGTAGTAACACATTGCCTTACCAGAGTCCATTCCTCCATCTACTCCTGCAAAGCCCTCAGGATGCAGAATCGCCAAGGCCTGCTCCTCCCATGTTGTTAGTTGTGGGGGAGGAAGTGGGGGTCCGCCGCCAGTCCACTGAACCGCGATGTGGTACTTGAGACCACGGAACGCACCTTCCCCCGTAGGTCGTTCCACCTCTTCCTGATGTCATCCCTATTTCTTGGGTACTGTCCCACTGCGTTGACCCTGTCCACGATTCTTCGCCATAGCTCCATCTTCCCAGATATGGAGGTGTGCTGCACCTGTGATCTGAATAGCTGTGGCTCTACCCGGACGATTTCCTCCACCATGACCCTGAGCTCCTCCTCAGAGAACCTGGGGTGCCTTTGCCATGCAATGGGGTGGTGTGGGTGATGTGTGGGGTGGTGTGTGTAGTGATAAGTGGGGTGATATTTAGTACTGTGTTTTGTGAGGTGCGTGGAAGATATGTGGGTGATGGTATTGTGTGCCTGTGGATGCTTGGTAGTAATTTGTAGTGTCTCTCTCTGGCCTTCTGTCGCAATTGTTGTCTTAGGGGTTTGTGGGTGATGTGGGTGTGTGTTTTATATTGTAATGGGTGTGTGGGAGTGGTGTGTGTATGTGTATCAGGTGTGTGTATTTTGATTTGTCCAATGTGGCTGTGTTTTGTAAGAGTGTGTGTATTTTGAGCGCGGTGGTGTGTACCACCAATGGAATACCGCGGTTGAAAGACCACCACGTGGATTCGTGGGTCGTGATAGTGTGGCCGTATTTCTGTTGGCGTGACGGTGGAGGTTTTGTTTTCACCAGTTTATCACTGACCTTTGGTGTGGCGGACTTGTGTAGGTGTCTACATTTTGGCGGATTCCGAGCAGTGGGTCATAATGACCGTGGCGGAATTCCGCTGCCGCGGCAGTGTGTTGGCGGTCTTCTGCACGGCAGTAAGCGGCTTTTGCTGCCAATGTTGTAATGAGGGTCTTTATATCACTTTTCAGTGATATCCTTACATTTTGTTATTGCATCTTTGATCGTTTTGACCTGCAAATATCCAGATAAATATTATATATTTTTCTAAACACTGTGTGGTGTATTTTTGCGGTGCTACATTGTGTTATTGTATGATTTATTGCACAAATACTTTACACATTGCCTTCTAAGTTAAGCCTGACTGCTCAGTGCCAAGCTACTAGAGGGTGGGCACAGGATAATTTGGATTGTGTGTGACTTACCCTGACTAGAGTGAGGGTCCTTGCTTGGACAGGGGGTAACCTGACTGCAAACCAAAGACCCCATTTCTAACAATACTACTGACAGAGTCATAAAACCCTTCAATGAGTTGTCATACACATACGTTTACCCCAATCTCACGTTTGGAGATACCTGTAGCTGCAGTATTGTTTCCATTTAATGCTGAAGATATGTAAATAGCTCCAGATACAGTCGTCACTATGTACTTAACATGTCCGATGGGGCTACTTCAAGAAACAGATCACAGGACTTTAATATCTACCTAATACCTACTAATCACCAGACAGGTCTCTCCTCCACTGGACCATCTTCTTCTGCTGCGTTAGTAACCCTGACTTGCCACCTCATAGTTTCTGGCACAGTGGACATGTCTCCTCCTGACCACAATGGAGAATTCTGAGAGGAGCTGGGGAAAGTCAGCTACTCTGAAATACTTCTGCCCTGGCACTGGTCCTCTGAACAGCTCTAGCAGACAAAACCCTTATCCAACTGATGGATATGTGCGACACCAAACAGAAACATTTTGCATATTCTATGGTCTTGCCCGATGCTTCAACCCTACTGGACTCAGGTGTGGAAGGTTCTTACTGACACGAGTGCACTAGGCCACGCACCGCCTGCTGCACTTATGTTACATGAATTCCAGACTGCTGGCTCCATAACTAAACATGAGAAGTGCTGGCTCTCCACTACCTTAATGACTGCAAAACTGTGTACTCTTCAAAACTGATACAAGATGCCGTCCCCAGACTTGAGGAATGGATGGATGGTATGCTACGGACTCTGACATATGAACACTTGATTTAGCAGTTGAGTGATCAATCACAAATTTTCATAGACACTTGGGGTGTTTTTTGTACACAACATGTTAACTCCTCTGACCTATTACATATGTCAACTGACAGAGGCCCCTTCTACATTGTTTACATACAGTTCTTCAGGCATGTCTTATATATCCCTATCCAATGTTCTTTTATTAGTGGGCACTTCTTTCTTCTGTCAGATGGATGGATTTCATTGTGAAGGCACAATATGCTTGGGGCACTGGTATTGTTATTTGTAGGTGTGGCTGGGACAAAGTATGCTGATTGGGCAGCTTGCAGATCATTAGGAGCATGTCTTCATTCTCTCTTAAGTGTCTTCTTTTATTATAACACTGTTGTTTTTCTATTTTTATGTCTTTCCTAGAATTACAGATAAATTATATGTGATGATGTGTTGGTTTTGATATTCTGACCTCTTAATAAAAATTATTTGAACAAAAAAGTATTCCCCCTTTGCAAGTGTAGACTATTTCAATACAATCAATACTAACTACCCTTCTCAGACTTTGTATTAGGGGTAGGCAGACCACACAGAGTTTCACTCTGTGAAATTCCATAGAGTTACATGAAAACTCAGGAAGAATCTACAGAGTTCCATGAACTAGCAGAAATTGGCAAATTGCACTGAATTTGGCCACTGGAAACTGGTTCCACATTGAAAAATCACCACAAGCAGCACCACTCAATGCACCAGAGGGCACTGCTGCTCAAGTAGAATTTCCTCTCAAGTGGCAGCTTTTTTGTTGGGAACAGTCACGACCACCCCTCACCGTTTGCAGGAAGAAAATGTTGATGGGTGCCCTCTTAGTGCCCAAAAATCACACTATGGGATGACAATTTTTGCTCAAGCTGGCGACCTTAATGTTGGCAAGCCACACATGAGAACAAAACTCTGCCATGTGGCGGTTGGTGGAATTTGGCCAAAACTCTACATTAAAACAAAATGCAGAGTGGCCAAATTTCCGCCAACCCTGCCTGTGAAGTGGAATTTATCACCCACTCCTACTTTGTATTCACATTTAAGGAAATGTCATTGAGATCAATAACTAGGACGAGCAAGGGTACACACCTACTTGAACCATGTGGAGTCACATAAGTTATGTACCAACATTATTACTGTGAGTGATCCCTGAATATCTTAGCTGCCCCCCCTTCTTTAGTTTTCTATCGGAAAGCAATTTGTACTGCCTGAATCACTGTTTTTTGATTACAGGAAAAGCTTAATTTTGCAATTTTTAAGAGCTGGTGTTCATGGAACCTTTGTGTAAGCCACTGAATGAGTTATGAAAGACATATTCTGGTTAAAGGTTTTGTTTCAAGATAATCTGGTTTAATTGCACTGAGCAGTTTTTGCTGTGGGCTGTGTGTCGTGAGATATGTCACATGGATGTATAAGGTCTAGAAATGTAAATACTATAGTGTGAATAAGAAGACAATTTTGTAGCTGAGGAAGAGGAGAAATTATGACTATGGCAATAGGTTTAGAGTTGAAAGGGAATATTTTTAATCAGATATGGAAAGTGAAAGAGACTCTCCTAACTGTGGCTCCTACCTCTTTGGTGTTTGGACAAAATACCCAGTTTGAAGATATGTGATACATAAATGTTGTACTATATGCCAACATATAGTTAAACGAGCAACACTGTGTCAAAGAATATTCTTTTTGATATATCATGGTTCTTAAATAATATCATTTTATTTAACATCATTTACTTAAATATAGTTGTAACAAATATAGGGGGTCATTACAACATTGGCGGTAAAAGCCGCTTACCGCCGTGCAGAAGACCACCAACACACCGCCGCGGCCACGGAATTCCACCACGGTCATTATGACCCACAGCTCTGAATCCGCCAAAATCCAGAAACCAACACAAGTCCGCCACACCAAAGATCAGTGATAAACTGGCAATAACAAAACCTCCACGTTCACGCCAACAGAAATACGGCCACACTATCACGACCCACGAATCCACGTGGTGGTCTTTCAACCGCGGTATTCCATTGGTGGTACACACCACCGCGCTCAAAATACACACACTCTTACAAAACACAGCCACATTGGACAATTCAAAATACACACCCCTGATACACATACACACACCACTCCTAAACACCCATTACAATATAAAACACACACCCACATCACCCACAAACCCCTAAGACAACAATTGCGACAGAAGGCCAGAGAGAGACACTACAAATTACTACCAAGCATCCACAGGCACACAATACCATCACCGACATATCTTCCACGCACCTCACAAAACACAGCACTAAATATTACCCCACTTATCACTACACACACCACCCCACACATCACCCACACCACCCCATTGCATGGCAAAGGCACCCCAGGTTCTCTGAGGAGGAGCTCAGGGTCATGGTGGAGGAAATTGTCCAGGTAGAGCCACAGCTATTCAGATCACAGGTGCAGCACACCTCCATAGCTGGGAAGATGGAGCTATGGCTAAGAATCGTGGACAGGGTCAACGCAGTGGGACAGCACCCAAGAAATAGGGATGACATCAGGAAGAGGTGGAATGACCTACGGGGGAAGGTGCGTTCCGTGGTCTCAAGTACCACATCGCGGTTCAGTGGACTGGTGGCGGACCCCCACTTCCTCCCCCACAACTAACAACATGGGAGGAGCAGGCCTTGGCGATTCTGCATCCTGAGGGCTTTGCAGGAGTAGATGGAGGAATGGACTCTGGTAAGGCAATGTATTACTACTATATCCCCCACCCTACCTGCATGCCAACAGGAATACGCCCACACTATCACGACCCACGAATCCAACCCGCGGTCTTTCAACCCCAGTATTCCATTGGCGATACACACCGCCGCGCTCAAAATACACACACATTTACAAAACACTACCACATTGGACAATTCAAAATACACACACCTGATACACGTGTGTAAGTCAAATTTTAAATATTACATCCCCCACCCACCTGCATGCTATCACATACCCCCACCCTCGCCCCCATCACTCCAACTCCTCACGTATGTCCCAATATCACAAACCACCCATCCCAACACCAAGCCCTGCATGCAAAACCAAAGCATGGACACCCATCACTAATTCATGGCCACTACACATACCCATACACCCCCCAAACCATTATCACACAAGGTCCTACACAGAAATGCAAGCACTGGGGTACAAGGTCACCCACCCATTGCACACCATGGCACACACAGATGCAATAATCATGCCTTTACACTCCTGCAGGACCCCTACTCAACGTCACCGGCCAGGAGGGTCCAGATATGTCCACTCCACCCACAGAAGAGGCCCACTGTGATGACAGCAGCTCTGTCCCCTCTGGAAACACCAGCACAGCACCCACCCAGCGGGCCCATACCTCTGTCCCCAGGACACCTCAATCAGCAGTGTGTCCCCCACTACAGGGAACCCAGGCCAACCCACCACCCCAACAACACCAGTGACCTGGGGGGAGTGGTAGTGGGCACACGGTTCAGGTGACAGAGGCCCAGGAACACATGGGAACTGGGAGGGCTGCTGTGTGACATGGGAGGACAGGCCCAGGGAACCCACTCTCCACGAGGCCCTCTCCAACATCATGGGAGCCTACCACCATTCCCAGGAGACAATGCCAACGGTACTTGTCAAGTTTCAGGAGACCCAGCGGCTGCAGGAGGAACAGTGTTTGGGCTTCAGGGAGGAACTCAAATCCATCAGTTCCACCCTGGGCACCATTGTAGGGGTGTTGAAGGAACTCGTCAACACCAGGAGGGACACTGTGGCACAACAAGTGGCCCCTGACACTGGACGATGAACTGCCCACCACCTCCGCCAGCGCTAGTGGACAGGAGGCACCGCCACAGGACCACCACACCAGCACCCCACCACCCCGCAAACTGTGCTGTTGAAAATGTGTATTTGCAATAACAGTGGCAAAATGCTATATCAAATGTAATGTCAACATACCTATGTCACACAGCACTAGTCCATGCGGAAACAAAGCAGATGTCACACAGTGGGACCCACATCTGTGAAATCGTAAGGGAAAGTGGCAACTCAGTAACCATACACTGGGTGAAAATGATAGACAGATGAGAGGTATTAGAATTAAATCAGATGTAGCAGGCTGTGTTGTCTTCTTACTTGTGTCTCATTGGAAGTATTGCAGGATCACCGTGTTCCTGTTGTCTGTGTTCTCTTCTTCAGCTTCCTCGCCTTGACTGTCCATAGGCTCCACAGCTGCCACAACACCTCCATCTGGACCATCCTCCTGCAGAAAAGGCACCTGTCTTCGCAAAGCCAAGTTGTGAAGCATACAGCAGGCCACGATGATCTGGCACACCTTCTTTGGTGAGTAGAATAGGGAACCACCTGTCATATGGAAGCCCCGGAACCTGGCCTTCAGGAGGCCGAAGTTCCTCTCTATAACCCTCCTAGTTCGCCCATGGGCCTCATTGTAGTGTTCTTCTGCCCTTGTCCTGGGATTCCTCACTGGGGTCAGTAGCCATGACAGGTTGGGGTAGCCAGAGTCACCTGCAAATGTCGAGGGACAACTGTTAGACACACTAACCCTTAGGGACAACCCCAGACACCTACTCACACTGTATTGGGTCCATGTCCTCACCTAATAGCCACACACGGTGCCTCTGGAGTTGCCCCATCACATAAGGCATGCTGTTGTTTCTCAAAATGTAAGCGTCATGCACTGAGCCTGGGAATTTGGCGTTCACATGGGAGATGTACTGGTCTGCCAAACACACCATCTGCACATTCATCGAATGATAACTCTTCCGGTTTCTGTACACCTGTTCACTCCTGCGTGGGGGGATCAAGGCTACATGTGTCCCATCAATGGCACCTATAATGTTGGGGATATGTCCCATGACATAGAAATCACCTTTCACTGTAGGCAAATCGTCCACCTGAGGGAAAACGATGTAGCTCCACATGTGTTTCAGCAGGGCAGACAACACTCTGGACAACACGTTGGAAAACATAGGCTGGGACATCTCTGATGCAATGGCCACTGTAGTTTGCAATGACCCACTTGCTAGGAAATGGAGTACTGACAGCACCTGCACTTGAGGGGGTATTCCTGTGGGATGGCGGATAGCCGACATCAGGTCTGGCTCCAACTGGGCACACAATTCCTGGATTGTGGCACGATCACGTCTGTAGGTGATGATCACATGTCGCTCCTCCATTGTCGACAGGTCCACCAGCGGTCTTTACACCGGAGGATGCCGCCATCTCCTCACATGCCCCAGCGGACGGTGCCTATGGAGGAGAACAGCGAGCAGAGAGTCAACCAACTCTGAGGTACGTAAACACAGCATACTCAGAAATATTAGCAAATCGACATATGCCTGTATGAGAGTTTAGGCAAGGCCTAGATATGTGTGACGCATTTAAAATTAATGCCATGTGGCCCCCTGAAATGGCAGCTGCCTGACCTGTATTGTGGGACAAGGGGATATGAGGTAACTGCGCTGGCGTTGTACACCGTCGCGGTAGGCGGCCGAAGACCGCGGCGCAATCCTGCATTGGTTAACATTGGACCCTATGGGTCCCAGGAGCCAATGACGATGTATGCCGGTGGTGACGGTACACACGGCCGTGGACGTGACTGCCATTTTCTCTCTGTTCAATCGCTTGATACCTGATCTTCGACAGGAGAGGACCTACACTGCAAGTGACCTCAGTCTGGAAGAGACAATGGCTCGTGTGTCTGGGGAAAGGGCTCCTGCCTTCAGCACGGATGAGTTGTAGAAACTCGTGGATGGGGTCCTCCCCCAGTACATGCTACTCTATGGTCCTCCAGACAAACAGGTAAGTACACTGTGAGCATGCTGTATGGGCAATGCCTGTGTGGAGTGGTGTGGATGAAAGATAGGGGTGGTGAGAATGAGGTGTGCATGAAACGACGGTGAGTGCATGTGCGTCATGGCAAGCGTAGGGATGTGGGCCAATTACTGTGACGGTGCGAAAGGTAATAACTTATCTTTTTCCCCTGTACTATTCCTGTAGGTCAGCACCCACCAGAAGAAGGACATTTGGCGTGCCATCGCCAAGGAAGTCCGGACCCTGGGGGTCTACCACAGACGGAGCACCCACTGCCGGAAAAGATGGGAAGACATTCGCTGATGTAGCAAGAAGACGGCGGAGGCCCAGCTGGGGATGGCCTCCCAACGTGAGAGGGGTGCCCGTCGCACCATGACCCCCCTGATGTTCAGGATCCTGGCGGTGGCGTATCCGGACATTGATGGGCACTTGAGGGCATCACAGCAGACACATGGGGGTGAGTACACTCTCATTCTACACATTCAGCAAGCACTGTAGGTGTCTGGGTGGGGGAGGTGGGCTGTGGGTTCCCCTAGGCCAGAGCGAGTTTAGTAGGCAAGGACCCTTCTTAAGGCAGGCCCTGTGGCACCCCACCCCACCTGTGTACAGTTCCAACTACACCTAGTCAGGCTCTTGTGACATCCATGTGTCCAGCAATTGAGCATAGCCTTGTAGCCCATGTTCCAGGGATTGAATAGGGAACTCCAAGTGCGTGGCATGGTGCAGGGGGCTTCTCTGTCTGTCGTGTCTGCAAACTGTAGCAGTATTGCATGCACTCAACATGTCTTTCTTCTGTCTCCCCCCCTTTTTGTGGTTTCCCTGTTCTTGTGTGCATTAGCATCATCAGGCGGAGGAGCAGTGGCACCGGAGCAGGAGGGAGCTGCATCCCACATGGCCCTGGAGGGTGACACAACGGAGTCTGAATTTACCAGTGGGACGGAGGGCGGGGGGAGCTCCACGGCGGGTACAGGAGCTGACACCAGCGATACGGACTCCTCCTCTGATGGGAGCTCCCTTGCAGTGGTGGGCCCCTCTGTGCCCACCGTATCTACAGGTACAGCCGCCACCCCCCTACCAGTACCGCCCTTCCAGCAGCCCCTCAGCCTTTGCCCCGTGCCCGCTCACCCAGGAGGGTGGGCATCACCTTTGCCCCAGGCACCTCAGCCCCTGCCCCTGTCACCCCTGCTGCCCTCAGTGAGGAGGCCATTGACCTCCTCAGGTCCCACATTTTGGGCAGTCTACTATTTTGAATGCCATCCAGGGTGTAGAGAGGCAGTTGCAACAAACTTGGAGGGCATTCACTCTGGTCAGGCAGCCCATCAGCGAGCTTTTCAGACTCTGACCTCAGCACTGATGGCAGCCATTGTCCCTGTCTCTAGCCTCCCCCCTTCAACTTCCTCCACCCAGACCCAACCCCCTTTACCTCAGCCTATCCCAACCACACCACCAGACCAGCATGCACACACATCAACACACAAGGGAAGCTCAGGCAAACATAGGCACCACACATCCCACAGGCACTCACGCAAGCATCACACACATGCAGACACACCAACATCCACTGCCTCCACTGTTTCCCCCTCCTTCTCGTCTCCCTCCTCCCCCCCTGTCTCATCTCCACTCACACCTGCATGCACTACATCCTCAGCCACTACGTCCATCACCAGCATACCCACCACCATAACCCGCTCACGTGCACTCACCACCCCCACTACCATTCACACGTCCCCTGTGTCCTCTCCCAGTGTGTATGTGAGGCCACCACCCAAAGTACACAAACGCAGAAACACACCCACCCAACAGCCGTCCACCTCACAACAGCCTCCAGCCCATGCACCTGCACCCAAAGTCACCAAACGTACACCTCCTACAACAACTACCTCTTCCTCCACTCCCAAACCCCCTCCAGCTACCCGTCCCAGTGTTCCTAAGAAACTTTTCCTGTCCAACCTTGACCTCTTTCTCTCACCTCCCTCCACCCTGTCTGTCTCCTAGGGCCCGACAACTCAGGTCCCAACCCAGCACCTCAGCCACAACATCTGCGGGACCAGTGGTGCCAGTAGTAACCGGCTTCTGGAGTGCGCCAGGCAGCAGGGCAGCCAGTGTGGCAAGGAGCCAGACACGGACAGTCCCCCACCTGTAAAGCATAAAAAGTTGGCCAGTGCCCTGGCGGGAGAGGGGAAAGAAATCAGCCACCAAAGCCGCTCTCAGGGGTACAGTTGGGGGTGAGGAGACAGCTGCGCCACCATCCAAGGTGGGGAAGGGGCACAGTAAAACCAGCAAGTTTGGGAAGATCTGCACGGTGGACAAGACCGCCAGCAGCACCGCTGCCCAGGACACCGCCGCCAGCAGCACCGTTGCCCAGGACACGGCCGCCACCATCCCAGCTACCCAGGACACTGCTGCCAGCAGCACTGCTGCCTAGGACACTGCCACCACCATCCCCCCTGCCCAGGACACTGCCACCACCATCCCTCTGCCGAGGACACCGCCGCCAGCAGCACCGCTGCCCAGGACACCGCTGCCACCATGCCCGCTGCCCAGGACATGGCCGCCAGCAGCACCACTGCCCAGGACACCGCCGCCACCATCCCCGCTGCCCAGGACACTGCCGCCACCATCCCCGCTGCCCAGGACACCACCCCCAGCAGCACCGCTGCCCAGGACACCGCCGCCACCATCCCCGCTGCCCAGGACACCGCCGCCAGCAGCACCGCAGGCCAATGAGCGCCATAGCTTCCGACGCTACTGAGGCCGCCACGGGCAGGATGAAGCACTCTGGGCACCATGCCCCCTCCAGAACCAGTGGAGAGATACATCCACTACCTCAGTCCTTGGCAGGATGAAGCACTCTGGGCACAAAGCTCCCACCAGAACCATTGGAGAGATAAAATCCACTATCTCAGTCCTTGGCAGGATGAAGCACTCTGGGCACAAAGACCCCTCCAGAACCAGTGGAGACTGTTATCCACTTGAGAGACTGTGGCTTTGCACTCCCCAGGATAAAGCAGTAGGCAAACCACCCACTGGAGAGACTTGAGAGACTGTGGCTTTGCACTCCCCAGGATAAAGCAGTGGGCAAACCACCCACTGGAGAGACTTGAGAGACTGTGGCTTTGCACTCCCCAGGATGCAGCAGTGGGCAAACCACCCACTGGAGAGACTTGAGAGACTGTGGCTTTGCACTCCCCAGGATTGAACAGTGGGCATGGAGGCCCCTCGTGGATCTGGCGTTGTGCACTCATCTGGCTGAGGTGCCCCCCTTCCCTTCCCCCTGAGGTCCCTGTTTTATTTCTATATGATGTCCCTGCAGTGTTCTCTCCATCTTGTTCGGGTATTGAGTGTGGGCCTGGCCCATGCTTTTTGGGCCCAGTGGTCCATGGACTATGATAGTGGAATACCTTGGACTTATATTCTTGGTGTATATTTTTGTTTATAGTGTGAATACATTAATATATGTATATATTTTTGATTACTGTCTTCGTATATATTACAATCATTCAACTTATTTCCTTTTGTCCTTGCATTCTTCCAGGGGGGTTTGGGGGGTGTAACTGTGATGTATCATGTTGTATTAGTGTGTGTGTTGTTGTGGGTGAGGGTGGGGGTGGGAGTGTTGCATATTGCGTGTATGTGTCACTGTCTTTTCCATCCCCCACCCCTGTGTCGTAGGTGCAGTACTCACTGTGGTCTTCTCCGCCGGTGTTCGTGCTCCTGGTAGAGGAGCAGAAAGATAAGGGCTGGAAGTATCTGAAGTTCCGGTTCCATGGCGTCCTGGTTCCTCCTGGGATGTGTAGAGGTGAGCATTTTCCCTTCCAAGTCCTGTTTCCACCGTGTTTTTGTTCGCGGTGTATCCGCCCCGGAAAAGGTGGCGGATTGGTGGCTTGTAATAATGTGGCCGGTACATTGTCTTCTGCCTGTCTGTTGGCGGTTACCACCGCGGTGTTTGTTTGTACCGCCTTGGCGATCGGAGTGTTAAAGTGGCTGTCTATGTTGGCAGTTTCCGCCACCGTCGTAATTCCATTTTTTTCCCCGCTGGCCTGTTGGGGGTTTTACCGCCGATTTAACACCGACCGCCAGGGTTGTAATGACCACCATAATATTTTTTATATTATGTTAGTTAAAATAATAATTTTAGGTGTTATTATCCTAGTATAATTAGTATTCACTATTTGTACTACAGTTTGTAATTTAAAATAGTATTTTTATAATCATTAGTAATTACTAATATAGTAGTGGGTTGCTAGGTGCGTGGAGGAAAGGGTAGGAAGTAATTTAAATCATAAAGATTTTCATTTTATAGTTAATTAATTGTGTATTGAAATTAAGTATTTTATTACTTAATAATAAAAGAAATCATTTCATAATTATTTTATGCATTTTTTTGCATATGTTATTATTAACGTATATTTATATTTAAAGCATTTTATCAAGTATTTTTTATTGTAGTAGCTGGTTGTTGGTTTTTAGTGGGCAATTAGATAGGAAGTTATTTAAATTACTAAGAACTGAATAATAATTTAAAATATTTTGTAATTGTTGATTTGCAATTGTTTAAGCTGTTTTATTTTTAATTGTTAGTATTTTATCATTGTTACAGTACATTTAAATGTTTTTATTTTTTGTCTGTGATTTCTGTTAGAACCAAGTTGTTAGTTTTCTAGGGGCATAGAGTGGGAAGTTAAATAAAATACAAATAGTTTAATTCTTAATGGTAAATAATTTATGATTGTTAATTATGCAATTGATTAATAATTAAGTAAATTGTTTAATTTCAAATTGTTCTACTTTGTTTTGGTCTTACAGCATATTTTGGAAGCAGGTTGTTTTTTAAGTGGAAAAGGGTGGGACATTTCCGAAATTATAGTAAGGTTTATAGTAACTGTTATTATTGTTATGATAATATTATTTAATTGATTGATTATTATTTATATATGTTTTAATAGTGGAGATATCATGTTCATTACTTGTTTTAATCTAATATTTTAGTGGTAAGCATTTTTATTAATAATGTTTTTAAAACACATAGGTTATGTAAACGTTCTATTTTTGTTAAAGCAATATTTTAAGAGTACTTATTATGTAAGTAAGGGGAAGTAAACCTTATTTACATTTACTCCTAATTTCTTTGTATTTTAATATTTATTCCATATTTCTTTAATGCATTTTTAGTTATAAAATGACCTTAATGTTTTTTAAATTTCGAAATGTACATATTTTGGACAAAATGATTAGGAGGTAGATTGTTATTTGTAGCCCTCCAAAGTCTTACATTTTCTGTACTGTTGGTTACACTGGCAGTTATAGTAAATGTAACCCCTCTGAAGTGCAACTCTTTTCTTACAGTTGTTTAGACTGGAATGGAAACAGAAAATCTAGCATTTTCTGAGTCCAACACTTTCCCAACTGTTGCTTAGACTAGAATAATAATAAAACTAACCTCTCTGGAGCCCAACATGTTCTCTTCTCTTGCTTAGATAGGATTGAGAATAGTAATCCAACTGCTTCAACATCCAACACTTTCTATTCTGTTGCTTAGATTTCGTGGGTACACTAAGTCCACCCTCTCCAGAGTCCCACAACCATGTCTTGGGCAGAGCAGGGCCCCCCACCCAGCACCCTCAGAATGCGCAATGTCTGCCTAATAAGGAGGTGGAAACATTGTAATAGGGCTGGGGGAAGAACTCTTGGTGGTACCTCTTCCTTTTCTAGGTGCAAAACCAAGCTAAAAAAATATAAAAAATAAAGCCCTTGTGGGGTGATGAGTAGCTTTTTCCAGAATGCAGTGAATAATAAATGAGCAGCTCCTTCCACTCATTTATTATTGATTTATTTGAAAATTGACTTTGGATGTCCCAGTGCCCACCTGGGACACTCATTTATTAAGTTTTATAGAGGAAGGGGCATGTTGCATACCTCCCTGAGTATTTGCAGGCTGCAGAGACCCAATCCCTGCGGCCATATTTTATTACTAAGGTGAGGGTGGCTACACAGCCCCCCTCTTAGAGCCAGTAAGAGCCCCAGGGGCCTCAACACTGGACCTTTTTATATATTGAAGGGAGGGGGCATGGGAATCACTTCCCTGAGTCACTAAGGGCCCCAGAGACCCTATCCCCTGTGACTTTCTTTTTATATTAAGTGGAGGAGCATGAGACCCTCTCCCTGAGCCACTAGGGGCCCCAGGGACCCTATGTGAGTGCAATTAGAAATTATAAACATTTAATTGGGAGACCAAATTATCAAGATACATTTGGGATGTCATTGAAGGAAATTAATATTGTTGCAAAGTTAGGTATAGATGAGTCTTTCTTCATTGCCAATTTTGCTTCATGGTTGATCAGTGAATCAGACTGCTGATGTTATCGTATTTTCATGAATTGCTATTTAAATTGTCAAATTAAGCATAGACATGTCTATTAATCTTATTTCAGGCAAGATTATTTGCACTATTTCCTGAACATAGAGATATTATCTATGAAATATTGGGGATCTATCACTGTCGTTGTGAGAACTGGGATAGTTTTCCACAATGAAGGCCCTTTTTCAATTTGTTTGTTTCACATACAGACCCAAAATGTCAGAAAAGTATTGTGATAAAGGGCCGGCATTGGTGGTCTGACCAACATCGGGTTGGCGGTCAGACTGCCGTATTACGAGTCATGCAGGCCTATGGAGCAAAGTCCACCACTGTCGCGTCAGCATCACCAGGCTGCACAGACCACCCCCGTCACAAGGCTGTAGAAACAGGCTTACAGAGCCAGTGTTCTGCCGGAAACATTATGAGGTTGCACACCGCCAATGTGACCATGGCGGTCGAATCACCAAATCTCAGCAGGTGGAAATGGGGAATATAAAAGGGGACACTTACCTACAGGCAGGATTACATGTCCATAGCCACCCTGGAGCCCATCACACATGTCCCGCCACTGTGGTTGATCATCAACAGAGCACAAAATCCACATTGCCGAGGCGCAACCGATCGTAAGTATACACACACACACCTACCTGTATCATTACGACCAACAATTGTTTCTTGCACCTTTAGCCACATCAGATGGGGATCACGCTACGGGCACCAAGTACACATGGTCTTGTGCCCGGCATCGGAATCAGACACAAATAAGGACACATGTACAATCCAAAAAGCCCCTTTTGGGCAGGTCATTCACACTGCACTGCAACTCTACACAAAAACATGTCTGCTCACCTCAGGCACAGGAACAGTGCAGCGTATACAACATTGTCTCACACAGCACCAACAACACACCAACATCACGTCTACAAATACAACCCAAACACTCACATTCCACATATGCCATGGACTGTTGTCACATTCAACAGACATATGCATGGATGTGGCATGGAACACAAACACTACTACCAGTAAACAGCCCTTCAATTGACACACACATCACACACATTTCAACACAATAGAAGGACAATGGGATGCACAATAGACCGAGAGACAAATATAGAAAGCTCACTATGCAAACAATACCTGAAGAATATGAATGGGGCATCAGGAACTCTCAGCGAAGGAGTCTGCACTGGGGCACATATCACTTTGCAAATGCCCCTTAACCCCTTCTGTGCCGAGGACGTAGTGGTTACGTCCTTCGGCACAGTGCTGCTGTGACGAGGACGTAACCACTACGTCCTCGGCACACAGCCCAGAGGGAGCGCTCTCGCTCCCTCTGTGTGCTTCCCCCAACCCCCCAAAGTCAGGGATGGAAGGGGAAGCCCTTCCCCTTCCACCCCCGACCCCCCCATACCCCCATAATGACATCAGCGCGCGATCGCGTGCTGACTTCATTATGGGGATATCGCCGCACAGGAAGCCATTTGCTTCCTGTGCGGCGTTGAGAGAAGAGGTGAGTTCCTCTTCCCGGTGGGTGGGGGGTTTGGGCCAAAGAGGCACCGGGGGACAGGAAAGGCTTTTCCTTTCCCCCGGTGTCTCTTTGAGCATTCCTGCTGCCCGATCGCATTGCAATCGGGCAGCAGGAATGCCCACTAGACACCAGGGATTTTATTTTTTTGTATTTATTTACTCTGTCTGGCACGCGGGAAGCGGCCCCTTGGGCAAGGGTCACTCCCCTTTAGGGGGCAATTATTTACGGTCATTTCTGCCCCCCTTGGGGGCAGATTGGCCTACTTTTTAGCCAAATCTGCCCCCAAAGGGGGCAGAAAACACTAGATCACCAGGGATTTTTATTTTTATGTGTATTTATGTGGGGGGGGGGCCCCCTTGGGCAAGGGGCAGCCCCCCCAAGGGGGCAGAGAACTGTTGGCCTTTTCTGCCCCATTGGGGGCAGATAGGCCTATTTTTTTTAGGTCCATCTGCCCCCAAGGGGGGCAGAAGCAACTTAGGCACCAGGGATTGTGTGTGTAGTGGATGGGGGGCGCCCCCTTGGGCAAGGGTCGCTCCCCTTTGGGGGGCATGTCTTTTAGGGCCATTTCTGCCCCCCTTGAGGGCAGATCGGGGGGCAGAAACCACTAGAACGCCAGGGATTTTTTTTCATGTGTTTATTTTTGTGGGGGGCGTCCCCTTGGGCACGGGGCGCCCCCCCAAGGGGGGCATTGACCTGTTGGCCATTTCTGCCCCCCCCTGGGGGCAGATGGGCCTATTTTTTTAGGCCCACCTGCCCCCAAGGGGGGCAGAAGCCACTTAGACACCAGGGATAGTGTGTGTGTGTGTGTGTTAGTTGATGCGGGGGGGCCTTGGGCAAGGGTCGCCCCCCACTTTGGGGGGCACATGTACCCAGGCCAATTCTGCACCCCTTGGAGACAGATCAGCCTATTATTTTTAGGCTGATCTGCCCCCAAGGGGGGCAGAAACCACTAGAACGCCAGGGATATTTTTTATTTGTTTATTTTTGTGGGGGGTCCCCTTGGTCACGGGGCGCCCCCCCCAAGGGGGGCATTGACCTGTTGGCCATTTCTGCACCCCCTGGGGGCAGATGGGCCTATTTTCTTAGGCCCACCTGACCCCAAGGGGGGCAGAAGCCACTTAGACACCAGGGATAGTGTGTGTGTGTGTTAGTGGATGGGGTGGAGGCCTTGGGCAAGGGTCGCCCCCCACTTTGGGGGCACATGGACCCAGGCCATTTCTGCACCCCTTGAAGACAGATCAGCCTATTATTTTTAGGCTGATCTGCCCCCAAGGGGGGCAGAAACCACTAGAACTCCAGGGATTTTTTTTATTTGTTTATTTTTGTGGGGGGGGCGTCCCCTTGGTCACGGGGCGCCCCCCCCCCAAGGTGGGCATTGACCTGTTGGCCATTTCTGCACCCCCTGGGGGCAGATGGGCCTATTTTCTTAAGCCCACCTGCCCCCAAGGGGGGCAGAAGCCACTTAGGCACCAGGGATAGTGTTGTGTGTGTTTTTTTGTTTTTTTTTGTTTGAGGGCTGTCCCCTTTGGCAAGGGTCGCTCTCCATGGGGACACACTACTAAAGGTATTTTCTGGCTTCCTTGGGGCAGACAGGCCTATTTTTTTAGTAAGCCCATCTGCCCCTATGGCAGAATCCACTTAGGCACCAATTTCTAAATGTTTGATGGTGGGGTGTTTGTCAACTGAAGAAGTCTTTGCATTTGTGATAAAAAAATGTTTTCCTCCTTTTTGTTCTAGTTCAAAGCTTTTGCTTTATTTGCTGTGGCTCCTTGCGGTTTTGGCGGTGGTTGACCTGCAGTTTGCACAGTTGCATGTTTTAGGTAAGTAAAAACAATTTACTCCAAAGGAGTATTGTTGCCATGTATGAATGACATGTTTGTAGGGGGTGTACTAAATGCAGGATTGTGTGTGAAATTGTCCTTAGGTTTGTGCAAAATGATATTTGTTTTGTCTTATTTCTAATTTGCCTTTCTTTCTTTATTTTTTGTGGGATGTCATTGGTGATTGCTGTGTAGTTGCTGGTGAATCAAGCTTTTTCAGGCAAGTGAGCGGTATAGTTTTTGAGTTTATAACTCTTACTAACAAAGCTGCACTTTGTTACTTGTCTTACACAGTGCTGGTTGTTGGTGGTGAATTTGTCCAGTTAATTTTAGCAGGAGAGATCATGGCTAGCCGCAGGATGACCGCTCAGCAGGTGGTTGGTATGCTTTTTGAGCCACAGTCTGATCATGACTATGAGACGGACTCTGCATCTGAGGCAGAGGAGGAAGTCAGAGATTCTGGCAGTGATGTTTCTGTTGGAGAGGAATCTTCTGATGATGAAGCCACACTCAGTGCAGATGAAGGGCCTGTTTTAGAGGAGGACATTGATGTGCCAATAGTGCAGCAACCTGGGGCTGAAAGGTTTCCCGTTATAAGACCTGATGTCTGGGTTGCCCCAAACATGGAGCAGCCAGAGTTGCCTGCCTTTACTGGTCTCCCGGGGTGTAACGCCAATACAGAGAACTTTTTGCCTATCAATTTCTTTGAGTTATTCATGGATGATATGTTTTTGGAAGAGATTGTTGAGCAGACTAATTTGTATGCGGAGCAGCATTTGAGGGACAACGCTGCTAGACTTAGGCCACACTCTAGAGCTGCCCAGTGGATTCCCACAAATTTGGAGGAGATAAAAAAGTTTTTGGGTTTGACTTTTTTGATGGGGTTGATAAGGAAGCCATCACTGGCTTCTTGTTGGTCTACTAGTCCCTTGATGGCAACAGCTTTATTTCCAGCGACCATGAGTCGTAATCGGTATTTGCTTCTTCTTAGGATGCTGCATTTTGTTGACAATGCATTAGCCTTGCCACGAGATCACCCAGATTCTGACCGTCTTTTTAAGATTAGGCCTGTCCTTGATCATTTTGTAGATCGGTTTTCGGAGGTCTATGTTCCAGGCAAAGAGTTAAGTGTGGACGAGTCTTTGGTCCTCTTCAAGGGTCGTTTGGTTTTTAGGCAGTACATTCCTAGGAAAAGGGCACGATATGGAATTAAATTGTATATGCTGTCTGAAAGTAGGACATGATATGTGTATAGTTTCCGTGTGTACACTGGTAGGGATTCCAATATTGACCCCCCTGGTTGTCCTCCCACTTTTGGAGTTACTGAGAAAATTGTGTGGGATCTTGGTAGACGACTGTTTAACAAAGGTCACCATTTGTATGTAGATAACTTCTACACTGGTGTGCAGTTGTTCAAGGAATTGTTTAGAGTGGACACGGGATAGCCTTTCCGTTCTAACCGGAAAGGCTATCCAAGGGAGCTTGTCTGTAAAAAACTTGAGAGGGGACAGTGCTGTTCCTTGCGGAACGAGGAGCTGCTAGCTTTGAAATTTTCAGACAAGAGGGATGTCTACATGCTAAGTACCATTCATGATGAGAGTACTTCCCCTGTGACTGTTTGAGGCCAGGTTGCTGAAGTGCACAAACCTGTGTGCATTTTAGATTATAATAAGCACATGGGAGGTGTAGATAGAGTTGACCAGAGGTTGGAACCTTATACTGCTATTCGTAAGTCTTACGTTTGGTATAAGAAGTTAGCACTTCACCTCTTCCACTTAGCAACCTTCAATGCTTTTATTTTGTTTAGGGATAGGTCTCCAGAGTCAAAGATGACATTTGTGAAATTTCAGGAGTCAGTGATAGAGAGCCTTATTGTGGTGGAACAGGCCAGAGTTCCTAGAGAAGCAGTGGTGGAGGATGTGGCTAGATTGAAAGATCGCCACTTTGCTGAGCACATTCCTCCCACACCCAAAAAAGACTTTCCAGCTAAGAAATGTAGAGTGTGTTTTCGAAGAGGTATCCGGAGGGAGACTCGAATGTACTGCCCAGATTGTCCTTCAAAGCCTGGGCTGTGTGTCGGTGGTTGTTTTAAGAATTACCACACCCAGAAGAATTTCTGGGAACAACCATGAGTGTAAACTCATGTCTGTTTTGTATTTTCATGTGTTTAGTTTCATCATTAGCATTTCTGTCATGTTCTTAGTTAGAGCTTTTGTGTTTGTAGTTTTGTAATTCTTTCTACTTAGTTAGGGGTTCCTCTGTTTAAAAAAAAATAAAAAATGATGCCATTGTGTGTGGAGTGGGGCTTGGCTGAGAGTGTACATATTGACTTGCTGTTGGCTACTGCAACACACTGCCAGCCAAACACCAGTCCACACACTCCCATCAGCTGGTGTGATTGTTGTATCAGGCATGTGGGCGTATGTAAGTGATGGGCCCTTGAGTGGCGCTGTCTGTCGATGTGAGTGTTGTAATGTGATGGGCCCATGGCTGGCGGTGTGAATGGCCTTGTGTGTGTCATGTATGAAAGTTGTGTGAATGGACTGTAAAGCGGTTGGTGCCTTGTCGCGGCTTTACAGCTCACGAGCTGTGAGTCATTGGTTCAGTTTTTTGCCTTTCAGTTATTAACAGTGCATTTCATTTTTGTGAAAGCTCTTGTTAGTAAAATTTGATCCACTAACACATCACTCACCCTCGTGCCAAATCCAACCAGTATGTGTGGTAAAAATGACAAAACCTGCTCCGCTGTAATCAGGCGTCGCAGCACACCTGTGACACGATAGGTGCCTCAGGTGGGACCCCGATGATGAAGCATGCCACCAACTTGGTTGGTGGGTGAGGGGTCTTTTTCACATAACCTAAGTGTGTTTCTTTTCAATATGTTAGTGTTTGGCACATCACGGACGTATGTGGACACATCAAAACGATATATTACAAAACTACCTGTGTTTGGGGGGAGAGGGCACCTATGTTTTTGGTCCTGTGTGCAGCCTTCATCTAGGGAAACCTACCAAACCCAGACATTTTTTTTAAACTAGACACCCCAAGGAGTCCAGGGAGGTGTGGCTTGCATGGATCCCCCAACATTTTCTTACCCAGACTCCTCTGTAAACCTCAAAATTTGCTTAAAAAAGCATATTTTCCGGACTTTTCTTCGTAGGATCACCACTCCAGCACAAAATTCCTACTCCCCAGTGTTCCCCTCAGTCTCCCAAGTAAAAGGACACCTCACTTATGTGGGTCCCCAAAGCAGAGTCAGTCTAAAGATGTATAAAAGAATATGTCCTTATAAACTCGCTGTGCTATCCCCTCTATCTCTACAAGTTTTGGGCCTTATTCTGTTGCAGGCACCTGGCCCACCCACACAAGTGAGGTATCATTTTTATCGGGAGACTTGGGGGAACGCTGGGTGGAAGGAAATTTGTGGCTCCACTCAGATTCCAGAACTTTCTGTCACCGAAATGTGTGGAAAATGTGTTTTTTTAGCCAAAATTTGTGGTTTGCAAAGGATTCTGGGTAACAGAACCTGGTCAGAGCCCCGCAAGTCACCCCATCTTGGATTCCCCTAGCTCTCTGGTTTTCAAAAATGCACAGGTGTGGTAGGTTTCCCTAGGTGCCGGCTGAGCTACAGGCCAAAATCTACAGGTAGGCACTGTTTTCAATGAAAAAATTTGATGTGTCCACGTTGTGTTTTGGGGCGTCCCCTGTCGCGGGCGCTAGGCCTACCCACACAAGTGAGGTATCATTTTTATCGGGAGACATGGGGGAACGCTGGGTGGAAGGAAATTTGTGGCTCCTCTCAGATTCCAGAACTTTCTGCCACAGAAATGTGAGGAACATGTGTTTTTTTAGCCAAATTTTGAGGTTTGCAAAGGATTCTGGGTAACAGAACCTGGTCCGAGCCACACAAGTCACCCCATCTTGGATTCCCCTAGGTCTCTAGTTTTTAGAAATGCACAGGTTTGGTAGGTTTCCCTAGGTGGCGGCTGAGCTACAGGCCAAAATCTACAGGTAGGCACTTTGCAAAAAACACCTCTGTTTTCTTTCAAAAATTTGGATTTGTCCACGTTGCGCTTTGGGGCGTTTCCTGTTGCGGGCGCTAGGCCTACCCACACAAGTGAGGTATCATTTTTATCGGGAGACGTGGGGGAACGCTGGGTGGAAGGAAATTTGTGGCTCCTCTCAGATTCCAGAACTTTCTGCCACAGAAATTTGAGGAACATGTGTTTTTTTAGCCAAATTTTGAGGTTTGCAAAGGATTCTGGGTAACAGAACCTGGTCCGAGCCACACAAGTCACCCCATCTTGGATTCCCCTAGGTCTCTAGTTTTCAGAAATGCACAGGTTTGGTAGGTTTCCCTAGGTGGCGGCTGAGCTACAGGCCAAAATCTACAGGTAGGCACTTTGCAAAAACACCTCTGTTTTCTTTCAAAAATTTGGATGTGTCCACGTTGCGCTTTGGGGCGTTTCCTGTCGCGGGCGCTAGGCCTACCCACACAAGTGAGGTATCATTTTTATCGGGAGACGTGGCGGAACGCTGGGTGGAAGGAAATTTGTGGCTCCTCTCAGATTACAGAACTTTCTGCCACAGAAATGTGAGGAACATGTGTTTTGTTAGCCAAATTTTGAGGTTTGCAAAGGATTCTGGGTAACAGAACCTGGTCCGAGCCACAGAAGTCACCCCATCTTCGATTCCCCTAGGTCTCTTGTTTTCAGAAATGCACAGGTTCGGTAGGTTTCCCTAGGTGGCGGCTGAGCTACAGGCCAAAACCTACAGGTAGGCACTTTGCAAAAAACACCTCTGTTTTCTTTCAAACATTTGGATGTGTCCACGTTGCGCTTTGGGGCGTTTCCTGTCGCGGGCGCTAGGCCTACCCACACAAGTGAGGTATCATTTTTATCGGGAGACGTGGGGGATCGCTGGGTGGAAGGAAATTTGTGGCTCCTCTCAGATTCCAGAACTTTCTGCCACAGAAATGTGAGGAACATGTGTTTTTTTAGCCAAATTGTGAGGTTTGCAAAGGATTCTGGTTAACAGAACCTGGTCCGAGCCACACAAGTCACCCCATCTTGGATTCCCCTAGGTCTCTAGTTTTCAGAAATGCACAGGTTTGGTAGGTTTCCCTAGGTGGCGGCTGAGCTACAGGCCAAAATCTACAGGTAGGCACTTTGCAAAAAACACCTCTGTTTTCTTTCAAAAATTTGGATGTGTCCACGTTGCGCTTTGGGGCGTTTCCTGTTGCGGTCGCTAGGCTTACCCACACAAGTGAGGTATCATTTTTATCGGGAGACGTGGGGGATCGCTGGGTGGAAGGAAATTTGTGGCTCCTCTCAGATTCCAGAACTTTCTGCCACAGAAATGTGAGGAACGTGTTTTTTTAGCCAAATTGTGAGGTTTGCAAAGGATTCTGGTTAACAGAACCTGGTCCGAGCCACACAAGTCACCCCATCTTGGATTCCCCTAGGTCTCTAGTTTTCAGAAATGCACAGGTTTGGTAGGTTTCCCTAGGTGGCGGCTGAGCTACAGGCCAAAATCTACAGGTAGGCACTTTGCAAAAAACACCTCTGTTTTCTTTCAAAAATTTGGATGTGTCCACGTTGCGCTTTGGGGCGTTTCCTGTTGCGGTCGCTAGGCTTACCCACACAAGTGAGGTATCATTTTTATCGGGAGACGTGGGGGATCGCTGGGTGGAAGGAAATTTGTGGCTCCTCTCAGATTCCAGAACTTTCTGCCACAGAAATGTGAGGAACATGTGTTTTTTTAGCCAAATTGTGAGGTTTGCAAAGGATTCTGGGTAACAGAACCTGGTCCGAGCCACACAAGTCACCCCATCTTGGATTCCCCTAGGTCTCTAGTTTTCAGAAATGCACAGGTTTGGTAGGTTTCCCTAGGTGGCGGCTGAGCTACAGGCTAAAATCTACAGGTAGGCACTTTGCAAAAAACACCTCTGTTTTCTGTGAAGTGTCCACGTTGTGTTTTGGGGCATATCCTGTCGCGGGCGCTAGGCCTACCCACACAAGTGAGGTATCATTTTTATCGGGAGACTTGGGGGAACACAGAATAGCAAAACAAGTGTTATTGCCCCTTGTCTTTCTCTACATTTTTCCCTTCCAAATGTAAGACAGTGTGTAAAAAAGACGTCTATTTGAGAAATGCCCTGTAATTCACATGCTAGTATGGGCACCCCGGAATTCAGAGATGTGCAAATAACCACTGCTTCTCAACACCTTATCTTGTGCCCATTTTGGAAATACAAAGGTTTTCTTGATAGCTATTTTTTACTCTTTATATTTCAGCAAATGAATTGCTGTATACCCGGCATAGAATGAAAACCCACTGCAGGGTGCAGGTCATTTATTGGCTCTGGGTACCTAGAGTTTTTGATGAACCTACAAGCCCTATATATCCCCGCAACCAGAAGAGTCCAGCAGACGTAACGGTATATTGCTTTCGAAAATCTGACATTGCAGGAAAAAGTTACAGAGTAAAACGTAGAGAAAAATGTATGTTTTTTTCACCTCAATTTCAATATTTTTCTTTGTTATTTTCTGTAGGAAACCCTTGTAGGATCTACACAAATTACAGCTTGCTGAATTCATAATTTTGTCTACTTTTCAGAAATGTTGCGGTTTCTGGGATCCAGCGTTGGTTTCATGCCCATTTCTGTCACTGACTGGAAGGAGGCTGAAAGCACAAAAAATCATAAAAATGGGGTATGTCCCAGTAAAATGCCAAAATTGTGTTGAAAAATTGAGTTTTCTGATTCAAGTCTGCCTGTTCCTGAAAGCTGGGAAGCTGGTGATTTTAGCACCGCAAACCCTTTGTTGATGCCCTTTTCAGGGAAAAAACCACAAGCCTTCTTCTGCAGCCCCTTTTTCCCATTTTTTTGAAACAAATGAAATTTTCAATGTATTTTGGCCAATTTCTTGGCCTCCTTCTGGAGAACCCACAAAGTCTGGGTACCTCTAGAATTCCTAGGATGTTGGAAAAAAAGGACGCAAATTTGGCGTGGGTAGCTTATGTGAACAAAAAGTTATTAGGGCCTAAGCGCGAACTGCTCCAAATAGCCAAAAAAAGGCTCGGCACAGGAGGGGGAAAAGGCCTGGCAGCGAAGGTGTTAACCAACATTTTCACAGGAACTAGCCCCACAGGTATCTCAAGGACAAACAATACTAGACCCAAATGACATGCCTATCTGCACAATGTGGAAGTGCAAGTGAACAAAGCACACACAACTACAACTACAAGGGACATACCTCTATATGAAGCTGCAAGGTACACACAGTAAAACAAAGGTTGCACAACTGAACACCCTCCATGTCTGCACAAATAAAACTCAAGCTGCCAAACATTAGATTAATCCATAAGCAATATCAGAGGGACAAATCCAACACCATACATGCTCACATTGGACAACATAAGATGAAATACTTACCATACCAAACAGTGCACAATGCCATGACACCACCAATGCATATACAACCACATATCCATACAGTCAACATATACCCTTGTCTTGGGGACACCACTACTGCTCACAATGTCAGATACTACAAATAACAGCAAATGGATCAACAAGCAGGCTGGATACACACAACTGTAGGCACACAACACAAGTCACTCAGGAACAACATAAAGGTAGAAAATGAATTGTAGGACAAATGAATACCCAACAATACAACTGTTTGGGTTTATTAGCTGGAAATTTGGAAAAGTCCAAGGCCATTGTCCAGTCCATATATTACATCACAGTGATGTCACATGACTCCTAACTGCCAGGGAACCTCCACAGGAAGGGGCATCAAGTGGACAGGCAGACACCTAAAGGATCATCATTGGGGGGATGTGATTTGGGAGGGGTGGGTTTGGGTTTGGGATGGGTGAACTGCTTCTTGGGAGGGGTGTGCTCCTCTTTTGGGGGAGGGGTCTGAGGTTATACGGGAGAGCAGGTGTGACAGGGGAGGACTTGGAGGTGGAATAATGGGGTTGGGAGGTGGGAAAGAGCCTCTTCCGTTTGGGACAGGGTGGAGGAAACAGGGAAAAGGTCAAGGCCATACAAAAAACAATTCTTAGTTACATGGTGATGGTCATCAGAAGGGGTTGGGATTTGGAGGTTGAGGTAGTGGTTGTCTGCAGTGTCAGTGTGGATGATGTGGGTGCGTGCATGTGGGAGGTATGCTTGTGCTTGGGTGGAGTCTATTGCGTGGGTGAGTGTGGGTGTTGTGTAGGCCAGCAATAGCACCATGAATGACTTCCAGGAATGCATTCCTGTATTTGGGTTGCCAATCCCTGGATGGCATTCACAATGGCTGTCTGACCCACAGAGATACTTCTCAGGAGGTGATTAGCCTTCTCCCTGAGGGAAGTAGGGGTAACATGGGCTGGGGCCCAGGCGCCTGCGGCAAAGAAAATACCCACCCTTTTAAGTGAGTGAGCACGTCCAAATGTGTGGGGAGCAACAGGGAGGGCAGTGATAAAATTGGACAGGGGTATGCCGCAATGGGTCCACCACCACTAGGGAGTGCCCATTGGAGGAAGATTCAGATGATGATGAGAATGTTCTGGGCTCCGCCGTGGCACTCTCCTTGCCCTCCGGGCCATTGGTTCCCTCTTTGTCTATGGTGTCCTGTCCCAAGGACCCTTGGCCAGATGCATCCCCACTCACCTGTGCACTGTCCCCTTTGCTTGCCATTGTTGATGCTGCAAATACAAAGACAAATAGGATCATCACATGTCCATGATCACACTTGGACAACAACTCTGATTAGCAAACATTATCATGATGTCAAGTAGGCTGCAGCAAAAAACTCCACTTAAGTGGCCCATATATGTGCCATACCATATACATGCATACCATCTGAACTGCCAGCAGGTGCCCACAGAAAAATCAGGATCTCAGACAACTGCAATTGCATGGCTGAAGTTGTGCAATCACAGTAACCATTGAACTAGTAGGAGACCTCATCACCTTCAAAGCTTTGAACCATGGAGCATACCTCAGTTACCTGTTGTCATACAATAGTAGGCCAATGCCAACTGCATTCCCACAGATTCCACATAAGGCCACGCACACATCTATTTGTCACATAAATAATGACCCAACTATGAGAAATGATGCTCCAAAATCCTGCCATGTTGCTGACAATCGTGAAATAGCTTGAAGAAGGTCTCATGGAAATACTCATGTCACACTGGAAGCAGTTCCACAATGCACACTTCACCAAGTGATATTTGTCCCAACAGAGTCCTGGAGGTAGTACTTATGTTGTCCAGATAGGCCAAAGGTGGCATGGAAATGGACACTGTAGACATCATGTGCAATATGTGTAGGAGGCTGGCCTGGTTTGTAGTGGGTACCTACGGTACTTACACCATATACCAGGTCCAGTTATCCCTTATTAGTGAAATGTAGACAGTTTCTAGAAGCCAGGCTCTCTAGGGGTAGTGTGGATGAGCAGCCTGGGCCTAACTAGGGGACATGCAAAGCTCATGCAATACCACTATAGCCACACAGTGCTCACATACATGAAAGAAAATACTCAGTACTTACTACAAAATAAAGTTACTTTATTTTAGTGACACAAATGCCAAAAATAGCATAGAGACTATACTCCATTAGGAGGTAAGTGATACATAAATTATATACACTAGTATGCAGAAATATCTGTACAAACAGTTAGAAAACAGTGAAAATCACGATAGATAGAAATGGGCCTGGGGAACACAAACTATATGTTAAGAAAGTTCAATGCGAAAGTCGGTTTCCCACCTAGGCAAGTGTAGTGTGTAGAGGGGCACTGGAAGTATTAAAACTCACGAAAGGTAAGTAATACAACTCACCCCAGAGCCCAGGAAAGCATGAGTAAATTACAGTAACTTTCCTAGAACACACAAGAACACAAGAAAGAAGATATTGCAAGAACCAGAAGAGATTGCAAGACACCAAAGGTGGATTCCTGGAAATGAAGACCTGTGGAAGAAGGGGACCAAGTCCAAGAAGCACTGGAGAGTCCAGGGAGAACAGGAGCCCCTGCTAACCCAGATGAAGGTACAAAAGAAGAAACACCAGTGAAAAAGAACAGTCAGTACTGCACCCAAGAAGACAGATGCAGGTTCCTGGTTGGTGCAGAAGATGTTGCACGCCGGATGGATGACTGCAGTCTGGTTTGCATCACTGGATTCTGCCAACAAACCATGGCACACGCAAAGCTTGAGGTTAGCATAAAATTGGGCTGTCCAGGACCAGGAGGGACCTGATGGACTTTACCCAGGAAGGGGAGTCAGAGTGGGCTCTCAGCAACTTAGAGAGCCCTCAGAAGACCAGGCAGCGTGCACATGTGTCCCACAGCACAGGTACAATGAAGGTGCAAAAAGAGGCCCATGCAGCACTACACAAAGGGATCCCATGCTGCTGGAGAACCAGGGAGGAGGCAGTGCATCACAGGAAGGAGTGCTGGGGTGCGGAGCTGCACAGTGCATGAAGAAGTTTGTGAAAAGATGCCAACAAGCCTTAGAAACTGCAAAACACGTGGTGCATGGGGGTACTGTATGAAGTGGGAAAGCAAGCTCTTACCTCCACCAAAGTTGGACAGTTGGACATCCGGACCGTCGGGACCACTTCAGTCTACCAGCAGTGATGCTGGATCCATGCACTTTGTCAGGAGAGGGGACCCAAGTCACTGGTCATCGCTGCAGAGGGGTGCCTGCTGAAGCAGGGAAGTGACTCCACTTCAAGGGAGATTCCTTCATTCTTCTGGTGTGGGCCGAAGACCGGCTGTCCTCTGAGGATGCATTACTGGGAAACAGCTGCAGTTGCTGGCAGCAGCTGAAGATACAATGTTGCAGAAGTTGTCTTTGCTTCTTTGTTGCAGTTGTAGAGTTTCCGGAGAGTTCAGATGCAGTTTCTTTGGTAAGAAGGTGAAGTAAAGGATGCAGAGGATTCCTGCTGGATTCTTGCAATCCGAATCCGAAGAACCACCCAAGAGAGAGACCCTAAATAGCCCTGAAAGGGGGATTGGCCAGCTGCACAGGTAAGCACCTATCGGGGAGGGCTCTGACATCACCTGCTGGCACTGGACAGATGCTTCCAGAGTTCCCTGCCACCTTGGAATCCAATATGGCAAAACCCAATGACCCTATGGAGGAGCTCTGAGCACCACCCCCTGGGGTGGTGATGGACAGGGGAGTGGTCACTTCCCTTTCCTTTGTCCAGTTTCATGCCAGAGCAGGGACTCGGGGTCCCTGAACCAGTGTAGACTGGATTATGCAAGGAGGACACCAAATCTACCCTTCAAAGCATTTCCAGTGGCTTGGGGAGGCTACCACTCCCAAGCCTGTAATACCTATTTCCAAAAGGAGAGGGTGTAACACCCCTCTCCCAAAGGAAATCCTTTGTTCTGCCCTCCTGGGCTCGAACATTTTAAGCAACAGGAGGGCAGAAACTTGTCTGTGAGGTGGTAGCAGCTGAAGCTGCCTGGAAAAACTCAGAAGGCTGAAATGGCAATACTGGGGGTCCTCTATGGAGCCCTCAGAGTGAATAGAATCATACAACCAATGCTTGCAAAGGCCTTCGGGTATGATTCAAACATGTTTGATACCAAACATACCTATGTTCGGAGTTACCATTATGGACCTCGACATAGGTAGTGACCTATATCCAGAACGCGCGTAAAATGGTGTCCCCGCACTCACAAAGTCCGGGAAGATGGTCCTGGAGGTCGCAGGGGCACCTCTGCTAGTGCAGGGGTGCCCTTACACATAGGTACTTTGCTCCCTGTCCTCAGGGCTGGAGGGCCTACTATAGAGGTGACATAAGTTACCTGGTGCAGTGTAAATGGCAGTGAAAGGTTGCTTGCACCTTTTCACACAGGCTGCAATGGCAGTCCCCCAGAAGCCTTTGTCTGAGTTCCCCTTGGGTGGGAAAATATATGCTGCAGCCCATAGGGATCCCCGGAACACCAATGCCCTGGGTACCTAGGAACCATATACTAGCAGGGGCACCAGTATGCCAATTGCGAGTGAATTACAGAGTTTTGAGAGAGAGAGCATAATCACTGGGGTCCTGGTTAGCCGGATCCCAGTGAACACAGTCAAGCACACTAACATCAGGCAGATAATGGGGGTAACAACGCCAAGAAAGAGGGTACTTTCCTACACTGGGAGATACATTTGACAGGCCCTGGTCTCTGCAGGCTGAGCAGACAGAACCTACATGACACTCTATTCCCATCATTTCCATGCATGACACTACATCATGTAGCCAAACTCAATTTGGCATGTATTGTGTGTGGCAACCTGAAGGGCAGAGTGAATGATGATATGTCTTCCACACAACAGTTCAGCAAGGGCAGATGTGGTTTGAAAGATCAGTGGCACTATACACATTGCTCACATGACTCACAGCTGACTCATACAACATAGATACACAGCTCATGATGTCATGCACATACATGTTGTGTGACATTTACAACAATCATAAGGAAAACAATGTCAGTAGATAGCAGTGTTATCACCTTACCTAGTTATTGGCATTCATCACAAGGATCACCTAGAACTCCAAAAATCTCTCACAACAGAATGTTACTGAACTTAACAAATTATACTACACATACCTGCATACCTGCACATTGTACATCCCCTGGATGCCACACAGGCTGCAAATACAGGCCCACAAGACTTCTAACTGGCACACAGGGTCACATTCTAACCTGTGAGTAGGGAAAGTAGGTTGAGGTACTGAGAAAATGGACTTACCTGCTCCTCTGGTGAGCAATGGAGCTGCTCATATAGGGGTAGGACCTCAGACACCAGCCTCTCCAGCACCTCTGGTGAGAAGGCAGAGGCCCTATGACGTGCAGGACATGGCATGACTGCTCCCAGAGGTGACACACAGCAGCTCAGACAGTGGAGGTGTTGCTGGCAGCAATGTCAGGAGTCAAGTGACTGGATCTGCAGAACATGGCGTTCATGTCCACCACGTATGCGATCGTCACCGCCGGCAGACACGCCTTTGGGCCGCAACTGCCACTGGTAATAATGTGAGCCTACGATGTGTCCACTGTGGTTGCAACTGCCTATGGCCATGACAACTTCTGCCAGTGGGCATGGGCGGTTCCCAATGTCAGTGGAGTAGGTCAGGCATCCGCCATTTTGGCAGCCTGAAATGCTGTATTGTGCTATTAAAAATGCATCACACCTCCAAAAAAGGGTTTTTGAGCTCACAAACATCCTTATCCTCTCTAGTCATGTAAATCCTTCTACTCAAACACCATTGTATTATGTTGCAGGGCACAGATGATACTTAGTAGCGGGGCACAGTCCACCACAGCTGATGATCATTTTGGTGGTCTGGATTAACGGTCACAACTCAAGGGGAAATGTGCGCACATTTCTGAGTTTGGTCCATATCCATGTTGTGGCTATATGTGTGGTAAACCATGGGGGTCACATGTGACCCTTGTGAAATTTGCAGCTATGATGTGTGCTGGGGGGATATCTATCCAGTCAGGAATGCTTTGTCACATGATATTGTTGACATTCATCATGTATGTTGCTGTGGACACACCGACTAATGTTAGAAATTATTTCTTGTCATACATAGGTACCCACGGAGAGGGATGATGCAACAAGTTCCTATCTACCGTCCACTGCCAGACCTTTAGACCATGGAGCAAAGGCACATAATCATGTACTAATGCCTGGACAGGCAAACAATAGTGGACTTATGTCATCAGTTGGAGCCAGATCTGATGCCAGCTATTAGTTATCCAACCAGCATACCACCCATTGGACAGGTCATGTCAGTATTGCACTTCCTAGCCACAGGGACCTTCTAATGTACAGTGGCCCTATCTGCTGGGTTGTCCCAGCCTATGTTCAATATGGTGTTGAACCATGTCCTCTTAGCGTTGTTGAAACACTGTAGGAAGTTGGCTCTGTATGTACTATTTCAAAGTAAGAAATACCATGCACAGAGTCCAAGGGTTCCCCTTAGAGGTAAGATAGTGGCAAAAAGAGATAATTCTAACGCTCTATTTTGTGGTAGTGTGGTCGAGCAGTAGGCTTATCAGAGGGTAGTGTTAAGCATTTGTTGTACACAAACAGGCAATAAATGAGGAACACACACTCAAAGACAATTCCAGGCTAATAGGTTTTTATATAGAAAAATATATTTCCTTAGTTTATTTTAAGAACCACAGGTTCAAGATTTACAAGTAATACTTCAAATGAAAGGTATTTCACTCAGGTATCTTAGGAACTTTGAATCAACACATTATCATGTACAGTTTTAGCAAAAATGGCAATAAGATATTTTAAAACTAGACAGTGCAGTTTTCAACAGTTCCTGGGGGAGGTAAGTTTTGGTTAGTTTTTGCAGGTAAGTAAAACACCTACAGGGTTCAAAGTTGGGTCCAAGGTAGCCCACCGTTGGGGGTTCAGGGCAACCCCAAAGTTACCACACCAGAAGCTCAGGGCCGGTCAGGTGCAGAGGTCAAAATGGTGCCCAAAACGCATAGGCTTCAATGGAGAAGGGGGTGGCCCGGTTCCAGTCTGCCAGCAGGTAAATACCCGTGACTTCGGAGGGCAACCCAGGGGGGTTTTGTAGGGCACCGGGGAGGACACAAGTCAGCACAAACAGTGCACCCTCAGCGGCACAGGGGTGGCCGGGTGCAAAGTGCAAACAGGCGTCGGGTTTGCAGTTGGTTTCAATGGGAGACCCAGGGGTCTCTTCAGCGAAGCAGGCAGGCAAGGGGGGGAGGGGCTCCTTGGGGTAGCTCCCACCTGGGCAAGGGAGAGGGCCACCTGGGGGTCGCTTCTGCACTGGAGATCGGATCCTTCAGGTCCTGGGGGCTGCGGGTGCAGTGTCTTTACCAGGTGTCGGGGGTTATTTGAAGCAGGCAGTCGCGGTCAGGGGGAGCCTCTGGATTCCCTCTGCAGGCATCGCTGTGGGGGTCCAGGGGGGTCAACTCTGGCTACTCACAGGCTCGCAGTCGCCAGGGAGTCCTCCCTGTAGTGTTGTTTCTCCGCAGGTCGAGCCGGGGGCATCAGGTGCAGAGTGGAAAGTCTCACGCTTCCGGCGGGAAACATGGAGTCCTTTAAAAGTTGTTTCTTTGTTACAAGTTTCAGTCTTTGTGGAACAGGGCCGCTGTCCTCGGGAGCTCTTGGTCCTCTGAGATGCAGGGTAGTCCTCTGAGGCTTCAGAGGTCGCTGGACCCTGCGTGACGCGTCGCTGTTGCAGTTTTTCTTGAAGTGGGGAGACAGGCCGGTAGGGCTGGGGCCAAAGCAGTTGGTGTCTCCGTCTTCTCTGCAGGGCTTCAGGTCAGCAGTCCTTCTTCGTCTTCAGGTTGCAGGAATCTATCTTCCTCGGTTCTGGGAGCCCCTAAATACTCAATTTAGGGGTGTGTTTAGGTCTGGGGGGTTAGTAGCCAATGGCTACTAGTCCTGAGGGTGGCTACACCCTCTTTGTGCCTCCTCCCTGAGGGGAGGGGGGGACATCCCTAATCCTATTGGGGGAATTGGATTTATAAGAGTCAGAGTAACCTCAGCTCAGGACACCTTAGGGGTTGTCCTGACTGGCCAGTGACTCCTCCTTGTTTTTCTCATTATCTCCTCTGGCCTTGCCGCCAAAACTGGGGCCATGGCAGGAGAGGGCGGGCATCTCCACTTGCTGGGATGCCCTGTGGCACTGTAACAAAGGGGGTGAGCCTTTGAGGCTCACCGCCAGGTGTTACAGCTCCTGCAGGGGGAGGTGAGAAGCACCTCCACCCAGTACAGGCTTTGTTACTAGCCACAGAGTGACAAAGGCACTCTCCCCATGTGGCCAGCAATATGTCTGGTGTGTGGTAGGCTGGTAAAACTAATCAGCCCAGACTGGAAGTCGGGTATGTTTTCAGGGCGCATCTCTAAGATGCCCTCTGGGTGTATTTCACAATAAAATGTACACTGGCATCAGTGGGCATTTATTGTGCTGAGAAGTTTGATACCAAACTTCCCAGTTTTCAGTGTAGCCATTATGGTGCTGTGGAGTTCGTGTTTGACAAACTCCCAGACCATATACTCTTATGGCTACCCTGCACTTACAATGTCTAAGGTTTTGCTTACACACTATAGGGGCATAATGCTCATGCACCTATGCCCTCACCTATGGTATAGTGCACCCTGCCTTAGGGCTGTAAGGCCTGCTGGAGGGGTGACTTATCTATGCCATGGGCAGTGTGAGGTGAGATTGGCATGGCACCCTGAGGGGAGTGCCATGTCGACTTAGTCATTTTCTCCCCACCAGCACACACAAGCTGGCAAGCAGTGTGTCTGTGCTGAGTGAGGGGTCCCCAGGGTGGCATAAGACATGCTGCAGCCCTTAGAGACCTTCCCTGTCATCAGGGCCCTTGGTACCAGGAGTACCAGTTACAAGGGACTTACCGGGATGCCAGGGTGTGCCAATTGTGGAGACAAAGGTACAGTTTAGGGAAAGAACACTGGTGCTGGGGCCTGGTTAGTAGGCCTCAGCACACTTTAAAATCATAACTTGGCATCAGCAAAGGCAAAAAGTCAGGGGGTAACCATGCCAAGGTGGCATTTCCTTACAAACACCCTGACAGCTATATGTGGTTTCCCTGACGTGAGGATATAGCCCACATGAAGGCTTATTTTTATGGTTTTGCACACATCCCACAAGAGGTGGGGCCCATTGATGGTAAACATGTTGGCTTGGTCCCACCACAGGCCAATGAACAAGTCTATGACAAAGAAAAGAGCTTCCATTCCATTTACGTGCAAGTTGTCTGGCGGGTATCTACATTTTGCATGCCTGTGCCCGTTATCTGGGCTCAGTCCATGATTCCTTCATAATGCAGAACAGCACCATCCCCCAGTTGATGTCACAACTGTACCCAGAGAGGGCCTGGCTGGTTGGTAAGTCACATCTGTCCTGATTGTGTGTTTGCAATGCGAGGTGCTACAATCATGAAGTCAGTGACTCATGTTGCCCATATGTCCCTTTCCTCTACAGGAGACTCCCCATATCCAAACCATCCTTGGTTGTTGACACCAGGAAGGAATCCAACTACAACGGGTGGATGTCTGCTTCAATGAGGCCCATGTAAGAGACAATGGGTAGTGGAGCAGGCTTTTGGGCTCTTAGAGGTCAGATTTAGGTGACTGGACCCGACTGGTGGAGCCCTCCTCTACTCACCCGGAAACTTGTGTGTCAGATCACTGTGTCATGCTGTATTCTCCACAACATCTCCTGATGGAGGATTTTTACATACATCTCAGAGGAGGGGGAGCCTGCAGTGCAACCGGGTGGTAATCGTGAAATGCTAAGTGAGGATGACAGTGGTGAAGAAGAAGGAGCTGACTTGTGGGAAGATCTCATCAACAACTACTTTTCATGTATGTAAGTATGTCATGTGATGTAATGACTGAGACTTTACAATGAACTACAATTATGACAATGTGTGGAGATTGGTGTATTAGCAAACACTAGGGATCTGGTATTCTGGAATATTCAGCCAAAGGCTTCTTGAAGAGTTACCATTTTAAATATTTCCACCTTTATGTTGCTGCTTTATTTGTGTCAGTTTCCTTGTAATGTAATGAATTTTTCAGTTGCTTGCTATGTGCTTTGTGTCATAGGTATATTTTCAAGCCTATACTCCTTGTTCTATCTTTGTCCAGGTACCTTGACCATGTCATCTTCATGTGGGCATTTCAGAGTTGTGACATTGGAAGGTATTTAATGCTGTTCTGACATAGGAAGTGGACATGGATTGTTCCAGGTAATGTAGGTCACAGATTTTGGGTCTAAGACCTGTGCCAAGGTCGCTTGCACAGTGTTTGGGTGGAAGGTCAGAGGTGGAGATTGAACTTGTTTTGTGTGCTGTGGTGGACCGATAGCAGCATGTGTGTCATCATGTGGGCATGAAATACATAGTCATAGATTGCAAATAAGTCATTCACCCTTCACATTGGCTAAACACTCCTCTTGTTTCACCTGTATGTAGTTGTAGATGTGTTTCATCATTGCGGCCCACATTGCATGCACCACATCGCTGACATATGTTCATGCCATGTCACCAGATGCATGGTCATTGGATTAAGATGGGCCTGTGATCAGGGACTTTTGTACTGCCATTTGTCTGTATGTTAGATTATGTGATATAGGATTTCTTTGGTCTGGTAAGTAATAAGGCTCCAGTTGCTGACATCAACCACTTTAATGTTTGTTTATTCTACAGGGCAATGTCCGGCAAAGCCCTTCCATCCATGGTATGGAGGGGTGTAACTTGCAATATATACTGTGACTAAGTATGAGTTAACCAATCTTGCTTCAAGACGTCCAGACATATGGACATCATGTGTGCTGTACACTTGAATAAAATGTTTGATGTGACCAGACACTTGAACATATTTGTTTGTGTGTAATGTTTGTAATCCTGAACAGGACAGAGTGTACCTGTAACAAATCCCTCATTGCACAAATATGTTCTGTCTTCATTATATGGTTCTGATGGGCTTACATCTCTGCATAGCAAAATGTGGAAATTAAGCAAGCAGACAATGAGTTTGTGATGGGTGAATGTATTACAATGCTGATGCAGAAAAAAGATTTAGACAGAAAAGGAGAAAAAATAAAGTGAAGGTGTCAGTCATGGTGAATGAAATCATTTGAGTAGATGCCACACCATTGGTAGTCCAGAGTACTCCTGCCATTGTAATTGGTATGTGGTTGAGGATCAGTCAACAAAGTGAATATGTGGCATACAAAGGAGTTGCTTAGGGAAGAAGTCAGTTTCTGACAGTGATGGGTATCTTGCCATCGGCACCTCCTGGAATTTTTCCTGGATGTCCCTGCTTGCGTGATGGGGGATATGTGGCTACAGAGGCAGGGGTATCTGAGGCAGGTGCTTCCACTGGCAGGGCCTCCCTTTCAGTGGCTAGCACCAATGTAGATGTGCCTGGTGTTGATTAGTCCAAGGAAAGGGTACAGTGGTATTGTAGATCCCTGTTCAGGGTGATGTTAATGTCCCTCATCACTCCTGGTTAGGAGGCTATGTTGGTATTGTGGGCCTCCAACTGCTCTTGCATGTTCCTATAGATGTCGCTCTGTAGCTGCTTGATTTCCCAGGGTTCGGTCAAGACCTGGTCCATCATGCCTTGGGGCTCCTGATTGACCTCCAAGACGTGGCTGATTGTGCCCTGGACCAGGATCAGCCCCAGTGGCCTCACCACACAGGCCCACAGCATATGTCCCATGCACCCTACCCCCATGGCCCTGTGCCCTTGCCACAGGTTACCCTCTCCCATGGAGTCCTGGACCCTCATTGTCAGAAGTGTTGCGCTGCAACTCAGGAGCCAGGACTGAGGGGCATGAGATAGTAGACACTGTGGGGGTCATTCTGACCCTGGCGGCCGGTGGCCGCCAGGGCCACCGACCACGGGAGCACCGCCAACAGGCTGGCGGTGCTCCCACGAGCATTCTGACCGCGGCAGTTCAGCCGCGGTCAGAAGCGGAAAGTCGGCGGTCTCCCGCCGACTTCCCGCTGCTCGGGGGAATCCTCCATGGCGGCGGAGCGCTCTCCGCCGCCATGGGGATTCTGACACCCCCTACCGCCATCCTGTTCCTGGCGGGTCTCCCGCCAGGAACAGGATGGCGGTAGGGGGTGCCGCGGGGCCCCTGGGGGCCCCTGCAGTGCCCATGCCAATGGCATGGGCACTGCAGGGTCCCCCGTACGAGGGCCCCACTGTGTATTTCAGTGTCTGCAATGCAGACACTGAAATACGCGACGGGTGCAAACTGCACCCGTCGCACCCCTGCAACTACGCCGGCTCAATTCTGAGCCGGCGTCCTCGTTGCAGGGGCATTTCCTCTGGGCCGGCGGGCGCTCTTTTGGAGAGCGCCCGCCGGCCCAGAGGAAATGTTTGAATGGCCGCCGCGGTCTTTTGACCGTGGTGCGGTCATTTGGCGGCGGTACCTTGGCGGGCGGCCTCCGCCGTCCGCCAAGGTTAAAATCACCCCCTGTGCTACGTACCCAGGTTGAGGGGACAAATTGTTGCCTGTGAAATAGAGGCAACCAGGCTGGGAGGTGTTGAGGTGGGCACTGTGAGACTCACTGTTGGTCCCTGATCAGGTTGTCCAGATGGGCCAGAACCGTCCTCCACGTCCAGCAGCCGAGGAGTGTTTTCTTCACTGAGGGCTTCATCCAGTGGGGTAGTGGCATTCTTTTCTGTGGCCTCTGTGTGGCCAGTGGCAATTCGACCTCTTTATGTGAAAGATACAATGTTACTGGTTGTATTGTGATGTCCACCTCCAACAATTTAGTGTGACATTAAGCATAGACCTTGTACAAAGTTAATTTGCAGTTAATCCTATTGTTGCAGGGACCCATGGTATTGATTATATTGACCTGACATTTGTGAAGCATGCCAATTCCATTTAAGTCAACCAGCAGCTGTAATGTGCTGATCATTAGCCCTTAGGGGGATGGCCTGAAAATGCCATCTTTTCACCAGTGCAGGCAAAACAGTGGCTATGCAAGATATGTCTTTGTCCATGTTGATGCCTAGTTGATTATGATGCAGGCCAACCCTGTTGCACAGTTCTTGTGGTCATCATGTGGTCAGTGCTTTGTGAATGAGTCTGCTGCCAATACAATTCTGGTGATGCATCTTGAGGCCTTTGGGATCACAGTTTTGCATACTGGGTAAGTGGCCCTTTCTGTCCTCAATAGTTTCATCCTGGGTTATCAGATCAAGATGGAGCTAGGTTACCAGACACATCTCAGAGTTGAGCATGATCTCTATCTTGGTCACTCTCAGGTGAGTGGACTGCTATTGAGAGTTAGCAAGCAAGGGTATTTGGACAACTGACCACTAGTCTGGTGTCTGGAGTTACCGAAACTGTGCCTCCTGGGAGTTTCAGTCATGTCACTCTCCGTAGTACTCACAAATGTTATCCTCCCAGCTGGGAACACTTCAATTGAGAGTTCACAAATAGATGGATGTGTGCAAGTGAACACTGGCTTTGTGTTTGGGGTGGGAGATACAGGACCTAATGGGATTTGCATTCTAGTCACTCACACTACTATCCACCACCGTACAAATGTTGTTCTCCCAGGTGAGTGAACTTCAATTGAGAGTTAATAGCACAGGGATAATTGGGACTAGAGCATTGTTCTGGTGTTTTGAGTTGCTGAAACAGTGCCTCCTGAGAGTTGCAGTCAGGCTATTCCATCTAGTTCACACACTTTTCCAATGTTCTCCCCCTAGGTGAGTATCCTTCATTAGTGAGTTGACAAAAAGGGGTATATGCGCCAGTGACCATTGTGTTGATGTTTGGAGTTACAGATACAGGGCCTACTGGGAGTTGCAGTCAGGTCACTCTCTCCAGTATACACCCCTTTCCAGTTTTCTTCCCGCAGGTGAGTACAGTGCACTTGAGAGTTCACTTACAGATGTATTGTACCATGTGAACACTGAGCTATTGTTTGTAGTTTCAGGACTGGTGCCTGCTGGGAGTTGTAGTCATGCTAGTGCCTGTAGTACACACACTTGACAAATGTCATCTCCTCAGGTGTGTACACTTAAATTGTTATTTGACAAACAGGTGTATTTGGACAAGTGACCAGTGGTCTGGTGTTTGGAGTTATGGAAATAGTGCCTGCACTACACAAAATATATACAAATGTCTTCACCCCAGGTGAGTACACTTCAATTGGGAGTGTTCACAAATAGATGGATTTGTGCAACTGTACATTGGTTTTGTGTTTGGGTGGGAAACACAGGGGCAATTGGCTTAGCATTCCGGTCACTCCCTCTACTTCTCACCACCATACAAATGTTATCCTCCAAGGTGAATAAAACTTCGATTGAGAGGTAACAGTCATGGCTATTTGGGCATGTGAACACTGGACTTTTGTTTGGAGTTTGAGAAACAGAACCTCCTGGCCTTAGCAATCATGTCACTCCCTCTAGTACATACACTTGATAGATATCACCTTCCCCCAGGTGGGTACACTTCCTTTGTGATTTTATAAAGAAGGGTATTTGGAGATGTGACAACTGCACTAGTGCTTGGAGTGACAGTAGCAGAGCCTCCAGGGAGTTGCAGTAATGTCAGTCCCTGTACTACACACACTAAAGAAATGTTATCCTCCCAGGTGAGACTCCTTCAATTGAGAGTTCACAAATAATGGTATTTGGACAAGAGAACACTGGGCTGATGGTTGGTTTTACAGACACAGGGCCTTCCTGGTCTTAGTAGTCATGTCACTCCCCCTACTTCCCACATTTGACAAACGCTATCCTCCCAGCTGAGTAAACTTAAATTGTGAGTTGCCATACAGTGGTCCTTTTGACAAGTAAATACTGTGCTGGTGTTTGGAGTTGCTGGGACAGTGTCTACTGTGAGTTGCAGTCAGGTCACTCTCTCTAGTACACTCACTTGCCCAATGTTCTCCCCCCAGGTGAGTACAGTTAAATTGAGAGTTCACTAACAGATGTATTGTAGCATGTGACCACTATGCTAGTGTTTGTAGTTACAGGAATAATGCCTGCTGGAAGTTGGAGTCATGTCAATGCTTGACAAATGTTGTCTCCCTAGGTGTTTACCCTTAAATTGATGGGTAGCAACAGGGGTATTTGGAGAAGTGACCATTGGTCTGGTGTTTGGAGTTATAGAAACAGTGCCTGCTGGGAGTTGTAGTCATGTCAGTCCCTGAGATACACACCACAGTCTACATGTCATCTCCCCACATGAGTACACTTCAATTGTGAGTTGCAAATAGAGGCCTTTGGACTGGTGGACACTGGGCTGGTGAGTAGAGTGGCAGTAAATGTGGCAAAACATGAGCTGTGAGCCTGCATGACATACTATTTTGTTGACGTTTTTAGTACCGTGACTTACCAGACTCCACTCCCCCAGGTATTCTTGTCAAGCCTACAGGATGCAGGATGGTCAGGGCCTTTTCCTCCTAGGGAAGGAGATGTAATGGGGCACGGGGAGGGCCGCTGCCAGTCTTCTTGGCCTGCAGCTGGCACCTGGAGACCAGGGAACAGACCTTGCCCTTGAGGTCATTCCACCTCTTCCCTCGTGCTCAGGATGGTACCTACAGTACTGACTCTGTCAACTATCCTGTCCCACATTTCCATTTTCCTACTGAGAGAAGTGTGCTGGACTTGGGAACCAAACAAATGTGGGTCTACTCTTAAGATTTCATCCATCACGACTCTTAACTCATCTTCAGAAAAAACATGGATGTTTGGAATGTGACATTGTGGAATAAGAAGAAACAAGTGGCAGTGACCGACCACACAAGGGAAGTGCAATAGGTTGTAAATAGGCAAAGGTGTGTTCAGGGTGTTGTATGGGATGGTAAAAAAAAAGTGGTACCTCGTATCTGTGCTGTGTGGGAAAAGGTCGCTCTGGTTTGTGTGCATTGCAGTGTAAATGCAAAGGTTTGTGGTCTGTTAAGAGGTGTGTTTTATAGTGTCCTATGCAGGTGTGTCCAATGTGGCACTGTGTGTCAGCTGTGTTGTTTTCAAATTCATCCAATGTGCTGTTGTGTGTTGGTTTGCTGACCGCGGACTGCCGTGGTTCATACCGCCAATGGCTGACCACCATCGGTGTCCCTGATAGTGACTGTGTGCTTGTCATATGGTCAGTTGCTTGTCGTGGTGCTGTCAGCGCTAGAGGTCGGCCCACCTATTTCCACGCCGCCACACAGCTGGTGGACTACCTTTTTTGGTCAGCGGCCCTGCCTGCATAACTTGTAAGAGGGCAGTCTGAAAGACTGCCAACATGGTGGTCTTTTTTGGACCGCCAACATAGCAGTCTGGTGGTCAGACTGCCAAAGTGGTAATGAGGGTCCAAGTCTCTGATAAGTTGAAACACATTATCATTCCTTCTGTTTCAATGAAACCAGCAGTAAACCCACCCCTGTTGTGGCTCGCACTCTTTTATTTGAGAAAGAGGATTGTTGTGTGTGTGTGCGTATATATATAAATAGTTGAAGGCTTTTGCCGAAACGCGTTGGCATTTGGCCGGGACAGCATGTGTTTGTTGTTCTTTTTGGGCACCAATTTGATTATTATTATATATATTTTTGGAGTATATTTTTGGAAGTTTATTTTGGTTTGCCTGCATGAAGTTTTCTAATAAATGGAGCTGACGATTTTTTACATGAATTATTTTTGAATTGTGCTCATTATCTACCTTCCACGATCTCTTGGATATTGTGCAGCATTTTGGTGCTACAATACATTGCACCGTTCTTCGAAAATGATATATATATATATATATATTTGAAAAAGATTCAAGATTTGTACCTAATAATAATGTGTAGATTATTTTTGCAACAATATTTTTGGGTCTCGATATTTTTTAATTCAACATTTTGTTATAGAATCCCTCTTTACTTATGAGCAGATCCTGGTTCTACTACATGTATGATTCCTTGACAATGCCAACCTCAATGAAGGATTCTCTCTCAGCATTATGAGCCACACATAATAATGTCTTGTTTGCCTAAGTTAAATTGCAGATAGCAATTACCTAACTAAGTTTCAAATGCCGGCTTCAAATTCTGCAGTATAGTATTTAGGACTTCCAAAACATACAGCTCAAAAATAATCTGTTTAATCTTCACCATACGAATGTCAGGCTAGCTCAAAAGAGGAAACATTAAACAGAGGAAGGAAAGTACAAATAATGAATGAAATTTACGTAAAGTTAAGTGGGCATATTGTGCCTGTTCTCGCCCTATTGACCTTTGCCATTTCTAGTGTGTTCTCAGGTTAGTTCCTAGATGGGATTCAAACGACCACTTACTCTCTCATTGTTATGTCACTGGACATCTCCAAAATTGTGCCTGTGACTTTCGTCTGAGTCCATCTTGGTATTCAATATCTCTTGACAGGGATTCTCTTTTGACAGCATTTAAGCTTTGCCTGTAGTATCATGTAATTGTGTTGTTCTCTGGTACAGAAATGTCTACAGATGACATTCAAGAGAGCATCTCAGGGCCTATTCACTTTTGGCTTTATGGCTGGAGTAGCATCACTAGAGCGCATACCTTCTTTGCAATGAAGATCGTTTCTTCTCTTGTTAAGTTCGGCACACTGGCATTTGCCATTTGTTCAGTGTTCATTACCTTTTTGCCCTAAAACACCCACTACTTATGGAACTATTGCTGCTGTTGGTGTCACAAGTGACAACTATGACTACCTATGATGTTACTGTCGGTATGAGTGAGGTCTCAATTGAAACGCACTGGGTATAAAGCCCTTTGAGGCTGCATGATGGTGGAGCTCTCCAGTGATATTAGTAGCTAGTGTTGGCAGTCAGCCTCACTTTTAGTGCTGGAAGTCTACGGCAGCCGAATGTTTCAATATGCTTTTGTAATTCTGTCAAGTGCCCATGGCAGGGGTGCCAGTGGAATCTTTGGAGGGTCATAAAGGGTTGAGTATGGAGAGAGAAGCATGTGCCCCATTGTCATTCAATGAAGGGCACGTTTTATGTTTTAAAGAGGCCAGTACAGACGCAATGGGGAACCATGCAGGTGATTTAGAGTGAGTATGCTCCCCAAGGCGTTCACTGAATTCCAACTTTTATTGTTGAAGTCAGTCTATTCCTTTAAGGGACACGGGCTGCTTTAAAAACAAATGCTGGTATTCAGTGGCCTGCATCCCCCATACACCTCCATTCACAGGGAGCTGCTAAATGGCTCTGCCTCATATACATATTAATGATGCAGGATTTTTTGTGGCTCCCTACCAATGTGCACTTTATGCTGTGAATGGAGAATTAATCAGTAAAATGAAAGTGTGGCCTTGCAACCGACCGTTTGTGACTCATCTTTACACATAAGGCCCTAACTTTCCTAAATGCATCAATTTATTTATTTTAAATTACCTAGCATGTACAATGAACAGAGAATTTCCCTAAAACAGAGTAACCTTTAGGTATTTTTATATGACAGGCATTCTCTTAACTAGACTAATCCTAAACTACACAAGAGTGGAAGGTCGACTTTACCAAATGTGCGCTAGAACAGCACAAACGACTTGAAAGAAACACCAAAAAAAAGTCAACATTTCCATCCCATGCTCATTCATGACAGAGGTATTACATATTGCATGAGAAAGTTCATCTCACAAATGCAGCTTTTTACCTTTTATGTAAATGTATTTTGGAATTGAATTTAATGAGCACTGTTTCTCCTAATCATAATAAAACCCTCCAGATGGGGTACATATCAATTGGGGTAATGACCCTGCTGATGTTAATTGTCAGAGTCTGGCTCTGTTTTCAAACCTGAGATTGCTTGCGCTGCCAAGTTTTTTTTCTTTTTTTTTTTTGCATAAAGGAAGAATAGCAAACAGAACGCGAGGCTCAGAGTGGTGAATATATCAATTGCAGATGCTCATGCCCATTGAGAGCTGTTCAATATTTTATGAGAGCTGAACATTTTAGGAACTGACTATTTAGGAGGCAGGCAGGAAATGAAGAAGGTATCAGGGCGCACTTTGTTTTTCCCTGAAGTCTTCACTGTTAATTATTAGCAATGTTAAGCAGCTTTCAACATGTTCGTTTGGCCAGGAGAAAAGAATGGTGTCCTGTTAATGCAAGTTGTCGTTGCTCATTTATTTACATTTCCTACAACTTCGTCTGGGAAGTTTTCAGCAAGCAACCGAGGCAGTGCATAAATTGGTTATTACCCAGCCTAGGGATTTTAGTATCCGAGCGGGGAGTGAAAATCTCTTCAGTATGTCAGTGTGTATGTGCCAGGACAAGCAAGGCTGTGTAGAAAACAGAATTCGCTTTTGGAGGCAGTATTGCCTGGAATGACTTGTTGAATTATGAAGAGTGGGTGACTTCTAACTTATATAGAAGATACGTAACATTGGAGAGTTCTGCAACGTGTTGAAGTAGAATCTTCAATTTGACAGGATGGATATCTTTTTTAATCGTATGTAATTAGAGTGACTCCTTCCCACAAGCGCTGCACTTTATATTGCTTAGTACCAAAAATATTCGCAGCATCATAAAAACAAGCATTTGCAATCCAATGGGTCTCGCATTTGCTTGAGTTAGAGCTATTGGGGTTGTAAATTCCTATCTGGACTTTTCTTGCCAAATACATTGAAAATGAAAGGAAAAATGAAGAGTACAACAGTTGACATAAGCGAGCCATTCAAAGCGCCATAGGCGCCATCACCATGAGCGCAAAGAGGACACACAAAAGGAAAAATAAGTTTGCTCACAGTCAAACATATATGAAAATATTGCAATTATCCATGTAACAGGATTGGTCCCCAAGGCGAGAACAAAACTGCGTGAGATGGGCGTGGTTAACAGCCTACATAGATACTAAGACGTCAGAAAAGTAGTGCTTGCGGGCTGCAATGCTCAACCTAACAAGTAGTACCCGGTGTGCAACGAAAGAGTTCAAAACATCTATTTCAAAAGTTGATCTTGAACATGCCTGGGATAAAAATAATGAAAACAATGAAAATAATGGACCAGATAAGGAGCTATATTATTAAGAATGAAACATGTCCTGTAAATATGAGTGGAAATAGTTGCTTTTCAAAAAGGAATACTTTAAATAATAATAAAAAGGGGCGAAGCAAACTGTAAACATAGGAGTTATCCCAGATATTATGTATTTTAGCAGAAAAAAACTGTTTGAGGTGTTGGGCTTTTTCTGTTACAAAAAAAGTAAACACGTTTCTACATTACTTTGAGTATAACATATTCTAGCAGCAAAATTAGATTTATTTCATAGAGCTACCAATGCCCTGATTTACACTTTTTTTGCGCCGCATTAGCATCATTTTTTGACGCAAAAACGGCACAAACTTTTTGACGCAAAAGAGGCGCAAACGTACAAAATACCATTGTATTTTGTAAGTTTGAGCCACTTTTGCGTCAAAGAATTACGCTAATGGGGCGCAAAAAAAGTATAAATCAGGAGCCCAAGTTGCTTACATGTGACCAAAACGAACACAAACATCCAAATGAAAACACTAAAGCCAGATTGAACAATCATTGGCAATGCAAAGAGGTCTGGTTTATAACCAAATGTGCCTTGTCATTCTCTGTCCTTGTCAGTTTTGACACTGATCAACTTTTGAAATATGTATAGATAATAAATATACATTCATATATTTCCGGCAGGCCCTCAGATCATCAGAGCCCCCTTGATGAATGATCCATGCTCTTATGTTGAACTCTCTGCCTCTTTCTCTATGCCTAGACTCATCTCCTTTGACTTTTAGAAGAAAAAAAACTGAAAACCTGGCTATTTATTGAGTGTTCTCTCCTGGTTCCTATGTGGCAATTGTTACTTAGCACCTGAACACCGGAGAGGGTAACAGTTTTGCATCTTATAAACTTCAAAAGAAACAAATCATATTAAAAAAATTAACATAAGTATTAAAGTCAATACTACGATAGTCTGGCTCATTCTAGAAATAACGTACTTAGCTACAAATATCTAATACTGGGTTCGCAAGGCAGCGCTAACCTATGCTATCACATTGCTGCAAACATGACAATAATTCAACATTGGGATACAGTGAATATAATCATGGATGTATTAGGGTGCCAAATAGAGGGAAAAAATGTCCAAGTCCATAAAATGAATTCTACATTTAGAGTGACCGTCTGTAAGAGAAAAAAGGAGGTGGTATGGGGGGAGACATGGCAACATTTAGAATGCAATGGTCCTCGGTCATTGTTGCAAAGAAAAGACAAAATATATGTGTTAGGGTACGACAACCAGGAAGAAGTGTTTTTAATCTGAGAGTTTGTGTTTAATAGAGGTAGGATTTATCATGAAGAGGCATAGCGGCATGAACTATGTCATACTATTGACGTTCTCTGGTCATATAACCAATCAGAAATTGAGTTTTCCTTCATCATTGTGTCCTTTTGACTGTGCTGGTTCAAATAATTAATATATCTTCCTTTGCCTAAGTATCAACTCGTGGTTTGCTTCACCACTTAGTTTGAATATGTGATCAATGAGGAAAACTTTCGTTTTCTCAAACACACGTTCATTCTGGTCATAAATAACTAGATAATTTTCTAAAGGGCCTCAACTTTTTGGTGGTAATTTCATTTTGGGAGTAAATCTTTTACTGCTCCTTGCGATTGTAACATTGGGGCAACGTGCCACATGAGTTTAAACTTTTAAAGTCAGCATGAGAATTAAAGTGCATAATGGAAGTTATTACTGCACCCGATTTTTGCATATTTTCCCTGTTACCAACTGCGTTTCCCTTGGAAAAGATCTCCAGGTAGAAGCTGGTGAAATATGCATGAGGAAATATTGAAGGCAGATCTATAATAACACAGGTGAAGGCTCAGTAAAAACAGTATTTGCCGATCATCGCAGAATTCCTGACCTACTGAAAATGTGTCCGAAAATCTTTAAAACGGTTCATAAATGCCATTGCTTGTATAGCTTTCTTTTTAGTTGGAGGCGTGATCTACGGTGGAATTGCCCCAATACTTAAACGTGTTCTATTATTTTCACAATTGCAAAATCTAAACCTCCTATGTAGCATTAGAACTTTGTTCATCCAGATCAAATCTGTTTTGCTTTTGTAATCTAGAATCTCAATTTCATTACGAATGGCCATTCAAATTGTAATGATGGTAAGTCGGCTTATTCTTGCCCCTATTTCCTTTCACCATTCATTCAAAAGAGAGTATTTCAAGAACAGAACTTCATAGAAGCTAATTGAATGATCACATCTCTAGCAGTCTTGGTCATGCATAGATCCAGGTTTACTTCATATTTCCGCCGTGTGAAACATGTCATTCCTCCATTCTGTAAAGTGGTGCACATAACAGCGTTAAATAACATTTATAACAAAAACATTTGTTAGAGTTAAACGTGACATGAGCACAGGGTATGGATCAGTGCAAATGCTCCTAGGATTTGACGCAAGACAATCAGCTAAAATGGATTATTGTTTCTTTGCTATGAAATCCTACAGGCATATTTATCATTAGTGACGCAATGTTGTGTTGCGTCAGAAATTTGTGCAATGTGTTGCAGCATTTCCCAGTGCCATGGAGGCGCCATATTTATGGGATCGTACACCATGGCACAAGGACCAAAGATGCATCACAAATTCCAATGCAAAGGTTTTAAGGATGGCGCAAAGTGCCACAACGCAAGTACTATCTATGTGAACTAAAGTTGATTTGCATGCCGTAAAGCCCATATACTTGCTGCAAATCAGCATTGCATTACGCAGGAGTGCTTTGCATCTCAGGATCCTTGGGCAAAAGGAAGAGGTAGTTCAACTTAAATGAGGAAGAAAAACAGATATTAATAAGTGAGGTGACAAAAAATTAACATCTCTTATTTGTCACCTCAAAATTGCCATTAGCATGGAAGCCTGGCGTTTAGCAATCGCTAGTCGACAAGATAAACTGCTTTCCACAAACAAACAGACTATCCTGGAGTGCAAGAAGAGGTGGCATGACTACAAATTCAGGATCAGATTAAAACTGGGCAGGAACCTTATGGTAGCCATGAGGACCGGAGGAGGACCTAATGTCCAGTAACAGTTGAATCCATTGGAGGAGCAGGTGGCATCCCTCATTCCAACAGAGTTGGTAGCTTGAATGGAAGGTCAGGACAGAACTAAAGTAGAGAACCAGCAAGAACTACATGGTGATTACAAACAAGGGACCATATATTAGCAAACTGTTGTGCAGTGCAACGCAGCAAGGCACTTTGCTGCACTGCTTTGCATGAAAGGGAAAGAGCAGGAATGCCCCACATACTAACTCATCCTTCATATAACTGTCCTTTTCTTGGGTAGTACCAATTTTTCCACCACAGTCCAGCCCTGCCAAGTTTCCCAAGTCCATGCTTGATGTGTTGTCCCAGTGCAGGTATTTCCTTTCAATCCTGGGACTTGTAGGGTAATATATTACCTCATAAAAGAGGACTACAAGTCCCAGAATACAAAGTTGAAAACCTGGACTGGAACAGCACATCATGTATGAACCTAACCTTAGAAACATGGCAGATATGCCAGTGCCAATGCACCACCTCTTGCACAGTGAGACTATTGTGCTTGTGTTGGGGGTAGGCAGCCAGAAGTATACTGTAATGTAAATTCAGTTAATGTGGCTATGTAGAGGTCAATGTGTCACCCAAAGAGGGTCTCCAGCTGCTGAGTAGGTGCATGCACTGCAAGTAGCATCACTTGAAGAGCCAGGTGAACAGTTCCATTATCGGTGCAGCTGACCTGATGTGGTGGGCCGGTTGTTCCATGAGTAGCCTGCCATGTAAGAGAACACCCTACCTCCTGTCTTGTTCATATGGATGAGAGAGGTGTGGGTGATTGCAAGCGGTGTAAAGCAGGGGTTCGTGACTGCTTAGTGGAAGTGTATATGGTGGTAGTAGTCTGAATGCAGACCAAGGTCCTTTGTCTGAGGTGAGGGGTGATGTACATGCCGCAAGGTAGGATGAGTAATAATCTGGGAATGGTGTGTTGGATGGTTTGCTCCTTGTGTAGCAGGTGTGCAGAGATGCCTTAGTAGAGGGTATTGGTGTGGTACAGTCTCCATGTGATGAGGGCTTGGGTGATGGTCTTACAGGTGTCAGGAGGGATCCATATGAAGAAATTGCTGAACATGCAAAATACGTGAAAGCAGGTGGAGTTGAAAAAGGCAGTTAGATGTCACATGCTGAGGCTGTTGTCCAGGATGATGGACAAGTGTTTGGGGTGATTGGAGGGCGAGGGGTTCTGGTCTTGTTATGTGGGCAACCAGGGAGACTTCAGGTTACAGAATATCATTGCTATTGTCTTGTCAGGATGAGTATGAGGTACGTCTTTCACATAGAGTCAGCCATGTTTGTCAATGGTATATTGTATCAAATGTTGGTGGTGTTGGTGTCTCCTGAGTGCTATTGTATGATCTTGATGTCATCAGTGTAAGATATGATGTAGAGTCCCTGTGTCATGTATAATACAGTGGGGCAGAGCTTTGGAGAAGGCTACAGATGAGCTCCTTGTTTTGTGAAGGAAATGTGTGAGCTTGAGCTGTTGCTTACTTCCAATTATGAAGGAGACCATGCATTTCAGAGTTGGGCCTTAGTTTGTTGTATTGGGGAGTCTAGGGATTACTGTGTGAGTGCTAGGCAACTACTGGATTCCACTGAAAAAATCATATTATATCAAATACATGTCCTTCTTCTTTCATGCAGTACTGCAAGGTGTGGTTTGATGTGTAGTTGTGAGAAAGTCCCTGATCAGCCCCATTTTCTGAATGATGCTGGTGGTTAATTACTCTGACTGTGCCCTGGGCTTTGCTAACCAGGCCAAGGGCTGTGTAAAAGGTATATGGTAAAAGGCATATTTATAATTGGCTCTGACAACCTACCTGTAAGTCCCTAGTATATGGTAGGTAATGTAGATTGAAGGACCCCAGTGGAGGTAAGGCACATATGGTGCACTGTTGGGGTTTCCGATGTCATTTTAAAGGGAGCCCCTACTTGGTAGCTGCTTTTAAAATAACATCAATCCCAAATTCGAATTAAAAGTAATTCCAAAGTCTTAAACTATCTTATTTTAACATATAAGTCTCCCCTAAGGTCTCCCCTAGGTGCCCTATTTGTAGGGTGCAGTGTAATTATAAGCAGGGACATTATAAAAGTTGATGTATAAGCCCTGGTGAGGTAAAAACTGCCATTTTCGTTTTTATCCATTGTAGTGCATTAGCTCTATATGCTAACATGAGAAGGCTTAATTTTAATTTAATAAAGTCTTGCTTTTGATAGGAGCGAGCTAGAAATATCACATTCAAGATATCAAATTAATAGTTAGTATAAATTCAAGAACTTGCCAATGTTAGATTTATATAACTATTACAGGGAAAGTGTTCTAGAACGCTTTCTTAAAGTTACCCATCATCAGCCCTGTAGTTGCCTATCGTGATTGGTGTCCTATAGACAGGCTGAGCCATGCTACCTTAATGAGGTGTGAGGGTGTCTAGGCTAAGACAAAGGAAGCATCTAGTGGGTGGAGAACTGCAACAGCAGATGGCAGAGCAGGAAGGGGGCATTGGGTGGCCAAACCAGATCCCCCCCCACCCCCCAGACAGATGGGAGCCTCTATAATTAGATTAGGAGAGGAGCTGAAAGGGGAGTGTAGTTGGGCTTAGCCAGACCTTAACCTCCGGGAGAGATTTTCTCCATCTTGAATTTTTAAGAAACAGTATTTTATGGGATTGAAATGTGCCACACTTCACAGGAAGGGTCATCACAGAAGGTGGTATCCTAAATCGCAATGGTCAGGGTTGCCCCCCTCACTTGCCAACCCAGAAACCTGAAAAAATATGGAAGAGCTGCCCAACAACTCTGATCCCTGCTGGAAGAGACCAGAACAATAAGCACTGCCCTGCTGAATCTCTGATCTGAACAAAGAAGGACTGCACCCTAGAGGACTGCACCTGCTGCACACTCTCGGCTTCACCACAAAAAGGACTTTGCCTTGCTTCTAAAGATTCAGGAGTGGACTCCCTGTTCTGTAAGCAACAGGTACAAAGGTGCTACCAAGAGTCCCAAGCATCAAGTCCTGCAAGTAGAGCCCAGCTGACCAGCATCCAGCAGACTTTTAAGGATTTGACTATGTGCATTTTGGGAATTGTAGTCCCAACTCCCAAGGAGTAACTCAGAGCTTCTGGAACCTTGGACCAAGTTTGTGGGCACTGCAAGACCCCAAAAAAGCCTTCTGGAAGAAGATCCAGACATTTGTAGCAACTTTGGAAAAAATCTCCATAAGGTTACCGACCCATCATCAAGAGTCAAGCTGGCAACGTCAAATCAGTACCCAGCCTGAATTTCAGGTTCACCCCACTCAAGCTCCAGAGCTTTTCGACATTGACAAGATCTCAAGGAGTTGACCAGGGAATCACAATAAGCCAAGCTGCCATCGTCGAACCACAAGCCAGCCTGGTCCACCATCACCATCAGGAAACTACACCTGTGTTAACGCCACAATAAGCAAAAGCAGATGGTGGCAAGACACCAGCCCCTTTTCCAGCCAAGGCAATCACGGTGTTCAGTCCCTCCAACACAACTGTGGGGGCTAAACCTCCACATTTGAGTTGGCGGCTTAGGAGCTAAATAAACACAAAACTCACTGTTTTAATGTTTTCCACATATCCTGCCGCCATGAACCCACTGCTACCAGTCCTCCTCTTAGACCTGGGCCAGGTCCAAAATGGTAATCAACCCTGTCATTGCTGGAACAGATGGTAAGTCACGGGCATTCCTGTTACCCTCTCAGTTGTAGCATCATAGTAATACTGGACTTGTGCATGGCTCATTAATTTGTGTAAAAGCCACCATAATATTGCACAATGCTTTAGTGTGTAATATAGTACTCAGAAAATGTATCAGAACACACCTCGAGATATAACTTGAACCCACCAATCTGTTACAGACAGCCATCATGTCAATGAGCATCTACACAAAAAGTCTCAACCACCACAAATAGAAATGTGTCCAATCAGGTATGTGCAATAATGTCCCCAAAATATTAAAAGTATCAACTGACACAGTATCCCCAATCTGAACCGAATAATCCCATGATAATGTAGCAATTACACTACAACATGCTACAGGTGGGTGTACACAGAATGTAATACTATTTTCACTGGTGAACTGTAAACATGGCAGAGATGCCTGAAGGTTCAATGTCCCCTTGAAGTGTGCAACATATCACAAACATAAGAACCCATTTTACTGTAAAGTGACAGGTTCTCTGTGTAATGCATCTGTGCATATTATTGACACATCATGTCAAAATAAATCCATATGCATTCTCCAGTCACAAAAACAGAAACTCATATAATTTTGGGGTAAGTGTCCAGTAACAACATGAATGCTTGCAACAAAATTAATATGTTCATCACTAATGTACAAATATAAAAATATAAAGTGGTACACTGTTCCGAATGAGAGAAAAGAAAAGGAGTCCTGAAACCCAGGGTAGGTGTGACGGAGTACCTCGGCTACTTGAACATTTTTTCGGTGAGCCAGGCAAGAGGCCAGCGTGATCCCATGGAGCCTGTTCTTTTAGTAAAGAGGGGTGATTAGTAGGAAAGAGAAGCCAGTCCGGTTTGACCTCAGTAAGTGACTGATGACGCCTTGACTGTGAACGGTAGTCAGCAGGAGTATAGGTATATTGATATTTTGAGAGTGATTTTGTGATTTAGTAGGTCCTGAAGAAGCGTCACTGGATCCTGTGGGACCATCATAGACGCGAAACATGTCGACCGTATACTAATGAGGAGTGGATTATTTCCACCACCCTCTTTTCTTAAATGTTTTGTGTGAGTGTCCGAGCATTACCTCTGTTTCCACTCCCTACATTTTTTTTAATCTTGACCATTTCCCAATAGCAAGCAATAAATCATTGAGTGAGGGATCTGAGCCAATTTTATCCTTATCTTTCTCTCTCTCTTGTGGATTTGTCCTTTCTCGGATCCATATTAGGTCCCACGGCATCATCGAATATATAAAAAGATCTCCGGCAAAGAGCCCCCCTTTGGGGGGTGCCCGTCAGACATTGCAGCGCCGGTCTGACGAGGAGCTGTCCGATGATGAAGCATGACACCAACTAGGGTGTGTGAGGACCATTGCTCCTGAATTTCAGGACTCCTTTTCTTTTCTCTCATTCGGAACAGTGTACCACTTTATATTTGCATATTATTGGGAGAACGTACACTGGACCGCCCAATTCTCCTTTTCCCCCCCTTGTGTTTTGAAACATCACTAATGTACTACAGTAATGTATGCATTAAAAAAACTAAACTAAAATATACAACCTGTATTTGTTACTGTTACAAAATAGAGTAAGTGCATTGCTCGCACATTAGCAGAAATAACACCATCAACAAACAATTAGAAACAATCACAAAATAAGGCCAAGACAAAGGTATTCTCAGACTAAATTTCTTTATATATTCATGAGATAAGTATCTCAATGATAAATAAGAAAAGTCTCACATGAGTAGTAGAGGAAGGCGTCAGCCCATGTGGGCCATAATAGCTGTAATGCCCATCATTTGTCTCCTAAATTTGCTGTCAAAATAAACCTCCTCTAGAAGGGGCATCTATGGAGCAGAGAGCAGGTACTTCAATGATCTTAGTGTGGAGGGGTACTTAAGTTGGGGCGGGGAGGGTTTGGGTTTTGGAGTGGTCAGTATGTGCAGGTGGTTTGAGATTTGGAAGGGGTGGGGTCGGATGTGGAAGGGATGGTTTTGGAGGTGAAAGGGCTGGAAAGATGTTTGGAAGGGGTGGTTTAGGTTTTGGAAAGGCTCAGGACCAGGAGAAAAGGAGTCTCTCCTTAGTAAATGGGTTAGGTGTTCAGGAGAGCATTGGGTTTGAGAGGTAGAAGGAGTGGCTGTGTCTGGTGTGTGTGTGTGTATTGAAGGTGTGGGTGCTTGAGGGTCTGGTGTATGTGCTGTATCTTTAGATGTGTGGCTTTTATTCATTGCCTTTTGGGTAGGTGAGTGTGGATGTTGGTGTCAAGTATGTATGTGTGTGTAGATGTGTGTGTAGTACATGTGGTATATGTTGGTGTGGTATATGCTGGTGCAAGCATGTGTGGTGGTGGCTTGCTGACCGGGGATGTGCTTGTGGTGTGTATGGGTATTGCTGTGGTGGTGGGTATTGTGTCTGTGGGTGTGCTGCTGGTTGAAGTATGTGATTGTGTTGTGGTGGGTGCACTGACAGGGGTGTTCTTGTAGTGTGTGTGGGTGTTGGTGTAGTGGTAGGTGTTATGTCTGTGAATGTGGTGGGGGTGTGTGTTGGGGTTGTGTTTGATATGATGCCTCTGGTTATGCTTGTGGTGGTGGTATGTGTGGTGTCTGCATGTGTGTAACCATGCTTGTGCTTTTTGATGTGATGTGTTGCTTGTGGTTGTTGTTGTGGGTGGCTGCATATGTTTGTGTGTGCTTTTGATAGGACTGGGCTGGGCTGGTTGGGTGGGAGGTTGTGGCCAATGAGGAGGCCAGACCCTGGAATGACAGCTGTAGGCAAGACAGAGTACTGTGAATGCCTTCCAGGTAAGCCAGCCTCTGGGTGTTCTGGCCAGCCATTCCCTCGATGGAACTCAGAATTGCAGTCTGGCCTACAGCGATTATTCTTAAAAGAGCAACAGCCTCCTGGGCAGGGGCAGAGGTGCTTACAGCAAAGGTGACACCCTCCTTTTAGGGGGGAAGCTACAGTCAACTGAGGGCCGGACGAAGACACACGTATCACAGTCTTTCCAAGGACCTCCCCTACTAGGGACTGGTCTTCATTAGAGGCCTCCAAGGAAGATATCAAATCTCTCATGGCCTCCTGGCCAGTCCGCTCACTCTCCATGTCACTGGGTTCCTCAATGTCTGTGGTGTCCACACATGATCCCCAGTGGCCAGCTTCATCCCGATGATGTGGCCGATGTCACCTTCACCTTTCCCAGTTGATGCTGAAAGAAAAGATACAACCATTTTAGTGTATCTGTAAGATGTAAGAATACAATTGGACATCAATGTACATCACACAACATTTGCACTAAGTTTAGTAATCCTCCATCCGATCTCCCATATAATGTATGCCTTTGTCACTTATACACTTGTAGTTCACTCAGTGATAAAGGGTTCGAACAGCATGATTAAACAAATAGGCCTGGCTACATCTCAGAAACACTGCAGTACAGAGCTAATATTGAATCACTTCTCCCAAAGGGTAAAATTTTGAATGGAAATTGACTGCTCAAGATAGGACACCATAGCATCTATGTGATTTAACCTTGCATATGCAAATGACCCTTTCAATATCAAATTGCTCCCCATCATCAATTTCTCCTCTGGACAGAACTAAGGACACAAAAATGTTGACTGTGGGACATACAACCTTCTCACCAATGTGCACACAATCCTGTATGTTGTAATCAATACAGTTTGGCAGACAAATTCACATTAGTAATCACAGACTGACTTACATGCACATTTGTGAAGTACAAAGGACTCAGGTCCACCTGCTAAAGACCACATGAAGTTACCAGAAGTTTGGTGGACAAACTGCTTTCAGGCATGTGTCAGATAAGGAATTATGACACTGTACACAGAATACCAAAAGGTTTGGTGCAGATGCACATTCTCATATTGTCATAGCACAACTTACCAATGTCAACTCTGATATACCAGCTGCATTTTAATTGTGCAGTTTGCCATAGTTACCAGTAATGGAGCCTACATTCACTATACACATTTGTGGCGTACCATCCTACCTGAGCAAATCATGACACTGGGCATGTTTTGTGAAACTGTCTTTCTTGTAATTGTGAAAGTGCTGGCAATCCCTTTGTTTGCATGCAGCCATGTATCTGTCCACAACAGTGCTTGCATTGTGAGGAGGAATCTTTCAGCATGAAGCAATACACCGCATACATCATCAGACACTATCTGGTCAACTCATATCTCCAGAAATCCTCATACGCTTTGGATGTGTGTCAATCTCACGGTTGATGCCATGCAACATAGCTGGAAAGTAAAGAGGTCAAAACACAACAAAATCTATAGACAATGACTCAACCTCTTGTTGTGGCTGTTGAATCCTCAAGTGCCATCAAGCTCCAGTTAAGCCACCACAAGGATGCAAGCCATTAGTGGGGTCATGGTGCAGAGCACCAGCTTCGATCACAGGGAGGACTGCTCTACCTGGCTCGCTGCAGATTTCTGTGTAGCACTATGCATGTCCTGCCATCTCTTCCAACAGTTCAGGCTACGCTGCTCGTGGTCACCCAGAGTCCGCACCTTGTTTGCAATTGCCTTCCAGACTTCCCACTTCTGATGGACGTTGACCTATATAAATGACATCAAAGAACAAGAAACAAAGGGCCAGATGTAGGAATGTCCTGAATTGCGACGCGCAATTTGCGAGTCGCAATTCAGGATGCAGGATGGTGTCCCTGACACCATCTGCAACTCGCAAGGGGGTCGCAAAGGCCCACCTCATTAATATTGATGAGTTGGGTCACAATTTGTGACCCCCTTGCGTCTCGCAGCACTCACAGGGAGGGTGGCCTGCTGGAGACAGCAGACCGCCATGTCTGTGACTGCTTTTAAATAAAGCAGTTTTTTTTTTGTGATGTAGCCCGTTTCCCTTAAAGGAAAACGAGATGCATTACAAAATGTAACAATGAAACGTTTCAGTTTCATTTTTTCAGAGCCGGCAGTGGTCCATAGGAACACTGCCAGCTCTGACAAAATGTTTTCCAGGCCATTCACAAAGGGGGACCCCTTCCCTTTTGCGAATGAGTTACCACCAATGTGACACTGGTGGTAACTGCAATTGCTTTGCGACTGCATTTACGGTCACAAAGCAAGGCAGCATCGCGCTGCGACTCGCAATTAGGAAGGGGAACACCCCTTCCTAATTGCGACTTGCAGTCCCGTTTTGTGAGTCGGTAACTAGGTTACCGACTTGCAAAACGGGAATTGGGCATCGTGATGTGGGTTTTGCACGTTGCAAACAGTGAAATTCACTGTTTGCAACGTGAAAAACTTTCCTACATCTGATCCAAAATTCTGTGTACCTGTTTGGCAGTACTGCTGTGACATTACATTTTGGATATTCACACGTACATTAACCAAACAGTTACTAGATATTTTTACCAACAAATTGTTACAAGTAGAGTGGAAATACTGATTTGCAGTGATCTCATGTGCGCCATCAATACTTGCTAGCTTCTGGCCTACAACATCACTTTGGCCAGAACTATGCAAGCTATCCTGTTGCGAGAGCCACCCTTAATTACTCAAAATCTTTGTGAGCTACTAAAGGCCAAACCACATGTTTAATCTTTGCACATAATCAAACTCACAGCTACATTGACTTCCTGCCTAAACTCCCAAGAGTCAGAATCAATGCATCACATACAGTGACTGTGGGCAAGATTGAAGGGTTGCTGTGCGTCAGTGAGAGCAAGGATTTTTGAGCTGTTTAAACAATTGTTTTTTGCAATGGGACAGACTGAAATGGATGATTGTGAGCCTCTGTCATCTGCACTTGCTGCCCATAAACTAACATCACCTACATGTGGCTCCATGACAGGTTTAAATCATACAGATTTTACGCATCCTGTGTCTATGGGAAAAAGCTTCCGTACATATGGCTCTATGTGCTGGAATCTCATGTGTCAGTACAACATCGGACAAGTCCAGACTCCCTACATTTTTAACTCAACATCAACATTACTCCAACATTGGTTGTATGCTGTCAGTCATACTACTGGTACACAGACTACTGGTCATGGGTAGTCAGTGACCTGCTGTTTGTCAGATGAAATAGGATTGTGTGTTACATTGACATACATTACAGCTTCTACTTTCAGGTGACTTAACATTGCATTATACAGAAGTTTCAGAGAGTAGCCAAAAATAATCTGTCCTAGGTACATCATTCTGTCAACTCCAATCCAACACTACCCACATTACCAAAAAGTGACCAAATAGCCTGTGGAACAGAAAGGAAGAGTTTACTCACTCAGACATGTACCTGTTCCTCTGGGGTCCATGAGAATTGGGTGTGCAGGGACAGAACCTCCTTAGCAAGGAGCTCAAGCTCCTCCGTGCTGAAGGCAGGGGCCCTGTCACATGCTTTGCCTGGCATCCTGGCTCCCAGAGGTCAGAAAAAGCAGCGAAAATCAAGGAGGTCTTGATGGCTGGAGTGTTTGGAGGCAAGTGAGTGTTTTCTTCACAACATGGCAGACAAGTACATGGCAGACGCGATCCGTGATGGAGACGGACACAGCCATTGACTTTTGTGCATAGCCGCCACACACGTCAGCCTATGGCAGGGCCCATTGTGGAGGCTACCACCTATTTCATCCTTCATTGGGTAGCCAATGTCCTTACGGCAAGGTCTGGTAGCTGCCATTTTAGGGTATTAAGCTGCAAATTTTACAATTGTTAGTGCATCACCAACACTCCAAATGGAGGCTAGTTCATTTTTAAATGTCAGATACGAATGACACTTTTCTTGGCAAGATATGGTACAATAAAATGTGAACTGTGACTGTGTTTGACAATGATAGTACAGCCGGGAAGGTACTATCTCTGTTGACTGTATTTAAAAAAAAGAATGTTAAAACAATATTTGCAAATAATACACTTCAAATGTATTATTTGCACAAAATGATAACAAAATAAAAATAAGATTTTTTAAAGTTTTTGAAATCCAAATATTTCTTGAAAATGTGTCACCTAATGACATTTCCACTATTACCAAGAAGTTAGATGTGTTTTGACATTAAAAGTATGGGCCTCTGCGTTATTTTCTACATTTTACAAATGCAGCATGATTTTAACAGGTGGCAACTACTCCAGTGCTGACATTGTAGAGAATCTCCTGAAATGCAAAACTGTTCTTTAAGATTTGTAGATTACATGTGGCAGACATTCAACCCAACACAGTGGTGAGTAGATTGGAGGACTGGACCATTCCAAGTCCTAGCAGGCTGCAATACATTGGATTCAAAGTGGTTCATATTACACATACAATTTAATTGGTCATTATATGAACAGCGCAAATAATCTTGTATTTGGCTACTATGGTGGTCATTACAACCCTGGCGGAAGGTGCTAAAGTGGCGGTAAGACCGCCAACAGGCCGGTGGTACAAAATTAGCAATTACGACCGTGGCGGAAACTGCCAACAAAGACAGCCACTTTAACACTCCGACCGCCGCGGCGGTACAGACAAACAGCTTGGCGGTCACCGCCAACAGACAGGCGGGAGACAATGTACCTTCCACACTATTATGACAGGCCAATCCGCCACCTTTTCCGGGGCGGATTTACCGCGGATAAAAACACGGAGGAAACAGGCATTTCGAAGGGAAAACGCTCACCTCTACACACTCCACGAGGAAGGGGGGCACCATGGAGCCGGAACTCTATATTCTTCCTGCAATAGTCTTCCTGCTCCTGTACCAAGAGCACCAACGCCGGCGGCTAAGACCACAGTGAGTACTGCACCTACGACATAGGGGAGTGGGGAGGCAAAAAACAGGGACACACACACGCAACACCCCCACCCTCACCCACTACAACACACACACTAATACAGCATGTCCAAACATCACAGTAACACCCCCCAACCCCCACAGAAGAATGCAAAGACAAAAGGAAATGAGTGTAACCATTGTATAATATCTAAATAGAGTAAGCAAAAATATACATATATACACTATTAACAAAATATATACCACGAATAGTAGTCCAGGTAATACACCATTCATAGTCCGTGGACCACTGGGCCCAAAATGCATGGGCGAGGCCCACACAAGATACCCGAACATGACGGAGAGTAGATAGAAATACAACAGGCACCTCAGGGGGAATGGAAAGGGGGGCACGTCAGTCGGATGAGTGCACGACGCCAGATCCACGAGGGGGGTCCATGCCCATTGATGTATCCTGGGGAGCGCAAAGCCACAGTCTCTCAAGTCTCTACAGTGGGTGGTTTGCCCACTGCTTTATCCGGGGGGAGTGCAAAGCCACAGTCTCTCAAGTTTCTACAGTGGGTGGGTTGCCCACTTCTTTCTCCTGGGGAGTGCAAAGCCACAGTCTCTCAAGTTTCTACAGTGGGTGGTTTGACCGCTGCTTTCTCCTGGGGAGTGCAAAGCCACAGTCTCTCAAGTCTCTACAGTGGGTGGTATGCCCACTGTACCATCCTGGGGAGTGCAAAGCCACAGTCTCTCAAGTCTCTACAGTGGGTGGTTTGCCCACTGTACCATCCTGGGGAGTGAAAAGCCACAGTTTCCCAAGTGGATAACAGTCTTCACTGGTTCTGGATGGGGCTTTGTGCCCAGAGTCCTTCATCCTGTGCAGGACAGACGGAGTGGATGGATGTCTCCACTGGTTCTGGAGGGGGACTGGTGCCCAGAGTGCTTCATCCTGGCAAGGACAGACGGAGTGGATGCATGTCTCCACTGGTTCTGGAGGGGGACTGGTGCCCAGAGTGCTTAATCCTGGCAAGGACAGACGGAGTGGATGCATGTCTCCACTGGTTCTGGAGGGGGACTGGTGCCCAGAGTGCTTCATCCTGTGCAGAACAGACGGAGTGGATGCATGTCTCCACTGGTTCTGGATGGGGCTTTGTGCCCAGAGTGCTTCATCCTGTGCAGGACAGACGGAGTGGATGCATGTCTCCACTGGTTCTGGAGGGGGACTGGTGCCCATAGTGCTTCATCCTGGCAAGGACAGACGGAGTGGATGCATGTCTCCACTGGTTCTGGAGGGGGACTGGTGCCCAGAGTGCTTAATCCTGGCAAGGACAGACGGAGTGGATGCATGTCTCCACTGGTTCTGGAGGGGGACTGGTGCCCAGAATGCTTCATCCTGCCAAGGAGAGACGGAGTGGATGCATGTCTCCATTGGTTCTGGAGGGGGCTGGTGCCCAGAGTGCATTACTCACCCCGTGACGGTCCCTGTTGCGTCACTGCCCCTGCCGCTCGTGGGCTAGCGGTGCTTGAGTTGGCGGTCCTTGCCCTGTTCAGCGGTGCTTGCCCTGTTCAGCGGTGTTTGAGTTGCCGGTGCTTGCCCTGTTCAGCGGTGCTTGAGTTGGCAGTGCTTGCCCTGTTCAGCGGTGTTTGCCCTGTGCAGCGGTGCTTGAGTTGGCAGTCCTTGCCCTGTTCAGCGGTGCTTGCCCTGTTCAGCGGTGCTTGAGTTGGCAGTCCTTGCCCTGTTCAGCGGTGCTTGCCCTGTGCAGCGGTGCTTGTGTTGGCAGTCATTCATTGCTCAGCTGGGCTGGCGGTCCTTCATTGCCCAGCTGGGCTGTGGCTGGCGGGGTCCTCCTGGGCAGCTGGGCTGTGGCTGGCGGGGTCCTCCTGGGCAGCTGGGCTGTGGCTGGCAGGGTCCTCCTGGGCAGCTGGGCTGTGGCTGGCAGGGCCCTCCTGGGCAGCTGGGCTGTGGCTGGCGGAACCCTCCTGGGCAGCTGGGCTTTGGCTGGCGGGGCCCTCCTGGACAGTGACAAGGGGACTGGCGGTGGCCTCCTGGGCAGTGACGATGGGGCTTGCGGTGGCCTCCTGGCCAGCGGGGATGATGGCGGTCTTCTCCGCCGTGCTGCTCCTCCCAGACATTGCGCCTTTCTTCTGCCCCTTCCCCACCTTGGGAGGAGTCACAGCTGAGTCCATACTCCCCCCGGGACCCCTGTGAGTGGCTTGGGTGGCTGGAGTCTTCACCCTCTCCCGCCGGGCACTGGCCAACTTCTGGTGCTTCACAGGGGGGGACTGGCTGTGCTCTGGCTCTGTGATACACTTGCTGGCCTGGTGGCCGGTGCACTCCACATACCTGTCACAACAGACACCACTGGTCCCAGTGATTTTGTGGCTGAGGTGCTAGTACGAGACCTATGAGTTGGACGGGGGTGGTGGGAAATAGGTTAAGGGTGGACATGAAAAGTTGTTTGGAGACATTGGGACGGGTAGCTGGAGGGGGTTTGGGAGTGGAGGAAGAGGTGGTGGTTGTAGGAGGTGTAAGTTTTGTGGATTTGGATGCAGGTGCATGCGCTGGAGGCTGTCGTGAGGTGGATGGCTGTTGGGTGGGTGTGTGGCTGCGCTTGTGTATCTTCGGAGGGGGTGTCACAGACACACTGGGAGAGGACACAGGGGACGTGTGAATGGTAGTGGGGGTGGTGAGTGCACGTGACCGGGGTGTGGTGGTGGGTGTGCTGGTGCGGGGCGTAGTGGTAGTGCATGCAGGTGTGAATGGAGACGAGACTGGGAGGAAGGAGGGAGACGAGGAGGAGGGGGACACAGTGGAGGCAGTGGATGTTGGTGTGTCTGTATGTGTGTGATGCTTGCGTGAGTGCCTGTGAGATGTGTGGTGCTTATGTTTGCCTGAGCTTACCTTGTGTGGTGAGGTGTGCAGGCTGGTCTGATGGTGTGCTTGGGATAGGCAGAGGTACAGGGGATTGGGTCTGGGTGGAGGAAGTTGGAGGGGGGAGGCTAGACACAGGGACAATGGTTGCCATCAGTGCTGAGGCCAGAGTTTGAACGGTTTGATGAAGGGCAGCCTGACCAGAATGAATGCCCTCCAGGAATGCATTTGTGTGTTGAAACTCCCTTTCTACACCCTGGATGGCATTCAAAATGGTAGACTGCCCAACAGTGAGGGACCTGAGGAGGTCAATGGCCTCCTCACTGAGGGCAGCAGAGGTGACATGGGCAGGGCGTGAGGTGCCTGGGGCGTAGGAGATGCCCACCCTCCTGGGTGAGTGGGCTCGGGGCGAAGGCTGAGGGGCTGCTGGGAGGGCGGTGCTGGTAGGGGGGTGGCAGCTGTACCTGTTAAAGTGGGGGGCACAGATGTTGCCGCCACCACAAGGGAGCTCCCATCGGAGGACGAGTCTGTGTCGCTGGTTGCAGATCCTGTGACCGCCGTGGTGCTCCCCTCGCCCTCCGTCTCACTGGTGAATTCAGACTCCGTAGTGTGGGCCTCCATGCCCATGTGGGATGCAGCTCCCTCGTGCTCCGGTGCCACTGCTCCTCCGCCTGATGATGCTAATGTCCCCTGTCACTGTCTCCTCCCACCCCTGTCTCTGCCCTCCTGCTCCTGCCTCACCCCCCTCTATCTCTCCACCTATCTCTCACTATCACCCACATCTACCCTTTCGCTACCTGCCTCCCTCGCTCCTCTACCTATCTCTCCATCTAACTCCCTCACTGACCCCCTCCTCCTATCTACCTATTTTTCTATCTCTCCACCTATCTCCACCTATCTATTTCCCTATCTCTCCCCCGTCCCGACACCCCCTCTGTTCCCCATCTTCCTATCCTCTCACGCTACCTCTCACCCTCACCCACCTCTACCACCCCCTCTCCCCTATCTTTTCAACCCTACTCCTATCTATCTCCCTATTCTCCCTATTCTCCTAAAACTCTAACACTCACCCCCTCCACCCTTAAACCCCCCTCCCCAGCTCTTCTCACTCTACCTGTCCCCCCCTCCCTCGCGCTTTCCCGCCGCGACCTCCTACACGCCCCGCCCCCCAGCTCCCATTCGCCCCCAGGTGACCCCTCCTCCCTCTTATGGCGGCCGCTGCGCAACATTGGTAGCGACCCTTGACCCAAGGGTAGGTCGCTCCCCCTGCCGCTGCAGCTCCTCCAGCTCCTCCAGGTTCCTGAGTTCCTGAGACCCACCTCACAGTAAGTACCCCCCACCTCCCAGCCCCTCGCCCTGTCCCGCGCTACTCACCCTCTCTCCTGCTCCTGCTTCTTTTCCTCCTCTCTGTCTCTTCCTCCTCGCCCCTCCTCTGCAATCTTCTTCTGTACTCTTCTTTTCCCCGTCTTCTCTCTTCTTCTGTGTGCTCCTCAGCCTCTCCTATCGCCTCTCTTCTTCCTCATCTTCCTCTGTGTCCCTCTGTTCTTCTGTGTTCTTCTCTGCTGTTCTTCTGTCTTCTTCCGGTCTTCTGTGTTCTTCTCTGCTGTTCTTCTGTGTTCTTCTGTTCCTCGGTGTTCTTCTCTTCTGTTCTTCTGTGTTCTTCCGGTCTTCTGTGTTCTTCTCTGCTGTTCTTCTGTCTTCTTCCGGTCTTCTGTGTTCTTCTCTGCTGTTCTTCTGTCTTCTTCTGTTCCTCGGTGTTCTTCTCTTCTGTTCTTCTGTGTCCCTCTGTTCTTCTGTGTTCTTCTCTGCTGTTCTTCCGGTCTTCTGTGCTCCTCTCTTCTGTTCTTCGGTCCTCTCCGACCCCTGTCTCCTCCCGCCCCTGTCTCTGCCCTCCTGCTCCTGCCTCCCCCCCCTCTATCTCTCCACCTATCTCTCACTATCACCCACATCTACCCTTTCGCTACCTGCCTCCCTCACTCCTCTACCTATCCCTCCATCTAACTCCCTCACTGACCCCCTCCTCCTATCTACCTATTTTTGTATCTCTCCACCTATCTCCATCTATCTATTTCCCTATCTCTCCCCCCGTCCCGACACCCACTCTGTTACCTATCTTCCTATCCTCTCACGCTACCTCTCACCCTCACCCACCTCTACCACCCTCCTCCCCTATCTTTTCAACCCTACTCCTATCTATCTCCCTATTCTCCCTATTCTCTTAAAACTCTAACACTCACCCCCCTCCACCCTTAAACCCCCCTCCCCCAGCTCTTCTCACTCTACCTGTCCCCCCTCCCTCGCGCTTTCCCGCCGCGACCTCCTGCACACCCCCGCCCCCCAGCTCCCATTCGCCCCCAGCTGACCCCTCCCCCCCTCCCTCTTATGGCGGCCGCAGTGCGACCGCGCTGCAGGCAAGCCCGTCTGTGCCCGTCTGCGCCTGGCCCGCGCCCAGCGCCACGACCCCTGGACCCCAGCTCTCCCGTACCCCGCTGACCCGCTACGACCCCACCACCCTCCACGCCCTCAACCCCGGGCGCTCCAACACCTGCTTCCAAGCCCACCCCAAGCGCACCCATGGACCCTTCGCCTGTAACTCCTGCAAACGCATCTTCCACCACGCAACTACCACGACCACCAGCCCACGCGCCATCAACCACCTCAAGTGCATCCTGGTCAACGCTCGCTCTGTCCACAAGCACGCCGTTGAACTCTGGGACATCCTGGACTCCACAGCTCCGGACGTCGCCTTCATCACGGAAACCTGGATGAACGCCTCATCAGCTCCAGACATCGCCACTGCCATCCCCGAAGGCTACAAGATCTCCAGAAAAGACCGCACCAACCAAGTAGGAGGAGGTATTGCCATCGTCTTCAAAGACTCCATCAGCGTCACCACCTCCACCGAAGACACCCCTCTCGCCGCTGAACATCTGCATTTTCAAATTCGCATTGACCCCAGGACCTCCCTCAGAGGATCCCTCGTCTACCGCCCCCCCGGACCGCGCGCCCCTTTCAGCGACGCCATCGCCGACTTCATCTCCCCGCACGCCCTCGCCTCGCCGGACTACATCCTCCTAGGCGACCTCAACTTCCATCTGGATCAGAACAAGGACCCCAACACCACCGCCCTGCTCGACAACCTCGCCAACCTCGGCCTCAAGCAACTGGTGAACACCGCCACCCACATCGCCGGACACACGCTTGACCCTATCTTCTCTGCCAGCAAACACATCTTCTTCAGCCACACCTCTGCTCTACACTGGACCGACCACAGCTGTGTCCACTTCACATTCCGACGCGAGACCCGCCACCTCCGCACTCAATCCATCCCTCGTCGACAGTGGAACAAGATCCCCGAAGAGCAACTCTTCTCCGCACTCGCCGCCAACCAACCCACCCTCACCACCGACCCCAACGACGCAGCCCTCAGCCTCACAAACTGGATCTCCACCTGCGCAGACAACCTTGCTCCCCTCAAACACACGCATCGACAGACCAACACCAAAAAACCTCTCTGGTTCTCTGACACCCTCAAAGAATCAAAGAAAACTTGTCGCACCCTTGAGAAGGCCTGGCGCAAGGACCACACCGCTGACAACATGACCGCCCTCAAGAACGCTACCCCCGAACACCACCACCTGGGCCGCGCTGCCAAAAGGAACTTTTTCACCGACAGACTGGACAAAAACAGCCACAACAGCAGAGAACTTTTCAGCATCGTCAAGGAGTTCTCCAACCCCAACGCCAATGCCGTCACGCCCTCACAGGATTTGTGCGAATCCCTCGCCACCTTCTTCCATCGCAAGATCAGCGACCTCCACGACAGCTTCGGACACCAGACCCAACCAAACATCACAGAACCCGCACCCCCGGCCATCACCCTCAACAACTGGACCCACATCAACACTGAAGAAACCAAATCCACCATGAACTCGATCCACTCCGGTGCCCTGCCCTCACTTCATCTTTAATAAAGCTGACGACATCATCGCCCCGCACCTCCAGGCCGTCATCAACTCTTCTTTTTCTTCTGCTACCTTCCCCGAATGCTGGAAACACGCCGAAGTCAACGCCCTACTAAAGAAACCCACGGCTGACCCAAGCGACCTGAAAAACTTCCGCCCCATCTCTCTTCTGCCTTTCCCAGCCAAGGTAATAGAAAAGACCGTCAACAAACAGCTGACCACCTTCCTGGAAAACAACAACCTGCTCGACCCTTCACAAACCGGATTCCGAAGAAACCACAGCACGGAAACCGCCCTCATCTCAGTCACAGACGACATCAGAACCCTGATGGACAACGGTGAAACAGTCGCCCTCATCCTCCTCGACCTCTCGGCTGCCTTCGACACCGTCTGTCATCGCACCCTAATCACCCGCCTCCGCTCCACTGGGATCCAAGGCCAGGCCCTGGACTGGATCGCCTCCTTCCTCTCAAACCGCTCCCAAAGAGTTTACCTCCCCCCGTTTCGCTCAGACCCCACCGAGATCATCTGTGGCGTACCTCAAGGCTCATCGCTCAGCCCGACACTCTTCAATGTCTACATGAGCCCCCTCGCCAACATCGGACGCAAGCACGACATCATCATCACCTCCTACGCCAACAACACCCAACTTATACTCTCCCTCACCAAGGACCCCGCCAGCGCCAAGACCAACCTACAAGAAGGTATGAAGGACGTCGCAGATTGGATGAGGCTCAGCCGCCTAAAGCTGAACTCTGACAAAACGTAAGTCCTCATCCTCGACAACACCCCGTCTGCCTGGGACGACTCCTGGCGGCCCACGGCCCTCAGCACCGCACCGACCCCCACAGACCACGCCCGCAACCTCGGCTTCATCTTGGACCCTCTTCTCACCATGGCCAAGCAAGTCAACGCCGTGTCCTCCGCCTGCTTCCTCACCCTCCGCATGCTCCGCAAGATCTTCCGCTGGATCCCCGCCGACACTAGAAAAACAGTGACCCACGCCCTCGTCACGAGCCGCTTGGACTACGGCAACACCCTCTACGCTGGGACCACCGCCAAACTCCAAAATCGCCTGCAACGCATTCAAAACGCCTCGGCCCGCCTCATCCTCGACGTACCCCGCAACAGCCACATCTCCGCACACATGAGACACCTGCATTGGCTCCCAGTCAGCAAAAGGATCACCTTTCGACTTCTCACTCACGCACACAAAGCCCTCCACAACAAGGGACCGGAATACCTCAACCGATGCCTCAGCTTCTACGTCCCCACCCGCCTCCTCCGTTCCTCTGGCCTCGCGCTCGCTGCTGTCCCTCGCATCCACCGCTCCACGGCGGGTGGGAGGTCTTTCTCCTTCCTGGCAGCCAAGACCTGGAACTCCCTCCCCACCAGCCTCAGGACCACCAAGGACCACTCCGCATTCCGGAGACTCCTAAAGACCTGGCTTTTCGAGCAGCAGTAGCCCCCCCCCCCTTTTCCCCTAGCGCCTTGAGACCCGCACGGGTGAGTAGTGCGCTTTATAAATGTTAATGATTTGATTTGATTTGATAATGCACACAAGAACAGGTAGACCGCAAAAAAAGGGGGGGAAACAGAAGAAAGACAGGTTGAGTGCATGGCTTACCACTACCGTTGGCGGACAAGACAGACACAGCAGCCCCCTGCACTACGTCGCGCTGTTGGGCTCTACAGTGCAATTCCTGGGAAATGGCCTACAAGGCTATGGACGATATCTGCACACATAGATGACACAGGGGCATGAATAGCTGTACTTGGCACTCTACAGAGGTGGGGTGGGGGGCCACAGGGCCATACCTTACGAAGGGGCCTAGCCTACGGAACTCGCCCTGGCCTAGGGAAACCCACAGCCCTTCTCCCCAACCCAGACCCCTCCACTGCACGCAAAGTCAGCTGAATGAGAGTGTACTCACCCCCTTGTGCCTGCTGTGATGCCCTCAAGTGCCCATCCAACTCAGGGTAGGCCACTGCCAGGATCCGGAACATCAGAGGGGTCATGGTTCGACGGGCACCCCTCCCACGTTGGGAGGCCATCCCCAGCTGAGCCTCCGCCGTGTTTTTGCTCCAGTGGCGAATGTCCTCCCATCTCTTCCAGCAGTGGGTGTTCCGTCTGTGGTGGACCCCCAGGGTCCGGACGTCCTTGGTGATGGCACGCCAAATATCCTTTTTCTGGTGGGCGCTGACCTACATGAAATTTAAAGGGGAAGAAGAGAAGTCATTACCAACTGCACCGTCAAAGTGATTGGCCCCCATCCCTACCCTTGCCATGTGGCACATGCACCCACTGTCTTTCATGCACGCAGAACTCTGCCCCCTTCCTTCTTACAACCAGCCCTCTCCACACAGGCATAGCCCACACAGCATTCTCCTGTTGCTCTGGAGGACCGTAGAGTAGCGTGTACTGGGGGAGGACCCCATCGACTAGCTTCTCCAACTACTCCGATGTGAAGGCAGGGGCCCTTTCCCCAGACGCACAAGCCATTGTCTCTTCCAGACCGAGGTCACTGCAGCACTTGCAGTGTAGGTCCTCTCCTGTCGAAGATCAGGTATCGAGTGATTCAACTGATAGAAAATGGCAGTCACGTCCGCGGCGGTCATGTCCGCAGGGTTGCGTACCATCACCGCCGGCGTACATCGTCTTTGGCTCCTGGGACCCATGGGGTCCAATGTTAACCAATGCAGCATTGCGCTGCGGTCTTCGACCGCCTACCGCAACGGTGTACAACGCCAACGCAGTTACCTCACATCCCATTGGCCTGCTTAAGAGGTCAGGCAACCGCCATTTCAGGGGCCCACATGGCCTAATTACCAACTGCGTCACACAAACCTAGGCCTCCTCTCAACACACATACAGGCCAGATTTTGTGTATGTAGACTGTGGGTACGTACCTCTGAGTTGTTTGACTCTGTGGTCGCTGTTCTCCTTCATAGGCACCGTCCGCTGGGACATGTGAGGAGATGGCATAATCCTTCAGTGTACCGACCGCTGGTGGACCTGTCGACAATGGAGGAAAGAAATTTGATCATCACCTACAGGTTTGACCGTGCCACAATCCAGGAACTGTGTACCCAGTTGGAGCAAGACCTGATGTCAGCAATCCGCCATCCCACAGGAATCCCCACTCAAGTGCAGGTGCTGTCAGTGCTCCATTTCCTTGCAAGTGGGTATTTTCAAACAACTGTGGCCATGGTATCAGGGATGTCCCAGCCTATGTTTTCCAACGTATTGTCCAGAGTGTTATCTGCCCTGCTGAAACACATGCGCAGCTACATCGTGTTCCCTCAGGTGGAGGACTTGCCTACAGTAAAAGGTGATTTCTATGCTCTTAGACATAGCCCCAACATCATAGGTGCCATTGATGGGACCCATGTGGCTTTGGTCCCCCCCCACAGGAGTAAACAGGTGTACAGGAACCGGAAGAGTTATCATTCCATGAATGTACAGATGGTATGTTTTGCGGACCAGTACATCTCCCATGTGAATGCCATGTTCCCTGGCTCAGTGCATGACACCTACATCATGCGGAATAGCAGCACCCCTTATGTGATGGGTCAACTACAGAGGCACCGGGTGTGGTTATTAGGTGACTCTGGTTACCCCAACCTGTCATGGCTACTGACCCCAGTGAGAAATCCCAGGACCAGGGCAGAGGAACGCTACAATGAGGCCCATGGGCGGACTAGGAGGGTGATCGAATGCACCTTTGGCCTCCTGAAGGCCAGGTTCATGTGTCTGCATATGACAGGTGGATCTCTATTCTACTCACCAAAGAAGGTGTGCCAGATCATCGTGGCCTGCTGCATGCTTCATAACTTGGCTTTGCGACGACAGGTACCTTTTCTGCAGGAGGATGGTCCAGATGGCGGTGTTGTGGCAGTTGTGGAGCCTGTAGACAGTGATGAGGAGGAAGCAGAGGAAGAAGACATTGACAACAGTGACTTAGTCACCCAGCAATATTTCCAGTGAAACACAGGTGAGAATACATTCCTGCCTACTCCATGTACTTTTACACTACTACCTCTATCCTGTCTGTCGTTTTCACCCAGTGTATGGTCACTGAGTTGTCACTTTCCCTTACGGTTTCACAGGTGTGGTGATTTCTATGCTCTTAGACATAGCCCCAACATCATAGGTGCCATTTATGGGACCCATGTGGCTTTGGTCCCCCCCCCACAGGAGTGAACAGGTGTACAGGAACCGGAAGAGTTATCATTCCATGAATGTACAGATGGTATGATTTGCGGACCAGTACATCTCCCATGTGAATGCCATGTTCCCTGGCACAGTGCATGACGCCTACATCATGCGGAATAGCAGCACCCCTTATGTGATGGGTCAACTACAGAGGCACCGGGTGTGGTTATTAGGTGACTCTGGTTACCCCAACCTGTCATGGCTACTGACCCCAGTGAGAAATCCCAGGACCAGGGCAGAGGAACGCTACAATGAGGCCCATGGGCGGACTAGGAGGGTGATCGACTGCACCTTTGGCCTCCTGAAGGCCAGGTTCAGGTGTCTGCATATGACAGGTGGATCTCTATTCTACTCACCAAAGAAGGTGTGCCAGATCATCGTGGCCTGCTGTATGCTTCATAACTTGGTTTTGCGACGACAGGTACCTTTTCTGCAGGAGGATGGTCCAGATGGCGGTGTTGTGGCAGTTGTGGAGCCTGTAGACAGTGATGAGGAGGAAGCAGAGGAAGAAGACATTGACAACAGTGACTCAGTCACCCAGCAATATTTCCAGTGAAACACAGGTGAGAATACATTCCTGCCTACTCCATGTACTTTTACACTACTACCTCTATCCTGTCTGTCGTTTTCACCCAGTGTATGGTCACTGAGTTGTCACTTTCCCTTACGGTTTCACAGGTGTGGGTCCCAACATGTGTCATCTGCTTAGATTCCTCATGGACTAGAGCTGTGTGACATAGGTATGTTGAAATTACTAATTCCTGGAAATGTTGTCACTGTCATTGCAAATACACTATTCAAAATCACAGACAGACTCCAGATCTTTTGGTGCTTTAGGTGTGTTTATTTACATACAAAATATTGGAGGGTGAAGTTAAATGGTGACGGGTGATAGCGGAGGAGTGTCCATGGCAGAGTCCAGTCTATTTGTCTCATGGGTGCATTTCCCATATGGGCATAGGAAGTGGAGCTGGGGCAGTTCCAATATGGACAGGGTGACAAAGTGGGACAGTGGGTTGACAATCAGGGTGGTCTAATTTCTTGGCGGGGGTCTTGGCATCGTGCTCTGTCTTGTTCCTGGATCTCAGGGACCGCTTGTGGGGTGGTCCTCCATCTGCAGGGGGTGGGGTGCTGGTGTGGTAGTCCTGTGGCAGTGCCTCCTGTCCACTAGCGCCGGTGGAGGTGGTGGGCAGTTCATCGTCCATGCTAGTGTCAGGGGCCCCTTGTAGTGCCACAGTGTCCCTCCTGGTGTTGAGTATTTCCTTCAGCACCCCTACGATGGTGCCCAGGGCAGAGCTGATGGTTCTGAGTTCATCCCTGAACACCAAATACTGTTCCTCCTCCATGCGCTGGGTCTCCTGAAACTTGGCCAGGACCGTTGCCATCGTCTCCTGGGAGTGGTGGTATGCTTCCATGATGGAGGACAGGGCCTCGTGGAGAGTGGGTTCCCTTGGCCTGTCCGCCCCCTGTCGCACATCAGCCCTCCCAGTTCCCCTGTGTTCCTGGCCTCCGTGCCCTGGACCGTGTGCCCACTACCACTGCCCCCAGGTCCCTGTTGTTGTTGGGGTGGTGGGTTATCCTGGGTTCCCTGTAGTGGTGGAGACACAGCTGATTGATGTGTCCAGGGTACGGAGGTATGGGCCCGCTGGGTGGGTGCTGTGCTGGTGTTACCAGAGGGGGGTAGGTCTGTGGTGGCCTGTGCCTGTGTGAGGGGAACCGACTGTCCCGAGGCCCACGATGGTCCGGGCTTGTCATCTAGATCCAGTTGAACAGAGCTGCTGTCATCACTGTGGGCCTCTTCTGTGGGTGGGGTGGAGATGTCTGGACCCTCCTGTCTGGGCACGTTGGGTAGTGGTCCTGCAGGGGTGTAAAAGCATGGTTATTGCATCTGTGTGTGTCATGGTGTGCAATGGGTGGGTGAATGTGTACCCCAGTGCTTGCATTCCTGTGTAGGGGCTTGTGTGATGCTGGTTTAGGGGGGTGTTTGGGTATGTGCAGTGGACATGCTTTAGTGATGGGTGTCCATGCGTTGTTGTTGCATGCAGGGCTTGGTGTTGGGATGTGTGGTTTGTGATATTGGTACATTTGTGAGGAGTTGGAGTGATAGGGGTGGGGCGAGAGTGGGGGTATGTGATAGCATGCAGGTAGAGTGGGGGATATAGTAGTTAAAGGTTTGACTTACCGGAGTCCATTCCTCCACCAACTCCTGCGAGGCCCTCAGGATGCAGAATCGCCAAGACCTGCTCCTCCCATGTTGTTAGTTGTGGGTGAGAAGGTGGGGGTCCGCTGCTAGTCCGCTGGAGCACCTGGTGGTGTCTTGAGACCACGGAACGCACCTTCCCCCGTAGGTCGTTCCACCTCTTCCTGATGTCGTCCCGATTTCTTGGGTGTTGTCCCACTGCGTTGACCCTGTCGACTATTCTTCTCCATAGCTCCATCTTCCTTGCTATTGAGGTGTGCTGCACCTGTGCTCCAAATAGCTGTGGCTCTACCCGTACGATTTCCTCCACCATGACCCTGAGCTCCTCCTCCGAGAACCTGGGGTGTCTTTGCCGTGCCATGGGGTGGTGTAGGTGATATGTGGGGTGGTGTATGTGGTGATAAGTGTGGTGATATGTAGTGGTGTGTGGTGTTTTGTGCGTGGAAGTTGTGTGGGTGATGGTGTTGAGTGCCTGTGGCTGCTAGTTTGTGGATGGTGGTGTCTCTCTCTGGCCTTCTCTCTGTAATAGTGGTCGTAGGGGTTTGTGGGTGATGTGGTTGTGTGTTTTATATTGTATTGGGTGTGTGGGAGTGGTGTGTGTATGTGTATCAGGTGTGTGTATTTTGAATTGTCCAATGTGGCGGTGTTTTGTGGAAGTGTGTGTATTTTGAGCGCGGCAGTGGGTACCGCAAATGGAATACCGCGGTTGAAAGACCGCCACGTGGATTCGTGGGTTGTGATAGCGTGGGCGTATTTCTGTTGGCGTGATGGTGGAGGTTTTGTTTTCGCCAGTTTATCACTGACCTTTGGTGTGGCAGACTTGTGTGGGTGTCTGAATTTTGTCAGATTTCGAGATGTGGGTCATAATATCTGTGGCGGAATTCCGCGGCCGCAGCGGTGTGTTGGCGGTCTTTTGCGCGGCGGTAAGCGGCTTTTACCGCCAATGTTATAATGACCCCCTATGTGTATTCAGCATGACACAGCATATTTTTGGATATCTTGGATTCAAAAGACAATGAATGATGTAAGCATTTTCATAACGTCAATGTAGCTATGAGCAGGTGTCAACAGGATTGTTATACACAAGAAGTGATAATTTAATTCGTAGCATGAAATGTTGACTGTCAAATGCGCTAGTTGTTTAAATGTGTGTGCATATGAAAGTAAAGGACAGTGAATAAACTTTACTTTGCACTATTGTTTTTCAGATCCAAAGCATAGTGGTAGTAGTGGTCATCTGTGGAGACCATAGACAATACTTGTTTGAAACGTAATTTGCACATATCACTTTCAATGACCATACTGGAGCTCAACACACATTTGCATCATATACTCACATATGTACAATGTAAGTAGGAGTAAACACCAATTAGAAACACTATACTTTCCTGTAAAAATGGATGTAGTTTTGGATCTGTTTTTGGAAGAACAGCAACAAGCATTGATAGAAAGTAATGGACAGAGCCAATGCAAGGGATGATGCATGAGCAACTACACACAATCTGACTATACATATTGCATAATGTTAAAAGGAGAGCTACAACTATGGTGTGAGTAATTTGTGTGATACAACACATTTTATATAATCAAAATTAGCTATATCTGTTTTGCTAAGGTTGTTGCAGCATTCTAAATGTCTTACTTAATGAGAGGACTCCATCAGTAATTAGAATTAGTGAGACATACGTAGGTGTAGCTTGCCAGTCTGTACTCCACCCAGAATTCCAGTCCAGCCTTCAGGATGGAGGATGTGGAAGACCTTCTCCTCCCGGGGAAAGAATTGTAATCGGGGAAGGGGAAAACCGCCACAAGTCCTCTGGGACTTTAGGTGACACTTGGAGGCCAGGGAGTAGACTTTCCCCTGCAGATCATTCCACTTCTTCCTAATGTTCTCCTTTTGCACAGATTGTTAACTACAGCATTCACTCTGTCAGCCATTCTGACCCACATTTGCCTTTTCTGGGAAATGGTAGTATTTTGGACTTGTGCTACAAACAATTATGACTCTACTCTTATGATTCCATTCACCATGACAGACAATTCTCCCTCTGTGAAATGGGGAGTTCTCCTCCATGCCATTGTACATTTTTGCTAAATAAATGCCCAAAAATGAAGGGCACTGAAATAAAGTAAAAGTAATAAAAAACACAGAGGGAGAGGAAAATAGAAAAAAAACGGTCTCCTGTATTGCGGATTCTGGTGCCCGTCTAGCCTGTTGCAGTGTGTGTACAAAGGATGCTGGTCTGAAATGGAGTGTGTTTGATAGTGTGTTTTGCAGGTGTTCACAACTGTCCAATAAACAACAGGTCTGGGCAGTAAGCATTCCATCCAATGACCACAGCCATAGTTCTATTCTGGAGGATCCCACAGCAGACTCCTGCTGTCATGGGCCCGCCACTAACACACCAAGCACAATTGTGTGATTTAAATAGGTTTGGCAGGATCCCGCTGTCAAGATGGCGACGGAGTGCTGATCATCGGCATTGGAGTCTGCCACATCAGCAGCGGGATGGAGCTGGCACAACGAAGCACACTCTATCATGCGGTCTTTGGCTTAGCTGCAATATATCTGAATACAATGGGCATGAGACGGTCAATGTAACAGTCTTTTCGGGCCCGCTGAACGAAGTTCTAAATTGGTCCCTAAGTCCGAAGGTAAAAATTTGACCAAGGCCTACCTCTCAGTGTATCTGGCTTGGGCTCCATCATGGTTGGTCTCAAACTTTGACGTTGTCGCGGTCAGGTGCGACCGGATGTCCACAGTAGTCGCTTTTTGCTTTTAAGCACTAGAACGCAAATTTTTACCATTCATCTTTAAAAATTGACATCTCTGGTTCCCTACATAGGAATTTTGTCATTTTGGTATAATTTTAAAGATAAAAATATTTCCTATTTTTATAAAGTGGTGTTTGATTTTTATTGTATGCTTGATTTTTATTGTATGCTGTGTCTTTCTTATTTACTGTTTTGTTGATATTAAGTGCTTCATACACCTGTCTCCTAAGTTAAGCATAACTGCTTGCGGACCTAGCTACCAAGGGTTGAGGAGGAATTCATTTATAGAGACTTTGAATGTGCCTTATTTGATATTGTGGCCTTATTACTAAGCTGAGGTACCTACCTGTTCTTACTAATATACAACTTTCCAACAATGCTGTTGTCTGCATGTTTGTGAAATATGACTCCTATGGTGCAATAATGCACAAACTGCATGCAAAACAGTACAGCAGGCTATATGCTGCAATGGCCCCTGTAGTGTTGCTAGGTGCACATTTTCCATCAGTGCAGGGAGAGCAAAAGGGCACCTTAACATGTTCAATGTGGCCCATGCCAGCACTCTCTCTTTCAGGCAGGGCATCAAGTTGCCTAAGTGTGTTATAGTGTATGAAATCTATACAAATAGGCCCCCTAATCAATACTGAGATTGTGTGATTAATGTACATGTATTGCCATGTGAAAAGTAACAATAGTACAACATGGACATAGTCACTTATAGAAACATATATTGCACGTATCCCTGTGTACTTGAAAGTGAAGAAAAATAGTGTCCGGATGCAAAAGAAATCACTTATGCCAAATTCAATAATTGAATCTTTGTAGCATATTTCTATTTCTTTCAAGAGGGATATATAATATCTCTTGTAGATCAGCCTGTCTGTGATGCCCAACCTGTTAAGGACACCATGCTGCCCCCATGGTGGAGACACCTTCCTATAGCTCCTGGACACTTTTGAAGCTTCTGCTTGGCTATTGGCAAGGGAAGATGACTTTATTGGATCTCCAGATGAACAAACACAGACTGGTCATGGACCATCAACCTTCCATATAAGAGCTGTGGACTCTGTGGAGCCCCAAGTTACTTTTCAACTAGGAGTGGTAGGAGTCTAGTAGTGAATGGCTGATGAAGTTCGGTTGAGGATGGAGACTATAGTGGGCACTATCGAAGGAATCAGTAGGTGTTTTAGCTACAATAAGGGGTTGACAAATGCAATCACAGGCACCTACTCTTAGCTCCAAGGGATTGATGAATTCCTAGCTGATGTCATTGGTGTCATGATGCAGAAGGAACTAGAACACCAGCCCTCTACATCTGACACCAGTGAAGTTGTCAGGCACTTGGGAGCCATCAATAAATCCATCCAGTTCCTAGAGGCCAAGATTGATTCCTTCATAACATCAATGAGTGCCCTAAATAGCAACACTGTTGCTTTGTTGACTAACTATCAAGCCCTTGCCAGGGATTACTATGCTGCCTTACTGGCACTCACAAATGTTGTTGGAGACATGGGATTTGCATCTTATGCCTCGAATATGTACAAGGGCATCTCAATACCTTGCGTGAGACAAAACACTCATCAGAGGGGGATGATAAGATGTGCCCCAGTTTCTGGTGAATAACTTCCCAATAAACATTTGTGAATGCCCCCGACCATTTTTTCTATCTGTCCTGTTTAGGACATAATGTCACCTTCTTTGGAACCCAGTATGGTACTTGTGCAGTAGTTTATCTTGTCCACTTATGCCCAAAAATATTATGCTACATTCGCTACTGATAATGTGTTCCTCCTCTCTCATCTCAATAAACACATGTAAATGTGAAGTCACATGTGTAACTAAATGTATTTAGAGGCTCAATACATTATAATTTGCCATATGTGTCCTTTATGAAAAAAAAACAACTCCACACATACTATAAGGTGAGTGTATGAACCACTGGAGTAAAATTACATTTTCAGTAACTATTATGAGATTTGTATGGTTGTTTATCAAACGTTTAGAGACATAATGTAACTCTAAAACCCAAAATATGTTTTTCAAATCTGAAGAAGAATGAACTGAAGTTAATTGCACATGTTGTGTTTGTACGTGCACACACACCAATTACATCAATTGCAATGATATGAGCAGTGTGTAATATCTCAATGTAATGTCAGAGTGTATCAACAAACTTAATTTACGTAGTAGACAGACAGTGAGACTTTTTTGCAAAGTACTCAAATACTTTCCACCTATCAGTTGGATGTGTGAGGCATGTGACACCAAACACTGTTCTAATAATCTACATAAATGTTGCAAAGTAAATGACAACATCATCACCTAATGTGAATAGCTCCCTGCTTCCTCAAAAGATAATCAACAATACATAACCCTAGATGGTTGTACCAATACCAGCCAGATACTGCAGCCTATAGTCCTCATGGATTTGCATTGTACTTGTGCCACGCAAGGATGTACAAGGACAACCTAATAACTTGAATGACAGTAACCGAGACATGCAAAGGCACCTTGCCTCACCCTGTGTATACTGATAAATGTTGAGTAATGCAACACAAGCCAAAGTAGCCAACTTATGATACTCTGCCCAAGAGAGGCCTCACATGTGTTGAGTTTGAGTGCATCCAAGCCTTACATCATTTTCACATACAATTTTGCATACGTAGCAGACCAGGGAACCTGTAACCATGCTACTCCTCCCCAGGGGAGGAAAAAAATGTGAATTATATGGACAAAATTATTGTTGTTAGCTGCTTGATGTGGCACGCTTAGCAAGAAATGATGATGGATGTTGTCCAGGCATGTTGACTTCTGGTACAATTACAAACCAGCCAACAACACAGAACCCCTTGCACAACAGTGTAAGGGTGTCTACATTAGTGTTAGGAAACAGTTTGTGTCCGAGCACATGCAGGCAGCAGCAATCTTTAGTGAAATGTCAAATCCAGCACTTACCTGCCCTTTCCCTTTCACACACAATGCTACAGTAATGAGACTATCTTTGTTGTGCTGGGTCTAAAATTAAATACTGAACCACATTTACAGTGTCTAAAGTATGGAAATGGTTCAATGCATAACACTAAAGAGAGGATGCAGTACGGTTGTCTACAGGACTCTGACAATGCAGCATATTCTTACAATATGCTCATGACAAATTGAACCTCATGTACTCACCAAACTCAATAGTAGCAACACATGTCCAACTAGAGAACAATGATTAACTTATTTAAATGTAAAACTTAGGCCCTTATTGTGACACTGGTGGTAAATTCCGAATACCGCTGTGCTGACGACCGTCAACATATTGCCACAGAGGCGAACATCCGTCCGCCAGATTATGACATACACACACAAAACCAACAGAAACCAGCCACAACCACAAATCCGCCAGACCCAACAAAGGCGACAAACTGTCGGAACTAGCACCCATACTTTACGCCACCAAAACAACGCCCTCCAAACAATAACCCACGAATCACCACAGCGGACATTCAGCGGTGGTAAACCATTGGCAGTGCACACCGCCGCGGTGGAAACAGCCACCCAAAAACAAAACAAGACAACATTGGCCAGAACAAAAACCCACACCTGACACAAATACACACACACCACACACCCACCAACAGCACTATCAAACACACCCCATATCACCCACAAACCTTTGCAAACAGGAGAAGACCGCTACACCTTAACACGCTAATCCCAGAGATTACTGCACACACACACACCACAACTACCCATTCATCCGTCACTCACCACACACCCCACTACATCACCCTCTGCATGACACACACAACAAAACACCCATGTCTCCGCAAAGGCACCCCCGTTTCACTGATGAAGAGTTGCGGCTGATGGTGGAGGTAATAGTCAGGGTAGAGCCACAGCTGTTTGGAACACAGGTACAGCAGATCACCATTGCCAGAAAGATGGAGCTATGGTGGAGGACTATGGATAGGGTGAACACTATGGTAACAAACCCATGCACACGGGATGACATAAGGAAGAGGTGAAACGACCTACGGGGAAAGGTGCGTTCCATTGCAGCAAGGCACCAGCTCGCCATCAGGAGGACTGGCGGAGGACCCCCACCTCATCCCTCACAGTTGACAGCATGTGAGGAGAAAGTCTTGGCAATACTTCATCCTGAGGGCCTCACTGGAGTACCCAGAGGACTGGACACTGGTGAGTCACCATTGCCAACCCATCACTGCTCATCTCTGCATGCCATGTCACCCCTTCATCCTGAATCCCTTCACCTCAATCTATCCTATACAATGCACCACCCCAAATGTCCACACCTAAATGTCTACCCCTGCATGCCATACCCACTGCAGGCACATTCCTCCCAGCTCTGCATGCACACCCACCACCCACCACCAATGCATGGACAGCATGTAGAACTACCAATCCATTACCATACACTACCAAAGGTGGGAGTACAACACCAATATCATTCGGAAGGGTAGAAATGCGGAATATGTGACAAACACCCTAACGTATCACTTACATCCCCACAGGTGCACCAGCCAATGTCAGGGGCAAGCAGGAGCCATGGCAACCCAGTCCCCCACCAGAAAATGCCCTCAGTGATGACAGCAATCCTGGATGACTTGATCTGGATGAACTCCCTGGCCCATCTGGGACCACAGGTCAGTCGGCTACCACATCCGACAGCCAATCCAACATAGGACCCCCCTCAGACTCAAACACCACAGCAGCCAGCCAACGCTCCCAAACCTCTGACCCCAGGACACGTCAATCAGTAGTGTGCACACCTGTATAGGGACGCAAGTCAACACCACACAGGCAAGTCGATGAGGGTCCTGGTGTAAGTGGGAGTGGGCACACCGTTCAGGGGACACAGGCACTGGGGGCCAGGGACGGTCAGATGACAGCTGTGTGCCAGGGGGAGGCCAGGCCCAGGGAACCGACTTCCAAGGAGGCACTCACAAGTGTCCTGGGGGCATACCAACAATCCCAGGACAGGATGGGTCAGGTGATCAACATCATGCAGGAGAACCAGCGGCTGCAGGGGGAACACCACCAGGAGGTCATGCAACAATTGCAGGCCTTGAATACCACCATTTTCTCCATTGCAGGGGTGCTGAGTGACATGGCGAACATCATGTGTGAGTACACAACACACCAGCGGGCCCATTCCACCAGCCAGTGTACTGACCAGCCGTCCACATCTGCTGCAGCAAGTGGACAGGAGTCCCTGCCACAGGGTTTACAGGCCACCATCACTCCTTCCCCTGCAGAAGGTAAACCACCCCAGAAACGTTCCCTGTGACTGTGACCCAGACAGACACCAGAGACAGTTGCTAAGACCAAGACCACCGCCAGGAAATGAGCCCCTCCAGCATGTCTCCCTTGTGTTCCACTGATTCACCTTGTTCACTTTGGACTGCCATTACTCCTCTACCTATGGCCCCATTGACACTGGACCTCTGTTACAAACAGACTGGCCCACTACACTGGACTTTTCCTAACCATCACCCTACTCTATTGCAATTTCCATTGTATTTTTCCAAGTCAAATAAACAAACTTGAACACAACTAGAGTAATAGTGCTTTATCAGTAGGAAATGTGCAATGTACTGAACTGCATTAACCTGTGCAAATCTCCTGTAATATGTTAATCCATCCAACAAATGTGTTCCAGCAGTCTGTAGACCTCACATCAGTACACTGTTGTGACCACACCAACATCTGCAATAAGGGAAGGCATAGATGACAGTCAATTGGGATGACAAGGTAATGACTTGTAAAAGACAACAGCCGCACAGCACATTACTAAAATGGAGACATGTATTGATCAACAGTCTTACCTGAGTGTCATTGGAAGTAGTGCTGAATGATATGTGTCCTGTTGTCCATATCCACCTCCTCTTCCTCTTCCTCACTGTCCTTAGTGTCCACTGCTGCCACAGGGGCATTGTCATCCCCCTCTTCCTGCAGATAGGGAATATGGGGTGTGAGGGCCAAACTGTGCAGCATGCAGCAGACCACCACAATCTGGCAGACCTTCCTAGGAAAGTAGCATAGGGATCTACCTGTCAAATGGAGGCACCTGAACCTGGCTTTCAGTAGACCGAAAGTCAATTCCACAATCTTCCTGGTATGCCCATGCGCATTATTGTACCGATTTTCAGCCCCTGTTCTTAGATTCCCAACAAGGGTCAACAGCCCCAACAGGTTCAGGTAGCCGGAGTCACCTGGAAGAAGTGAGGGACATGCATTAGCCATGCACAATAGCATGGGGAATGACTCCAGTAGGCATACACTGACATACATTGGGTGGAGACTCAAGTTCACCTATAAGCCACACTCTGTGCCTCTGTAGTCGTGCCATCACCTGTCGGATGCTGCTATTCCTAAAGGCATAGCCATCATGCACAGATCTAGGATACTTGGCAGTGATGTGGGAGATGGACTGGTCAGCAAGGCACACCTCCTGGACATTGAGAGAGTGGAAACTCTTCCTATTCCTGTGCACCTGCTCATTTGCCCTGGGAGGGACTATGGCAATATGGGTGCCGTCAATGGCCCCAATCACATGTGGTATGCATCCCATTGCATAGCATCCAGCCTTCACAGTGGCAAATCTTCAACCTAGGTGAATGCAAAGTAGCTGCTCATGTGTTTGAGCAAGGCAGCCAAAACCCTACCACGCACATTCGAGAACATTGCCTCTGACAACCTCCTGTTCTGTATGCAGTGACAGGTGGAAGTAATGGCACACCGCCAGCGTTAGGCATCATGGAGGTAGGCAGTCTACATCTCCATGCTATTTGTCATTGGCTAACATGGAGCTCTATTGAGTACAGGAACCAATGATGATTAATGCCAGCAGTGACAGTGTTCACTGATGTGGACGTGACCGTCATTTTATTACTACAACATCACTTGATTCCTGACTTTCAACGGTGATGCATCTTCTCTGAGTGTGCTGATGTGAGCTGTGTCTGGAACCTGCCTTGTCCCGTGCACAGGGGAAAGGGCCCCAGCCTTCATGATGAAGGAGTTGGTGAAGCTCGTGGATGGGGTCCTACCCCTGTATGGGCAGTTGTGCCTCCAGACCAACAGGTGAGTATATCATGCTTGTGACATGGCTGCATGTAGATCTATGTGTGTGCTGGCAGTGTGTCATTTGAGGGGGGTATGGCTGCTGGAAATGTGCACGCAGAGGTACAAGTCATGAATGTGCTTGATGAGGGGCAAATGCAGTATGTGTGCCATTTGCTTGACAGGCTGGATTGTCTGGTTCATGGTGTCCCTCTGTCTGTATTTCCGCTGCAGGTCAGCGACCATCAGAAGAAAGGGTTGTGGCGTGCCATTGCCAAGGATGCGTGGACCCTGGGGGTCCATAGCCCGGAGGAGCACACACTGCAGTAAACAGTTAGAGGACCTGAGGCCCTGGGCCCGGAAGACCGCTGAGGCACAGCTGGGGACGGCCTCCCAATGAGTGAGGGGTGGCCATCGGAGCCTGACCTCCCGAATGACATACTGCCAGTGGCCAATCTTGAGTTAGATGGGTGCTTGAGGGCAGCACAGCAGCCACAAGGGGGTGAGTGCAGAGTGTGTGGTATTCATTTTTTGTTGCCTGCCATGGGATGTGGGAGCAGGGTTGTAGTCAGTGGATGCCCCAATATGCCGGTTTAGCCATTCCTCTGTGGTCCAGCTTAGTTATGTAGGATGGTATGCATTTTTGGTATTGCTAGGTAGCTAGCATGCCATAGCAGACAGGTCTTAGATGGTCCCCGTAGATGGGCATATGGTAGCGTTTGGGTTCCTTCCTGCAGTAGTACCTAGGCAATGGTTTGTCACAGTGGTCCATACTGCGCAATGTAAGTCCCAAGGAGTGAATGTGATGTGTATGCCATCTGTGCTGTTGGTGCTGTGATTGACCCTTTTCTCCCTTTCTTCACCCCCCCTCTCCTTTTGTCATCCTGTCCATGTGTGCATAAAGCATCATCTGGCAAAGGAGCAGGGGCACGGACGAGTGGGTGAGCTGCAGTACATGGTACCGAGGAGGCAGAGTCCACTGAAGCCGAGAGGACCAGTGGGTTGGAGGGCGAGGGGAGCACCACGGGGGACACTGGAGCAACGACTACAGACTCTGATTCATCCTCTGATGGAAGCTCCCTTTGTGGTGGCAGACACCTCTGGTACCACCCTAGCTACTAGATCTTCCTCCACCTCCCTGTACCAGCACCGCCCTGCCAGTAGCCCCCCACCCAGTTGCCCGCGCCCGCTCATCCGGGAGGGTGGGTGTCTCCTTCGCCCCAGGCACCTCAGGTCCTGCCCCAGTCAGCCCTGCTGCCCTCAGTGAGGAGGCTATTGACCTCCTGAGATCCATTTCTGTAGTGCAGTCAACCATAGTGAATGCCATCCGTGGGCTGGCATCCAAAATGCAGCAATGCAATGCCTTCTTGGAGGGCATTTACAGTGGCTTGGTAGCCCTACAGACATCGTTTCAGGCTCTGGCCTTCTCTCTGACGGCAGCCAGTGTCCCTGCTCCTTCTATCCCCCCTCCAAGTATCTCTTACCAGTCCCTGCCTCCTCTCCCCAACCCATGTCGTGCACATATTCTGACAAGCATGCACCCAAAACAACAGACAGGACTCACACAGACAAACACAGGCACAACACTTCAATCGACAAGCACACACACAGCCAACACACAGATGCACACGCGACAACAGCCACTGCCTCCACTGTCTCCCCATCTTCCTCCACCCTCATAGTCACATCAGCGCTCACACTTTCATGCAGTGCAACATCAATCCAAGACCCTGCCACCTGTAGAGCCTTGCCCACAATCACCACAACAGTCGACCTTTAGACATTCACCCCACACACCACATGCAAAATCACCACCACCACCATCACCACCTCATGCAGCACACCCACCTTACTTGCAGATACCACCACAACATACATCCACACGTCCTGTTTGTCCTCCCCCACCCTATCCGCCCCATCCACAGACACATAAACGCTCCCATTCAGATACCCAACAGCAACGCACCTCTTACACGCACACTGTCCATGCACCTGCACCCAAGTTCAGCACACCTCCTCCTACTACCACTTCCTCTTCCTCCACTGCCATTCCTCCTCACACCCCGCCCCACTGGTCCTAAAAAGCTTTTAATTTCCCACCTTGACCTCTTCCCTACCCCACCCCCATCCTGCCCATCAGAGGAGATTCCCCTCCCCCAGACCAGCCCCTCCACCTCTCATGCCACTCCTGTACATCCCTCTAAGAGTTTCCCCGCCACTAAGGGGAACAAAAGTGGAACTCCGGCCTGCCCCAAGACCACTCCTCTGCCCCCTACCCAGACGTGCATGGACCCACCCCCTCCCAAGCCCAAGGACCCCCTCCCAAGAAAAATCCCTCCACCCCTCAGCCCCCCTGCCCCCTGGGATGCCTGCCTGCCATCACCATGATGCCCCTGCCCAGTGGGGTGCCAATGTTGTCAGGAGTCAAGTTGGGCCCTTGGATGTTGCCCTGTGGCCATTTGTGTACTTTGGACAGGCCAATTGCCTGCTTGTAAATATGTACTTTTGTAATTATTTAACTTTACACTCATTATCCAAGATTATTACAGTGGTTAGTCCAGAGGTATGTGTCCTTGCTTTCTTTGCTCCTGGGTTCTGTTGCTGTCGATTTACTCTGCAGATCCTTCTGGGTGTGTGTATGGTGTATGTTGTGTGTGTGTGTGTGTCACTCTCCTCTCCCTCCCTTGTGTGCTAGGCAGCTGTACTCACCGTTGTTGCCTTCATCGGAGTTGGTGCTCCTAGACAGCCATTGCATGGTAGAGCATCGGGAACACTTCCAGTTATGGTTTCATGGCGGCTGCGGACTCCTCTGTCTCCCTGGAGGTGAGTGCCTCCTTTTATATGATGTGTTTATACCAGGCTTTTAGTGGCAGTGCCCCGGAAATCCTGGTGGTCTGCTATGTCATAATACGGTGGGTACCCCCTTATCTTCTGATTGCCTGTAGGTGGCTACCGCCGTGGTCAGTGGTCATACTGCACTGGTACATTGGCTGGCTATGCGAGGGATCATCACTTTGGACATTATTTGGCGGTCATTACCACCAGCCTGGTGACAGTACTATCGTCATCTGACCGCCAATGTCATAATGAGGGCCATACTATCTAAAAACACTAACTAACCTACTCTATCATTAACAATAGCCTATAACATCTCATCTAAAGCTTAAGCTAGCTTAGCCACTATTGACACATAACAAGTTAAGGATAAACTCCTCCACGCTCCTTAATACACAGCTCAGTACAATATAAATATCCATTACATCCTAAACATATTCTAACTACACATAGAAGCCTAAACAAATGTATATGTTTTTAGTATTTTCTTTTAGTTTTTTGGAATATTACATTTTTTTAAAGACAAAACATTAACCCCCAACCCACTTACAAACCAACCGCAATAAAGCCGTACTAACGAACTATTGCATAAACAGTTCTGACTTATCTAAAACTGAACTAAACTATTCTTAAACCTACAAGAAACACTACACCTATAACTATTAGCCCTAAAATTAACAATATAAAATGTGTAAAAAACAGGGAAGGGGATGTCCACAGGGTGAGTTCAAATCCATTCGGTAATCCCTTCTAGTGCCTCCTGGCACTTCTGCAAAATGTCACCCTGCCCTGCTTTTCTATGTTGGCAACTCTCCAGTCCATTCTATACATCCCCCTGACTAGCAACAAATGAAAATTGTCATATGCAGCACCTCTAACATTGGGTTGCAAATTGGTGTGCAGCTGCTGTCCTCATGAGAGACCAGGGCTTGGGTGCAATGTGCTTGCCTGCTGATTGGCACATTGAGAGGTTGTAGGGGAAGGGGTCCTCTACGTCTGTGGCAAAGTACATCCTCCCTAAAAGCCAGTGTACTTGCCTTTAGAATAAATGCAGTACATTCTCTGAAAGTCATGGGAGACCTTCTAGATGCGGGTATACTGTGCCCGTCTCAAGGAATACATCTTTGCCTCGTATAGGGTCATGTGAGCTAGGGAGAAAATTGTACATCATATTAGGACAAATATAATATATACATCTAGTATCACAAATTTTAACTGCCATTGTTATACAATCATAAGTGCCCGTCCATACCTACCACCTAAAGAAAAATGTACAATGTACCTTCATTACAATTACTTCTCTAATTTCAATATGTCAGACTAATCCAAGTAAGGTCAGTGCAGGTGTACTAAACATCTATATATGCACAATATTGAACGATGCATTCCACTCATACCAGTGATCCCCACTCATTCTGATGTCTCAATGGTAAATAATACCAATGGGACGGATATATACTCTTTAACTGTTGGTATGACATAGTGCAAGGGGGGGCAAGGTCAAGGTAAAACCTAAGGTAAGCAATGACAGCTTGTGTGGCTCTGCATATATTAACTAATCTTGGGCCAGATGTACTAAAATGCAATTTTGCATTTCCTATATAGCGACTTCATAGAAATTGCGATTCAGGCAATGCAAAATGCTATGCACAGAGATACCGATTTCCTAATAGCGGTTCCTATGAAGTAGGAATCGCTATTAGGAAATCACAAATAAGGAATTCCATTGCGTTTGTGTCAATAGGTTGGTTACGCATTCCCAAAATAGTGATTTCCTAATAGGAAATTGCTATACGGGAAATGCAAAACCAAGGATGGCAATGGGCGAAAGACACCCCTTGCTGCACCAGACAAAAAGTGGTGCATGTGTAGAGCACACATATGCCAAAGGGGCATGTGTGTGTTATATTGCAATTCAAAAAAAGCATTTTGGGGTGTTTTTTTTATATATTGCACATGGTTACCATCAACTTCAAGTTGGTAATTCTATTTCCTAAATGCCCAAATCGCATTTAGCAAATGTTTTGTATATCAGAATAGGAATTGCAAAGACATAATCCATATTTGAGATTTCCTATTCTGGGGATTGCGAATTGCGATTTCTACCGGGTAGAAATTAAAATTTGTGATTTCCTAAAGGCCCTTGTACATCGGAAAAGGCTGTTTTGCATTTCTTAATGGCCTGAAATACTGATTCGGACTATCAAGAAATGCAAAAGGGCTTTGTACATCTGGCCCATTGAGTCATGAAAGGTAGCTCACATTGCTGACTTGCCTTACTCTGGTTAAGGGTGCCATTCCATAAATGGAGGTTGGGTGTCTCACTGCATCAACACCCTTATTTTGAAAGCTTCACAGTATGGGCATCAGTGCTAGACCTACAAACGTATCCAGTCCACAGGTTAACCTAATCCAGGAGAAAGAATCCTATTCCACATTTCTGTTACCTCATTCTCCCTGTACTGCATTCTGCAGCTGCAGCACACAAAGAACAATCAAAAAGCCTCTCAGAAGTGTGTTTATGTAGGCAACTGTTCTTACCTGCCCAACATCTATTTTGCCTACAATGCAGGTCCCTTTGCACCATGATGCAAGAGTCCCTGTGTTGGTGCTAGGCAGGCAAAAGTATGCCACCAGTAGGAAAGGACAGAAATGTGCTGTATTATGGAATCTTGGTGCATTCTTGGCCTTTCTCTTTTGCACAGTGCAGCAAAGTTGCTTGCCGCGTTGCCCTGCATGAAAGCTTGGCATAAATTCCATATGGGTTATATACTGCCCATGAGGCTGGCGGTGATATGCCAATATTTGGGAAATCTAGAGCATATGTCCTGCTGGCCAAACTTAGGCCAATGGCGTTGCATCCATTCAGTGAGGCCTACTGAGCTTACATATCGTCAATGATATTGCCACTCTGTGCCCTACAGATACATATATCTGCCATCAACAAGGCAGCTACTAGGCCACAGCACACGTTCCCTGCCATGTAGACATCTACCCTCACAATGTGCATTAAACAGGCTGAGAGTTATTCATTGAAGCACACCGTGGTTTGATACAATAGCTGCCCTTCTTCCACATAGCCTAAACGGCATCAGTGTAACGTGGCCAATATCACTCCATTCCAGGGAAGTGGTAATGCTGAGGGAAAGTTTAAATGTCATACAAATAACTCACACCCCTGCAGCAACACATGTTGAGATGTCAATTGTACCTTTTCATTGGTTGTTTTCCGGATGCAACTGAAGTTGGGAGGATCTGGCACATTTCAAGGATCTATCTATTGTGCAATGATTGCAATGTGATAGCTAATCTGGTAACACTGTCAAGAATGTTTACGCAAAGTTTTGTAAGCATGACACACAGGTATTGTCACAGGTATACCATATCCTTATTTCAAGTGGGGTACTGCAGAAAAACTTACCCACACCTATATTGACGCTACATTCACATGAATATGCCTCCTTGTTTTTTACAATCTTTCGACACATGAGATGTTGTGTTTGCTCAATGAATCTGAGTGATTTGTTGGCAGTTGATGCATACCTCCCCATACACACCACACTGTTACAACTATCATGGATCACACACACTTGTCACAGAGGTATAATCATGTGCTCCTGGCACTTACTTTCCACATCACTATCCCTGAAGCTGTCAACTTCACCTTGGATGAATGGGCAATTTCCACCTGCAAAACAAAAATGGAGCATCAACAATAGAGCGTCTACGCACACTTCTAAGTCTTAACTAAGAACTAAGACTTTCCAGTGTCATGGTACATATAGGCACCCTTCATCACATATGTATACATTTTCAGACCATGGAACGCAGCTAGTGGCCTCACAGGGATGATGTGACAAGAGTTGAAAGGTCAGAATTGTCTCATTATATGTCAAAATCAGTTCCCATGCATGTGATGGTGTAAGAACTTCTGGCCAGCTTCATCACAGGCCAGAGTGCATGCATTTGTCACTAGGCAGCCACAAGGGTGTCTGCTCTAGAAAAGGACTGGAGTGCACTGTAAAATGATCAATAAAACACATTCCTGCCCTTTCACTTTCGTGCAGCCTAGCAAGGTGACTTCCTGTGCTGTGCAGCGTTGCAGGACAATTTGAGGAATCTGTCCCTTGTTAAAAACATACTAGCCTTGCCACACAGACACACCTAATACATTATGCAGTGAAGATAATGATCTGTATTGTTAATGTAGCCATAGGGCTGATATAACTCCAAATTGTGCAGTGTTTCTGTCACAAGACTGGGGGAAAACAGCAATAAATGATCACTCCAATTCCGTTTCCAAGCTCAAACCTTCCTCAGTGCTGGATATTGCTAAATGGTAACTGTTGCCTCAGGAGTGGTAGCTCCCTGTAACACTATACAGAATGTCTGACAGGTATGCTGCTTTGCGTGACAGTTTGATACATCTGTCACCAGGTGTCACTGTTTTAGCTTGCGTCACAAATCATCTACACATTGCAAATACATTTTGATATTGATATGTACCTTAACTAAGTTATCTACATTACTACATACCTGTGGGATTTCCACTATCTAATCCCAGCAGGTCCAGCACATCAGCTTACTGGGCAATGTCATCCGCCAAATGTTTTTTTAGTTGGGAGGTGGAGCGCTCCTCATGGCCCACCTTGGTCATATACAACCGCACCCACTCCCCTCAATATTTCCGATCTTTTGGTATGTAGCCTTTGCTGACCCTTGCCCCTGCAGCCAGCATCTGAGACAAGAAGTGGATGACCGGCCAGATGAGACTGCCAATTTCTCTCTACACAAAGTTCTTTCCTCTCCCCTTCCCTGACATGGCCACAATGGACAAGCCCTACCTATCCATAGCACATTACGAAAGAAATGTACCCCTTGAACCGCTAACCATATCTAATTACCTATTATGCCAAAAATGACAAAGGACCTCTTACCAACCTTGATGGAGTGGTTTCCTCCATCGCAAATGTGACGGATATCCCATCTGCCAGATTATGATCCCATTATATTCTACGTAGATCGTAATAAGGCAGACAGGTTATCCGTCACATTTATGATTGAGGAAACCCATTTGTCAAGGTCGTAATAAGGCCAAAGGACCCAACAATAAAAATACAATTACACTTACAAAACACAACACATAAAGACTACACAAAATATTATTCACGGGGATGAACTAGTCACAGACTACACCAGAAATTCAAACAACAATCCTCAAACCACCAACACCAAACAACATACACTAACAGAAAAGAGGTTCTCGATATTAGCATTGATTTTTCGAATAAATTGCTATACAACTGTACAATGTGTGATGCAAAGCACAGTTGCATTTATGCAGCAATGCTAAGAGCCACGCAATGGCAGCAACATGTAAGTTCCGACTAATGCAACAGAGGTGAGGCACCGTTTCCAACCTAAGAAACAGAGGTGATGCACTGGTTCCAACCTAAGCAACAGAGGTAATGAGCCAGTTCGACAGAAGATGCATGGCTTCTAGCAGAGCAAACACCTTGGGCTACATGTACAAAGCAGCTTGCACATCGCAAACAGCGAATCGGGCCGTTTGCGATGTGCAAAATGCAACCCATTTTTGCGATTTGGTAAACTATTTACCGAATCGCAAAAAGGGATTGCGAGTCGCAATTAGGAAGGGGTGTTCCCTTCCTAATTGCAACTCTCAGTCCCATGTATGATTGTTTTGTGACCGCGAATGCGATCGCAAAACAATCAGAGTTAGCACCAGTGTCACACTGGTGCTAACCCATTCGCAAACAGGAAGGGTTCCCAATGGGACCCCTTCCCCTTTGTAAATATCAGTAAAAACATTTTTTCAAAACAGGTAGTGGTCCTACAGACCACAGCGTGCTCTGAAAAAATGAAACAAAAATGTTTAATTTTTTGTTTTTGAAATGCATCTCATTTTCCTTTAAGGAAAACAGACTGCATTTAAAAAAAAAAACTGCTTTATCTAAAAGCAGTCATAGACATGGTGGTCTGCTGTCTCCAGCAGGCCACCATCCCTGTGAGGGTCGCCATTCCCAAGGGGGTGGCAAATTGCGACCTACCTCATGAATATTCATGAGGTGGGCATTTGCGACCACCTTGCGAATAGCAAATAGTGTCATTGACACTATGCAACATAAGGTTTTGCGACTAGCAAATTGCGAGTCACTCTGACTCGCAACATGCAAGTCGCAAAACCAAACTTTGGTACATGTAGCCCTTTGGGCCCACTTCTAAGGGTCCTATAATTGGGTGACACCACTTGGCAGGGAGTCTGTCAGTTGGCATAGTTAAGGTGCAGAAGCAGGGTGTTTGTAAGTCTTTTATGTCCCTGAGACTTCAGATCAGGAGGTCAGGCAGGTAGTCCTTGGAGTCACTCTGAGTTTAAGGGATGCATGTGCAGTCCTTCTCACCCAGGAAGGAAAACTGCAGGCAGCAGGGAAGCAAAGCAGGACATCAAAACTGAATGATCCCATGATTCAGATTGGTTGCCAGTGTACACACCTAGGGCCATATTACACATAGGCCCTCATTACAACCCTGGCGGTGAAGGCCTCTGCCGGCCATGCTGATGGCCGCCAACATACTGTGGCCACGGAGGAAATCCACTACAGGTATTATGACCCACATCTAGAAATCCATCACAATACAGACACCCACACAAGTCTGCCACACCAAAGGTCAGTGATAAACTGTCAACAGCAAAACCCACACTATTACGGCAACAGGAATATGCCCACAGTATCACGACCCACAAATCAACGCAGCGGTCTTTCAACCGCGGTAATCCATTGGTACACACCGCCGTGCTCAAAACACACACTTACCAAACACAACCACATTGGACAATTTGAAATACACACACCTGACACACATACACACACCACACCCACACACCCACACCACTATAAAACACACACCCACATTACCCACACCACTTACAATGAAATATTTGGAAGAAGCAGAGAGAGAGAATAGCAAAGACAACACCAGCATCCAGAGGCACCAACACCATCACTCATACACCATCCATGCACCACAAAAAACACACCCCAACACATCACAGCACACATCACATCAACCATTACCTCGCAAATCTCCCACACCACATCATGGCACCTCAAAGATACCCCAGGATTTCTGAGGAGGAGCTCAGGGTCAGGGTGGAGGAAATCATCCGGGTAGAGCCACAGCTATTCGGATCACAGGTGCAGCAGACATCCATTGCAATGAAGATGGAGCTATGGTGGAGAATTGTCGACAGGGTCAACGCAGTGGGACAGCATCCTAAACATGGGAAGACATCAGGAAGAGGTGGAATGACCTGCGGGGAAAGGTGCGTTCCGTGGTATCCAGACACCAGGTAGCAGTACAGGGGACTGGCAGTGGACCCCCACCTCCTCCCCCACATCTAACAACATGGGAGGAGCAAGTCTTGGCGATCATGTATCCTGAAGGCCTCGCAGGAGTACCATGAGGACTGGACTCTGGTAAGGCTAATCTTTACTACTATATCCCCCACCCTACCTGCATGCCATCACAAACGTCTACCCGTACCCTCACCCCTATCACTCCACTACCTCATATATACCTCACTATCACAACCCACACATACCAATACCAAGCCCTGCATGTCACAACAATGCATGGACACCCATCACAGACCTGCATGGACACCCATCACCAAAGCATTTCCAGTAGAGAGACTCAGCCTGGGCACACATTCACCACTCACACAAGGGCCAAAGCGATAATGCAAGCACAGGAGTAGAGGGAAAAACACCCATTGCACAAGATGGCACAGACAGGTACAATAACTATGCATTTACACCCCAACAGGACCCCTACCCAAGTCACCGGACAGGAGGAGTCAGCCACATCCAGTCCCCCACACAGAAGAGGCCCACAGTGACGACAGCAGCTCTGCATGCCTGGATCAAGATGACCAGCCTGGCCCATCAGGGGCATCTGGACAGTCAGTTCCCCTGCCACAGTCCCAAACCACCACTGAACCTCCCCCTTCAGGAAACACCACCACAGCATCCACCCAGAGGGCCCATGCCACTGTCCCCAGGACACATCAATCAGCAGTGTGTCCACTGCTACAGGGACCCCAGGAAAACCCACTAACACAGGACGATCAGGGACCTGGGGTCAGTGGCAGTGAGCACACGGTTCAGGGGACAGAGGCACAGGACAACAGGGAAGCTGGGAGGACTGCTGCGCAACAGGGGGAGGACAGGCCCAGAGAACCCACTCTCCAAGAGGCACTCTCAAACATCATGGGAGCATACCACTATTCCCAGGAGACCATGGGCACAGTACTGGCCACGTTTCAGGAGACCCAGCTCCTGCAGGAGGAACAGTACATAGGGATCAGGAAGGACTTGAAGTCCATTAATACCACCCTGGTCACCATAGCAGGGGTGCTGGCAGACTTGGTCAACAACATGAGGGACACAGTGGCTCACAACGCGGCCACTGACACCAGCCCGAACGATGAACAGCCCTCCACGTCCACCAGCGCTAGTGGACAGGAGGTCCCACCACAGGACCAACAGGCCACCAGCACCCCACCCCCAGCAGAAGGAGAAACACCCCACAATCGGTCCCTGCGATCCAGGCACAAGACAGAGAACATTGCCAAGACCCCCGCCAGGTAACAAGACTCTCCTGATTGTCACCCTTCTGTCCTACTATGTCACCCTGAACACCTTGAACTGCCATTGCTCCACTTCCTATGCCCCCTTGGACATTGCACCTGTGATCCAAAGAGAATAGACTCTACCATGGATATTCCTCCACCATCAACCCAGCCCATTGCACATCCCCCTCCACTTATTAGCACTTAAATGGACACCCTTGAATCACCAAACAATCTGGAGTCAGTCTGTACTTTCACAAAGGTGTTATTACAACCTCCTTCACAAATATAAATGTTAATGTTCATTTGCACATACCAAAGTATGACGGTTGTTGGGCAGCAGTGAACATAGCAGAAGGCAGAATGTGGCACCCAGATCTGTGAAAATGAAAGCCAAAGTGGACTGTCAGGGTCCATACACAGAGGTAAAAAGGACTTATACAATGTCCTACAGTAGTCTGATATTAGAGGAGCAGTGCCAGTCTCTTGCCTGTGTCTCATTGGAAGTACTGCATGATGATGTTGTTTCGGTTGTCAATATCTTCTTCTTCTGCCTCCTCTTTTTCACTGTCCACAGGCTTCACAGCTGCCAAAAGACCAACTTCTGGCCCATCCTCCTGCAGAAAAGGCACCTGGCATCGCAAAGCCAGGTTGTGCAACATACATCATGCCACGATGATCTGGCACACCTTCTTCAGTGAGTAGTATAGGGAGCCACCTGTTAAATGGAGGCCCCGGTATCTGGCCTTCAGGAGGCTGAAAGTCCACTCTATAATCCTCCTAGTTCGCCCATGTGCCTCATTATAGCATTCCTCTCCCCTTGTCCTGGGATTCCTCACTGGGGTCAGTAGCCATGACAGGTTGGGGTAACCAGAGTCACCTGCAAATGATGAGGGATACCTGTTAGACACACACCAACCCTTAGGGACTATCCTAAACCCAGACACCTATTCATACTGTGGGGGGACCTTGGGCTAACCTATTAGACACACCCGGTGCCTCTGGATTTGCCCTATCACATAAGGGATGCTGCTATACCTCAAAATGTAAGCATCATGCACGGAGCCACGATACTTGCCATTCACATGAGAGATGTACTGGTCTGCCAAACACACATCTGCACATTCATGGAATGGTAGCTTTTACGATTTCTGTACACCTGTTCATTCCTGCGGGTGGGGGACAAATGCCCCATGTGTACCATCAATGGCACCAATGGGTTTGGGGATATGTCCCAGGGCATAGAAGTCACCTTTCACTGTGGGCAAATCCCCCACCTGGGGGGAAGACGATGTAGCTGCGCATGTGTTTCAGCAGGGCAGACAAAACTCTGGTCAACACGTTAGAGAACATTGCTGGTGACATCCCTGATGCCATGGCCACTGTCGTTTGAAAAGAACCACTGGCCAGGAAATGGAGCACTGACAGGACCTGCACTAAAGGGGAGATACCTGTGGGCTGGCGGATAGCTGACATCAGGTCAGGCTCCAATTGGGCACACAGTTCTTGGATTGTGGCACAATCAAGTCTGTAAGTGATAATGATGTGTCTGTCTTCCATTGTCGACAGGCCCACCAGGGGTCTGTAGACCGGACGATGACACCATCTCATCATCTGCTCCAGTGGATCTGCCCTATGGAGGAGAATGGTGAGCAGAGGGTCATGTACCACATAGGTTGCACAAGGGTGTTTAGCACTATTGTGATTTAATCGGTGTGTGGCGCTGTCTGTCCGTATTCCTGCCCAAATGTGCTGTGACGCACTTAGGTGCCCTGCCATGTGCCCCCCTGAAATGGCGGCTGCCTAACCTGTAAGGAGGGACAAGGGGAAATGAGGTAACTGCACTGGCGTTATGCAACATCGCTGTAGTCGGTCGAAGACCGACGCGCAATTCAGCATTGGTTATCATTGGGCCCTATGGGATCCCTCACTGTTGGGCAGTCAACCATTTTGAATGCCACCCAGGGTGTAGAGAGGCATTTGCAGCAAACAAATGCATATCTGGAGGGCATTAATTCTGGTGTGGCGGCCCAACAGAGAGCATTTCAGGCTCTGGCCTCAATACTGATGACAGCCATTGTCCCTGTGTCCAGCCTTCCCCCTCCAACTTCCACTACCCAGACCCAATCCCCTCTACCTCAGCCTATCCCAAGCACACCATAATACCAGCATGCACACACATCAAAACACAAAAGTGGCTCAGGCAAACATAAGCACCACACATCCCACTTGCACTCACACAAGCACCATACCATGCAGTCACAACAACAACCACTGCCTTCACTGTGTCCCCGTCCTCCATGTCCTCCACCTCCCTCCCAGTCTTGTCTCCACTCACACCTGCATGCACTACATCCTCAGCCACTACCTCCATCACCAGCACGCCCATCACCACATACCGCTCACGTGCAATCACCACCCCCACTACCATTCACACGCCCCCTGTGTCCTCTCCCAGTGTGTCTGTGAGCCCTCCTCCCAAAGTACACAAACGCCGGCACACACAACCACTCAACTGCCATCCACCTCACAACAGCCTCCAACCCATGCACCTTCACCGAAACTCAGACATACACCTCCTACAACCACTACCTCTTCCTCCACTCCCAAACCCCCTCCATCTTCCCGTCCCTGTGTGTCTAAGAAACTTTTTCTGGCTAGCATTGACCTCTTCCCTACACCCCCCCCCCCTCCCCTACGGCCAGGTTGTCTCGAGCCCTGACCAGCACCTCAGCCACCAAATCCTCGTCCAGTGTGGTCCCTGCAAGTCCAGGAACATCGAAGGGGGCACCCTTCAGGGCTGCCAGTGTGCCACATAGTGAAGCCACGGACCACCCTATTCCACCACCTGCCAAGGTAAAGAAGGGGCCAGCATGCAGAAGAGAAAAGCTGCACCAACCACCCAGCAAGGCCTCTTCCAGAACAAAAGAGGACAGTTCCAAGGTCCCAGCAGCGACTTCCAAGGTGGGGAAGGGACCCAAGAGCAAAGGGAAGTCAGCTCAGGGCACTGAGCCTCCGGGTGAGGGACTGGTGTCACCCCTTCCACAAGACAGCCCAGCAACCTGTACCGCAGCTGCCTCAACTACAGTCATCAGCATCATCCCCAGTGGGCAGCCTTCCGAGGCTGCAGGAGACGGCCTGGTGTCTCCCCCCACAAGTGCAGACACCTGCACCACTGGCAGCATCTCTGCCGCAGCCACCACCACCTGCCCCACGATGTTCCCAGCCTGTGCCACTACAGCGGACATCAGCAGCATCCCCAGTGGGCAGGCTTTCGAGCCTGCATGAGAGTTCTGGACCCTCCACACACTCCATGAGGCACCACCACCAGGTCTGGCACTTCCAGCAGCTTGCAGCCTTAGTGTTACCGGTAAAGCTCGTGGCTCAGACACCCATGTGAGGGAATGGGAACTGCCACACCGCTGGTGCAGCATCACTGGACACCAGGCCCCCTCCAGAACTAGTGGAGAACAGCATCCACTGCCCCAGTCCTTTGCAGGATGAGGCACTCTGGGCACCATGCCCCCTCCAGAACCAGTGGAGAACAGCATCCACTACCCCAGTCCTTGGCAGGATGAAGCACTCTGGGCACCATGCCCCCTACAGAACCAGTGGAGAACAGCGTCCACTACCCCAGTCCTTGGCAGGATGAAGCATCACTGGGCACCAGGCCCACTCCAGGCCCAGTGGAGGAAGGCTTCCACTCGAAAGACTGTGGCTTTGCACTCCCAGGACCAAGCAGTGGGCAAACCACCCACTTGAGAGACTAGAGAGACTGTGGCTTTGCACTCCCCAGGACCAAGCAGTAGGCAAACCACCCACTTGAGAGACTTGAGAGACTGTGGCTTTGTACTCCCCAGGACCCAGCAGTGGGCAGCCCACCTACTTGAGAGACTGTGGCTTTGCACTCCCCAGGACCAAGCAGTGAGCATGGAGCCCCCTCAAGGAACAGTGGTGTCATCCCATCATCCGGCGGAGGTGCCCCTCCTCCCCTTCCCCCTGAGGTGCCTGTGTTTTTTTTGAGCTGATGCCCCTGCAGTGTTCTCTCCGTTTTGAGGCAGGTGTCATGTGTGGGCTGCGCCAATGCTTTTTGGTACCACTGGTCCACGGACCTTTAATGGGACAGTGTACGGACTTGTGTACTTGCTGTAACTATTTGTATATACTGATGATTTGAAGTTATTGTGGGCTACCTGATTATTACACTTGTTCAACTCATTTCATTTGGTCCTTGCGTTCTTCCAGAGGGTGACGGGGTGTATCTGTGATTTAATTGGATGTGTGTGTGTGTATGTTGTTGTGGTTGGGGGGTGGTCGGGCTGTGTGTCATTCTCTTTTTCCTCCCCCCGTGTACTAGGTGCAGTACTCACCGTTGTCGTTGCCGCCGTTTTTGAAGTTCCTGGTAGATGAGGAGGTAAGCCAACATTGGTAACCCCTGTAACCCCTCCTCAGTGTCCTGGTTCCTCATTGGGTGTGAGGTGAGTGGTTTCCCTTCTGTGTACTGTTTCCACTGTGCTTTTGATGGCATTGGTACCGCCCCGGAAAAGCTGGCGGATTGGTGCCTTGTAATAGTGTGGGCGGTACATTGTCTTCCGTCTGACTGTTGGCGATTACCGCCGCGGTGTTTGTTTCTACCACCATGGCGGTCGGACTGTTAAAGTGGCTGTCTGTGTTGGCTGTTTCCACCATGGTCGTGATTAAATTTTTTTTACTGCCGGCCTGTTGGAGGTATTACCGCCGCTTTATCACCGACCGCCAGGGTTGTAATGAGGGCCATAGTGTCCCGGCTGTGCAACAGGTGTTTGCGCCCACTGTCCGCTCTCCTGGGGTACTTTGATATTACTGAAGGGGCTGCAGATACTTGTGCGGCCCCTTCTGCAATACAGGTAGCGCTAGTGATCATATAGTGCTACCAGTATCATCAGAGGGTATGCCTTCATTTGCATGGGGGTTGTGGTCTCATGCAAATGAGAGAATCTCTTTACCTCTACCGCGCACTATATATAGACACGGGCTCAAAGGAAAAGCTCTTAGGAGGCACACTGTCAGTGCATCCCCTGATGGCAGCCCTCTGCAGAGGGTAAAGGAGGTACTATGGACCCCATAACCAGTGACAAGCAGGCAAATGCAGTCACTTACTGCACCCACCTGGAATGGGATCTCTCACCCCTCTTAAAAATGCAGGTAGGTTGAAACACGGAGCGGTGCTTCAAAGCTGCTCCGCATTTCAATTGATTATGCTATCCCCATGACAGCACAAGTTTGCGGCTGCCCTGGGGGCAACATATTTGTTCTAATACAGCACACTCTCCTTGTTTGCACAGGGTGCACCTTTTGAAAGATGTGACCAGTGCAAACAAGGAAAATATACTCCATTTGTAATACCGCCCCTTGATATCAGCCACAGTCACCCACAGTCATTCATGCATTTAAAGGTTGACCCCAGGCCTTCTGTACCACTCCCCTTTCCCTTTTCAGCCCAATCTCTATCTTCCTGAAATGAGTCTAGGTCCCTTCCTTGTGATATATGACTGCATTTTAAAAAACTTAGGAAGGCACAGAGATAGACTGTCTTTCCTATTCTCCAGTGTATGTCCCACCCAGCTTGCAGCTTTGCTGGACTATCAAACTCAGACTGTTGGGTTTCCTCTACTCCCCATGTTTTTCCCAGCAGGACTGGTATTACTCAAAAAAGAACCCAAGGTCCTCCATGTTATATAGCAGTGTAGGAGCTTCTGCACTCATTGTACAGTTACAGGACATTCAGTGCCCAGTACTGTAATCTGCATTTATTGTGCTACCACCAGCATACACACATGCAGCACACACACTCAGTCTATACACACTGTTCAGTACTACAGTCCCTTTGAACTGTACTAGAGTGTGTCACTTTGAACACACACTACCAGCACAAACACATTTGACATGTGCACATGGTTCACATATTTCACCCTATGTGTAGTTTACGTCTTGCTCGGGCACATGCTTTCAGCACATAATTTTATCAGGCACACACTTCCAGATCAACCTAATGTTGGGCAGGGGTTAGTTGAACACACAGGAGCAGACCTGTAGAAGAGGTGAGTGGACCTGTAGCCCTCACTCCAGTGACCCAGGGTAGAATGTTCATGTTCACTACTACTCATCACTACATGGCATGCTGCCACCACCACATTTGCGCTGTTTTACTCCTGGTGAATGCAGTAGCGCACCACAACTATGAGGACAGCTCTTTGGGTGCCCCTCCTGGTCCAAAAAGACCACAATCCATGATGCAGGCCCATATCATGACACATGCATATTTCATGTTCCCCTATGAAACTAACCAGCATTAGGAATCCAGATCCCAATACAGTTGGGCCCTCAGGGCAGGGCTACACAACTTTTACCATGCAGAGGAAACTTCCAACCCAACAAAACCACTATATCATATTATATATATATATATATATATATATATATATATATATATATATATATATATATATATATATTCCATAGATTTGTGTATGTCCACAATCATTTGTGCATTATTACATACATGCTTCACACATTACACATCTCTGTATTCCTGAATTGATGAGATGCTTGGAAACATCTCCCTTGTCTTATTTTTCAGATAAATGCCAGACATTGCTAGTTCAGCAGTTTAGTATGTTTTGAGACAAGCCTTTGACTCTCATCACATTGATCTGCAAAGCATGGTAAATGTGTATTGTATCATATGTGGGTAAATGTAAACTTGACATCGCTCATCCTTGGGAAGGTGTCATATGTGTGCTTTTGTGATTCCCCACAAATGCATAATGCTAATTTAAGAAAATACATTTTGACATCTACACTAGAGGCTATGCCTTTGGCCATGACAGATGTCTCCTGTGAGCTGTGGTGGTTTCTGCTACAACATATGCTCCAGTAAAGTGCTGCCACTCTGCATGCTAGTACATATCTGGAACACACATTCAAGGAGGCAAGTACAGGAGTCTTCCACCTCATTTGTTCAGGCAGCAGAAATAGGACTTTAGGACCTCAAACCTTCACTCCCCAACATTTCATGTTTTGCTCAGAGCAGAGTTGCACTTTTATTTGGACATCCATCTGTGGATTTTGGAATGGGGTCATGAATCATGGCTGCAAACCATATCCGTGGTCACCTGAAAAGTAGAAAATACAACGGTCAATGATTTGGTACATTGTTACTTAGACATAACTAACAATGGGGGTTATTATGACTCCGGCGGCGAGTGTTAATGTGGCGGTAGTACCACCAACAGGCTAGTGGTACAACCCACCACATTATGAGAATGGTGGGTTGGCACCAGCCAACCCACCACTTCTCCACTCATACCACCATGTCGATATCAGCCGCCAGGCCGGAGATGTCAATCTCCAGCCCGGCAGCCGGCATAGTACCGGCGGCAGCATTTTGAGCCTGCCCTCTGTCGTAGTTTGGACTCTTACTCTGAGCAAGACTGCTGGTTTAGGGATGACAGTACTTTTGTTTGTAGGCTACTACGTCTTTCCTACAACAAGTCGCAACTGTTGTCCCAACCTTACCGGCTCAATAGCAGCACCTCACCAGAAACACAATAGTAAAAGGTGATTTATGGCAGCCGTTTACGCATGGACTTGAAAATAAGATATCTCAGGGAGTGTCGTGGATAAACGGAGATTACCCTTTTCTCACAGATATATTATGTCTCATACAAACACAGGCAATGACACAGATGCAGTAAAGTTACAATAGTTTTTATTTAACATAACTGCAATTTGCGATAAGTTGCATGGGCTACAATGATCAGGATAATGAAACAAAGCAAGAAATAGTATTGTGAAGACAAGAGTCATTATTACAAAGACCCTCACCATCTTGCAATATATAAAAAAGATATATGAGATGTATTATGCCCTAATACCCTAATGTGAAAAGGCCTAACCTCCTACCTAAAGGAGAGCTTGGTTTGTTAAACCTAATCTGCCAATGCCATGTCCATGAGAGGAGCCCCCAACCCTTGTTACCTTGGAATGAGGTCTCTATCTCAGACTCCGCATGGACACGAAGACCAGGTCAGCGTCAAGACTTATGCAGCATTGGTATCAGCGATGGTGGCGGTGCCCTCTGGTCGGAATCCCTCTGATTATCTGTCTAAAGTGTGATGTATTTATACAGATCTACAAGGTCCCCTGACGTAGGTGTGTTCCTAAACAATAGATAACAGACATGCTTGGGACGGCAATTAATATCAACAATCCCTTGAAAGTATAGAGAGGGAAAATCCCTAAGTGTGAACACCTACTGTTTGTTTGTCTTTGGTGCTTGATCTTGATGCCTTGGCGCAGTGACACTGATAATGTTACCCATAACAAGTGGCCTAACTATAAACAAGGCAGCCATCTTAGAAGAAATAAATAATTAAATGGGCTAAGATAGAGCAAGCTAAGTAGGTTAAAAGTCACTAGGTGACGGGGCACGAGTCTACAAGCCAGAAGCTAAGCTAACTCCTGTTATCCCATTAAAACGAACTAGGATTCACTACACCCTCCCCATTGCCGTAACAGGTATGACGAAGGAACAGGAACCCAAATGCTAAAACTTGCTTCTGAACTAAAAGCTAAAAGCAAAAAACAAGCTACAAAAGCTGTAGCATGTGTTAAAAAAATATGGTAAAACAAATCTTCTAAAATACATACAGAGATGCTAATGTCAACTATGACAAGCACAGCTTGCAACAATTTCAATTTAAATGCATAATTTGGAATCGGGAATGGCAATTCAATTCATCAAATTATATGTTATATGTATGATCTTGAAGAATGTCATCGAAGTCACCAACCAAGGACCTCAAAAATGAGTCAACATCGTCCGATGTTAAGTCTAGTACTGTACGGACAAACGGATCCACAGAGCAGAAGTTAGCCGTATTTCCTGGTGTATCGTTATCCATTGCAGTGTCCTCATCCATGGTAGATCTCATAACGGAAGGCTTATAAGTGGCCTCGCAGAGCAACCTCAGTCTCAAGGGGCATGACCGTGTATGAATCCTCATCGGGGACATCAGCAGTTCGTGGTCCACTGGAGATGTCGGTGCAACAGCAAGACAGACCATAGGCAGATGTTCAAAGAGACACCATATGCAGCGGAAGACTGGTTGTACGCACCAGAGAAGGGGCCGGAATGACAATGACCAGTCATGCTCCAGTTCCACCAGCAAAGGTGCACCGAAGATCCGAACCATGCGCTCACAGCACAGTGGAGTTGGTGGGAGCGGCTCCATTGCTCTGCGTTGCTGGAAAGAAACAACCACTGCGAATCAGAAGAAATAGCAGTAGTAGTCCGCCAATCAAAGCCAAAATAATTGGAAAGCCACCAAACACACTTGAAAAGAGAGAATGGATGGCTGATGGGATGACTCCGAAGATAGTCTGGAAGATGGACACGAAACCAGACCTGACAGCCTTAAAGAAATGAACAATCCCAGTGGTGCTCGAAGCATTGAATATTGTGGATACCAGTTCTCCAAAGTGTTTGGGGAAATTGGTATTTAAAAGGGATTGTATCTCGGCTGATGATCTGGCAATCTGGAGAGCATTCGTCTCCTTTGCAGATGTCAAGGCAACCTGTTTTTCAAACAATAGCGCCCTTTGCCTACTTAGCTTGTCATAATTCACATTAATAGTATCTATGTGGGGCCACATGTCAGATACTTTAATCTCTCGTGTGGGGGTGGGGGGAAACATGTCCACAACACGTAACGACCTTCGAGACCGATATTGCGTAGGCAATTCCGGGTCGCATGCCGCAACATCTTTGATCGTTCAGTACAACATAACTTCCATTGGAAAGTACATGAAACACCGGACGAATCAAGGGGACGGGAGTACCCTTCAGAAAACAGGCCAAATTTGCGACTCCGCATTGCAAAGACCGTGAAGAGACACCTGTTTGCATATCATAGAATGACGAACAGCAGTCTCACATTCGCTTCCGCTAAGAAAGACCTCCCTTTCGCCGTTCAGACATCTATAGTCAAAGGTCAACTCCCACTCTTCCATAATAAAGCTATCTCCTAGTTGCTTATATCGTCCCACTGCAAGATGTTTCAGGCAGCTCGAAAAACGAAAGGTCGAAATCGGTAAATTCATAATGCCGTGTAAGAGCCAGATAGTTGAAGAACTCTCTGCTACCGTGAATGGCAACTAATCTAATTTCTCTACTTGAAGCAGGGTTAAACTTGCCTCCCTCTTAGCCATTGTCGCTTGTTCCTTGGAAAAATTAAAAGCAGTGAAGAATTCACTCCCATTAATATAATTCCATGGAATGTGGCCACTTTTCAGTGTCTGTAACGTCCAACCTAGCTGCATGATGGAACGTAGCTGTGTTTGCCCATGATATAACCAGGACAAGTCTGTCTGAGTGATATCAATAGCAGACTACACTATATTTGATAGTGAATAAATCCTGTTGGACAGTGTATTCATGCCGTTGTCGACAGCAGCTAATGTTTTTTCAAAATTTTCCTTATCTAGTTGCCTTAAACGCGCAGCAGCCTCAATTTGGGAAAGTTTCCAAATTTCATTGTACATAGCATATAAAAACCTTTTTGAGCACTGTTTTCTAGGACCCAGCAGAAAATCCTGCAAGTCTATATTCTCAGAAAGAGTGTTCAGGTGTTTCTTAACTGCGGCTAACATGTTCGTTTGCACCCATTGCAGGCACAGCTTACCCACACTGTATGTCGTAACTATACCTGTATGTTGACCCGATATAAAGCGAGGGTCTGGCCTGTTAATTGAAAAAACCCCTGAAGAGTTCAAAAAACGCCTTTGACACTCATTAGTGTCTGTGGGCCATACCAACCACCCGTCGGGACTGGAAAGTGAAGAATTATAGGCACCAGCCTTAAACATTCCATCTAGCCTTTCCTCTGTGATATTAAGGAAGTCTTGCCAATATTTAAACCTTGCCGGAGTAGGGATACTGGGCGTGTTCAGATCTTTGATTTTTGCTAACCCCAGACAGGATGTCTGCTCAATAGTGTCATTTAAGAAAATCATTTCCACAGAAATCAGGCATGCTCGAATCAAAGCCTCTCTACCCTGTATTTGCCAATCTTGTGTTCCCCATACACTTTTCAAGTCAATAGTGCTCTTCCAGTATTCGTAACCCTCAATCAAGAGCCGGGAAACAAAGGGATCTGAATAAATCAGTTTTGTATCTGTTAGCAAATTTTTCCTAATTTGTGCCGGAGGTATTTTAAAATAATACGACACTGCTTTTCTTGTATCATGCCCAGAAAAATATGTACATTTATTGCTATAATACTTTGCACTCCCCACAAGTGGTGTAGAACAGTGTTCCCACTGTGTGTAGTTCAATACTGGCCTGTATCTAGTGGCACGGTGTAAGTACTAATGTCCCCAATTGTTATAGCAGAACATTTCTCCATAATTCATTGTATAATCATATACATCCTCACTTTCAAAAGCTGAATAGTCTTTCATTTCAGTTAGCATGGAATCAACTGTTTGGACATCCCAATCATCAGAGACAACATCAGGTGTAATTACATCAGTTATTGAAATTTTGAACATGTATGGTATTTGAATAATTTCTGTAGGCCCGTATATATCGAATGGAACTTTGTCCCACACAATCCCATCAGTAATCGGTATTGCCATAATATTTACAGGGGACAAATCCCTTTGGACCTTATGTGAAGAATGATGTGGAGTTAAAACTTCATCAACAGGCTCCACTGAGGAGCGATCAGGAATATAGTGACCGTTTATGAGCAAAAAGAAAACAGTCACAATACCAATCCATAAAAATAATGCAATAAATGTCAAACAGAACCACAAGTAGTTCCATGGGTATATCAAATAGTTCTTTTTAAGCCATTGATAAAGCTTACTACTTTTTGAAACATTGTCAATCACAGTAGAGGATGAATCCGAAGAAAAATCATCAATGTCAGTGAAATAGCCAGAGGTAGTCTCTGTAAACACAGGAGCCGGAGTATTTTGATCCACTGCACGTGGAGGCTCTTGGTAGACAACGTCATCCGTCTGTGAAGTGTTTGTGTAAAATACAGCTAAATCTTGAACCGGGGTGGTCACTGAAGATGTGACTGGAACCAACAAAAGTTCATTTTCCACCCTCCCCATGGTCGAGGAAGTGTCCGGAACAGTAGTTGACATTGTTGCATAGTCTGTAGTAGTGATGTTCATCCTACTATGTAGATGGATGTCCTGTTGGGTAGTGAGAAGGGATCGGGAACCACCCAAGGGACCTCCTGGTCTACTGTGAAGGATCGGCCACATGGTGTAATTTGATGTTATCAATGGAGATGAATCTGTTCGTCTTAGAACCAGACAGTGGTGGTAAGATGACAGTCCTGGTGCCTTGTATTCCCAAGACTGGTACAGGTGCTCTGTATGATGGACCGAACTCCTTCTTCACAGCGATCTTCTCATGAACCAGATCCCCAACTTTAGGAATCCAGCCAGTTGAAGTTTTCGCCAATTCCCTTATTCCTAAGGTGGCAGCACTTGCAGATGATTTATCATCACAAAATTGTTGAAGCTCCTGTAAAACAGTGAGATGGTCTTTTATGTCAAATGGTGTTTCTGCTGCCACTATACCAGGAGCATCAAGATCTGGGACATACATAGGTATCCCAAAGAGAACCTCATATGGAGAACGTCCCCCCAAGGACCGTCTTGGCAGATTATTTAGGGCTCTCTGGAACCCATATAGGTGGTGTAACCAACTGCGGCCTGAATCTAGTACTCAAGCTGTTCAGGACTGCTTTAGATCACGATTCTGCCTCTCCACGACTGAATTTCCCTCGGGATGGTAGGGTGAGGAGTAATGGAATTCAACACCCATCGTCCCCATGGTGTCCCTGAATGCCTTAGAGGCAAATGCAGGGCCCTGGTCCGAATGGAATGCTGCAACCGCAGATGTACCGATAAAGATCAGCAAATCTTTTATAACAGTCCGGGTGTCAGCCGACCGCTGTCGCCATACCCACAGGAATCTAGAACAGGAATCCACAGCCACTAAAATGTATTTCTATGCATCATCAGGCTGTAAGGGACCACAATGGTCTAGGTACACACACTGAAGTGGCTTGTCGGACACTAAGAGGGATGTCTGCGGTGGGCGTTTGATATTAGAGCCCTTGATCTGCTGGCAAATGTCACAGCAAAGGACATACTGCTTTGTTCGTCTGCATAGACCAGGCCACCAGTAGCGTTGCTGTAGAATTGTTATCGTGGTCTGTATACCAGCATGTGCAGAAGCGACACCCACATGCGCTGCTGTAATCAGCTCTAATCTCTGGTCTTCATTGGGGATCACTCGATCTCCAACCCCAGGAATCGTTGTATAAGCAACATTCTGTGCACTTATATGGTAAGTATGGTTTGTAGGGTATCCTTTCGGGAGGGGCTTGCCTGCAACTGAAGCTTTAACGGCAATCAGTATTTCATTATCCAATCTTGTCCGAGATGAGTCACTGCAGCCACAGAAGCCGTAGCTACTGATGCTTTGGCCGCTTCATCAGCCAATGTATTACCGGCAACGTGTACTCCTACACGTTGGTGTCCTAATGTATGGACTACATGGACACACGGTAGCTTATCCTTAAGATCAGCCACCCTCCCCCACAATGTTTTGTGTTTAATGGTGTTCCCTTTTTAACAATAGTAAAAGGTGATTTGTGGCAGCCCTTTACGCATGGACTTGAAAACAAGATATCTAAGGGAGTGTCGTGGTTAAACAGAGATTACCCTTTTCTCACAGATATATTATGTCTTATACAAACACAGGCAATGACACAGATGCAGTAAAGTTACAATAGTTTTTATTTAACATAACTGCAATTTGCGATAAGTTGCATGGGCTACAATGATTAGGATAATGAATAAAGCAAGAAATAGTATTGTGAAGATGAGAGTCATTATTACAAAGACCCCCACCATCTTGCAATATATAAAAAACATATATGAGATGTATTATGCACTAATACCCTAATGTGAAAAGGCCAAAACTCCTACCTAAAGGAGAGCTGGGTTTGTTAAACCTAATCTGCCTATGCCATGTCCATGAGAGGAGCCCCCAACCCTTGTTACCTTGGAATGAGGTCTCTATCTCAGACTCCGCAGGGACACGAAGACTGGGTCAGCGTCAAGAAGACTGCAGCATCGGTATCAGCGATGGTGGCAATGCCCTCTGGTCGGAATCCCACTGATTATCTGTCTAAAGTGTGATGTATTTATACAGATCTACAAGGTCCCCTGCCGTAGGTGTGTTCCTAAACAATAAATAACAGACATGCTTGGGACGGCAATTAATATCAACAATCCCTCGAAAGTATAGAGAGGGAAAATCCCTAAGTGTGAACACCTACTGTTTGTTTGTCTTTGGAGCTTGATCTTGACGCCTTGGCGCAGTGACACTGATAATGTTACCCATAACAAGTGGCCTAACTATAAACAAGGCAGCCATCTTAGAAGAAATAAATAATTAAATGGGCTAAGACAGAGCAAGCTAAGTAGGTTAAAAGTCACTAGGTGACGGGGGCACGAGTCTACAAGCCAGAAGCTAAGCTAACTCCTGTTATCCCATTAAAACGAACTAGGATTCACTACACTACCATCATGGTTGTCGTGGTGTTAGCAACACAGCGAATACCATGGCAGTAAGCTTTACCGATGACATAGAGTTCCTTCCCTGTCTCCCCCACCCCCCTACGGTCACCTGACTGACCCCTACCCTCTTCCATCCAAACTCCTCCTACCACCTCCAATCCTCTCATTCCCCCCCACACACCCGCAGACACAAACCATGCATAAACCCATTCACTCACATACATGCATTCATACACATATTGTCAGACATGCTTGCACACATTCTTACACACAATCACACTGACATGCAGACACACACTCACTTCACCATTCTTACATGTATTCACTCACACTCATACACCCACACAAACAACACACACAGACGCATTCACACACACACTTATGCATTCATGCACACACACATGCAACACCCCCCCATCCCCTCCCCTGTCAGAAGCCCGACTTACCTTGTTCTAGGAGGTCTTCCGGCAGGGAACGGGAAGGGGGTGCTGCTACTGCCAGCAGCACCTGCCAGCAGAACACCACCAGGCCGTATCACAGGTCATGATACGGCTGGTGGCGTTCAACTGGCGTGGCAGTGCTGATGGTAGTAGCGCCAGCTTTCCACCGTCCCTCGGTATTATCACTGCTGGATTTCTGCCCTTCTTGTGGCAGAAGTCCGGCAGTGATTATGATATGGCGGACGGATGGTAGCCACGGTGACAGCATTTTTCCGCCAATGACAAAATGAGGGCCTATGTGTGTTATGTATAAAGAAAAACTCATACACATTTCTCTAACTTTTAACAGATATATGTTAGGCACTGTTGACCATTGCTTCCCAAAAGTATATTCAACATATATGTGTATTTGCACATATTTTCCGTGGTGTAAGACATACAACACATCAACATGCTAACTTTCCTGTTTAGCCAGAAGATTACTATAAGGAATTTGAAAATGATTGCCTCAGCTATATGGGGATCAGACTTAACATGTATGCAAAGTGTCAAGCTTAGGATCAAAGTTTCTTGCATAAATGTACCCCATATAGTTAGTGACAGTGCCACAATGTTTGACACTGCACATACATTTGTCCTTTCATCACATATGATGTCTTTGCCTGTCTGCATAAGAGTTGCATGGCCTTTGATTAGGTTACATAATTTAGCATGCCTTTTTGCTTAGTAAATATTCAACATTTTACATGGACATTTTAATTGGCTTTACTTATACATGTGCTAATGCTTTTTGTATGGCAAGTTGTGTTGGTGGACTTAAATTGACACATACGTATTGCAATTTACCCCCTTTTCGTATTGAACAACGTGATGTAGATATAAGTGACTTTGTACTACACCCTGCACACAACACTTTCTGTACTCAGATGTATGTATGTGATTTTGCTTGTAGATTATTCTGTACTGTAAGAAATTGGGTTTCTGGTTGGCAGAGGTATGCACCCTTTCCAAGTAGGAACCACAATCCTAGTCAAGGTAAGTCACAAGTACACCCTAAATAAACCTGTGCTCACCCCCTGGTAGCTTGGCACAGGGCGGTCAGGCTTAACTTAAGAGGTAACAGATAAAGTATTTGTGCAACTCTTCAAACAGTGAAACAGTGGAGCCACCACACAAAAGATACCATACCTGGTTAGGAAAATAGAGCTTAATTTAATTAACAAACCAAGATAAAAACAAGAAAACTCCAACAAGTAGAACTTGAGAAATGAATTTTCAAAGAAAAAAAGGAAATATAGTGATTAAAAGCATAAAGCTCCAGCTGGGGCTATCTAGTCACGCCAGACTGGGTCAAATCTGAAAGTTCAGGCTGATCACGATGGAGCACAGGTCAGGTACATGGACCAGCCTCGGTCTACTGAAAAAGAACCTGGTTTGTGACAATGTCAATGACAATGCGAGGATAAGGGAAGGTGATGTGTCGATCTTGGGATGGATGTGATGCTTTGGCTCCAAGCCATACAAAGACAGACATGCACTGGAATTGGAGGTGATGTGTCTCGCAGTTGGCGATGCATTGCACTCAATCCTTGCAGCTGCAGCAATGTGTTGGCTGGAAGAGAGATGTATTAGTTCTAAACGGTGCAAAGCAGGGGTTCTGGTTGAATCAGCACTCTATACTCACTTCCAAGGTCACAGGACTGGATTGGCCCCACTTGGCAGGGTAAGACTCCCAGAGGGCAGATCCAGGTCCTGTATCAGGAATGTCGGAAGTCTTTTCTGTCCCTGAGACTTCAGAAAACGGGAGAGCTGTCATCTGGCCCTTGGAGTGACTCTGGGTGCTGGGCTCAAGTTATATGGGTCAAGTCCTTATCACCTAGGCAAGGCGAGCGACAGGCAGCAGGTCAGCAAAGCAAGAAAGCAGTTCTTCCAGAGCAGCGTTCCAGCAGAGTGTCAGTCCTTCAGCAACACAGCAGTCCTACTTCTTGCCAGATTATCCACAGGTCCAGAAGTGTACTGAGTTGGTAGGCTCAGAAGTCTAGTTCTTATACCCAGTAGTGCCTTTGAAGTGGGGAGACTTCAAAGAAGGGCTTTGAAGTGCACAGAGGTTTTCTCTTTCTGCCCTGGCTCCAGACTCACTACAAGAAGTTAAAGAGTCATTTTTGTAGGGACAGAACACAGCCTATTCAGGTGTAAATGCAAGGCTGTGTCCAGTACCTCCCTCCTGTCCTGCCGAGGTTGGCCCATCAGGATGCGGATGGCTCATTAGTCACACCTAAGCTCCCTCTGTGTGTGGTTATCTAGGGGGAATACACAAAGTACAACTCTTGCCCACACCAGATAAGTGATCAGAGACAGACAGCGTGCACCTAATGCCTAAAGTTACAAAATGCCAAATAACTAAAAGTGGTATTTTCAGAATTTGTTATTTAAAATCCGACTTCACAATGAGTTAAGATCTTAAATTAGGATTCCAGAAAACCAAATTTGAAATGTCTCTCTCTTCACAATTGGAAGTTACACTTATGAAATGTAATAAATAAAAGTACATGTCCTACTTTTTACAAATATTGCACCCTGCCTACTGGGCTGTCCAAGACCTACCCCAGAGGTATCTTTTTTTTTAACACTTTTATTTTATTAGCATTTCAACTTAAGCTTAAGCAGACATAACACAATACATTGTTCTTTACGCAGTGCAAATCTTAGCATTTGTAAAACACAGTTTAAGCTTACAGCTTTGTTGAACCTCATGCATTACTTGGTGCGTTTGCATTGTCATTAAAGAATATCACTCCTTTGTTAGGATATAGGTATTAGTCAGTTATTCAGTAAAACTGTTTAGTGGCCATGGTTTGGGGGGAGCAAAGATATAAGTAAGCATGTCGTGTATGGCCAGTGTATAGTTTGCCAATAGGTAAATATACATGCCATTCAAGGATTACCAATCAACTTCCCTTGTTGAGATATAAAAAAAACTAAAGACTAACCAACGATATAGGAAACTGGGAATTTGCCCATGGTCCATGAATATGTGCAAACAATCTGTTTAACGACATCAAGGATGTGTTACACCATTTAAGCAATATCTTTGAATCTGTCCGTGCGGACAGTTCCTTAAGTGAGTGGGTGTGAAGGGGAGGCAGCAGTTTGTTCATGTGTCAATCTTTTTGAGGCCCTTAAGTTGTCCCAGGAGCGCCCGTCCTACATACCATTCCTATTAAATTGTCGTAGTGCTCGCTGCGTCACTTCCTGAGTCTGACTCTACTCCTACAGCAGTGTTTTCCCAGCTATAAATGACCGCCATCCACAGGGGGCTAGCGGTCTGCCCCTCATCCCCTTGCTTCCTCCCTTCTCAGAGCTCTCTCCTCCACCCTACTCTACCTCGCTACATATAGTGTCCAGGCCTGTAAGCTAGGTCTCTTATCATGTTTCTATGCCATCAACACTCTTCACTTAGCCAGCACCAGGGCCGGGTCAGCAAACCTGTTACCTATTTATTTGGGGCTTGACTTGGCAAAGAACCCCAGGAGACACGTCTCTATTGTGGTCTCTAGTCATCTATTCCGTACATGGTTAATTTTTTGTATGACCCCTTCCCAAAATACTTGCAGCTGTGGGCATCCCCATGTCATATGACCAAATCCCGCATTGGGTAAGCGGCACAGTGGACAACCTATCTTACTTTCCTCATATATGAGCCTCAACCAATGTGGGGTAAGGTAAGTCCTATGAGTGCACTTATATTGTATATCTTTTAGTCTGGTGTTTCTGGAGACCGAGGGTGCATATGCCAGAATTCTGCTCCAATCTGTGTCAGTGAGGGGCCTATCTAAGTCCAACTCCCACTTAGCCCGGAGAGCATCTAGCAGGTTATGCACTGTTGGAAAATGGGTTATTGGTAAGGGCAGGCAAGTACCTACACTTAGCAATAGACCACTAACCTCCACTTAGGTCCAGTTAGGCCTCAGTAAATTAAACCCAGCTCAACTCTTGGTAGCTTGGCAATGAGCGACAAGGCTTAACTTTGGAGACAAAGCGTAAAGCATTCAAATATCACAAAACAGTAATTAAATAAAAAATTAAAAATCCAAAATCAATTGATAAAAATAGAAAATATTTTTGGCTTTAAAATGACACAAAAATGAATAAAATTGGATACGGGGAACCAGAGATATGAATTTCTAAAGAATTAATTCTTTCGAGCGCATAGAAACAAAATGCGCCAATCTGGTCGCACCTCGACCGGGGCATAGTCAAAGTTTGAGGTCGACCACGACGGAGCCTGGTTCAGCTACAGCCTGCGGGAGACCTCGGTCAAAAGTTTACCTTAGAAGTTAGTAGTTTTGTTGCAGGAGCCCTAGTGGAGATTTTTACCTTCGGACTTAGTGGTTTTTTCGAGGTGAAAATACTTCGACCGGGTCAAACCTTAATCTGGAACCGACGTCCTTGGAGCCCTCTTCGGATACACTGCTTGGGAGGTCCCGGACAACTTCCTACGTTCGGACGTAGTCACTTTTTTGGAGATTTTCTTTACCGGGATGATCCTGCAAGTCGGCTAGAGTTGCTGCAGCGGGTCGGTCCCTCTATGGAGCTTTTTTCCAAAAGTTCTCCAAACTTCTGGATCTTCTTCCAGATGTTCTTTTAAGGTTCTTTTGAGGTCCAATGTTCACCCCAAGGTTCCAGAAGCTCTGAGATGCTTCTTGGGGGCGGACTACAACTCCCAGAATGCACTTGGTACAAACTCCTTTTTGGCCACTGGACAGTGGTCAGCTGGTGGTTTGTTCAGAAGTTGGTGCAGGGGGCTCTGGTTAGTAAGTATGCTCCTGTAGTAAACAGGGAGTCCCTCCTTGAACCAGTTAAAGCCAGGCAAAGTCCTTCTAGTGGTGAAGCCCAAGTGTGCAGCTGGTGCAGTCTTCCAGAGTGCAGTGTCCAGGTGCAGGCCAGGGGTCCAGCAGGGCAGGCCTTCTTCTTCTGTAGTTCTTCCTTGTTGGAATCTGATAGGGATCTGGTAGGGAACTGAGGTGTGGGTGCAGGTCTGCCAGTTTTATCCTTACTCCTGGGTGAAAAACAGGAGGGTCCCGGTTCTCCAATCAGGGGCAGGGTCCTTTCCCCTGTGATGACCACTTCCTGGGGAGCAACATTCCTCAAAAATTCATCATGGCTGAAAGTGATTTTTGGAGGTTACATCTGGCTGAGCCCCCCCACTGGTGTGGCTAAAAATCCTAATCACACCCCTCTCATGCCCTCTCCTAATCTAATCAAGGGGCGAACCTAATTGTCTGGGTTTGCAGGATATGAGGGTGTTACTGGGCTGCTCCAAATGTCCTTCCCTGCCTTTGAAGACCAGTTTGGCAGCCCTCACCCTTCCTGCTTCCCCATCTGCTAAGGGAAGATCTCCTCCCCCAGGCACATCTCTTTGTTTTGAGCCAGGCCACTTCACACCTTATCAAGGCAGCCTGGCTAGGCTGCCAGAGGCTGGCCAATCAGAGCAAAGCAGCAAAAACACTGCAGGGCTGAAGTTGGCAACTTTTCAGGTAAAGTTTGAAACTCCTTACCTTACCTGAACAAGCTATGTTAAATCCAACAACTGTAAGTTGTGGGATTTATTTTAACAATACATTTGATACCAAACTTGTGATATCTGTTACTTAAGGGGACTTTTAAAATTAAAATAAAGTCTCCCCTTTCTAGCCTATGGAGGCCATTCAATACAATGAGGAGAAAACTAATTTGGCTGTTTTACCTCACTAGGGCTTCTAAAACTATTTTTATAAGGGCCCTGCTTATAGTTACATGGCACCCGGCCCTACGTGCACATAGGGCACACCTTAGGGGTGACTTATATGTAAAAGTAAGGTAGTTTAAGGCTTTAGAACTACTTTTAATTCCAAAGTCGAATTTGCATGTAACTTTAATTTAAAAGCAGCCAGCAAGGCAGGCCTGCCTTTAAAATGACACTGGGCACCTCAGCAGTGCACTATGGGTGCACTACCTATGCTGGGGTCCCTAAACCTACATGCCCTACCATATACTAGGGACTTATATGTAGGTTTAGTTAGGCAAATATAATTAGCCTAATTTGCATACTGATTTTACACAGAGCACAGACCCTGGGACTGGTTAGCAGTACCCAGGGCACCATCAGAGTCAGGAAAATACCAGCAAAAATTAAAAAATGGGGCCCAAAAGTTAAGGGACCTCTGCAATCAGGCCTGTTTTCTCACATGCACCATTGCCAATAGTGCCTTATAGAGCCAGGAGACCAAGTGTGAACCCTCACCAATAGACAGCATAGTTTGTAATACCTTGTGTGTGGGTGGTTCACCCTCTACCTCTCTCCAGAAGTCCAGAATATCCCCCATCATCAACTCATATGTCAGAAACTGGCTGCGAGGCAATCCAGTCTGGTCTACAAGATCCTCAAATGGGATCAGCATTCCCTGGCTATACAGCATGCATAGTATATGTAAGTCTGTAGCTGTCCAGCAGTCAAGTTGTCTTTTTGTGAAGCAGGATAGTGCGTCTCCATGAGGTGTCCCCACCAATGGTATATCTGGTGCATAGGGTACTTTTGTGTTTGTTCTTCTGAGAACTCTCTGCCAGTTGGCCAGGGCTGTCGCCAGCAATATTCCCCTCCTAGGGCCTTTCGGTTTAGGCACAAGCAGCCCAGCCATCAGTCAACTACCACTGAGGCCCCCCCAGCTACTGTCACTTCCATAAGCCCCACCCCACTAAGCCACTGTGCAAGCCATTGTAACCGGGCCGCTAGAAAATAAAGCTCAAAGTCGGGGATTCCAAGCCCTCCAGCATCCAGAGGTAGGCATAGAGTCGCCAGGGCCAATCGCTGCCGCCCACTATCCCAAAGCAATTTCCTGATTAGTGTGTCTAGTGGATGAAACCAAGAGGCCGACAGGGTAATGGGCAGGTTAGTAAAGTAATACAGCAGCCTGGGAAGTATTACCATCTTAATGAGAGATATGCGTGCCATAATAGGCAAGCTAAGGGAGCACCAGAAGACACGTTGGACCGCAATGCCAGAATTGCTTTTCCCAAGTAGCCCTCCCTAAGATCCTGCAGGTTATGAAAAATCTGGATGCCCAGATACCGGAAGGTAAGTGTAGCCCAAGTCACCTACTCAGGGCAAGAAGACGGAGGACCCATTCCACGAATCACCAGGAAGACACAACTCTTTCTTTTAATTAATCGAAGGCCAGAACAGGCATGAAACTCATCCAGCAGTTGGAACACCTGGGGGAGCGTTGCTGAACCATTTTTAAGGTAGGAGGTCATTTGCCTATAGGGAGATTATGTGAAATTGTCCTCATCTACATAATCCCCATTCTCGGGCCTTATCCCAGAGTCTTGCCACCAGTGGTTCTATGGTGAACAGTAACGGGGATAAAGGACACCTCTGTCGGGTTCCTCTGTGTATGTCATAGCTACAGGAAATCGTTCATCCTATCTTGACGAGCACAGTAGGGTTCGTGTAAAGCAACCTAACCCAATCACCCAAGGCATCGCCCATGCCCATCCTTGACATAGTAGACACTAGAAATTACCAGCTGACCGTGTCAAAGGCTTTTTCAAGATCCACCGACACAATCATTGCCGTCGGATAAGGAGGATGAAAATCATCGTAAAGGAGGGAGTACAGCCTCTGGAGGTTATTGGAGGTGTTACGGGCTGAAATTAGCCCATTCTGGTCCTCATGTATGAGGGTATTCATATGGGGTAGCAATCTTGTGGCAAGTGCCCTACTGAGGATTTTAAAATCAGTTTTAGGCATGGACAAGTACCTCAAATCATTAACCCTCCTATCAGCATGCTTAGATTTGGACAAGGGGATCACTATGGCCTCCCTGGTCGTGGCTGGCAACAACATGGTCTCATAGGCTTCAGTGTACATCTCCATCAGCCTTGGAGCCAGGACATCACTGCCCAATTTATAGAATTCTGAGGGCAAGCCATCAGCACCAGAGGTCTTACCTGTTGCCAATGTTTTAATGGCTGGCTTGATCTTTCCCACTGTTATTCACGTGCCCAATGCCTCTCTATCCACATCAGCGAGGACACTCCAAGGCAGTGCGGACAAGAAGTTCTCCCTCTTGTCGGATGAGTCCACTCGGAAGGGACTGCACAAGGATTTATAATAAACTGTGAACCCAGCACTGATCTGGGCAGGTTCATAGATAGTGTCACCCTCCATGTTCATCAGGGGAGTAATCGGTGTCCCTCCAGCATCTGGGCAAACCAACCATGCCAGAAGCCTTCCTTCTTCCTCATGCACTTTGGCCATATATGTCTTGTAGTCATGACACGTAAGATGTTCTAACGCTGTCGATATTTCACCCTGAGCTCCAGTAGTGTTGCCTGTGTTTCTGGGGTGCCATCAAGGTCATTATCATGTCTGTGTAATTCGTCCTCTAACCCCAAAATGTCCAGCTCTAGGTCTCGTCTGATACCCACAGTCTGTCCAAGGCAATGACTCCACACTACCACTTTTAGGCCTCCCATTTGATGCCTCTACTGGGCCTAATCCCTGGGTTCAGCGTCAAGTATTCCGTCAACCTGTGGAGTAGCGCTATGAGATAGATGTCATTCTCCAATGCTGCAGGGTGCAAGCGCCAAGTCGGGATGGGTTGGCGAGTCTCTATCGTGGCCAGGGTGGAGAAACAGCGGGCTATGATCAGATACAGTCCGGCCCAAGTATTCTGAGTGTGTAACCGTACCACTAAGAGAGGGGGAACAGAGGATTCTGTCTATTCTGGTGTGCACGCAATAGAGGTGTGAGCACTATGAGTAGTCTCTACCAAGAGGGTTCTGAAGGTGCCAGATATCTACTCGTTCCCAATGGGAGATCCAGGTCAACATACCCGTTGCCGCTCTAATAGTTGCTGCCCCTCAAAGTGGTGGGGTTGAACGGTCTAGATCGGGGTCTAACACTCCATTAAAGTCTCCTCTAAGTAGAAATGGAACAATAGTAAAGTGTGCTAGCCGGGCAGATAATGAGTGCAGAAACTGGAGCTGGTCCTGGTTCGGGGCATAAACACTACCCAGGACCAACTGTCTACCATAAAGTCGCCCATCTACTAAAACATAACGGCCCTCCTTACCTGTGTCAATGGTGGTGGCCTCAAAGGGTACACCCGCTCTTACCCATATTGCCGCTCCCTTTGCATATGCTGAGTATGTATTTGCAAACAATTGCCCTCGCCAATGCCTTCGAAGGCGGTCTGTTTCCACCTGGGTGAAGTGAGATTCCTGCAACATGGCAATATGTATCCCCCTACGTTTCATATATGAAAGTATCTTGTGTCGCTTTGTAATCAAACCCATGCCCCGGACATTCCAAGACATTATTTTAGAAAAAGGGTGCATCGCTGCCATATCATCTCAGAGAGTTATCAGGGAAAATGAACCTCCCCCTTCACAGTTCCCCACAGAACACTTTAATAGCACATCACGGATTTCTATGTGACCACGGGCTAAAACAAGCAATACAAAAAAAAAAAAACTTCCCATGTCAAGAGCAGACAATCAACTGCTGACCGCTCAAACCATAGTAACCATTTTATAAACATGTTGTATCATCATCCAACTGGATTATCCGGTGGTTGATCTGGGGGCTGGCCTCAGGAGCATAAGAGCGACCTGCCCGAGCTCCAGCCTGCCCACATCGCAGGTTTATGAGACCAACAGGGCTGAAAGTGGGTAGGGCCCCCATGGATTTAGACAATGTCATTCGACGTCTGAGGTGCCACGTGGAGGAGCTCATCCATCACACTGGCTGCCAGGTCAACATCAGAGGAGTCTCCCTTGTCCAAAGTCTCAGGCCCAACCTTTGGCCGTCGTCCGAACTTCTTGCCTCTATCAGGGTGAGCTTGCTGGTTTGTGAGTTTTATCACCTGCTGGCCGCCCGTGGAATCTCATGAGTGTCTTCTCTTACCACGTCATCAAGTTGGTTTGTGTTCCACATGCTTGGGGCCCTCAGTGTGCCTGGTGGTATGACTCGAGCCAAGCCTATGCTTCATCAGGTACTGAAAAAAGTGGGTACTGCCATCTAAGATAATCTTCAGCTTTCTCTCGTAGGGCCCGTTTCCCTCCCAGGAAGGTGACTCGCAGAGATTGGACCGCCATTGTGAAGTCTGGAAATAAGGTGGCACTGCCACCTTCTACCTGGAATGGGCCCGCCTCGTCGGCTTTCTGCAACAACGGGTCACGGTCCTGGTAGTGCAGAAGTTTTGCCACTATTGGTCGGGGTGGCCTCCCCGGCTCCGGTCTGCGAGTCGGGACTCGGTGTGGTCTTTCCAGTGCAAAGACCGGTGTAAGGGGTCTCTCACCCATAAGTGTGCACAATCAGGTGTCCAGGTAGGCCACTGCATCAGGTTCTTTGATGCCTTCAGGCATTCAAATGATTCGTATATCATTCCGCCGACTGCGGACCTCTGCTTCCTCAGTGTGGTGCTCTAGTTCCTGAACCTGTTCAGAGAGGTGGGTAACCTGGACCCGTAGGGCCCGGTGCGCGGGCTGCAGCTCCTCCAGGATTGTTTCGGTAGTTTTCACCCTATCAGCCAGTTGGTGATGGTCTGTTCGTAAGTGGTTTAGTTCGGCAGAGACCTTTCCAATCTCCTGGCTCAGAGTCAGTTGGGTATCCTCAATCGTCCCAAGGATCCTGTTCAGGTTATCCTGCACAGTGGTAGGCATCACGCTCTCCCCATCATCATTGTTAGTCAGCTGGCGGGCAGGTGCCAGAGCCGCCTGAGGCACCCCATCAATTTGGGTCTGAGTTTCCCTATAGCCAGTATACATCCGTAAGCAGCTGAAACCCACAGCCATCCGCCACACGTCTAGTGACCAATGGAGTGGATTGACCCCTCAGTGCAGGGCACTAGTAGCTGTCCATCCCCTAGGCCTTTTCATGTGGCGAGACAGTCCCCCAGTCTGGCCCAGCATAAAAGAGTCAAGCCTGTGCTTCCACAGTCTCTAAGATACAGGGTGTCGCAATGCCACGTCTCATGTTCTAGGGGTCCCTTCAGGCCACCAGTGATGTTTCACCCTCACTAGCGCTCCGACCGTCACCTGCAGATCCTCCAATCAGGTGTCATCTATGAGATGGTATGTCATTCGAAGAGCCAGAAGGCAGGAGAGCCCTCTGTTACGTCATCCGCGCCAGGGCGATATCACATTGCAGCTGGTTCAACAGAGTCCACCCCCTGTCACTGCTCATGCAGATCAGTTGTCTAAGCAGGGGGGAGATATGGGGGCCACTCCAGCACCGGGCCCCACGTCAGGCACCCCCTTGGCTGGCTCTACCAGCTCATGTCAGTGGAGGGTGGGACAAAGGGCACACCCCATCATTTGCTCCTTTTTGGGGTCCCCCTCTCCAATGTCTCACCTCCCAGGTGATAAGGCAGGCCAGGGGCCCCCTGCGACATCCCAGCAACCCTCTCACCTCACCGCCGTGGGCCCGGGTCTCAGGGCTCCTCGTGTCTTGAGTTCCGCTCAGAGGGGACGGGCGCCCGCGACACCAGCCACACTCAGGATGTCGCAGCACACCAGAGTACCACCCCGGCAGTCAGTCGGTCACCCGGGTGAGCGCCTGTACCACAGGCTCCTCTCCTTCATCAGCTGCTCTGTAGGCTAATGGCCAGCGCAGCAGGCAGAGCCAACCCACGCCTCTCCGACCAGCCAAGGCGCTCTCCGTCCGGCGGAGCAATCAGCAGCACACGGCGCCCCTCGGGACTCCGTCCTCACAGCACCTCGTGTAGGCGGGCCCCCTACGATGCCATGGGGGCTCCCCTGTCAGCCAAGGGATACCAAGATTATTAGCACACCGGCTCGGAACTCCGGCACTAGGCATTTGCCATCTTGGTTGGGCAAGCTCCAACCCCAGAGGTTTCTTACGTCCCCCTAAAAGGGAAGGTTTATGCATGGACTAAAGTTTATTTTGCCAGGTCAATATAGCTGTGTAAATCTGCACATATAGGCTCTGCAATGGCAAGCATGAGACATGTTTGAGGGGCTTCTTAAGTGGGTGGCACAATCAATGTTGCAGGATCACTAGTAACATTTAAATCACAGACTCTGGGTACATGTAGTGTTCTTTACTAGGGACGTCAGAATCAGATTCAGAATCACTTTATGTGGAAGTAGTAGCAACCATAAAAGTACACAATCCAAGAATAGAAACATGATGACGTGTAAATATTAATTTGAAACAGCTTAAAACAGAATAACAAGAAATCTCAAAGTTAAGAGTACAGTACAATACAAGGAAACAAGTGCATGTCTGCATATAGCAGTGTAGGAAGAAGGGCACCATTGCACCATTTACATTTGGGACATGGGGGTGATGGGGGATTAAAAAGGGCTAAGCTCATTGATATACCATATAAACAGTAAGGGTGCCAGCACACAGTCTTGCCGCACTCCTCAAAAGATTTTTATGATATTGATAACACCAGCATTAGGAACAAACTTTATTCTGGCTTTTATTTTCTCATGCAGATATGTTAAAAAGTGTATCATTGCTTCATCCATCCCTATAGAAAGAAGCAATTGCAACAGCTTTGAAAAATGTACACAATAAAAAGCCAAAGTCAAATCCATAAATGCAAGATACAATTGTGTCTGCTTAGCTAGTGCATGCTTGTCTATGATTAGGATTAAGGTCAAACATTGCTCAATTGTGTTTACATGATTTCTAAATCCATACTGGCAGGGATGCAAGATTGCCTTTTCCATAGCCCTCTACTTAATTCTGTTATATAAAACTCTACTTAATATTTTAACAGAAGGATCAATAAGTGAAATAGGATGATAGTGACTTGGCTGTGACCGGTCACCATTTTCAAACATTGGAACAATAGTTGAAGTAGATCAATAATTTGTTAACAGTGAGTGTGCAAGGTTGTTAACTGCTTCAGTGCCGGGGTCGGCCACTGGCCGACACCCACACTACCTCCCTGTTGCGGGTCATGACCAATGGCTGAAACCAGGAATGGGTTAAAAAATACGCACCCAAAGATTTTTTTATTTAAAAATACCACAGGGGACACGGAAGATCTTATGTGTCTCCACTTGTCCCCCCACCCGCCCCTTTGTGATGGCAGCGCACCGCAAGGCACGCTGACGTCACTGTTCTGCGGCCACTGTTTTGCAGCCGCTTCATGCTCTGGTGGGGAAAACAGCCCCAAACAGCGTTCCTGATGTTTGGGAGGGCTTCGTTTGCAAGACTCTCCCCTTTCAAAAGCGGCCTTCCGGAACTGGTTCCCTGGCCTTCGACCGCAGTGCCAGGAAACCCCACTAGACACCAGGGATTTGACTTGGGGGGTCGACTTCCTCGGCAAACGGGCAGCCCCCGCACCCCAGGGCCATATAATTTTTTTTTAAAAGGTGGGTGTCCGCTGGGAGGCTTAATAAAAATGTAAAAAAAGAAATTGACTGGGGGTCGCCCGTGAGCAGGGCAACCCCCTGTGGGGGCAATATTTTTTTTAGCAGTTGTATGGTTTCCCTTGGGGCCCCCAAGGAAACCATACAGCTGTTAAAAAAATATATAGATCTATATATATGTGTATATATATCTATATATATATGTTTATATATATATATATATATATATAGATAGATAGATAGATAGATAGATAGATAGATAGATAGATAGATAGATAGATAGATAGATAGATAGATATACATCTATATATATTTATGTAGATAGATATATCTATCTATATAGATAGATATATCTATAGAGATAGATATGTATATATATATATAGATCACTTTTGTCAATGTGTGTGTGGTTTCCCTGGGGGCTGCGATCGGACCCAGGAAACCAGACCCACATATAAAAGTTATATATATATATATATATATATATATATATATAGATAGATAGATAGATATATATATATATATATATATATAAATATATATATATATATGTATATATATATATATATATGTGCGCCACTAGAATTGCAGTTGCAGCTTGCATCTTCAAAGCAATGCACATACTTCTACTGACGCGTTTCAACTGTAGCTTTTAGGCAGCAATAAAAAAGTCAAGTAAGTCTTGTGATTATGTTTCTGCTACAAAAGGACCTGACTTTTGTCTAGTGGCACTTTTTATGCAATAAAGTAGGGCAGAAGGTTTATGTGCCTACTGCAAAGATCAAATCTGTATTTTATGTAGATAGCTGAGTACATTAGTAAAGTCAGCCATTACCTGCACTATAAGAAAAATGAAATGTATGTGCGGGGGGCTATGGAGAGATGAAGGGCACTTTTGATGAGTGGTAGTGAGGGAATCCGAGGAGGAGGTTATGGGAGTGGGAGCACCAATAATGATTGTTGGACTGGGCACTAGAGGTGCTAAAGACTGTGACGATTGGTATATGACAAGGTGAAGTAATAGTGTGTCTTTTTTTTTGTGTCTTGAAAGAACGTGCTGATTGAGGGAAGAAGCGAAGGTAAGGTGACCTCTACTGTTGCACGTATCACACAGACACACCCACCAGCAATTTTGTGACTGTCTACATAGGCTAGTGTTTCAGAGCAACAGTTTATCCAGTAGCAGAAATGACATCTCATTGGATGACTGCTCCCCAAGTCCTCACTTAGGTTATAGAGGACAGCTCGGACGTAGGATCAGAGACTGAGACAGCAGATACTGAAACAGCATCTGAGGGATAGGACAATGGTGCAGACTCTGGGAGTGATTTTTCAGTTGGAGAAGTCCCATTCGATAACTCCTCTTCCAGTGATTATGAGGTGGATTGAGGTTTAACATACCTAGCTCTCTTCTAGGTTAGGGGTTAGGCCTATATGCTAGGGCATCAGGACATATCACACACCTCATGTTATTTCATGATATTGCAAGATGGTGGGGGTCTTTGTATAAATAACTCTTGTTTTTACCATTTTATTTCTTGCACTGTTCAATATCTTAATCATTGCAGCCCATGCAACTTAGCGCAGATTGCAGTCTTACTAAAATAAAACCTATTGAAACTTTACTGCATCTTCTTTATTGCCTGCGTGTGATTGAGACATGTTGTTAATGTGAAAAAGGGGGAATCACCCGTTTAACCACAACGCTCCCTGAGATTTCACACTTTTGAGTCCATGCATAAAGGCTGCCACAAATCACCTTTGACTGTTTTGGGTTTTTGGTGAGGTACTGCTTGTGAGCCGGAAGGGTTGGTACGACAGTTGCATTTTGTTCTAGGATTGGCACAGTCACCTACAAACAAAAGTTCTGTCATCCTTAAACCAACAGTCTTGCCTAGAGCAAGAGTCCAACTATGACAGCACTTTCCAAAAAACACATCCGTTTTCAATATAAAAATGTGATGTGTCCATGTTGCGTTTCCTGTAGCGGGCATTAGGCCTACCCATGCAAGTGAGGTACCATTTATATAGGGAGACTTAGGGGAACACAGAATAGCAGAGCAAGTGTTATTGCCCCTTGTCTTTCTCAACATGTTTTCCTTCCAAATGTAAGCAAGTGTGTAAAAAAAGACGTCTAATCGTCTGCCCTGTAATTCACATGCTAGTATGGGCACCCCGGAATTCAGAGATGTTCAAATAACCACTGCTTCTCAACACCTTATCTTGTGCGTGCCCATTCTGGAAATACAAAGGTTTTCTTGATACCTATTTTTGACTCTTATAGAATGAAAACCCATTGCAAGGTGCAGCTCATTTATTGGCTCTGGGTACATAGGGATCTTGGTGAACCTACAAGCCCTAGATATCCTCGCAACCAGAAGACTCCAGATGATGTAACAGTATATTGCTTTAAAAAATATGATATCGCAGGAAAAAGTTACAGAGTAAAACATGGAGAAAAATGGCTGTTTTTTTCAGCTCAATTTCAATACCTTTTTATTTCAGCTGTTATTTTCTGTAGGAAAACCTTGTAGGATCTACATAAATGACCCACTGCTAAATTTTGAATTTTTGTCTACCTTTCAGAAATGTTTAGCATTCCAGGATCCAGCATTGGTTTCACACCCATTCCTGTCACTAACTGTAAGGAGGCTGAAAGCACAAAAAATAGTAAATATGGGGTATGTTCCAGTAAAATCCCAAAATTGTGTTGAAAAATGTGATTTTCTGATTCACATCTGCCTCTTCCTGAAGGCTGGGAAGATGGTGATTATAGCACCGCAAACCCTTTGTTGATGCCATTTTCAGAATAAAAAACCACACGCCTTCTGCGACAGCCCTTTTTCCCATTAAAAAAAAAAAATTACATTTTCACTGTATTTTGGCTAATTTCTTGGACTCCCCCAGGGGAACCCACACACTCTGGGTACCTTTAGAATCCCTAGGAGTTTGGAAAAAAGGACCCAAATTTGACATAGATAGCTTATGTGGACAAAAAGTTATGAAGGCCTAAGTGCAAACTACCCCAAATAGCCAAAAAAAGGGCTCAGCACTTGGGGGGTGGGGGTGGAGAAGGCCCAGCAGCTAAGGGGTTAAAAACATTAGTCAATAACAAATGCCCAAAATTCAATGTTACTTTTTAACAAATCAATAGGAACTCTGTTCGGTCCTGGAACTTTCCTGCTTTCACTCTGTTGGATAGAATCAACAGCTTCACAACATAGCGTGATTCAAGTGCCCTGATGGCTACTAGCATTCAAACTAGGCTGAATAATCATTGTTGTAGCGGAGTATAGTTTGGAGAAGTGGGCCTTACTAGGGACATATAAGTAAATAAATATGCCAATTGTGGATTAGCCAATGTGACCACATTTTAAGGAGCGAGCACAAGCACTTCAGCACTGGTTAACAGCCATAAAGTACACATAGTCCTAAAGCCAACAAAAACAAATTCAGAAAAAGTAGGAGGATGAAGGAAAATCCTTTGGGGGTAACCCTGCAGACAGGGACATTTCCAGCATGTACTTATATGCCTAGATTATTTCATTATTTTATTAGCATGAGATGTTTCTGATGTACATTAAAAGTACACTGTGTTACCTTACTTCGGTTGCCTTTCATCTAGGTTATGTCCTAGTGTGTAGCATCTCTCTCAGCCTATTTATTCACTCTGTCAGTTTTGTATTGTTGGACTGACAGGAAATGTAGGCAACTCGAGACCTAAATTGTTCATATATCACATTCATGAGGTATGTTAATGTGTCTCATTATCTATGTGTATATTTTGACCTAGAATATTGGAATGCTGAAAATTAGGTGAACTTTGTACTTATTGTATTGCATATGTACCTAGAGTTGAAATTTACATAAGATTTGATGCTTCACTTTCTGTGCATGACATACATGGCATTTAGAAGTTATTTTTCCATTTGAGCTCCTGATACTTTGATCTGCCTACAAATATACTACCATGTGTGACACATACACTTGGCATCATATGAGTTGTTCAACAACCATAATTTTAGTGGAACATTAAAAAAAAAATCCTGATTTGCCAAACCATTGCACATACATACATCTCAAACTTTGCTAAGATTTATCCTTTCTACTACTATTGATTATAATTGTGAACCACATGATTTGTCAATTGATTTGTTCGGCATTGCGAAAATTGTGGTTCTGTCTACCCACACAGTGTGAAATGACTCAGTACTTCTCACTGTGGGATTTGTCCTGCTTCCATAGCAGGATCAGTGAGGGAATCACACATTGGGACATCATTGACTACATGTTGGATGAAGTACTTTCACTATGTGCACATGACACAAGATCCATACACCAACACAGAGATGGCTATTATGTCATATGTTACAACTTCTTAGTTGGTATAATGTATATTTTTGCGTTCCATACCAATGAGTAGGCCATTCCCATAACTGCTGTTTTGAAATTGCTAGTTGATGGTACTTGGTGGAACATGTATGCATCATGTGCACTTCCTAGAAATTTTGCAGGGACATTGATGAACATTCCATGAATGTCCATTATCGCCTGGACATTTATTGAGTGGTTGTGTTTTCTATACAGGTGGGGGGTTGCTGCAGGTGGCACAAACTGGATATGTGTGCAATCTATGGCACCAAGCACATGAGGAAGACCAACACTAGTGTAGAAGCCTTGCTTGGTATCCATTTGTTTTTGGGTTATTTTGGGGAAGAGAAGGTACTGGGGTGTAATATTTATGATGACAACCAAAACAGATGGGAGGAAAGAGGTGAAATGCTCCCTGTGAAATGCCAAGCAATCTGGCTGATGTGATTTGGAATTATCCTGATGCCAGTATGTGGAACACAGCATAAATTTTACATGTGGTAGCATTTCATCTATCCTTGCAGTTGCTGGTTGGAGGCTTGGTGCTAACTTCTCCAGGAATTCAATAACGGCCTCCCTCTTTAGTCTGGAGAACTGTATAACCTCCTCCTTCCTGAGGTTAATAGGGGATATGTGGTGTTAGAAAACATGCTCCTCCCTCCTTCGCAGCCTATGTGGTAGTGCTAGTTGTACTATAAATAGCACCATGCCGTAGATGACCTTGTCAGAGTGTACTGTAGTGGTGAGGAATTTGTACTACAGCCATTGCATCATTTCCTATGCCTTAGCTAAGAATGCACAGAAATTCTGGCACATTTCTATCACTGCATTGCACTTCTGCTTGACGTCTGATGCAGTGATACACTATTAAATACCACTGTGTTACAGTTGCATTACATTTTGCAGTGGAAAGCCTATATTGCATATATAATTCCTGCCTGGTGCAGCAGGATTCAGTGCAGCTTTTGTCCCATGCAATCCTTAAAAAATTACGTATTTGTGCACTTGCCTCATTTTTAAAATATGAATTACTTCTTGTGCCGGCCTTGCATCACAGTAAGTAATGCAAGGCAAGTGCAAACCCTTGCTAAATATGCCTCCTAATGCCTAGTCTTATCAGGTGCCAACAATGGAAAAGTGAAATTGTGTGTGACACCTCTGTGTATGTCAAGTACAAGTTTTATGGAAGACAAACTATTGTGCTCTTGAGCCAAAGCGCAACTCTTAGTATAGCACTGCACCAATATTTTGTTTCTCATGTAATGACAGTCTGCATTATCAGCACACATCTATGAAGATGCTTCTGTGTCAAATTTTTCAAGTAGTGCTCCCTTGTTGAAACAATAGTAAGTTGGAGCCAGCTTGCATATTTTAGAAAGAGTGCAATAGCTGCAAATGGTGATTTAAGTCAGAATAAGTGACAAATGTATGTCTATCTTATCTTATTAAAGCGTTTTAGTGTACATGCCAAACTAGAGATGTTGTGTTTGAGACCCAGTTTATTATCCCCATCCATCATATTGTTGTGTCTGAAGGACAAGACCTTTCTCGGTTGACCTGGCTACATTTTTTATTCTAGTTCTTTAAAGTATGTCTTAGCACATAAGAAATACTCATGCTTGTCCACAGTCGCCAAGACAGCACTTCAATTGTTCTCATTAAAGATACAGTACGGTAGAAGGAAATTTCTGTGATAAAGTATGGTAAAATTAATTAGATATGTGAACAGTTTTTTTAATGTACCTATCCTATTTCTTTTAGGCTTTGTTTATAAACTTTCAACTGACACAAGTGATCCCTTCCTAGGAATCATAGGTCCTCATTACAACCCTTGCGTTCGGTGTTAAAGCGGCGGTAATACGGCCAACAGGTCGGCGGTAAAAAAAATGGGATCAGGACCACGGAGGGAACCGCCAACTTTAACACTCCGACCACCAAGGCAGTAGCAACAAACACCGCTGCGGTCACCGCTAACAGCCAGGTGGAAGGCAATGTACCGCCCACCCCATTACAACCCGCCCATCCATCAGCTTTTCCAGGGGCAGTACCAACGCCATCAAAAGCAGGTCGGAAACAGTACTTGGAAGGGAAACCACTCACCTCTTGGCACTCAACGAAGAACCAGGACGCCACGGAGCCTGAGCTGCATGTTCTGCCCATGCTGGTGTATCTTCTCATATATCAGGAGCACCAACGGCGGCGACGACGACCACGGTGAGTACAGCATCTAGTAGACAGGGGAGGGGGGAGGAAAAAGAGAGTGACACACACACGCAAAACGCAACATCCACACCCACACCCTCAGACCCAACACCATACACAAAAACACATTCAACAACATTACATATACACCCCGTAACCCTCTGGAAGAATGCAAGGACAAAATGAATTGAGTCAAATTACTGTTATATTAGATTTCAAGAGAAATATGTTCATAAATAATTAAACAGTATGTACAATATATAACATATATACAAAACGATGGACAATGTCCACACAAAATAGTCCGTGGCCCATTGGGCCATAACACATAGGCCAAGTTCTCACACTTGACTCCTGCCTCAAAATGGAGAGAACACTGCAGGGGCATCAGGTTGAAAACACACAGGCACCTCGGGAAGGGGCACCTCAGCCGGAAGATGGTACAACGCCACTGCTCCTGGAGGGGGCTCCATGCCCACAGCGATGTCCTGGGGAGTGCAAGGCCACAGTCTCTCAAGTGGGTGGTTTGCCCACTGCTTGGTCCTGGGGAGTGCAAAGCCACCGTCTTGCAAGTCTCTCTAGTGGGTGGTTTGCCCACTGCTTGGTCCTGGGGAGTGCAAGGCCACAGTCTCTCAAGTGGGTGGTTTGCCCACTGCTTGGTACTGGGGAGGGCAAAGCCACAGTCTTTCAAGTGAATGCCTTTCTCCACTGGTTCTGGAGGGGGCATTGTGCCCAGTGTGCTTCATCCTAGGAAGGATGCGGTGAGTTGATGCCTTTCTCCACTGGTTCTGGAGGAGGCTTTGTGCCCAGTGTGCTTCATCCTGGCAAGGATGCCGTGAGTGGAGGCCTTTCTCCACTGGTTCTGGAGGGGGCTTTGTGCCCAGTGTGCTTCATCCTGAGAAGGATGCGGTAAGTGGATGCCCTTCTCCACTGGTTCTGGAAGGGGCTTTGTGCCCAGTGATTCAGCACGTGGGGGGTGCCAGGTCACAGTCTCTCACCTGGGTGTCAGACTCACAAGATTTGTAGTGGTCAGGATGCATGATAATCCATGGATCCATGGCTACAGTCCACCTGCCGGCGGCTATGGCTGCACAATGGTGGCAGTGGCGGTACTCTGTGTCACCTTGGGTCTGGCAGATGGAGTCTTTGAGGTGGCCTTGTTGGGTGGTTGTGGCTCCTTCCCCTTACTGAATGCTGTCCCTTTCTTCACCTTGCCAGGTGGCGGAATGTTCTTTGCCTTGGCAGGGGTTGGTGGCACACTTGTCTGGCCTGACGGGTGCCCCATTTGAGCCTCTGACAGCTGCAGGAACCACAGCGGACGTGGACTTGGTGGCTGAGGTGCTGGACAGGGTCTTGGCCACCCTGGCCCGAGGTGAAGAACGGGGAAGAGGGGTAGGAAACAGGTGAATGTTGGCTAGGAAAATCTTCTTAGGGACACTGGGGCGGGAAGAGAGTGAAGGTTTGAGAGTGGAGGAAGAGGTAGTGGTTGTAGGAGGTGTCAGTCTGCTGTGTTTGGGTGCAGGTGCATGAGCTGGATGCTATTGGGAGGTGGATGGCTGTTGGGTGGGTGAGTGCTTGCGTTTGTGTACTTTGGGAGGAGGGGTCACAGACACAGTGGGAGAAGACACATGGGACATGTGCATGGATGTGGGGGGGGTGACTGCCAGTGAGGGGTGTGTAGTGATGGGTATGCTTTTGATGGAGGTAGTGGATGAGGATGTAGTGCAGGGAGGTGTGAGTGGAGACGCTACTGGGAGGGAGGTGGACGATGTTGGTGTGTCTGCATGGGGAAGGTGCTTGTGTGAGTGCCTGTGAGATGAAGTGTGGTGCTTGTGTTTGCCTGAGCCACTTTTGTGTGTTGATTTGGATCACTGCTGGTCTGAAGGTGTGCTTAGGATAGGCTGGGGATGAGGGGATTGGGACTGGGTAGAGGAAGTTGGAGGGGGAGGCTAGAGACAGGGACAATGGATGCTATCAGTGCGGAGGCCAGAGCCTGAAATGCTCTCTGTTGGGCCGCCACACCAGAGTGAATGACCTCCAGGTATGTATGTGTTTGCTGCAAATGCCTCTCGACACCCTGGATGGCATTCAGAATGGTTGACTGCCCAACAGTGAGGGATCTCAGGAGGTCAATAGCCTCCTCACTGAGGGCAGCAGGGCTGACTGGGGCAGGGCCTGAGATGCCTGGGACGAAGGAGATGCCCACCCTCCTGGGTGAGCGGGCACGGGAAACACGCTGAGGGGCTGCTGAGAGGGCAGTGCTGGTAGGGCGTGTGACAGCCGTACCTGTTGTTGGGGTGGGCACAGAGGTGTCCGCAACCGCCAGGGAGCTTCCATCGGAGAAGGAGTCGATGTCTGTAGTGTCCCCTCCTGTCTCTGTCATGGTGCTCCCCTCGCCCTCCAGCCCACTGGTGCCCTCACCGTCGGTGGATTCAGCCTCGAGGCCCATGTGGGATGCAGCTCCCTACATCGCAGGTGCCTCTGCTCCTCTGCCAGATTATACTAATGCAGACAAAGACAGGGTGACAAAAGAAAAAGGGGGGGAGAGACAGAGGATACACTTGGACAATGCCAGCAACAACAATACAGTTGGCATACACAAGACACAGAGAGCTGCCCTATGCACTAGGCCATGCACTACCAGTTACAATGCTGGTCACCAGCCCATGGGGGACCTGGCATAACGCCACCAGCTGCACACCTGAAACCCACAGGACCCTGCGCAGTAGTAGATGCCCACTAACGCCATTGAGTTTGGAGTGCTTCAGAGCCTGCCTAACAAGGGACCTACCCTGACAGTTTGCACTGGCCTAGGGGCACCCAAAGTCCACATCCCCCACCCAGGTAAAACCTTAACACCTGCCAACTCATGAATCTGAATTTGTACTCACCCCATTGTGGCTGCTGTGATGCCCTCAAGCGCCCATCCAACTCTGGATAGGCCACCGCCAGGATGCGGAACATCAGGGGGGACAGGGTACGATGGGCACCCCTTCCTCATTAGGAGGTCAGCCCCAGCTGGACCTCCGCCGTCTTACTTGCCCAGCGGCGCAGGTCCTCCCACTATTTGCGGCAGTGGTTGAGCTGCCTGTCAAAGAGCCCCAGGGTCCGCACCTCCTTGGCGATGGCACGCCAAATACCCTTTTTCTGATGGGCATTGACCTGCAGAAAAATACAGCAGAAAAGGGATTAGTAATACCGTCCGGACCGTCACACTCATGGCCCACCATATACCTCCCATCCACGAACGCACATAGATTGACCACCATATATGCAGCACTCTGCCCAGGACCCCTCAGCCACCCCCCCTTACACGAGGCTTACACACACAGTACTCCATGCATTCATGCCCCATGCATTGTGCTCACAGTGTACTCACCTGTTGGTCTGGACGACCATTAGTAAATGGTACTGGGGTAGGACCCCATCCACCAGTTTCTCCAACTCCTCCGCAGTTAAGGCCGGGGCCCTTTCCCCAGACACATGAGCCATTGTCGCTTCCAGACACAGGTCACAGCAGCACTTGCAGTGTAGGTCCTCTCCTGTTGAAGGTTAGGTAGCAAGTGAGTGAACAGAAAGAAAATGGTGGTCACATCCACGGCGGTACGTACCATCACTGCGGTGTACATCGCCATTGGCTCCTGGAACCCAGAGGGCCCAATGATGACCAATGCAAAGCTGCGCGGAGGTCATCGACCGCCTACCGCAACGGCGCACAACGCCACCGGAGTTACCTCATTTCCACTTTTTTCTTCTCACAGGTCAGGCAGCCGCCATTTCAGGGGGGCACAGGCAATGCTACCTAACTGCGTCACAGCAGACATTGGCACATCAACTGACTCTCAGATTCACATACTGGTTCTGTAAATGAAGAGATGCATCATTATTGCAATTAATGTGTGAATATGACCCTCTGCTCACCGTTTTCCTCCCTAGGCTTCAACCCCTGAGGATGAATATGAGATGGAGACATCCTCCAGTGTACAGACCCCTGGTGGACCTTGCGACAATGGAGGACGGACACATTATCCTAACATACAGACTTGATCGGGCCACAATCCAAGAACTGTGTGCCCAATTGGAGCCAGACCTGATGTCAGCTATCCGCCAGCCCACAGGTATCCCCCCTCTAGTGTAGGTCCTGTCAGTGCTCCATTTCCTGGCAAGTGGTTTCTTCCAAACAACAGGGCCATGGTATCAGGGATGTCTCAGCCAATGTTCTCCAACGTGTTGACCAGAGTGTTGTCTGCCCTGCTGAAACACATGCGCAGCTACATCGTATTCCCCCAGGTGGAGGATTTGGCCACAGTGTGAAAGTTGAAGTTTATGCCCTGGGACATATCCCCAACATCATTGGTGTAATTGATGGTACAGATGTAGCATTTGTCCCCCCCCCCCCTGGAGAAATGAACAGGTATTCAGGAATAGAAAAAGCTATCACTCTATGAATGTGCAGATGGTGTGTTTGGCTGACCAGTACATCTCCCATGTGAATGCCAAGTATCCTGGCTCTGTGCATGACGCCTTTATCTTGAGGAATAGCAGCATCCCATATGTGATGGCTCAACTCCAGAGGCACCGGGTGTGTCTAATAGGTGAGCCCAAGGTCCCCACCCGGTATATGTTGGTGTCTGGGTATAGGGTTGTCCCTAAGGCTTAGTTTGTGTCTAACAGCTGTCCCTCAATATTTGCAGGTGACTCTGGTTACCCCAACCTCTCATGGCTACTGACCCCAGTGAGGAATCACAGGATAAGGGCAGCTGAACATTACAATGAGGCACCTGGGCGAACAAGGAGGATTATTGAGAGAAACTTTAGCCTCCTAAAGGCAAGGTTCCAGTGTCTCCATCTGACAGGTGGATCCCTGTACTACTCACCCAAGAAGGTGTGCCAGATCATTGTTGCATGTTACATGTTGCCCAACCTCGCCTTGAGACGCCAGGTACCTTTTCTGTAGGATGATGAGCCTGGAGATGGTCTTGTGGCAGCGGTGGAGCTTGTGGACTGTGAGGAAGAGGAGGCACAGGAAGAAGATGTGGACAGCAGAAGTAATATCACACAGCAGTACTTCCAGTGGCACACAGGTAAGACACTGTAACTTCACTTTTCTTTTCAGTTTTCTGCTGGACATTTTACATGGCAGCATGATTTCCCTATGTCTTTGGCCACTTACTGTACCCTTTGGCATCTCTATTTTCAGATATTTGTGGCCTACTCTGGATCTGGTTTACTGCTGCCCACTACAGGCCATACCAATGTATAAATCACTGTACATAAGATTTGCAATGTTTTCAGAATGTTGTACTAATACATATTTTAATCAATTGACAGACTCCAGAATTGTATTTGTTCCAAGGGTGTTTATTTAAGTGCAAATAAGTAGAGGGGGATGTGCAATGGGCTGGGCTGATGGTGGAGGAAAGTCAAGGGTAGAGTTCAGTCTCTTGGTATCACAGGTGCATTGTCTAATGGGGCATAGGAAGGGGAGCAATTGCAGTTCAAGGTGGAGAGGGTGACAGAATGGGACAGAAAGGTGACAATCAGGAGAGTCTAATTTCCTGGCGGGGGTCTTGGCAATGTTCTCTGGCTTCTGCCTGGATCGCAGGGACTGTTTGTGGGGTGGTTTTCCTTCTGCAAGGGGTGGGGTGCTGGTTGCCTGTTGTTCCAGTGCAGGGGCTTCCTGTCCTCTAGCGCCGGCGGAGGTTGAGGGCTGTTCATCGGTGTGGCTAGTGTCAGGGGCCCGTTGTTGTGCCAGTGCCTCCCTCATGGTGTTGGCCATGTCTGCCAGCATCCCTGCAGTGGTGACCAGGATGGTGTGGATGTCTTTGAGGTCCTCCCTGATCCCCAGGTATTTTTCCTCCTGCAGCCGCTGGGTCTCCTGCAACTTGGCCAGTATCTGGCCCATGGTCTCCTGGGAATGGTGGTAAGCTCCCAGGATGTTGCTGAGTGCCTCGTGGAGAGTCGGTTTTCTGGGCCTGTCCCTTCCCTGTCGCACAGCAGTCTTCCCAGTTTCCCTGTTGTCCTGTGCCTCTGTACCCTGAACCGTGTGCCCACTGCCACTGACCCCAGGTCCCTGATTTTCTTGGGTTTGTGGGGTTGCCTGGGGTCCCTGTAGTGGTGGACACACTGCTGATTGACGTGTCCTGGGAACAGATGCATGGGCCCGCTGGGTGGGTGCTATGGTGGTGTTTCCTGAGTGGGGAGGATCTGTGGTGGTATGGGACTGTGGCAGGGTAACCGACTGTCCAGTGGTCCCTGATGGGCCAGGTTGGTCATCCTGATCCAGCCGTGCAGAGCTGCTGTCATCACTGTGGGCCTCTTCTGTGGAGGGACTGGATGTTGGTGGCACCTCTTCTCCGGTGACGTTGAGTCGGGGTCCTGTGGAGATGAAAATGTAGTGTTATTTTATCTGCATATGCCATCTTGTGCATGGGTGTATTTCCCTGTATGGTTGTGATAGCCCTGTCAGCTTTGCCTTGTGTCCGTGGTGATTTTGTGGGCTAGGTGAGTTTCTCTAATGGGCATGCTTTAGTGATGGGTGTCCATGCAGGTCTTTGGTGGGTGTTCATGCATTGGTGTTGCATGCAGGGCTTGGTATTGGGATGGAAGGGTTGTGATAGTGGGGTATTTGTGAGTTGGAGTGAGGGTAGGGGTTGTTGTTTGTGATGGCATGCAGGTAGTGTGGGGGATATAGTAGTAAAGGTTTGACTTACCAGAGTCCAGTCTTCCTGCTACTCCTGCGAGGCCCTTAGGATTCATTATCACCGAGACTTGCACCTCCCATGTTGTTAGTTGTGGAGGAGGAGGTAGGGGTCCATCGCCAGTCCTCTGTACAGCTACCTAGTGTCTTGCAACCACAGAATGCACCTTCCCCTGAAGTTAATTCCACCTCTTCCTGATGCCATCCCTTGTTCTTGGGTGCTGTCCCACGGCATTGAAGCTGTCCACAATTCTCTGCCATAGCTCCATCTTCCTTGCAATGGACGTCTGCTGCACCTGTGATCCGAATAGCTGTGGCTCTACCTGGATGATTTCCTCCCCCATGACCCTTAGCTCCTGAAAACCTAGGGTGTCTTTGGGGTGCCATGAATGTGGTGTGAGTGGTATGTGTGAGGATGTGTAGGGTGATGTGTTGTGCTGTGTGCTGTGAGGTGCGTGGATGGTGTATAGGTGATGGTGTTCTGTGGCTCAGATTGAGTGGGTGCTCCTGGCTTGTCTCTCTCTCTGTTCACAATCTTTTTTGTCGTTAAAAGGGTTGTGGGTAATGTGGGTGTGTGTTTTATAGTGGTCTGAGTGTGTGGGTGTGGTGGGTGTCTGTGTGTCAGGTGTGTGTAGTTTGAATTGTCCAATGTGGTGTAGTTTTGTAAGTGTGTGTGTATTTTGAGCGCAGCGGTGTGTACCACCAATGGTTTACCCCGGTTGAAAGACCGCTGTGGTGATTCGTGGGTTCTGATTCTGTGGGTGTATTCCTGTTGGCGTAACGGTGTGGGTTTTGCTACCGCCATTTTATCACTAACCTTTGGTCTGGCGGACTTGTGTGGGTGTCTGTATAGTGGCGGATTTCTCTGTGTGGGTCATAATATCCGTAGCGGTATACCGTCGCCATCACTGTATGTTGGCAGCCGTCAGCACGGCGGTAGGCAGCATTTACCACCAAGGTTGCGATGAGGGCCATAGTCTCTTGAGTCCATTTAGTTTATATTGTAAAGTTTGTATTTATTATTGGAGAAATTGGCAAATAAGTCTGGATTTTCTGGATTGATTTGTTACAATGATGCTTTATGAGGCGGTTTATGAAAGTATACCTATTGGTTACTTATCACTTTAACAGCTCATAGGCTAATCCTTAAAGCCATTGCTTTTTGTTTTCCTCCAAGCCGAACCTAATATTTTATGTAGTGGTGGCCAAACAGGGACTTCAGAGGTTGGACTCCTTTCACTTTTGGGTAGAATTTAAACTGGTTATTTAAGAGTGCTCCAATTGTTGGGCTTCTAAGATGTTTGGGTGGCTCCAACCAAACCAGCAATTTTTCTGTCCACACATGAAAGCCTTTTAATACGGTACTAATAAGAATCATCAACAATTACTTAAATTCACAGAAGCCATAAAGACTTGTTTGTCTCCAAATTCTGAACACACAACTGACTCTCTGAGTTGTGCACGCTGCCTGTGAAGCTGTCCTTCATAAACCCTTTACCTTCTGGGGCAGATTCACTTAGGATTTATGCAGCCCCGTGCAGCAAGGCAAGTTGCTTTGCTGCTTTATGTGAATGGCAGAGAGCAAAAAAGTGCCATATCTACTATGTTGTGATGCTCTCCAGCTCTCACCCTTCACCAGTCCATTTGAGGCTGCCTAGTGCAAATGCAGGAATCCTTGCACCATGATGCAAGAGTGCTTGTGTTAGGGGAAGGATTTGTTTTGTGCAGGAACGGATATATTCCTGCACTAAAAAAACCCTTTAGGGCATATTCCTCTTTGTATGTAAACTGCATCAAGCAGCACACATGGAATAAGAAGTAACAAGGACAAATAGAGACATTTCTCCTTGCTACACCTCTGTCGGGCAGGCATACCAGTTTGGTGAAAACCTAGGTTTACAAGTCTTTGTAAATCTGTATTCGCATCAAAACAAGGGGGTGGATGCATATAACGCATACCCTACACAAAACAGGCCAGGCCAGAGCTATGTGCTGAGTTACATTAGTTTGTATTTACTAAACCACAGAAGTTAAGCAAATTCATAATAAATCTGTCCCTTAGTGTTGTCTAAGATGCTGCTTCACACACGTGTATCAAGTCCTACTGGAATAATGCATTACTCTAAAACACAGTACACTTAGGTGAAACCTCTTCAAAGACAGTGTTATGCTTGTACACAAAAAAGTAGGAGTAGCTAGTTACTTAAGCAGTAAGCAAGCACTTTAGGACTACATTAACAGTTATTAAAGTGCCACATAAAGAATACAACATTATACAATAAAATATGCATGCTCTTTTGAAGATTATGGAATTCCTCAATTCCTCAATATAAAATTATTATAGCTCAAGGAAGGCTTTCCGATTCAGCCAGAGTGAATCCAAATTAGACTGCTGAAACCTGACAGGTTTTTTTTGTGATACTTGACCTTTAAGGACTTGTATGTTCCAGGTGACAGCCCAGGTGATGATCGATAGTGGCAGTTTTCTAAGACTTTTAGGCCCAGATTTAAGAGTACTTAGTGCCACATATCGCCACATTAGCATCATGTTTTTGACTCTAATATGGCGATATTATGGCAAAAACACCACACCTTATTTACAAAGTGGCACAATGCATGCATTGCGCGACTTTGTAACCCCTTGTACCAATTATACCTGTGTCAGGCATAATGTATGCAAGGGAGCATTCCTCCATTAGGGAGGGGCCGAAAAAATGGCGCAATGAAATCTAAAAGTTTTCTTTGCACCATTTTTAGTGGCATTTTTATCGCCTTCACAGAGCAGCCATTAAAAGAAGGCATATCATTGTTTTCAATGGGCCTCACTGTGCTTTAAAGGATTTGCATCAACATTTTGGGCGCTAATCCTGCAAAGAGCTAAACTATTATCAGAAATTTTGACTCTAGTTCCCTAACTACCGCCATGGTGCACTGGATGTTAAATACAGTGCAGACATGGTGGCATTCGGGGAGCACTGAGGGGAGCAAGAAAAGTGGTGCTGCATTGGATGCAGGTCAAATTCTCCTAAATTCGCCCTGTATTTTTTAGTATTGGGTCAAGTTTCCTACAGCTAGCGGTGGGAAAAGAATTCTGCTCTATCGGTGGAGTACGCAGAGTTTTGCCCACCCCGTACTCCGTCTGGAGCGCAGAGTTCCGAAAAACTCTGCAAAGTGACTCGGAGCACAGATTTTTCTCTCATGCGGCTCACCAACGTTAAGTTGGTGAGAGAGAGAAATTGCTATGTTGGCGAGTGTGAGCAAGATTTCTGAACACTGGCAGTTGTGGCAGCTCATGCCCGCCCCTGTTGATAAGTTGCTGCTCGCATTGAGAAAGCTGCTGCATGAGTAGAAAATCTACTCAAGCGGCAGAAAGAACTCTGGCGCTCTGTGTGATGCCGTTCACACTGATTATACAGCACAGGAAAAACTCCTGGTGCTGAAAAGCAGGGCAAACCGAGCAACTTACCCGTCCAAGTTTTTCAACACTTTGTGGAGTTCCGCATAGCAGCACTCCATGAGCTCTGCCCAGGCCTACCTACAGCTCAGTTTTACAAGCAGAAATGAAGCTAAATAATACAGTCCAGAATACAGTTAAACCAATTAAGAACCAAATAATGATTAAAGTAACCATCTTTTCATTTGCAATTTTACAGAAGTAAAAGTGGGTGTAGGAGTGTTTTGACTGTCAATGAGATATCCCTACTCTAGTGAAAGTATTTGGTGGTAATGGGGAATTAATTAACAGGTTAGGGCAGCTGGAAACTCCTAGAAGCCTGCAGAAAATAGGACTCATTACGAATTTGGCGGTCTTTTGGGAAGACAGCTGCGGTGGCCGCTGCCAAAAGACCGCCATGTTTGCGGTGATCCGACCGCTGTATTAAGAGTGACACTGTGAAGTCGGACAGAAAAACCAGCCAAATTTCCGAACCCGCCAGGACACTGGAGAACAGAAAAAAGGCGGTTCCACCACCAGCGCCACCAGTCTGACAAACTTTGCACCGACCAAATTACAATCCACAAATCACCACAGCAGTTCTTCCATGGCAGAAAACCATTGGTAGTTCGAAACGCGACGGTCTCAGCTCACTTCTGTCAGAACACAACACCACATAGGATAGTTTGAATACCACGCACCTGACAGACATCTGCACAACAGACACACCTACTCACTGCACTATATAGCACACCTCTACACAACCCACAATCTTTTGCATCCAGAACGCCATATACATACACTGAGAAGCATAAAAGATAAGATTTTGTATTTGCACACTATAGACACACATACACATTTCACTGAGCACACACCCCACATCAGCACAAAAATCACAATACACACATCACGGGCACACACAATCCGCTACAACCGTCTCGCACTCACATTGCAGCACCCAGAGCTCACTAATTACCAAACACTGCTCCTTTACACTTACAACACCTCCACACACCATCTGCACACACTGTTTACAAAACCACTACCATGTCCCCACAAAAACACCAACGTTCCACTGATGACAAGTTGAGGGTCATGGTAGATGAAATACTATGGGTAGAGCCACACCTGTACGGAGCACAGATCCAACAAACATCTAGTGCCAGGAGAATAAAGCTGTGGCAAAAAATAGTTGACAGGGTTGTTTCTGTAGGCAGCCATCCACGCACAAGGGAGGACATCAGGAAGAGGTGGAATGGCCTGCAGGGAAGGTGCATTCTGTGGTATTAAGACACCAGCTAGCTGTATAGAAGACTACCACCTCCCCCTAGGTTCACATCATGGGAGAAGAAGGTCTAGGGCATACTACATCCGAGGGCCTGACATGCATACCTGGGAGACTTGAGTCTGGTAAGTACCCACAACGTTAATGTCACACAATTGTCTTGACCTGTGTGATCCCTCACCACCTAAAGCCACCCTAATGAACTGTTTTACCCACAACACCTCTCTCCAAATCATCTAATGCACCTCTCTGGCATGCCACTTCTCCACTGAGCCCCACTGCCCTCACAGCCCTTGGAAATGGCACATTAACTACTCTTTTCACTACGACTCCCAAGCTGTACTAATCAGTCATTTTGAAAATCTGGAAGGTGCACAAAACATCATATGTAATGCATGTGCAACTAATATATTAGCTACACAATCTAGATTGTTGTACTGTGGAACAGTACCTGACAATGACAGTAGTGCACTGGCTTACTAACAATAGCAACCAAAGCAAAACACAGCTGTAGCTGAGTGACCATTCATAATGCCAACAGATCAAATATCCCAAACTAGAAATAGACTGATCTGGGTTGGAAAGTCAGATGGCTGAGTCAATGCACATGCACTATATCCAGATACAGGGCAATGTCCCTTGCATACTTGCATACTGTGTTCCTACAAGAACACCATTGTCCATTGTGCATTGTGCATTGTTCAGCTCTAATGTGTGCCATCTAGCAAGCCTGGCTTTTCACTAGGTAATAGAAATGAACAGTCATGTCAAGAATCAGACAATATCAGATCCCATCTCCAGTGCAATCTGTACCAACCTTGTCTAACAAGTCTTAACATGGACTATGGAAATCAAATCACAGAGTCGTATGTACAACTAAGGTTTGCGTGCAGCAGCTGTTAATGTAATTGTCATTGCAGGGAATCATGTTAATGCAATGTCTGGATCTCACACAAATGCTGCAAAACACCCATTTTAACTTGAACTCTGTGTCTCACTCCTTCACAGGTAACCTTGCCATTGCCACCATCGAAAGGATACCAGAGACTGTCACTCCCCCTTTGGGTGAAGGCCCCAGTGAGAAGAAAACCTTTGCATTTCTGGACACTGACAAACAACCTGGCCCATCTGGGACACCTGGTCAGTCAACGACTCTCAACCTCGCCCTGCCCACATTAACTCCAGTTAGGGCATGTAGCAGGAAACTATTATTTGACATACCGTGTGGGGTGAAGAGAGGAGGGCTCCTCCAGAAAAGCCCAACACCTAAATCTTGCCTTCAGGAGCCCAAAAGGGATGGTTTGGCTAGCCAGATTCACTTGTGAACACAATGTGAGAACAACACAAATATATAAGTGTGACATGCTATAATGTGATGGCAGGAGACATAATTCACAAACACACATTTCACTGGTAACTTACCAACCAGCCAGGGTCTGTTAGTATAGGATTGTGTTATTAGCAGTGGGACATTGCTCTTTCGCATGATGAAGGAATCATGCACTGAACCTGGATACTTGACTTGTGAGATGTACTGGTTTGCCAGACACACTATCTGAACTTTGATTGAGTGGTAGTTTTTTCCTTTTCCTATACACCTGTTCCTTTGCACTGGGAGGGACCAAGGCTACATGGGTATCATCAATGGCTCCAATCACATATCATTAAAGTCTGCCTTCACATAGGCCTAATCTACTCGGTGGGGAAACCTGATGTAGCTGTCCAGGTGTTCCAACAATGCACACAGTACATCCTTCAAACCATACTAAGCATGGGCTGAGACATCTCTACTGTTAGAACCACTGTATTCTGAAAGGATCTGGTTGCCAGGAAGTGTATCACTGAACAATGGGAGGTATGCAATATGGATTGGGGCATCAAATCTGGCTCCAACTGATTACAAAGATCCACAATGGTATGATGATTCAGACAGTATGTCTGAATAACATGTCTTTCCTCCATGGTGTGTAGGTCTACTAGTTGACAGTACACTTGTGGTCGTCTTACTCTCCTCATGGCAGGGTAACTATGTGAAAACATGTAAGCATAGTATGAGAAATACAGAATGACACATCATGTACAGCTAATTACATTCCTCACACTGAACAGCTGTACAGGACGGCTATTACATGTGACATATACAATACTGCACATAGCTATGCATCTGATTACACCCTCCTTGGTGCACATTGCTTACTATAACAATGGAATAGAACTAATGAAATCAACTATCACTGTCAATGTGTGTGAGACTAATCTGCTATACATGATTCACACTTATGGTTGGACATCATTGACATTTTCCTGACAAATAGGAACCTCTGAGTAGCTGTACATAGCTATCACCACATGTCCTCAAACAACACAGCATTTACTGCACAGATGCACAAAAACTCACCCAATCATGAGAGCAGCACTTACAGATGTACAGCACAAGAGGGGGTTAAGTTAATTAGGCAGGGTAGGAAACACTTCCATATGAAATGTGCTCAAAATGGCAGGCGCATGACCTACTATACTGGACAGGTGGAAGTGACCTAAGTCTGTCCGCGGAAGTCGTCATGGCGGTAGCCAGTCACAACCGCAGTGTAACTTGCCATTGGAAGACATTGCTGTCTTTGGCGGACTTGGCATAATGACGATGTCCACCGGCGGTGACGGTCATGTACGTGGCAGCCGTGACCGCTCACTTGACTCCTGCCACTGCTGCCAGCTAGACCTCCACAACCTAAGCTGCAGTGTACTGCCTCTGGGAGCTATCATGCCATGTCCTGCAGGTGATAGGGCCCCTGCCTTCACCCAGAAGAGCTGAAGAATGGAGGAGGTCCTCCCCCTGTATGAACAGCTATATGGTGCGCCAGAGGAGCAGGTGAGTCCAATATCATACCAAAGTGTAAAAGGTGTGGTGTTTTGATGGTGTACCATTAATGTAACCTTGTGAAGGTGTTGATGCATGCAAATGGTATATTGTGAAGGCTTGTGAGCTGAGAGGATTTGAATGTGTGCCAACTTGCTGTGACGGATGTGTACAGTCCACTCCTATTGGTATGGTTCATGTGGACATGATTTTCTCCTTTTCTCAATGTCATCCATGTAGTTCAACACCCATCAGAAGAAGGGGATTTGTTATGCCATCTCCAAGCAAGTGCGGACACTGGGAGTTCACAGTCGGCAGAGCACCCACTGTACAAAGCGGTGAGAGGACCTGAGACGCTGGGCCTGGGAGACCGCTGAGGCCCGGCTGGGAATGTCCTCCCAATGAGAGAGCGGAGCCCGTTGGACCATGACCATCCTAATAGCCTGCATTGTGGCGGTGGCCTATCCTAAGATGGATTGGCATTTGAGGGCAGCACAGCAGGCACAAGGCGGTAAGTACAAACTGAACCCATTTACTTTCTTCTTATAGTTTGGTGTATGCGGTCTCAGCATTGCTGCTGTGACAATGTTGTAGGTGCTACAGGTATGTTGACTACTGTGAATACATGATGCTCCAGTTGCCAATATACAAACAGAGATGTGGCCTTTGGATTTTGCATGGAAACATGTTGATCACCTATGTCCAGCAAAATGCATGACTCAGCTAGATGTGTGACTCTACCAGCCTTATATGTCTGTAAACTGCTGAGTCATCCTTCCCACCTGGTGTCCCCAGGTCCAATCATCCAAATGGTGTTTTATGTAGCTCTAGGATGTCAGACCGCTCCTATTTCAATGGATCTGCTCTATGTGCAAAATTGGATGTGACATACTAGTTAAAGGGCCTAGCTATCCTGTGACCTGAAACAGTTTTAGACTTCATGTGAGGCTGACATCCAAATCAGGTTAGTAGTATGGCCAATGTAGTACTGAGGTTTGAGGAAGTGTCCCCATTGTCATGTCATGTTCATGCAATGGGGTATGTGGAGTTTCAAAAAGATAGACTTCCCACAATGGGGGACTCATGTTGTCTATCAGCCCTTAACATTTCTTGGCATTACATTGACATGTGGTCAAATAACTTGTATCCCAATGCGTTTTTTGTAGAGACAGCAAGTGGCTAGGCTGTTTGACCCTTTGCCCATTTGCATTGCCCATGCTAGATATGCCAATGCCATACCTATAAGAGTGCTACATATGGTATCTGCTGATACACCAAGTCTCAATTGATACTTTGTGGCTGATCATATATCGTAAACTTACCTTATCTGATCTTCTGATCTGATGCTATTTTAACAGGTTTAGACCCTTATTTATACTCCCTTTGCATCGGATTAGCGTCTTTTTTTTAATGCTAATCCAACGCAAAACTAACACCACATTTATATTTTGACACTAGACCCGTCAAAATTTCAGAGTTTGTGTCATTTTCTAGATGCGTGAAACCGCATTGCGTCAATGAGATGCAAGGTAGGTGTTCCTGTCCCAAAAACCTCAAACACCCATGCGTCATATTTATCCAACCGGGCAAAATGACGCACGGCTGGGAAGCGGACCCAGAAAATTATGCAAATCTCGATTTGTGTCAAATTTTACGCCTGGGTCAGGGAAGGCGTTAAAATGGGGCAAACACACCACTACTTAAGGAAAACTCACACAAGCAACATAATTGCTTAGGAAAGACGACATGGAGGTGCTACTCATTTAGCATGCCAGAAGATGCAGAGCACAGGACCAACAGCAGCAGCTACCACCACACCAACGTGGACCACAAAGGCAACGGAGAACGCAGGAGACGCTATTCAGGAACAGGACAACCCTCCTGGGCCTCAGGGAACATGATATCATCCAGAGGTACAGACTCAACTGGCAAGCCATACAGCAGCTGCTGCGCCAAACTGAGCCAGAGTTAACAGCCAGCCTGCAGACACCCCACATTATTCCACCAGAGACCAAGCTGCTAGCTGTACAGCAAATGTTGGCAAGTGGCTCATTTCAAACTACTGGTACCATGGTTGCCGGGGTCTCACAGCCTTCATTTTCCACCTTCCTTCCCAAGGTACTTGATGCCATCATCTCCCTCACACCCCGCCACATCAGCTTCCCCAACACACAGCAGAAGCAGCAGGAGACCAAACAGGGGTTCTACCAAATTAATGGCTTCCCGCACGTGCTTGGTGCCATTGACTGAACACATGTCCGGATTGTGTCACCTGCTGCAACTGAGCACCTATACCACAACAGAAACCACACCCACTCCATCAATGTGCAGGCCATGATGTTCACCAAAATCATGGCAAAGTATCCTGGGAATGTACATGATTCCTTAATCTTCCGCCACAGCACCATCAATCGGCACTTCCAGGATGGACAATATAGCAATGGTCTTGTCGGTAAGTCCAGAAACCTAGTAATATTCACACAGCACCACAACCCTGTAGTACATACAAGACATACACCACTACATTGACACGTGGGCAGGAAAACACTGAGGTGTGACACTGGTAGTTATGTTTGATATCCTGACCCAATGGGATTCACACCTATGGACAAATGACGGCTGCCAATAACAATAGATGCCACTCTAGAGCCACAAGGGTTCAATTTAAAACCACACTGTGACAATGACATGGTCTTAACTGGCAGTACAACTTGGGAGATTAACCATTCAATATCACATAAGGCCACATAGTCAATCCCACACCCTTTCAAGCAATATGTCCTGTGTAAGGGGTGTGCAATGTGTGTTTGCTGCAGGGCAAACACCATGAGACACATAGCATGATGATGCTGACTCAAATACATGGAATTAGTGAGGCAGTACCAACATCCCACATTACTCCTGGGGTGACATTGACAGCTAGCAATAAGGAAGTGGACTGTGCTATGAAAACATGTTGATGTGAGACTAATGCAAAGTGCACACTGCTACACATACTGAAAGAGACAATGCCCCATCTACATAACAGATGTACAGGGAAATGGACCTTCCTACACAAAAACTTCCACCTCCACAACCAAGTTAGCAAGCTCACCTGGAGCAAGTTCAGTGGTGTAGGTGCACGGTTGCACATGAGCCAACTGGGTGAGGGAACAAAAACAGGTTTGCATAGAACTAGTCACACATGGGATAATTGTGCATTGTCAATACTGAACACCTCAGTGCTGCCAACTTAAGGAGATGTGTTGTGCATTGTCACCTAGCCAAATCATAGGGCCTCGCTTTTTCTTCATCTGCAATTACATATGTCCAATTGGATGAGATGTCCACGTCATGTAGTGCAACCATGTTACCACCATGGTGGAATCTATTTTGTGTGTGGAAGTATCATGTCACCTCCAGTGAATGCACATAAAACATCTTGCTCACTACATAACGCATGGGAGATACACACTGAACTGCAAGTTTTAAAATATACCAGAGATGTCAGGTCAATTAGCCAAACACAAGTTTTGCAAGTCAAACAACCCAATGCAGAGAGAACCTCACAGAAGCGTAGGATCCCACAAAATACCACAAACATATATGAGTCACAGACGACACAAGATAAGAACTGCCATTCAAAATGACATTCCAGGTACAAGCAACAACAAAATACCTACTCCTATTTTCTCTTTCAGCTGATCAGGATTACGGGATCCAGCCATGGATCATGACCCCATTTGCCAACCCAAGCACAGCAGCAGAGCGTGCCTATAATGAGGCACATTGGAGGACACGCACCATAGTTGAATGGACTTTTGGCATCCTGAAGTCCAGATTCAGGTGTCTGGACATCACCGGAGGCAGCCTCCTATATTGCCCAGAAATGGTCTGCAAGATCATTTTGACCTGTGCCGTCCTGCACAACATTTGTGTTAGGAGGAACATTCCCCTATATGAACCTGAACAACAACTCCCTGAAGAGGAGGAGGAGGAGGATGCCGTCCGGGAAAATGAGGGGGAACATCCTAACACAACTGCAGGAATGCGTTGCAGACAACATATAATACAATTTTTTTTCCAACAATAGTCACTATCACCATTTTGTAACAATATGGAATTAAACAGCTCACTTTATCGCTCAATCATGCTCTGTGTAATTATTCATGCATCACATGATCTCTAGGAATCATAATCAGAGTATTACCTCAGGGAACATTGCAGAAAGATATATTTGCATACTTCAGATGCCACATCACATTTGATGGGTATGAACGTACAGCAAACATCACACACAGTTTTTATGAAATACATCTTGTCTATTTCACATTTGAAGGGCAAATTCATAGGACCACAGCTATGAGACACATCCATGTTGCAAACATGTTCCATTGCAGCATATGACAACCAAATATGGCACCATCAATTATAAGGTAAAAAAGTGAATCATACATGAGGCATTGGATGTGAAATTGAAATGGTAACAGGAATGTATGACCAGACCTTTGACAGCAGTAAGTGTGACATCAGCTATCTCTGCAAGGAGCATGTGTGACAAGAAGTGCATCAAACCTCAAAATGGATAGCACGATTGCCCCAGGTATGACAAAGCAATGCTCACAACGCATGCCCTGTGCAGTCCATCCCAGGTAATAAGTACTTCCACTGCCAAGTTTTAAGTCTCTGCCTACCCTTCTGTAGGGGGCGCTGTAAATGGACTATCTGTACTCTGGGAATCATCATCTCCACTAATCCAGACTCCCATTCTGACTCCAGTGTGCTTCCCTTTTCAGTGTGGCATGTCATAGTTCTACTTCATCAGCCTTCATGGACTTCAGGTCCCAAAATGCACTGCCTGGTAGTAGGTAAGACCTGTTATTTGCTGTCCATTGCTTCCCATGGGAAAAGTCCAGTTGGACCCTTATACTGCATTCTCATCTCCACGAGAGCCTGAAGCTGCACACACCTGTGAGGGAGCTTGGGGGACAAGTGGAGCCTCAATACTGTAAATGGATAGCACGAGTGTCCCAAGTATGACAAGCAATGCTCACAAGAAATGTCCTGCGCAGTCCATCTGAGGTAATAAGTCCTGCCACTGCCATGTTTTAAGTCGCTGCCCACCCTTCTCTAGGGGGCGCGGTAAATGGAATATCTGTACCCTGGAAATTATCATCTACACTCACCCCCGTTCTGACTCCAGTGTGCTTCCCTTTTCAGTATGGCATGCCCTTGTTCTACGTCATCAGCCTGCATAGACTTAAGGTCCTATAATGCACTGCCTGGTAGTCAGTAAGACCTGCAATCTGCTGTCCATTGCTTCCCATGTGAAAAGTCCGGTTGGCCCCTTATACTGGATTTTCAACTCCAGGACTTGTGAGAGACTGAAGCTGCACACACTCTCATGCAGCCCAGCCATTTGACTCTGCCCTGCCCTTGTTGCTGCCTGGAACTGCTTAGAAGCTGCCATTTCCTCAAGCTCCTTGTTGTGCATTGGAGTACAATTATTTTGTGTTACAGAGCCCTTGATGGATTCTGTTACAGTGCTGAGTACACCTGAAACTGCTCACTGTTTTTCTGCCTTGTTTATGTTTGCTCCTGACAGAGCCTGCATCCTCCTAGCCAGACTGGTTCCAGTCTTTGTGTTAACCACAGACATTCCCTGTGGCTAAATTTGCCTCATAGTTGGTTTCCATGCCCTCCCTTTCCTCTTGGGGTATTGTGTCTGGTAAGTCTACGATCAGTCCTCAAATGTATAGAATAGTTTAATTTGTTTTCTTATTGTTTTTTGTACCGAGTCATGTTTTCCAGATGCGGATCCAGCCCCCATCCTTTGTCTAGTTTTGCATGTATTCATTAGTGCCAAACAGTGACAGTGTGCTATGGCTGTATTCCTGTATTTGGTACTGTGCCTCCAGCCCAACAAACAAGGGCTGCTAATGTGTATGTAAGGACAATACATGTTTGTGCCCTGATGGTCCAGACACAGATTCACTTCTGCCGCCACCTTTAGATGGGGCTTGCATGGTAACTAGCTGTGAGATTAATCTGCACAGAGGCACTGATGTTCTCTGTTGCTGTGGGAATTTTAGAGCACTACCTTGTGTACACATGTAGTGATGAAACCTGCCTGTTTGTCTATTACTGATCCATAACATATTTGACCACAACAAGGTTGCTCTGTCGTCACCCTTCTGTAATTTCTGCTGTACTATAGCTGCCCTATCCCCTAGTATGTGGTTAGCTGATCTTTGGCTTTAGATCAAATATGCTTTGAAGAATACTCTGTTAATTCAAGGGTTGGCTCCAAAGACTCATGACTAGACCTGCATGTAACCGTTACACCATGGAGGCCAATACTGACACCGGGTACACATGGCCACACACTTGAACTGGACACTTTTGTGTAATGAACTACAGGAAATATGTGAACACATGCAGCCTGGGCTGCTGGTCCACCACAGCCACAGGAGGAACATAGGTCATTTACATTAGTCAAACTGTGGTGTACATAACAATGTTATGATTGGATTTGAGGCTTTATGTCACAAACACTGTACTTACCTAACATGTTCAAATGCCTGACTTATGGGTAGTATACACACAAGTGACCATGAAGTAGTAGCCAACATTTCATGGGATGTGAGGGGTAACATATCTGACATAGCCCTCATCAGCCGTCCTCGATCTTTCCTGTGTATTATTTGTCATGGGAAATGTATTGTCCCTAAAGTCAAGCAAATACACACAGCAAAAGAGGCAACAGATATTACAAACACATATCATGACTGTTGTACCTCATTGATTGGTATCTGATGGTGTTACACATTTGTAACACATTCATACATGAACATTACACCAAATGCATTGCATGGCGTTCCAACAGAGGCATACAAATAGTTTTAACAGTCAATTCACACACAAAACACACAGGCCATGAATCCTTTTTTTGTAGCGTAGCCTTGCTGCCCTCTATTAATGCAACACCTGCGCAAACTTTTAAATTCCCTTTTAATATTTCAAAGTATGTGCCCCTGTTGCGTCAGTTAAGAGAGCTAATCCTGCACAATGATATGAGTATTATGGGCCACAGTAGCATGGCCTGCCTGATGTGCCCAAACACTAGAACACACACTGCAGGTCATACCATCCTATCTTTGTCTAGTTATAGGCTGAATGCATGTTAAAATTTGAAAAATGACGCAAACACAGTTTGAGTCAGAAATAATGATGCAAGTGTGTCAAAAAATGATGCAAACGCACTATATACATCAATGGGTCCCTAGTGTTAATTCCACCAGCGCACCCCAGGCATGCGGATATCCATTGAAAATGTATTGATCCATGAATGCATGGGATTTTGATGCATATGCGTCAAAAAATTTGATGCAAACTATGTAAGCGTCAAAAATGTACACGCAAGACAAAAACCGGGCCACAAATGAAACAGGAAGTGATGTAATAGGATATCCTGTTTACTGAAATGGTACAGTGGGTGTACTTTCACTTTCACTTTGCAGTCTGTCATTTTTCTAAACTGTTTGGCTGTGTTTTGGATTGTTTCTCTGTGGATTTTGTGATTTTGTCTCCTGGGTGGTCTATATTTTGTCTTTTGGTGTTTAGTAAGTGTATTTTGTATCCTGTGTAAGTGTTTTTGTGTCTTTAACTGTAGTTAAATTTATATTTGTACTGTTGGGAGTCTGTTTGTGAGTAGGATTAGCTGGGGTAGTTTGGGTCTTTCATTGGGTTAGATAAGTTTCCTTTTTCTACCTCCTTTCTCTGTTTTTCCATCTTTACTTTTGAAATACTGTTTTGTATGATGTCGGGAAGGCCACGGCTGGGTCACATGGGTGAGGAGGAGCTTGGTGCATTTGTGTGGCTGGTGTGCCACTTCCTCCCCATGATGTTGGAGGCTGGGGGCCATGTGGTATGGGGTATCACACAGAAGCAAGAAGGCTGCGGTGGGCATAGGTGCTGTTCCACCTGAGGTGGATTTTCTACACGCAATGGAATAAGCACCAGCTGAAGCATTGCTGGGCTGACCTGGTGGCCCGAGAGCAGGACCTGCTGGACCACCTGGGTGTGGTGATTGGTGGCCCTGTTGGTGAGTACTAAATTGAATAATGTGTACAGTACAATGCTCTGGAGTGACAGTAGCATTTGTTGTGACATGTTGCATGCAATGTTTGTGGGGCATGTGATAAGCAAGTTGAACAAACTGTAAGTGTACCAGGAATGTGTTGTATTACACACGGTAATACATGGTAATAATGCAATCCACAGTTTTGTAGAACCATGTCCCAACAGTATTCAGGGCCATATGTACCAAGCTCTTCATAACCTTCACTATTATCTTAGGCCCACATTTCTATTTTTTTGCCCTGCATTTGCATAATTTCTGGATGCAAAAGTAGTGCACACTTGCAACATACACTTTTTTTTGCAAATTTGCGCAGCTGTTGCATCAACAAATTAAGCAAATGCGACACAAAATAAAATAGACATCTGGGCCTAGGTTTACTGTATCCGTGTGTTTACGTCAGGACAAATATTCATTCACATGGCCAAACCCAAATGGGCCATTATGCTACCAGATTGCACTATCACAAAACAGGGTCTTTTAGTGGCATTTCGGATTAGGCGTTGAAATCCTATCATTGAGTAGCACGCCCCTACGACAGTTTTTGCTTGGGCACATTGCTGTGCTATTGCAGTAACCATCTGTTTCACATTGGTGCCAACCCATTTTTGAAATTGAAAGGGTCAGCATGGGATCCCTGCTCTTTGTGAATGCATGGTTACAAACTATTTCTGAGCATGATGTTGTGCAAGGGACTACTGGCTGCTTCCATAATACTATTTTAGTGAAGAAATAGGTTGTTAAATTACTTTCTGTACACCCCTGCTGACATTTTGCAGCATTTCTACGAAGGTAAACATCTCAGTATGAAGGCAGTCACAGACATGGTGGTCTGCTGAGCTCAGCAGGCCAGCATTCCTATGAGTGCCGCCATTCCCAAGGGGTTTTCAAATAGAGACCTACCTCATCATGATTGAAGAAGTAGGACATTTGCTACCCCATTTTTTATTTGCAAACAGTGTTATGTCGGGTGTACTACCTCTGATCACCCAACTTGCTAATTGCAAGTTGCTGAATCTTGCAATGTGTGATTCACAATACCTGGTATAGGTACACATGGCCCTGAGTGACACATTTTAGGTGTAATGACTACACCTGTGCCCATGCATTCTGTCAATGATGATCAACTAAGACACTGTCAGCATACATTATTTTGAATTTTTGGAACAGAAAAGTAGCCAATCCATTTTTAGCGCTACATTGTCATAATTTCACACACAGGATCCCTGCCATCATGTTGCCATAGGGGGCATATACAGCGTAGGGGACACTTCCAATGGGGCATATGTAACCTACATACAACACTAGCACACCTATTATGAACCACTGAAAGCACAATAATTCCTGAAAGCAAATCAACCCAAATGTCCATCATACAGTTACTCATTGCCCTTTGATGCACAAGCTACAATACCTGAGTCACTGGTATTGCAGTGCACCAGGAATGGGGCATTGCATTTGTCTCCCAATAACAAATGATGAAATAGAGTACCATCTGGAATGTATTATCCACAAAACTGTGTAGTCAGGCTTGGCACAACATGATTGTTAAGACCAGTGCATGTGTGCATATGTGTGTCTATCACTCACTGGAGTGACAGTGTCAATGCATGTTTGCTGTGGTATGTCTGTTGGAGTGTCTACATGCTTGATGTGCAGCTCTATCATATGAAATTGCACACACAGTGATTTGTTGTTCCCATGTTTGTAGAGTAAACAGACATTGACCATATATCACGCTTCCATGTTTTACTGGTGGACCAGCCCCCTACACCATAGGTGAAGTGGCTCAAATTGAGGACCCAGACGTATACACTAAGTGTGAAAATGTTTGTCCTGTGTTGTGTTTGCAGCTGTTCTGTGATTGACTCCTGTGAGTTGGACTCATTGCAAGATATGATGAGCTGGCATGTGATCTGATATGTGACTTGACAGGAGGTTGACATAGTGTTCCATGGAAGAGTTAGACATTCACTGGCAGAGAGTCATATATTGGGCGTCTAGTGCTGCGCAATAGGCATGGGCAGGTGAACAAGGTGATTTGTAGCCACATGTATGCCCACAATTGATTTGGAGGTGGCCAGTGTCATAATTTAGTCAGCAAGTCATACCCTAATTCACACAAAACAGTGATGCATCAGTTTTACACACAAACCTGTGCATCCCTGTAATGTAATGAACATGTAGGACTGTATGGATGACTGACCCTCAGCATCTAGCCCCACATGTTGTACTCCATTTACATGGCACTTAAGTGATATGTTATCGGTGTGCATGCAGGTCAAGGCCAGATGTGTGCTTGCATCAATGTGGTTGATTTAGGAAATGGGTCAGTGAGATCTGATGTTGATGGTTGTCCACAAATCGAAACATGAATGTAGATGTGATTGACCAATGGTTGACTCACTCCTAGTTGGCAGGCCTCCTTACCTGTGTCACACTGACTAAATCCATGTACAGCTGGACAAAGCTTCGTAGTTGTCCTTGACGTTTGAAAAATGTATTGCATGCTGTTTTGCTTTCACTAATGACCAAGCTGAAAACAATCTCTGGAATGCACTTCTTAGTTTAATGAAGACATTTATTATAACTTCTTCCTGAGAGAGGAGATTAGTAGGTTGGAGGCACACATTTAAAAATAGTCAGCAATGAAAGAAAAATATATCAAAGTGATTCTCAATTGCAATGTACACAGCAGATATATGTGATTATATTATAGCATAACTTCAAAGCAAAGAATAAAAGTCACATTTCATCACCATAGGGCCTATCCTTGCTCGTCATCTTTCTCATGCCTGCAAGTTGATGACTCCTGTTCAACTGCGAGAAAGAGATTTTCCACCCGTACAGGAAAGGTCAGGCAGCTGACGTCTGTTCCTGACTGAAGTCTCAGAAAATTCCCCTCGCTGCTGCCCAAGGACACCTTTTATCCCTTCCCCCTAATAGTCAAAACATGCTGGCTACTGTAGGTCAGAATTGGAAGAAACAAGCGTCAAAGGTTGGCCAAGTCTTCAAAGCCTGTTCTTTCCAAGGCTGACTATAGAAAAACACAAAATATGCACTTCCTTATCATGATTAGTGTTCGGTGAGAGAATCTACGAAAAACACAGCTTGGTTTACCATGTGGAAAAACACAGCTCATCTGCGATGTCTCAACTGCAATGTCTAACTCCATGATAAAGTCAATAGGCAGCTAAACTGAATACAAAATGTCTAATGCCACATTAAAGCCAATAGGCAGCTAAACTGAATATAGGATGTAATGTCTAATGCCATGTTAAAGCCAATAGGCAGCTAAACCGAACACAAAATGTAATGTGCTACTGGTGAACATTGAACAACTAATATGCACAGTGGTAAAACACAAAGTCAGTGGTCAAACATACTTATTTTCACTACACATGCCCATCCCCCGTGAGGCACAGGGTTAGGGGGAGAAAATATATGTAGCTAGGTGTGATGGTCACAGTGTAGATGACAGACATGTAAATCAAACATGCTTGTGTGCCAAACTACAATGACCCCTTATGATTACCAACTGCATGCCATCCTGCCAGTTCCATATACAAATCCCAGGTCTTGTGTGCCTTGAAGTTGATCCAGAAGATAGGGATTAGTTGGCCTGGCACATGTTGAGTTCTTGTAACATTTGTAATGTGACTAATAGCATTGTATACATGCAGAGATAAGTTGATTTGGTACACACCTTGTTGTGCATTGCTGTGCAGTTAGATGGGTAGGCTGTGTTGGCATGTCTTTCCTCAGGGACATTCTATCATCTGTACTGTGATTTGGACTGCATGTGCTATTTGTGAGGAAGTGTTAGATTATCATCTGTACATGTATTACACAATGATGACACTAATGTTTGCCTGTCTCTTTTTTACAGCTGCACACATGAATGCCCAGGAAATTCATGAATTTCAGAGGGGGCAGTGTGGTACAGGCACATCCTCGATGTGGAGGCTGGGTACCGCATGATGGGAAGGCTGTATCGGCAAGAAAGAGCCACAGGTGCATGGAGGGCTTTTAGCCACGGGGGGCCCGCATTGGACACAACAGCCACCACCACACTGACTGCAGCCACAGTGGACACTGGGATATCTGCCACTCCAGCTGGACCCTCAACATCAGCAGCACAAGGCACAACTGCTGCACCATCTGTACCACCACCTCCAACCATGGCACCAGCACCTGCACCATTGAGTGCAACACAAACCACCACAGCAGGTGCTATGGACTTGGCAGCATTGCACCACCTCCAATGGGACATGCAACGGATGATGAGGCGCATGCACAATCTCCAGCAAGAGGTGCCCTGCAACAGCAGGAGACTGAGGTCCATAAAAAAATCCTGAGGATGGCAAACCTTTGAGTACATTGTTCCTCACCCCTAATTCCGTTCCTTCCCTCCTCCTTCCTCATACTTTTTTTAGTGGGTTTAGTAGTAGGTTAGAGTAGGATATTAGTTTAGGTAGGATAAGTGGCTTGAGGGGTGGGGGTGTTATATTATTACATGTTGGTTTGTGGGTGGGTGGGTGGGGGTTGATGTTGGGGTCCATGTGTATTCCAAAAAAAATATATATATTTTTATTATATATATATATATATATATATATATTAAAAAAATACCAACAAATATATATTTGTTTAGGATTAGTTAGTATGTGTTTAGGTTAGTATATGTTGTCCTACACGTGTCCCGTCAAGTAAGGGGGTTGGGGGGGGCTGATGTTTAGAGTGTTTAGTTACATGTGGTAAGTACTTTTAGGGCCAGTTGTGGGTAATGTATAGTTAGGATAGGTTAGGTTAGTATAGGTGTTTGACATAGTTTAAGTTTCCTTTCATACATATATAATAACGTTTTATGTACTCCTTTACGGTATGTGTCATATGCTTGGGGATCTGGGCATTTGCATGAGTGTGCAGTATCAAATTTGTGTTTGCCTGTGTGTTCCATCCTGCATCCACATCCCATTCTTGACATGGTTATTCCCACTTCCAAATGAGCTGTCACATTGGCAGCTACAACAAAGCTACATATCTATGCACCTGCCATCCATTGAACCCAACACTCAAGGTGACTATGGTTCCCATGTATTGTAGAGGTAGGTGTGATTTTAAAGCTGTCATCGTTTGGGTCCTGTGTTTAAATTTTGGGCACTGTGGGACGTCTGCCTGCAGCATGATGTTCATGGTAACCCTAATAAACTGAATGGTGTCATAATCTTATGAAGTTCAGTATACATATATCACAGCTATGATTTTTTACATTTTACTCCCAGGTGACGTTTTTATCCAAACATTCGTACACATCCATCCCTGCTGTATGGTGTGGGTATGGGATTTAAGTTTAGAGTCATATACCACATACACAATGATTGTCTTGTAGGGGATGTGGGCAGCATTGAGTTTCATCTCGTTTGCGCCTACTTACGTCTTAACAGATCTCTTGGCACTTCTTCAGGACTGTCAACAATCTTCTCCAATCAAAAAAAAGGATCAATTAACATTATCGTACAGGTATCTAATGGTGAGACTCTACTCACTCAGTTATTCACTGAACTCCTGCACGTCTCCCAAACTACCCAGTCTGGAGGCAAGGTATCTCCTAAATGAGGGCACCTCGACAATTTGCCATATTTCACGAATGGAACCTCCGAGTCAGTTTCTCGGCTATCGCTGTGATGTTCTGTAGATGTATCATGTGTGCTAGGTAGCCCCCAATTGCAGTACATGGAGTTGTTGTGTATTTGACAATGGGGGTCATTCTAACCCTGGCGGTCAACGACCGCCAGGGCTAAAATGACGGGAGCACCGCCAACAGGCTGGCGGTGCTCCAATGGGCATTCTGACCGCGGCGGTACAGCCGCGGTCAGAAACGGGAAACCGGCGGGACCGCTGCCCTGGGGAATCCTCCATGGCGGCGCTGCAGGCAGCGCCGCCATGGGGATTCCGACCCCCTTACCGCCAGCCTGGTTCTGGCGGTTTTGACCGCCAGAACCTGGCTGGCGGTAATGGGTGTCGTGGGGCCCCACTAAGATTTTCAGTGTCTGCATAGCAGACACTGAAAATCGCGACGGGTGCAACTGCACCCTTCCCACTCCGCCGGCTCCATTCGGAGCCGGCATCCTCGTGGGAAGGGGTTTCCCGCTGGGCGGGCGGGCGGCCTTGTGGCGGTCGCCCGCCCGCCCAGCGGGAAACTCAGAATAACCGCGGCGGTCTTTTGACCGCGCAGCGGTATTCTGGCGGTTCCCGTTTGGCTGGCGGCGCCTGCCGCCAGCCAAACTTGGAATCACCCCCAATGTCTTGAATAGTGACTGCAGAAAATCCTGTAAAATATTTTACTAGTATTTACATAGCTGTATGGGATTGCCACATGTTGTGTATTAATCAGAGAATGTTGCCATTGTGTGAATTATGTACAGAATGATCATCTAGACATGTGATTGAAAGGACTTTCCTTTCATGGAACATGACTTTTTTGATGGACTGGGTAGGTGTGGGGTTGGAGTAGGCATGATATTGTATTATCTGTCCCCTGCTTTTCCTTAGACTGATAAGATGATGTACAGTGATGATCTGTATGGGGAGGACATCTTTGCTCTAGGCAGGCCATGACGAACATGATGCTTTAGAGTTACAGGTGTTTTGATGAGATGGTCAAGTACCGCTCAAATAGTTGGCTTATGATTTTGGTGAGACAGATGACAAATGGGGTAGTTGGAAGTATCATATTTTGACAGAATGTACGCTCAGAAGGGTTTTTAACTTGCACTTTCCTAACCGGAGATGTATACCTACTGTTGTGCATGTTGTACTGTGTATGTATGAAGAATGTGGTGACTCTATCTCTCTCCCTCCCACTCTCTCTGCTTGTGTGCATCATCATCGTCATGTGAAGAAGACGGGAACAGGCAAGTGGAGAAGCTGCTGGCCACGGGACCCAGAGTGCTGAGACCACCGACAGTGAAGGACCCAGTGGGCCAGTAGGTGAGGGGAGTGCCACGGGGGAGACAGCATTGATGTCACCATCCTTGGAATCCTCCTCCAGGGAAATTCCCTGGTTGTGGCTGACCCATCTGGGACCACCCCAGCACCATCATTGTCCACCACCCCCCATTCTAACACTGCCCTTCCTGTAGTTCCCCACCCAGTTGACTGTGTCTGCTCACCCAAGAGGGTGGGCATCTCCTTTGCCGCAGGCACCTCTGCCCTTGTCAGCCCTGCTGCCCTAAGTGCGGAGGCTATTGACCTCCTGAGGTCTATCTCTGTGCGTCAATCGAGCATTGTGAATGCCATCCAGGGACTTGCACCTCAAGTCCATCAGAGTAATGCGTACCTGGAGGGCATTCACAGTGCACTGTTTGGCCTATAGAGATCCTTTCAGGTTCTGGCCTCAACACTGATGGCAGTCAGCCACTCTTTAACTTCCGTGCCCCCTACACCATCCTCTTCCCAATCCCAAACCTCTCTTTTCTGGCCCAACCAAAGCACACAGACAGACAAGCATGCATGCATCTCAACATCCAAGGGCAGCGCAGACAAACATAAGCACCACAAGACACACACCACTGGTATGCACATAAGCAACATACACCTGCGGACACAACAGTCACAACCTGCCCTGACACCCCCACCACCCCAAGCATCACAGACACAACATCTGACGTACCTTGAGACACCACACCAACAATCACAAATCCAGCCACTGCACCTGTTTTACCCACAGACGTCACAACAGCAGACCCTCAGACATCCACCCCAGTCATCACATCCGCATTTACCACATCCATAGACACGCCTACATGCAGCACATCCACCAAACCTGCAGTCACCACCCCAACTGACTGTCACTCATCCAACACTGCATCTCCCAGCACCTCCATCCTCCCTCCTCCCAAGACACATAAATGTCCACACTCACCCACCCAACAGACACCCACCACCCACAAGCATACCTCACAAAAACATGCAGCCAAGACACCCACAACAACACCTCAGACAACCACTCGCTCTCCCTCCTCACCCAAACCCTTTTGGCATGACTGTCCCTATGTGTCAAAGAAAGCTTTCCTCTCAGAGTTTGCTCTTTCCCCTACTCCTCTCCCACTCTGTGATACTCCTAAATGTTTTATGTCCCTCCCCAAATCCAGTCCTTCCCCCTCCAAGACCTCCCCTGCCTCCCTGCAAGTACCCATGTCCACCACTGCCAAGAAGTCAACCCCTCAAAGAGTACCCAACCCTCCCCTAATTCTCAACCTAATCCCCCCTCCCAATCCAAAACCAAAAGGTCCCCCAATGCAAAGCTCAATCCCCCATCCCTGAGGTACCTGCATGCCCCCCTGTGGAGGTTACATGGTAGTCAGGAGTTGGGGGGCACACACATATGCTTTGTGTGCATGTTGCACAATATTTTCTAAGTCTGGCATCTGGCTTTGGACATTTTAACAATATTTAAACTATTATTATATATTTGGACCAACCTGTTGTTGGTTTCAACAGTACATCTTTGTCCTGCATTTCTTTTCTTATGGCAAATTTGGTCTTGGCTGGCATTGTTTGTGTGTGAGCATTTGTGTGTCAGTGGTGGTTGTGCTGCCTGTTTTGTCTTGGCAACATATGTGGTTGTGTGCAGAGTATTTGTCCCCGACTGATGGGTGTGTTTTGTGTGATGGACATGTGTATGTTGGGGACATGTTGTTGTGATGGTATTGAGTGGTGTTTGTGCTGACGTGGTAGTTGCAGTCTTGTGTGCCTTTGTGTGGTTGGACTGTGTGCCTGAGTGTGTGTGTGGAGAATGCTATGCCAGATATATTGTGATGTGTGTTTGCAGAGTATGCCATGTGTTGCATTGTATAGTTGTGTGATCATGTCTGTTTGTTCCCTGGTGGCGGTACATAGTGTTGTATGTATGCTTTGTCAAGGGGTAGTGTCTATTATGTGTGCTTGCCAATGCTCTGCTGGTGTTGCAATTGTGGTGTAGTAGTGTCATTTGGTGGTGTTGTGTGCTGTTGTGTGTGATTGTGCCAGTGCTGTGTATTTGGGGGGTGGTGTGTGTTTTTGAGGTGTGTGTGTGTGTGTGTGATGGCCGTTATGTATGTACTATGTATGTGTGGGTGTGTATGTGGCTGTGTGTGAGTGAGTGTGTCAGTGTGAGGTTACATGTGTGTGTCGCCCTCCCCACCCGTTCCCAATTTGTATGTTGTGTGAGCATAGGTACATTGACACTTACAGTGACAGGTAAGTGTGTATACTCATGGTTGCTCTTGTTGTCATCTTCACTGGTTCTGAAGTCGTTGGGCGAGAAGGAGCAGCTGGAAGACTCCTAGTTCTGGTTCGAAGGCGGCTCCAGACGAGTATAGCTTCCTGAATGTGAGTGCCTCCATTTATACAGTTGACTTCTGCCTGGGTTTCCATGGTGGTGCGACTGCGGCGGAAACCTTTGCGGTGTGCAGCCTCATAATCTGTCCAGAAGAAACATGTCTCCACTGGCCTCCATGTGGCTACCCTTGCCCGTGGAAGCCTTTCCGCACTGGTGGTGCCAGCGGTGGTTTGGCTTTATTCTGTGGCTGTTGGCAGTACGGCCGCCAATGCCAAAATGGCGGTCGTAAGACCATCAAACTCATAATGAGGCCCATTGTCTATGCTCTTGGTTTTTATTCTGTAGTTTTTAAGGCATCTTCTAACATTCACCTCAGTTTGTTAAATGATCAACATATGTGCAAAAAGCAGTTCCTTTGCTCACCCTGTCTCTTTCATGCGCCAGAGACTGCAAAATACAACTGACTGCTCAGTGCTTAATTTGTAAAATGAATAAATAAGTGCAGTGCCTCAATGTTTTTCTGTTGAAGAATGCTGGGGGTGCTGAATACCAAGGTTACCTAGTCTTGCACCGCCTTACACTTCCAGTTTCTCACTTGCTGTCTCTTTATCTCACTATTACTGTTTCCTGTATCAATCTTGCTCCTTTTATTTGCCCTTTCTACCTTTCTCTCTCTTGCGCTTGGTCAAAATCTGATGATAAAAATAAGGCCCTGTCTCCTAAACAGAATGAAAGTGCACACCATAATATTAAGCACTGAGTCTGCCTATTTTTAGTAGTAGAGAAGCAGGGATGCCATTGGCCCTGGTGCAAGCGAGGAAAATGGCAGGGTTCAATGAACAATTCAGGGATCTGGGCCGCGGTGCCAGAGCCCTAGAGTTTTGCTTAAATATATTAATATAGTGTTTGTCAGTCCTTAATACAAATTTGCAATTTGGACATTCTGTCTCAATTTTCATCCAATCTACTCACTTCTGTTTATTTCATAAAATCCAACTTCATGGCATGGGTAATTGTAGCATTTCCTTCTTATCTTTTAACAGAGTGTAATACATTGTACTAGATCAGCCTTCCTCAGCTAAGAATACTTTTGCAAAAGATTACACATTTGTGACTATTCTTGTTTGAAATTATTTGGTAACATGGCAGCATCTTCTTTTCAGAAACCCTAATAATTGTTTACAAACTTCAACTGATATCATTGTGCACTAATGAACCATACAGTAATTTATAAATATTTTATATATAATTATTTACACAATCAATTAAACAACACAAAGCTATATCATGAAGAGCTATAAACTGGACAACAACATTTAAATTCGAATTACAAAAATATGTAATTATTGAAACTTTAAATAGACAATAAATTCCAATGTCATGAAAAGCACAAGAAATCAAAAATGGATAATTTAGTACATTCAACATGCTCACTGCTTCCAAGCCCTTGATAAAAACTGAACACTTGCATGTACAATACCTGTTCTTCCGTAGAACAAAAGACACTCGTGGTATTATGGATAGTGCAGGCTCCTTTGTAATAGAAAGTGGCAATAGTCAGGCCACCTCCTCCATTACTGAAGTTTAAAGATCATTAAGATTATTCTGATTAACCATGGACGTTTTTATCTTATGGTTCTTTAAGAATCCCACCTCAGAAACTTTCCTTAGGATGCCTGAATAGGAGGTCCCACAAAGTTCAGCACAAAAACAGGAATGTGTTTGTTTTCTGGAGTGTATCTAAGAAAATACTAGTTTTGGTCCTCACAATTACAATAGTGGTCCCCAGGGGAGCTTGCACAAATTGACCTCAGCAACCGTGAGGTCTGAGATTACAAAAAATATATATCTTCACTGCATATGACTATGTTGCTGTTGGACTGGCCTTCTATAGCTTGAAAGCATCTATTAAAGCCATATTGCCGAATTTATAAGTAGAGGAAAATTCACAGATTTTGTCATTTATGTAAATTTAGCAAGCTGGCGCAGGACCGAGCAAGAGTAGACAAATATGAACCATTCAAACCCCTTTATCATATTTGTCTGTGTGCATGAAGTCCTCTTTTCTTACTACTCACTGACAAGATTCAAGAACATTTTTTAGCTTCGTATATTCTGAATTTGCTTGCTACACAAGACCTCAACGGCATAGTAACTCTAGAAGTGCACTCTTTGCTCACAAACTAGTGCAATACAGTGGCTTTCTAATCATCCTTTGGGAGTTAAAAGCACCATGTTTTTGGTAAAGAAAAAGATATTTAAAAAATGGGTCTGTGATAAATCTCAACCTTACAAACTTTTTGCTGTGTATTATCGCTTCAAAATGATTCTCTGCTACAAAGAGACTGGATGACTCATCTGTGTCTCCAAAATGCATATGTGACAGTTCCTGTATACAGCGGCTATAGAACATTTCTTTAGTTCTTTAGTTTCAGTGGAACAACCCAACGTGTCTCCCATTAAGTCTCTCTTTAGCCCCTTGGTGCTTTACAAAGCTCATGAAACTTGTGGTGGTAGCTTTGAGAACTCAAAACAAAAAACTCATGGTATATGTAGCTGACATTTTGTTCATTGTCCAGAATCAACTTTCTTTCAAGCATCAGATCTCTGTAGCTTTGGGTTCCAGGTTTTGTTACTAAGTAGGAGAAGTCCATTGTACACCCTTACAGGCAGAATTCTTGAGTTTCCATGTAGATGCAGACTAGTCTCTTATCATTTACTAAAAGCTAAGGAAACAGCCATTTCAATCGAAATAAAGGTGGTGTTACGCAAGTCCATTATTTCCTAAGGATCATAAGTACGAATATTGAGCCTCTTGTCGTCATCAATCCTAACAGTATTCTCAGTTCATCTTGCTTACTAAGCACTTCAAAGACTAAAAATTGAAAATGTTCAAAAAAGTTTTTTTTACCCAGACAATATTCCTCTACATCAGGAGTCCCTCACAGGGTTCTGGTAATGGTTAGATCATGTTGAGACTTAGAGCAGAATAGCTATCTATGCTTCTCACGCAGATCTAATATTAGTATCAAAAGCAAGCCAAACAAGCTGGGGAACAAACTGTGGACAATTCTCAGCTAGCAGTGCATGGTCCAGCAAAGAATCATTTCTGCATATATTTGCTTAAAATTGCTTGTCAGTTCCTTTGCCATCCAGCTTTCACAAAAGGCAGATGTCAGATATAGCAAGTAAATAACAGGAAAAAAATCCGTTTTTGACAGAGCTGGCAAAAGGGTTTTGGAAGTTCTCTCTGATGCAAAATCCAGGCAGGGTATTTTCCTAGAGATCTTAATACAATGGCAGATTAAAACTCAATACACCTTCAAGATTTCAGGGATTGGTGCCTTCACCCTTCCATGTTAGGGAAACCTTTTGTAAACTGGAGTCCCTTAACAGTTGATCTTTTTGTCTCTCACTTGAATACTCATTTCCAATTTTTACAGCTAGAGACTGGTCTTGTTGGCTTTCACAAAAAATGTTTTTGTTTTTTTCTGGCAGGATTGCCCTTTACACATTAATTATGCACTTCCTCCCTTCCTAATTATATCTAGAGTTCTATCTCTTGCTTAACATGAAGAGGCAGATTTGGTTCTGATCACACCACTTTAGCACTCAAATTAGTTTCCAACTTTGTTGGAACAAACATCTGACTATCCAATTCTCTTTCCACCTTTCACCAGTCAGCCGCAAATGCTGAGGGACGTTTCCACAACCTTATTCTTAATTACTCCACAATACTAACAGCTTGGAAAAAATCAGAACAGCCATGAGGACTCTGGCTTTACTTCTGCAGCTGCAGACGCTGATGTCATTTAGAGATCTTGGTCCCCTAGTTTTTCAAGGGCCTACCAATCAGTGTGGTTATTGTGGGTTGATAGGTGCTCGAAAGAATCTGCAGATCCACTTTCTGCAATTGTACTCTTATTAGTAAGAGTTGGTATTGGTTGCTCATTGGTTACCTATTGGTATTATTACACTGCTTGCAAACATCCTGGGCAATGATCTTTACTATTATTGGCTTTCCTCAATTATCACTGTCATTTTTTCTCATTGAACTAAGGAGACTGTATAAATACATGAGTGTCTTTATATTAGAAAATACATGTTCCCACTGCTTCATATACAAGCAGAGAAATCCCTTTTTGTATCACAGTACTCTCCTATTATCCCTGCCACAGGTTCTGCTGCTCCTCCCGAAAACACTACAAAACGTCAGGGGTAAGAAATTCCAGCAATAGTCGAAAAGGGGAATGTGGAGATGGGTGCAGGACAAAAGGAATAATGGGAGAGTATTAGCTGAAGCCCTGACGCTTGAAAAAGAAATGACACGAATTCCACCATGGATAGCACCGACAGTATGTGCGTAGGTGAAGATCCCGTGGTGAGAAGTCTTAGAACCTTATCCGACGATATTTTATGGCAAGATCATGTTCACTGAATATCCAAATCCCAAGGAAGCTAGAATATTTCTTGATATGCGTTTCCCTGCATTGATACATTCAGGTAAGTTATATTTTTGAATTGAAAAGCGGTAGTGTAACTGAATTAAAATGATGAGTTTATTGGTATAAAAGTGGTCCTTCATGAACAAGCCATGCAATCGAATTACCTCAAATAACCGTAGGTGAATGTGGTTTTAATTTCAGTCACAGTTAATACTGTATTTGTTTTAATAATGCCAACTTTACAAATGAATTTATATAATTCCTGTGTGAGTGAATTGCCAATTTCTGTACTGTGGTTGTACTGTGATAGCCTCGCCATTACTGCAACTCCCACATGTCCCAAATTGTTTCCGCTGCAGTGACAAGGTATTTGTGAACTCCTGACAGTTTATTTACAATGGTTCTTTCCAAAACGCTCATCTCAGGGGGAGCAGTTTCTCCTTTGGATTGTGAGTTTAATGCATCGCGGTTTAAGTGAATATACTAAACATTCAGTAACCTCGTCCAATCTGTGCTAAACCTTCGCTTCCTTTACATGAATCTGTTTAGCATACACTCTCCGGCAGCTCGGGGGAATCACTTTTCATGTACCTCCCCATATCCAGGGACTTTCCAAGAGCTTTCGTATGTATGATAACAAACATCAGGTCCATTATCTGAGCTGTTTGTTTCTGCGAGAACGCCGCGAAATGATTTACAAATGCAATCAGCCACAAAAGCTTCCATAAAAAGCCACTTTTGTTCTTGAACTACAGAATTTTACAGGAGACCATAAATTTGTCAAACAAAGCTAATGTGCCTCGCCCTTGTTTATTTCCTTTTTTGAGCCACATACACAATGCATAACACAGCTTCCAAAGTTCCAGTGACACAAACATAATGGTGTAATAGTACCCATTTTATTAGCCCTATGTTTCCATCAAATCTGTTATGTTTTATTTCTGATGAAGGCTTTGCCACTGTTATTAGAAGTTACATCATCGAGTGATTTGGTTAGCTTTTAGGGCATCAAACTGTTGGTGCCTTTGATGAAGCAGAAAATGAAGGTTTTACATTTATTAGCGCATAAACGTAGAGTGAAATAATCATGTGTGACTTTAACCGAATTAATAAAGATTGTACGGGGACAAAATGTGCCCTCAGAGTAGTTTGCCAACATTTATAAGCGTGCTTTATATAACGTGATGTACTAGAATTGCACTAATCCGACATAATCATAAACGTGTGCTACGATAGCGGAGGCTTTGGCCTAGTTGCCTGGTCTCACGGTTTAGATGCTCGTATTTTTCCAATGTGCTAATAAACGTGTATTTCTGCTTGAAGCTGTACTTTTCCACTGAGATCGTTCACATGCTTATCTTAAAGTTTCGTGCCAGCTTGGCATTTTTCTCTTTACTCCAAGGTCAATCTGCAGGTGCGGACAATGGAGGCTCTGAAAGTGAGCTAATTGGTATAAAATGTTGCAACTTGCGTACCCATCTCCAAGGATAATGTATGCTTAAGTAAAAGCTTGAGAACTGTTGTTTTTGATTGGACAATTTGAAGCTAACCTATGAACCCTCCAATGGAAGACCCTACTGGATTTGAACTGTTGTCTATTTAAACCAGGTGCACGAGAAGAAAGTAGCTTTTTTTCCCAGCCATTGCAGCCATGACCAGCTCGATACTCGCCATTTTGTAGACTTTGCAGCTATTATGGCCCATTTTGCTGCGACGCCATTTTGAAAGAGACTTTGATGCTTTCTCTAATCGAGAGAAAGAGACTTTAAATGATTCTTACCCTAGAGACTTTAACTTTGACTTGTCCCCTTGCATGAAGTAGTAGTTTTACCTTGCCGCCGTGAGGCAATTGCCCCGTCCACCTTGCCCCTTTGCCCCGGCCCATGCCGGTCGAAACGGTACCCATGCTGATCGAGAAACGGTACCTGCGAGACGAAGACTTCCTTGTATGCTGACCGTAATTGGTAAATATGAAAGGAAATTGTACAATTGCATTGTGTTTCTTTTAGGTAACCAACTGCTGATTTTTTTACAAGATCCCTAGTTAGGAGTTTTTTCTAAATTTATGTTGCTAAATTGTTTTTGCATGAAGTCCCACATGCCGATGCTAATTTGAGGTTAGACGAGGATTCCTTTTGTTGCACGATGCAATTTGAGACCTTGTTATGCTGACTAAATGTATGCAATTAGTTCATTACAGATTATCGTATTAGTGATTTGCATTGCTATTATCGAATGCCTTGTGATTCAAATGCTGCATAGATTGCACCTGTTCCGCCGTTATGGACAGCTATTAATGTTCATTTACGTATATCATTTGGTGTTGAGACACATCTATATCGTGCTAGCTTTGTTAATATAGGGAAATAAATTTACTAACTTTGAATAAACTGGTGTGGTTATTCCTGACTGAAAGGTCAGGGTTCGCCGAAATGTATTCTGGATTAATTGTTAAGTGTTATGTCGATCAAGGTATTGCTTATGTTCGTTATTGATTATTGATTTAATGAAATTGATTGATTAAGAGTGCGGAGAGTCCCACTTAGCCAAAAGATTCATCGGCCTAAAGAGCGTCCGAATACAGGTAAATTATTACTACGGACCGCTCTATCACCTTTGATCCTGTGGCTGGGGTTTCATTAGAATCTACTAATATCTGCCTCTCCCTTTGGGTTCAAATAGAACATTTAGATCACTGGCCTGGTACAGCGGTATTAATACACCAACCATGTATATATAATGTTATTTGACATAATCATATGCGCGTCTACTCCTGATTATACTTAAATGTGTGCGATTATTTCTGTTGGTTTAATGTGTGCCTCTTTTCTTTCTAAGAAAACATATGGGACTTCACCAATCACATGAACCGAAGATCACTGATGTATAGCTTTACTGAAACATGAGGGTCAATTGGAATACAATTTTTACATTGATTTGTACTAGTTTAGAAATAGTCTCATTTTATGAAAGGCCAGCTCGAATTTAATGTTCTTCACTCGCTACTGCTTTATTAAATATGAAGTACTTTCTAGAAAACTTTTATAATGCTCTTGAGGTCAAGGAGAAAAAAGCACAAATATTTTTAATTCGCAACGGAACAAATAAAAGTCATGTTCAAGTATGTCACAGCTTTAGGGCCTTGTAGTAAAACATGTGTTGGAAGGGCGAATAAAGTTCCATTGTTATAGGAGTCAATCCCCGTTTGTATGGCAGAACATGTGCTGAGTCAAACCAAACCTTGTGGAGGCAGAGAATGGTGAACATCTGAGAGATGATCTTTGTTGACGCCTTAGCTTGTACCATCTGAATAATCTAAAGGATAACTTTGCTGACAATAGTCTGAGGCCTGTAAACTCTCAGTAAAGTGAATGAAAACTGTTGTCGAAGACCCGAGCCTTCAAGATTTGTCTAATCCAGACAGATTTGCTCCCTGATGCCTCTGTCTGTAAGTGTTCTGTAAGAAGGAAGATGCCACTGCTGCCAGAAGTGTTAATGTGCAAGATCTGTATCACCTGGAAAGTAACTATGCTGTGTGATGCCTGGGTTTGTAAGAGATCTGTAGTCTCAGGAGCCTGAGTATCAGCTCTCACCATTTTCCACCTTTGTAATTATATCTGCGCCTATCTTTCACACTTCTTCAGCTATCACACTGCCAAAACTTGCATCCTGGAACACGATAAGTGCACATTGGTGGTCATCACCCACAACACGGAAACAGTTCTCACACAAGGTCAAAGCAAAGACAACACACCTCCAACCACACACCCTATTAGGTGTAGTGTGCTCCCCATGTAGGCATGCGCTTCAGTACCCCACAAATCAGAAGTAAGCTCTATGTAAAAATGGCAATACAATACAATAAACCAGCTCCTCCTCAGTAAACTGATGTTGTATTTTACAAACAGAATGTGCAAGCTTCCGCCTCTGACTCAAAACTTTTACTGTCCAAAGGTGTATTCAAATCATGCATTTCAATGAAGAGCCAGGCTCAATCCTGTGTCTTTGTCTCTGCTTACCGAAACCACATAGAGTTTTAAATTAAAAAAAACGTATAAAAAAACCTTCAACCTTATCACATCCCTCCTCTGTGAGTCTTCCTAAACTTTTCTGACTACTAGGAACTCCCAAACATACTTTTCAAACTACTTTTTTCCCCACCAGCTAATTAACTGACACACATATCCACTATTACCAAAACTAATCTACACGGGGGAAAAACATCACAAATTACTAATATACTAATTACTGAAGTCTAATCTTGGGTTCTGCAGTGGCGTTCTTGTGAGTTTTGTGGCGGAGCTTTTTTACCTTCAAAAGGACTCGGTAGAAGCTCTTAGAGCGAATGCAATGAAAGTTTGATTTAGAATGTTGAGCTGACAGTTACACGCAGAATAATGAAGATATACATTATTCAGCTCTGTGATGTAGTCATTGGTGGGTACCCAGGCTGGGGAGGATGCTACAACTGGTCACGAGATAAAGGATAAGTAACCCAAAGAACAAACGTGCTCTACCAGAGAGTTTGCATGGTCCAAGCAAACTGCTTGTGCGTGCCATGTGTGTTACTGTTGAAGTACAGAATCAACGCTTCATGCATGTGGAGTTAAAGCTCAACTCCAGCAACTGTGAAGCAGTTGAAGACAACAAAAGCATTTTAAAGAATCTGTATGTCATTGGCTGAGAATCTAATGGTCAGGCCATATATAAATGTACAGCGCTGCCACATAAGATAAAATTGTACACTATACGGAGTGTTAACGCTGAAGGCAGAAATAACCAGGTTTACAAATTGTTGTCAAAGAAAATCATAGCTTGCCAAATAATGCTGCCAACAGAAAAGTTGCAAGGCAGAGATCAATCAGGGTTCAGGAAGAGCAAACTAAAGAGAGTCATCGTACAGCAGCACTTGGTGAAAGGAATCAAGGGGAAGTGCCCAGGATTGTGCTTACAGACCCAAAGTGGTTGGTCCACAAATTTGCCAAGTGGAGCTCAGAACAACTTCATTGGTCTTCAAAGAATAAAGATCAAAAAACAACTTTCAGAATAGTGAAATTTTTCAGATGGCAACTAAGAAAGAAGCAACAATTACAAGTGATGTTAAAGGCGACCCTGAGGTCAACACTTTAAATGACCATAGAGAAGGTTTGCATAAACATGATCACCAAACAGCATCAGAGAGCATGCTACTCTCAACGTCACTAAGTTCCACACTGGACTACAATGCTGCCACCTTCCTGAAACCATCACCGCCTTTCGATACTGCCAATAATCCTTGGATATAGACATTTGATGTTTTCACTATTGCACTTGAAGAAACTGATAACAGAAAGATTATCAAGTATCTCAAAAATCTTGCTGGTGATAGTGTGAAAGAGGTCATAAAGGAAATGCTGAAAACTGATAAAGAAGTCACATACCATGAGAGATACATTTTCAGTCAAGAATGCCAAAAGGTTGGTAAAACCATAAATGAATTTGTGGAGAAACTCAAAACATTCATCAAATACTGTAAGTTCAATGAATTTCATGATGAAGAAGCTATGCATCTTAGAGTTATTGATGGATGCTTGTCAGATTCATTCAGGCAACGAATCCAGAGAGAAACTCTTAGTCTGGAGTGAATGTTAATGGATGCCCAAGATGAAGAGCATGTTGAAAGACAAGCTGCTGACATGAAGGCTAGAGGTGCCCAGAGTGAATCAGTCATGAGTGTGAAAAGCAAGCCAAAGCAAAAGACTGAAGGACACAAAGTAATTTCTACATCTAAAAAGAAGTTATGTTTTAGATGTAGATTTTCAATTCCACATGAAGGTAAATGTCCCGCTAGTTGACAGATATGTAAAGGCTGTAGGAAAGAGAACCATTTTGTGAAAATTTGTAAAGTGAAGGAAGAAATAAGTGCATCACTGTGCAAAGACAAATGCTACCAGAACGTTCCAGAAGCAACACTCAGCGCAAGCACGAATGGCCAATCAGCGACATCAGTTGAGGAAAATCGACACTAAGCAATATCAATCATCATCTATATCATCATCAAACAGTTCTTCTGCCTCAATATGTAGTGAAAGTGAAGAAGATGGCTGAGCCATGTCAATGTTTATCTCAGAGAAAAATGCACATATTTAACTGGCTGCATGTGAAGAAAAATGTCAGTCAAAGAAAAGTCGACACACCAATTCACAGAAATTGCACACACTGGCCAAAGGTTCCATTGAAAATAAATAGTTGTTTGATACTTTTCATTATCAACACTGGTGCATCAATAAACATAAAGTCTGAATAGAAATTCAATTAACTATCTCCATTACTGCGGCTTAGACCCTCAAAAAACAAAGTGTATACATGGGCTGTATCGATGCCCATAAAAAATAAAGACTTATTTGTAGAGACAATGAAACAAAAGAAAACCAAGGTGCAAGCACCCATCCATGTGCTTAAAAGTACAGTGTCAAGTGCCTATTTACACAGTTTCACATTTGCCGCTCATCTGGGACTGATTTATGTGAATTACAACATGCATGCTTATCACAAAATAGTAAGCCAATTCTCCTCAGTGTTTTACAGTTTAGGAAAGCTTAAGACTATGAAAGTAAAAGTTCATATTAATGAGGATGTTGCTCTTCTTGCTCAGAGACTTAGACAAATTGCTTTTCATTTACAAGAAGCTGTTGAAAAAGAACTGGAATTGTTACTAAAGTATGACATTATTGAGCATTCTACTGGTCCAACGCCGTGGGTTTCTCCCATAGTAGTAGTGTCCAAAAAAGACAGTGAAGGTTCTGGTCACATATGCGTTGACATATGCCAGGCAAACAATGCAATTGTATTATAAAGACATCCAGGTCAACACATTGCTGACATGATAACGCAATTAAATAGCGCAAAGGTCTTCTCTCAAAAGACTTAGGCCCTCATTAAAACCCTGGCGGTCTGTGATAAAGCAGCGGTAACACCACCGACAGGCCGGCAGTAAAAAAATTGGAATCAGGACCACGGGGGAAACCGCCAACACAAGCAGCCACTTTAACACACTGACCGCCACGGCGGTAGCAAGAAACACCGCGGCGGAAACCGCCAACAGCCAGGAGGAAGACAATGTACCGTCCACTGCTTCACAACACCCCTATCCGCCAGCTTTTCTAGGGTGGGACCATCGCCATCAAAAGCACGACGGAAACAGTACCCTGAAGGGTAACGACTCACCTCTCGACACTCAAGGAAGAACCACGACGCCATTGAGCCCGAGCTGCACTTTTTCCCAATGCTGGTGTACTTTCTCATACACCAGGAACACAAACGCTGGCGAAGACGACCACTGTGAGTACTGCACCTATCACACAAGGGAGTGGCGGAGGAAAAAGAGAGTGACACACACATACAACACGCTACACCTCCACCCCCTCCGACACCACACCCTTACCCCCAACACCATACACACAAACAGATGCAACAACATTACATATACACCCGGTAACCATCAGGAATAACGCAAGGACAAAAGGAATGGAGTAAAATGAGTGTAATAGTACAGTGTTAGAAAAATACGTACTTAAATCAAGAAACAGTATGTACAATATATACAATATATTCAAAAGAAGGAACAATGCCCACTCCAAAATGTCCGTCACCCCCTGGGCCAAAACACATAGGCCAAGGCTGCGCTTGACTCCTGCCTCAATACAGAGAGAACACTGCAGGGGCATCAGGTCAAAAACACACAAGCACCTCAGGGGGATGGGGAATGGGGGGGCACCTCAACCGGAAGATGGTACAACGCCACTGGCCTGGAGGGGGCTCCATGACCACTGCTTGGTCCTGGGGAGTGCAAATCCACAGTCTCTCAAGTGGGTGGTTCACCCACTGCTTGGTCCTGGGGAGTGCAAAGCCACAGTATCCCAAGTGGGTGGTTTGCCCACTGCTTGGTCCTGGGGAGTGCAAGGCCACAGTCTCTCTAGTGGATGCCTTCTTCCACTGGTTCTGGAGGGGGCCTTGTGCCCAGTGTGCTTCATCCTGGCAAGGAGGGGCTGAGTGGATGGCTTCTTCCACTGGTTCTGGAGGGGGCCTTGTGCCCAGTGTGCTTAATCCTGGCAAGGAGGGGCTGAGTGGGTGGCTTCTTCCACTGGTTCTGGAGGGGGCCTTGTGCCCAGTGTGCTTCATCCTGGATGGGGCAAGGTCACAGTCTCTCACCTGTGTGTCACACGACAGGTGTTGTAGGGGCCAGGACACACTGCAGCCCATGTAGTCACCACTACACACCACTCGCCGGTGGTGACGGCTGCTCAGTGGATGCCAGTTGCGCTGCAGGTGGCGGTGCTGGCAGTGGTGGTGGTAGCCTCCAGGCCTTCAACTGCAGCCTCGGACGGCTGCCCACTGGGGCTGCTGCTGCTGGCAGTGGTGCTGCTGGCTGCGGTGCAGGTGGCAGTGCTGGCGGCGGTGAAGTTGGCGGGGCTGGCAGTGGTGGTGGTAGCCTCCAGGTCTTCACCTGCAGCTTTGGATGGCTGCCCACTAGGCCGGCTACTGCTGGCAGTGGTGCTGCTGGTGACGGTGTATGTGGTGGTGCTGGCCGCGGTGCAGGTGGTGGTGCTGGGGCCGTGGTGCAATTGGCGGTGCTGGCAGTGGTGGTGGTAGCCTCCAGGCCTTCACCTGCAGCCTCAGACTGCTGAAGTGCCATGGCTGGTGTTGTGTGCCCCTTCCTGCCCTTGGTAGATTGTGGTGCCTCCTTGCTTCTGCCAGCTGGTGTCTTTTTCTTGCCTTTGATGGCTGATGGTGCCTCCTTCCCCTTGCTGGCTGGTGTCCCCTTCTTGCCCTTGCTACGTGGCAGACCCTTCTTGGCCTTGGCAGGTGGTGCTGGCACACTGGCTGGGCTGATTGGTGCCTCCTTGGAGCCTTTCACACCTGCAGTTGCTGCAGAAACCACAGTGGCTGTGGACTGGGTGGCTGAGGTACTAGGCTGGGCTGAGTTCTGGCCACCGTGGTCTGAATTGAAGGATGGGGGGAGGAGTAGAGAATAGGTCAAGGGTGGCGAGGAAAAGCTTCTTAGAGACTCTGGGGTAGGAAGAGGGTGAAGGTTTGGGAGTGGAGGAAGAGGGAGTGGTTGTAGGAGGTGTCAGTCTGCTGTGTTTGGGTGCAGGTGCATGGGCTGGATGCTGTTGTGAGGTGGATGACTGTTGGGTGTCTGTGTGCCTGCGTTTGTGTACTTTGTGAGGAGGGATCACAGACAGTGGGAGAGGACACATGGGACATGAGCATGGATATGGGGGTGGTGACTGCCAGTGAGGGGCATGTAGTGGTAGGCGTGCTGGGGATGGAGGTAGTGGATGAGGATGTAGTGCATGCAGGTGTGAGTGGAGACGCTACTGGGAGGGAGGTGGACGATGAGGAGGAGGGGGACACAGTGGAGGCAGTGGATGTTGGTGTGTCTGCATGGGGATGGTGCTTTTGTGAGTGCTTGTGAGATAAAGTGTGGTGCTTGTGTTTTTCCTGAGCCACGTCTGTGTGTTGATTTGGGTGATTGCTGATCTGAAGGTGTGCTTGGGATAGGCTGGAGTTTAGGGGATTGGGACTGGGTAGAGGAAGTTGGAGGGGAGGCTGGACACAGGGACAATGGCAGTCAACAGTGCGTTGGCCAGAGCCTGGAATGCTCCCTGTTGGGCCACCATGCCAGAGTGAATGCCCTCCAGGTATGCATTTGTTTGTTGCAAATGCCCTGCTACACCCTGGATGGCATTCAGTATGGTTGACTGCCCAACAGAGAGGGATCTCAGGAGGTCAATATCCTCCTCAATGAGAGCAGCAGGGCTGACTGGGGCAGGGCCTGAGGTGCCTGGGGTAAAGGAGATGCCCACCCTCCTGGGTGAGCGGGCACAGGAAACTCGCTGAGGGGCTGCTGAGAGGGCGGTGCTGGTATGGGGGGAGGCGGCTGTTCCTGTAGTTGGGGTGGCCACAGAGGTGTCCGCCACCGCCAGGGAGCTGCCATCGGAGGAGGTGTCGCTGTCGGTAGTGTTCCCTCCTGTCTCCGTCGTGGTGCTCCCCTCGCCCTCCGTCCCACTGGTGCCCTCACCGTAGGTGGATTCGGCCACAAGGTCTATGTGAGATGCAGCTCCCTCCATCGCCGGTGCCTCTGCTCTTCCACCAGATGATACTAATGTCCACAAGGACAGGGAGACAAAACAAAAAGGGGGGGGAGAGATAGAGGATAAACTCGGTCAATGCCAGCAACAACACTACCGTTGGCATATACAACTAACAGGGAACAGCCCCATGCACTAGGCCATGCACTACTAGTTACAATGCTAGTCACCAGCCCATGGGGTACAATGCCTAACGCCATTAGCTGCACAACTGAAAAACACAGGACCCTGCCCAGTAGTAGATGCCCTCTAACGTTATTGGGGTTGGAGTGCATCTGAGCTTGCCCATCATTGAACATACCCTGCCATGTTCGCCCTGGCCTAGGGGCACCCACAGACAGTCCACATCCCCCACCCAGGTAATACATTACCGCACGCAAAGTCATGATTCAGAATCTGTACTCACCCCCTTGTTGCTGCTGTGATGCCTTCAAGCGCCCATCCAACTCCGGATAGGCCACTGCCAGGATGCGGAACATCAAGGGGGTCAGGGTAAGACGAGCACCCCTTCCTCGTTGGGAGGCCAGCCCCATCTGGTCCTCTGCCGTCTTCCTTGCCAAGCAGCGCAAGTCCTCCCACTGTTTGCGGCAGTGGGTGCTCGCCTGTCAAAAACCCCCAGGGTCCGCACCTCCTTGGCGATGGCACGCCAAATACCCTTTTTCTGATGGGTGCTGACCTGCAGAAAAAATACAGCAGAAAAGGTATTAGTCATACCATCTGGACTGTTATACTCATGGCCCAATATATCCCCCCATCCCCTTACGCACATACATTGACCACCATACATGCAGCACTCTGTCCAGGACCCCTGAAACTCCCCCTACACTAGGCTTACACACACAGCAATCCATACATTCATGGCCCACGCATCATGCTCACAGTGTATTCACCTGTTTGGAGGACCATAAAGTAGAGTACTATGGTAGGACCCCATCCACCAGTCTCTCCAACTCCTCCGAAGTGAAGGCAGAGGCACTTTCCCCAGACACTCGAACCATTGTCGCTTCCAGACACAGGTCACAGTAGCACTTGCAGTTTAGGTCCTCTACTGTTGAAGGTCAGATAGCAAGTGAGTGCACAGATAGAAAATGGCAGTCACATCCGCAGCAGTGTGTACCGTAACCGCCAGCGTACATGGTCATTGGCTCCTGGAACCCACAGGGCCCAATGATAACCAGTGAGGTGATGCGCGGTGGTCATCGACCACTGACCGCAACGACGCACAGCACCAGCGGAATTACCTCATTTCCACTTGTCCCTCCACACAGGTCAGGCAGATGCCATTTCAGAGGGGAACAGGCCATGGCACCTAACTGCATTACAGCAGACATTGGCACATCAAATGACATTTGAGTACACATACTGTTTCTGTGAAGGAAAAAATGCATATTACGGTTGAAATATGTGTGAATATGACCTTCTGCTCACAGTTTTTCACCCTAGAGTTCAACCACTGAGGATGAATAGGAGATGGAGACATCCCCCGGTGGGCCTTGCGACAATGGAGAACAGGCACATTATCTTGACCTACAGACTTGATAAGGCCACAATCAAAGAACTGTGTGCCCAATTGGAGCCAGACCTGATCTCAGTTATCCGCCACCCAACAGGTATCCCCCCTCTAGCGCAGGTCCTGTCAGTGCTCCATTTCCTGGCAAGTGGTTCCTTCCAAGCGACAGTGGCCATGGCATCAGGGATGTCACAGCATATGTTCTAAAACGTGTGGGCCAGAGTGTTGTCTGCCCTGCTGAAACACATGCGCAGCTACATCGTATTCCCACAGGTGGAGGATTTGGCCACAGTGAAGGTTGACTTCTATGCACTGGGACATATCCACAACATCATTGGTGCCATTGATGGTACACATATTGCATTTGTCTACAGGAGGAGAAATGAACAAGCGTTCAGAAATAGAAAAAGCTTTCACTCTATGAATGTGCAGATGGTGTGTTTGGCGGACCAGTACATCTCCCATGCCAATGCCAAGTATCCTGGCTCTGTGCATGATGCCTTTATCTTGAGGAATAGCAGCATCGAATATGTGATGTCTCAACTCCAGAGGCACCGGGTGTGGCAAATAGGTGAGCCCATGGTCCCCACCCAGTTGATGTAGGTATATGGGTGTGGGGTTAGCCCTAAGGGTGAGTGTGTGGCTAACAGGTATCCCTCGATATTTGCAGGTGACTCTGGTTACCCCAACCTCTCATGGCTACTGACCCCAGTGAGGAATGCCAGGACAAGGGCAGAGGAACATTACAATGAGGCACATGGGCGAACAAGGAGGATCATTGAGCTCACCTTTGGCCTCCTGAAGGCCAGATTCCGGTGCCTCCATGTGACTCATGGATCCCTGTACTACTCACCCAAGAAGGTGTGCCAGATCATCGTTGCATGCTGCATGTTGCACAACCTGGCCTTAAGATGCCAGGTGCGTTTTCTACAGGAGGATGAGCCTGGGGATGGTCGTGTGGCAGCGGTGGAGCCTGTGGACAGTGATGAAGAGGAGGCAGAGGAAGAAGATGTGGACAACAGAACCAAACTAATTCAACAGTACTTCCAGTGACACACAGGTAAGACACTGTAACTTCACCTTCCATTGCAGTTTTGTGTTGGACATTGAACATGGCAGCCTGAATTCCCTATTTCTATGACCACTTACTGTACCCTTTGGCATCTCTATTTTCCGATCTCTGTGACCCCCTCTGGCTCCTGGTGTGTTTACTGCTGCCCACTACAGGTCATACCTAAGTAAATATTACAGTACATTTGAATTGCAATGTTTACAGTTTGTGTAACTAATACATTTGTCAGACTCCATATCTGATTTTGTTCCAAGGGTGTTTATTTAGGTGCTAATAAGTGGAGGAGGTATTTCAATGTGCTGGGTTGATGAGGGAGGAAAGTCCAGGGTAGAGTCCAGTCTATTTATATCATAGGTGCATTGTCCAAGGTGGCATAGGAAGGGGACCAATGGCAGTTGAAGGTGGACAGGGTGACAGAGTGGCACACAAGGGTAACAATCAGGAGAGCTTTATTTCCTGGTGGGGGTCTTGGCAATGTTCTCTTGCTTCTGCCTGGATCGCAGGGACCGGTCGCAGGGTGGTTCTCCTTCTGCAGGGGGTGGGTTGCTGGTGGCCTGTTGTTTATGTGGTGGGGCCTCCTGTCCACTAGCGTCGGCGGAGGTGGAGGGCTGTTCTTCGGTTTGGCTAGTGTCAGGGGCCCGTTGGTGTGCCACTGCCTCCCTCATGGTGTTGGCCATGTCTGCCAGCACCCCTGCAAAGGTGACCAGGGTGGTGTGGATGTCCCTAAGGTCCTCCCTGATCCCCAGGTGCTGTCCCCCCTGCAGCTGCTGGGTTTCCTGCAACTTGGCCAGTATCTGGCCCTTGGTCTCCTGGGAATGGTTGCATGCTCCCAAGATGTTGGTGAGTGCCTCGTGGGGAGTCGGTTCCCTGGGCCTGTCCTCACCCTGTCGCACAGCAGTCCTTCCAGCTTTCCTGCTGTCCTGTGCCTCTGTCCCCTGAACTGTGTGCCCACTGCCATTGACCCCAAGTCCCTGATCGTCCTGTGTTTGTGGGCTGGCCTGGGGCCCCTGTAGTGGTAGACACACTGCTGATTGACGTGTCCTGGCGACAGAGGTATGGGCCCGCTGGGTGGGTGCTGTGGTGGTGTTTCCTGAGGGGGGAGGCTCTGTGGTGGTTTGGGACTGTTGCTGGGTCACTGTCTGTCCAGAGGTCCCTGATGGACAAGGTTGGTCATCGTGATCCAGGCGTGCAGAGCTGCTGTCATCACTGTGGGCCCCTTCTGGGGGGGACTGGATATGGCTGGCACCTCCTCTCCGGTGACGTTGAGTGGGGGTCCTGTGGGGATGTAAATGTAGTGTTATTGTTTCTGTGTGTGCCATCTTGTGCATGGATATGTTTCCCTCTATGGTTGTTATTAGCGAGGCACCTTTGGGTTGTGTGAGTTGTGATTGGTTTGGCTAAGTGTGAGAGAACAGGGCTGATTGCAGAGGCCCTCTAACTTTTTGCCCCCATTTTCCATTTTTTGCTGGTGTTTTCCTGACTCTGATGGTGCCCTGGGTACTGCTAACCAGTCCCAGGGCCTATGCTCTATGTAAAATCAGTATGAAAATTAGGCTAATTATAATTGGCTAAGTCAACCTACCTATAAGTCCCTAGTATATGGTAGGGCATGTAGGTTTAGGGACACCAGCATAGGTAGTGCACCCATAGGTGCACTGCTGAGGTGCCCAGTGTCATTTTAAAGGCAGGCCTGCCTTGCTCGCTGCTTTTAAATTAAAGTTATATGCAAATTCGACTTTGGAATTAAAAGTAGTTCCAATGTCTTAAACTACCTTATTTTTACATATAAGTCACCCCTAAGGTGTGCCCTATGTGCCCCTAGGGCTGGGTGCCATGTAACTATAAGCAGGGACCTTATAGAAAATAGTTTTATAAGCCTTAGTGAGGTAAAAACAGCCACATTTGTTTTTCCCTCATTGTAGTGAATGTCCTTCATAGGCTAGAATGAGGAGACTTTATTTTAATTTTAAATGTACCCTTAAGTGACAGATACAACGAGTTTGGTATCAAATTAATTGTTATAATAAATCCCACAACTTCCAGTTGTTGGATATAATATAACTTGTTCAGATAAAGAGTTTTAAACTTTACCTGAAAAGTTGCCAACTTCAGCCCTGCATTGTTTTTGCTGCTGTGCTCTGATTGCCCAGCCTCTGGCAGCCTAGCCAGGCTGCATTGATGAGGTGTGAAGTGGCCTGGCTTCACACAAAGAGATGTGCCTGTGGGAGTGGATCTCCCCTCAACAGATGGTGAGGCAGGAAGGGGGAGGGCTGCCAAACTGGTCTTCAAAGGCAGAGAAGGACATTTGGAGCAACCCAGAAACACCCCAACATCCTGCAACCCCAGACAACTAGGTGCCCCCTTGATTAGATTAGGAGAGGGCAGGAGAGGGGTGTGTTTATGATTTTTAGCCACACCAGTGGGTGGGCTCAGCCAGACGTAACCTCCAAAAATCACTTTCAGCCATGATGGATTTTTGAGGAATGTTGCCTCCTGGAATTGATGTTTGCCACACTTCCCAGTAAGTGGTCATCACAGGGAGAAGGACCCTACCCCTGATTGGAGAACCAGGACCCCCCTGTTTTTCACCCAGGAGCAAGGATAAAACTGTCAGACCTGCACTCACACCTCAGATCCCCATCAGATTCCAACAAGGAAGAACCAAAGGAGAAGAAGGACTGCCCTGCTGGACCCCTGGCCTGCACCTGGAACCTGCACTCTGAAGGACTGCACCAGCTACACACTTGGTCTTCACCACAAGAAGGACTTTGCCTGGCTTCAACTGGTTCAAGGAGGGACTCCCTGTTTGCTACAGGTGACAAATTGCTAACCAGAGTCCTCTGCACCAACTCCTGAAGAAACCAACCAGCTGACCACTGTCCAGTGGGCAAAAAGGAGTTTGCGCCAGGTGCATTCTGGGAGTTGTAGTCCACACCCCCAAGGATCATCTCAGAGCTTCTGGAACCGTGGGGTGAGCTGTGTACCCCAAAAGAACCTTAATGGAACATCTGGGAGAAGATCCAGAAGTTTAGAGAAGTTTGGAGAACTTTTGAAAAAAAGCTCCATAGAGGGACCGACCCGCTGTGGCAACTCTAGCCGGCTTGCCTCAACCGCGACCCGGCCTGATTTGCAGGTTTGTTCCAGTGAAGAAAATCTCCAAAAAAGAGACTAAGTCCGAACGTAGAAAGTTGACTGGGACTTCCTAACCAGCGTATCCGAGAGGAGGTCTCCAAGGACGTCGGATCAAGATCCAGGTTTATGCCGGTCAAAGGATTTTCACCTCGAAAAAACGACTAAGTCCGAAGGTAAAAATCTCCACAGAGGGCTCCTGCAACGCGTATCCGGAGAAGAGTTCCAGGAGGTCGGATTGGACTGGCAGGTTCGTCCCGCTGAAGAAAATCTTCAGAAAAACGACTAAGTGCGAAGGTAAACTTTTGACCGAGGCCTCCCACGGCCTGTAGCCAAGCCGTGCTCCATCACGGTCGGCCTTAACCTTTGACTTTGCCCCGGTCGAGGTGCGACCAGATGACCAGATTGGCGCTTTTTGTTTCTAGGCGCTAGAAAATAATAATTCTTTAAAAATTCATTTTTCCGGTTCCCCTTATCCGATTTTTTTTTTTGTGTCATTTTAAAGATTAAAATATAGGCGGTCATTCTGACCCTGGCGGTTGAAAACCGCCAGGGCAGATTGCCGCGGAAGCACCGCCAACAGACTGGCGGTGCTTCATGGGCAATTCTGACCGCGGCGGTAAAGCCGCGGTCAGAAAAGGGCAACGGGCGGTTTCCCGCCGGTTTACCCCTGCCCCAAAGAATCCTCCATGGCGGCGCTGCTCGCAGCACCGCCATGGGGATTCTGACCCCCTTCCCGCCATCCTGGTCCTGGCGGTAAAAACCGCCAGGAACAGGATGGCAGGAACGGGTGTCGTGGGGCCCCCTAACAGGGCCCCATAATGATTTTCAGTGTCTGCCTAGCAGACACTGAAAATTGCGACGGGTGCCACTGCACCCGTCGCACACCAGCAACTCCGCTTCATCGTTGCTGGGGCTTTCCCGCTGGGCGGGCGGGCGGCCTTTTGGCGGTCGCCGGCCCGCCCAGCGGGAAAGTCAGAATGACCGCCGCGGTCATTTGACCGCGGTGCGGTCTTCTGGCGGTCTCCGCCCGGCGTGCGGCGCCCGCCGCCCACCGGGGTCGGAATGACCCCCATAATCTATTTTTATAAATTGGTTTTGGATTTTTAAACTGTTTCCTGTGTTTTATTTAATTACTGTTTTGTGATATTTGAATGCTTTACACTCCTAAGTTAAGCCTTGTCGCTCGTCACCAAGCTACCAAGGGTTGAGCTGGGTTTAATTTACCGAGACCTAACTGGACCTAAGTGGAGGTTAGTGGTCTATTGCTAAGTGTAGGTACTTACCTGCCCTTACCAATAACCCATTTTCTAACACTAAGGCCCTCATTACAACCTTGGCGGGTGGCAACCGCCACCCGCCAAGGATGAACCACTGGGCGGCCGCCAATGCGGGCGCACTCCCGCCGGGTCTAATATGAGATCACCGCTGGGCCGGCGGGCGGAAACCTGGTTTCCGCACGCCGGCCCAGCGGGGATCTCGGCCGCAACACCGGAGCCGGCTCCAAATGGAGCCGGCGGTGTTGCGGCTGTGCGACGGGTGCAGTTGCACCCGTCACACTTTTCACTGTCTGCATAGCAGACAGTGAAAAGCTCCATGGGGCTGTGGCAGGCAGGGGCCCCACAACTCCCCTTTCTGCCAGCCTTTTCATGGCGGGAGGGGGACTCGTAATCCCCTGGGCAGCGCTGCCCTGGGGGATTTAAACCACCAGGACCAAAAGTGGCGGGAGACCGCCGGGACCAAAGTGGCAGGAAACCGCCGGGACCAAAGTGGCGGGAAACTGCCAGTCCCGGCGGTGCGACCGCAGAGCTTCTGCCGTGGTCGTAATGCCTCCAAAACAGCCCTGGGGGTCGAAGACCGCCAGGGTTGTAATGACCCCCTAAGTGATTGTCACTAGTGTGCATGCTGTGGTGATGGGTGTCCATGCAGGTCTGTGATGGGGGTCCATGCATTGGTGTTGCATGCAGGGCTTGGTATTGAGATGAGTGAGATGTGATGGTGGGGTATATGTGAGGTGGTGGAGTGATGGGGGTGAGGGTAGGGGTAGGTGTTTGTGATGCCATGTAGGTGGTCGGGTGATAGTAATAAAGAGTTGACTGACCAGAGTCCAGTCCTCCTGCTACTCCTACCAGGCCCTCAGGAGGCATGATCGGCAAGACTTGCTCCTCCCGTGTTGTTAGTTGTGGGGAGGAGGTGGGGGTCCACCGGCAGTCCTCTGTACGGCTATCTGGTGTCTTGCTACCACGGAATGCACCTTCCCCTGTAGGTCGTTCCACCTCTTCCTGATGTCATCCCTTGTTCTGGAGTGCTGTCCCACGGCATTGACCCTGTCCATGACTCTACACCATAGCTCCATCTTCCTTGCAATAGATGTCTGCTGCACCTGAGATCCGAATAGCTGTGGCTCTACCCAGATGATTTCCTCCACCATGACCCTTAGCTCCTCTTCTGAGAACCTGTGTGTCTTTGTGGTGCCATGGGTGCAGTGTGAGTGGTATGTGTGAGGGTGTGTGGGGTGATGTGTTGGGGTGTGTGCTGTGAGGTGCTTGGATGGTGTGTGGTTGATGTTGTTTTGTGGCTTAGATTCAGTGGGTGCTCCTGGCTTGTCTCTCTCTCACTTGCCAAAATCTTTGGTTCGTAAAGGGTTGTGGGTAGTGTGTGTATGTGTGTTTTATATTGCTGTGGGTGTGGTGTGTGTATGAGTGTCAGGTGTGTGTATTTTGAATTGTCCAATGTGGTGTTGTTTTGTTTATGTGTGTGTATTTTGAGTGTGGCGGTGTGTACCGCCAATGGTTTACTGCGGTTGAATGACCGCCACGGTGCTTTGTGGGTCATGATGCTGTGGGCGTATTTCTGTTGGCGTAACGGTGTGGGTTTTGGTACCGCCAGTTTATCACTGACCTTTGGTGTGGCGTATTTCTGTTGGTGTAACGGTGTGGGTTTTGGTACCGCCAGTTTATCACTGACCTTTGGTGTGGCGGACTTGTGTGTGTGTCTGTATAGTGGCCGATTTCTATTTGTGGGTCGTAATACGGGCAGCGGTATACTGCCACGGTCGCGGTGTGTTGGCGGCAGTAAGCATGGCGGTAAGCGGCACTTACTGCCAATGTTGTAATGAGGGCCTTAGTTTTGGTGTGTCATTGGCTGCAGAACTTTTCCAAAATGTCATTCGACTTATCTTACAGCCTGTTGTGAATGCACTCAGTTATAGTGGTGACAAATTAGTTTGTGGAGCTACACAGAATAGAGCTCTCACACACAAATGTTGTTGACTTAATGATGCAGGTTTGACTTTGAATGCAGAGAAGTGTAAGTTCCACAAGACAAAGCTAAAATTCTTTGGCCATATGTTTTCTGATGGGTTATGATTGTATTTGTAATTGTAAATGTATTTATTATGTGCTTACTACCCCTGATGATGTATCAAAACGCTTTTTGGCGAGTAGCATGCTACTCTGGAACCCAAAAAGGATTAGTAATGGATTAGTATAGGGAAAAACAGGATTAAACAGGATAATGGAGAGATAGAAGAGGGATGAGGCTAGAAAGTTTTATTTGAGAGATATAAGAGTAGTAGTAAGATGAGGTTTGGGAAGAGTAAAAGGAGAGTGATAAGAGGGAAGAGTCTCTAGAAATGGATTAGGCAGATCATACTAGTAAAATGAGGTTTGGAATAAGTCAAAAGAGGGAACATGAGGAAAGAACTTAGAAAGGGTTGTTTGGGAGATCATAGAAGTAAAATTAGGTTTTCAGTGATCCACAGATCGATAGAGAAGTGAAGAGTCTAGAAAGGGTTATTTTGGGGATTATAGTAGTGGAATGAGCTCTGAGATGAGTCATAGAGTGAAGGCAGAGAAAATATTGAGAGAGGTATAGGGTGAGACGTAAAATAGTGCATTGGATAGTGTCAAAGGCTTTTTTATGTAGTGGAAGTAAAGTAATAAATATATAGATACATAAGTACATAGAGAGGGTATACATGTATAATGAAGAGAAGATAGCAAGATCTAAAGTAGTATTTTATAAACTCATACTTTCAAGTGTTGCTGTACTTTAAGCTAATTTATTTGTGGGTTTTTATGACTAAGTTTTTCAATTTTATATTTTCCTCAGTAGTTATGATGCTATTTAGATATTGTGATAGATATATAAAAATTATCTTTGATTATTTGGAGTCCATGCTAATTCTTAGGTTTCTTACCTCCTTAGATACTATAGGAGGTGGTTCCAGACCATCAGGCCAGGCGCAGAGTGGGTCATGATATTTCCAAATGCCACGTTAGTATTTCAGTTTTGGAAGCATTCTATTTGAGATGGCTCCATGTCATCCACAAATCAACGGCTCTGAGACAACTGAAGATTTTTCAGCTTTCCATGTTTGTGGAGCTTTCCAGTTTAAGGAGTATTTGTGTGTCATCTGCCTAGGTATAGCATGTGAGCTGAAATTCATTGCTCATTGTTGGTAATGACTTAGGCCCTCATTATGATATTGGTGGTAAAAAACGTCTACCGCCACGGTAATGGCCTCCAAAAGACCATCGCCGTGGCTACCAGCCGTCAGCCGGATTATGACCACAGCCGGATTTCCACCAGAAGGATGGCAGAAATCCGGCTGTGGCCATGCCGGCAGACGGCAGTAAGGTGACGCTGCTGTAAGCAGCAGCACCAGGCCAGTAGACCGCCACAGACCGTATCATAACCCATGATATGGCCTGGTGGTGTTCTGCTGGCGAACACTGCCGCTGGCAGCAACGCCCCATCCCGTCTCCTGGCAGAGGACCCCCTGATATCAGGTAAGTCAGGTCCTCTGACAGAGGAGGGGGGTTGGGGGTGTTGTGTGTGTGTGTGTTTGTATGTCTGTGGGTGCATGTATGCAGGTGTGTGATGCATGTTGTATGTGTATGCATGCATGGATGTGTGAGTGCGTGTATGTTGTGTTATGTGAATGCGTGTGTGCTTGTATGTATTTCAGTGTGTGTGGATGTGTGTGTGAATGGATGTATGCATGCATGGATGAATTTGGGTATGAGTGTGTGTATGAGTGTGTTCATGTGTGCATGAAGGTGCTTGTTTGTAGTGGGGGGGCCTGGGGAGGAGGGAGGGTGGGGGAAACCAGGGGAGGGGGGACGGGCATGACCCCTATCAGTGAAAGGGAAGGGATTTACTGTCACTGATAGTGCCTACCTCCATGGTTTTCATTGTGGTAAAGTTGCCACGAAAACCATGGCGGTAGGCGGAGTCATAATTCCGCAGGTGGGTAAGTGACGACTGCCGGGCTGGAGACTGAAGTCTCCAGCCCGGCGGTCATTACCGCTGTGGTGGACAGTGTGGTACATTGGCGGATTGACTTTAGCCAAACCGCCAATTTCTTAATATGGAGAAAAGTACCGCCAGCCTGTTGGCAGTACTTTCCTCCATATTAACGCCGTCCACTGGGGTCATAATGACCCCCTTAATGTAGATGTTGAAAATCATAGGTGAAATTATTGAGCCTTGAGGGACCCCTGCTTCTGTGAAGTACAGTTTGGATGAGAAAGGGGGGTACAGATGACATTTGTTCAGTTTTAAAAGTAGGATGTAATCCAGTAGAGAGCAGTCCCCTCTATGACAACATCACAGAGTCTTTGTATAAGAGCATCATTGTCAACTGTGTCGAAGGCAGCTGAGAGGTCCAAGAGAATAGTGCAGTGACCCTGTTGCGGTCTCCTGTGTTTTAAGGTCATCCCAGGTAGCGATGAGGGAAGATTCTGTGTCTCTGCCTGGGCGGAATTCTTCTGGTAATCTGAAAGCATGGAGTTGTCTTCGATGAATTGTGACATCTAGAACAAATGCTCTTTCTAACAGTTTGCCCAGGAAAGGCCCATTTGTAACGGTCTGTAGTTGTTAAGGTCATGCTTGTCCAGGTTTCTTTTTGTTAATATTTGGCACATGTATGCCTTCTTTAGGTCTTCAGTAAAGATTCCTATAGTCAAATAATTATTGGTGAATCTTCCTACTTGTGTGGCAGAAGAGGCAGTTAAAAGAATGTTCTTGAACATTTGTGGTGGACAAGGTTCAGAAGCCAGCCAGCTGGCCTGCTTGCCTTGACCAGATCCATAAATTCACTTAGTGATATTTGATTGAATGAATGCAGAGTCTGGGTTGGCCCACTCTTTGAGGGGATTTTGAAAATGGGTTGGTGCTGGTGGTTTTCTTTTGTTTTAAATAGGAGTCCAACATGTATGCTTTGGTTATGTAATGATTATCCAGTTTGTACGTAAATTCATGAGTTATGTGATGGGTTCTCTCTGTGCATTTAGGTTTATGAAATTCAGTGAGAATTTTATAAAATTCTTTCTTTGCACATTTAGCATTTTGAATTCTGTCCGAACAGTACCTTTTTCAGATTATTTGATTGATTCTTGACTTGTACTTTCTGGTAAGTTTCTGCAGATTAAGTTTGTCTTGACTGTTGTTTGTTTTGATCCAGGTGTGTTGCAGCTTTCTAATGTGCTTTTTTAATCTGTTTTAGTTCTATATTTCTCCAAGGTGGTTGTTTTCCTTTGTCCTGTTTTGTTATTCTTAGTGTTTTTAGGATATCAAAAGCTTCCTGTAGCAACTCATAAAGCTTTGGGACAAAATGTATTGTGTCTGGATCTGTGCTGGTTGTTAGTTGTGTTGCTAAGGGGCAGATTTAAGAGCCCCTAGTGCCACCTTAGCGCCGCCATAGCATAATTTTTTTGATGCCAAAGCAGCACTGAAGTAGCATTTTTCCTGTGCCATATTTGCAAAGTGGTTCAATGTATGCATTGCGCCACTTTGTAAACTGTTGCACCACATTATACCTGCAGCAAGTAAAATGTATGCAAGGGGGGACGTTCCCCGTTAGGAGGGGCGAAAAAATGGAGCAAGGAAATCTAAGAAATGTCCTTTTGTCATTTTTGTGGCCTAGTAACGCATGCTCATAGCAGGCGTTAAAAGGGGGCATACCATTATTTTTAATGGGCTCCTATGTACCCTGCAGGAGTAGTGCCAAAATGGTTGCGCCACTCGTGCAGAGAACATTAATAGCGTAAAAAAATGACACTATTGCCCTCTATCCTGCGCCATGGTGCGCCTCCTTTTAAATACTGTGCACACACGGTGGCAGTAGGGGGGGTGCTAAGGGGAGTAAGAAAAGTAGCACTCTACTTGGTGCAGTGCCACTTTCCTTAAATCTGCCTCAAAGTATTCAAAATTGAGCTTATTCCACAGTTGATGCATGAAAGGTGGTCTTAGGTGTGTTGATTTGTGGTGTTTTATGTTGGAAAGCTAGCAAATGGGGGTCTGACCACGTGACTGGAGTAATCCTTTGCAAGGTAACCAATACATGATCAGCAAAAATTTCATCAAGGATATGTTCAGCCATGTGTGTGGGTTTGTGTACAATCTGACGTAGGTTTATTGTGACTAAGCCAGTCATGATGGTTTTTAAATAGATCATATTTGGTTTGTCAAACCAAATGTTCAGGTCACCAAGAATGCATTGGTTGGAGTATAGTTTCAAAAGCTTTGAGGCTGTGTCTACAATGGTGTTTAGGAATGTTGCATTGGTAGGTGTTAACCTGTTAAGGAGACGTTACATGAGAACTTTGATGTAGGGTTGCATTTAGTGAAGAGGTCCTCAAAACCTTGGATGGAAATGACGTCAGCTTTGGTGAGATTTATTGTTTGCTTAAATATAACTACTAGTTCGCCTGATCCTTAACTTATATGATTTTTGGGGATAGTTTGATAGCCCGGAGGAACAGCTCCATGCAATATTGGGGTCATGTCATCTCCCAACTATGATTCAGTTATCAAGAGTTAGTCAGGTTGGACTTCAGTGAGCAGGACGTAGATGTGGTGCTTGTTTTTAGAGCGTGATCAAGCATTTACTAGCAGGCAGTTTAGAGATTGTGTTTGGGGGGGTGTGACTTTGTTATGTAAAAGAGTGAGCAGTATTTTTTTTAATTTGTAGCAGGCATGCCTTTAGTCCTGGTATTAGCTGTATGAGGATAGCAATAGTTTTGTTTTTTCATATCCTAGCCCTCATCCAGCAGGCGTAGAAGGCACTTTGAAGGGCCTGTGTGGTACATATAGTGGCTGAGAGTGAGTTGATGAGCTATGTCGTTTTTGTAGAATAGCCTTGTTGTTTATCAGACATGGAAATGTGAAGTTGTGAAGAGTGGCATGTTGTTTTCTTTTGTTTGCATCTGTTTAGGGAGGAAGGTACATGGGTTAGGGATGGAGATGGAGCATGGAGGTCATGTTTAAAGGCTCTAAAGCGTACAATGGATGAGAGCCGGGTGAATGAGAGTTGTTGTGTTTGCATATTTGTGTTAGTTGTGCTGCTGAAGAGAGAAATTTTATGAATAAAGATGGTTTAGGATGTGTATTTTTTGTGTAGTCAGGCGGTTCAGAGTGGGAGTATGTTTCTAATTTGGGACACCTGATCCTACGAAAGTACAAGCACTGTCAAATGCTGATCCCAAACAAGATGTTTCTATGGTACAATCATTTCTTGCCATGGCCAATGACTGTTCCACATATATTCAAGACTTTCCACTGTAAGTTCACCATTATGAGAGTTGATGAAGAAAAAAATTAAATGTCAATGGTCACAAGAATGTGAGAAAAGTTTCAAGAGAATCACACATTCCATTAAAAATGGTGCAGAAATAGCATATGTCAATCCAAAGCTTCATAAAGAGGTCGTTGTTGACGCTAGCCCAGTAGGTATAGGAGCTACCTTGGACAGTGCAGTGGCCACCCAAATGCTCAAAGGTATATTGTGGCATATACTAGTAGAAGTTTGTCCCAAACAGGATGTGCTTTCTCACAACCTGAGAAAGAAATCTTAGCCGTGGTCTGGGCTTGTGAACATTTCTATGTATTCCAGAACTGAAAGCCTTGTACTCTGTTAACTGATCATCAAGCTTTACTGACTATCTTTGGCAACCCAAAAGGCAAGATGCCTCCTCATATTGAACGATGGGGACTACGATTGCAAGAGTACAATTATACCATTGTGCATCATCCTGGGAATGATCAAAACCCTGCTGACTACTTTTTCAGAGTGCCTATACAAGATCAAAGTACTCCATAAAAGACAGGTGAAGGCTACATTAATTTAATTGTAAAATCAAATATGCCAGCTGCTATCTCATTAGCACGGATTATCACTGCCATGAGCCGTGATAGTGACATGTTGACGTTAGAAGACATAAATACGCATCAGTCTTGGAACCAACACACTCGACCTCTCACCAATGATGATGAATATAAAAAATACAGAAATCTCAAAGATGAACTGTGCATAATTGAGGAGAGCGTTTTACTGGTGAGGGTGGAGAATCCTGATTCTGAAGAGTCTGCAACAGAAAATAATTGAAGTGGCTCACGAAGGACATCATGGTATCCTTGCCACAAATAGAGCTCTCTGAGACCAGGTTTGGTTTCCATATTTAGATGAAAGGGTTCAAGTAGAACACAAGGCATGTCATCTGTGCAACTGCCGGGCAGTCCCATAATATGTAGAAGAAGAATCCTACCAGGCCACACCCCAGGTACACAGATTGGACTCACACCTTTCCAGACTGTGCATAAGCGTTCTGGACTAATACGACCTATGTAATATTCTGAACTGGACCAAGCGGATTCAAGACAGGATGGCCACCTCGCAAGGGCTCTACACTGCCTGTACTCAGTTCTCAACTTCAATAAGACCAAGATCTACCTCCTATGCCTTCCTCAGTGCACTAGTGGGGTCAGAAAAATTATTAATCAATTTCCTATATGACAGTGAGTTAGCTTTTTCTGGCATGAGGATCTGCACTGCCTGTACTTCGGGCAATTGTTTCTCCTCCAAGATATGACACCTCAGTGCATGCCCAATTGGAGGTGTCAAAAACACTCATTGTCCTCCATCTCATTTTCCTGCTGCAACACCTCAAAAGTCACAAATGCATGGCCCCTCCACACATCCCCTAAATCTTAAATACCGATCAATTTCCATTTGGAAAATGATTCAAGGCTTCCAACTTCCTTCGGAAGATCACTATCCCACAGCAGAGTCATGTCTGTCTATTTGCCCTCCCATCCTAGAAATTAATCCTTGTGTGTGTGGGCCACTGCCTGCATGTGGGTTGGTATGGCTCTCCCTCTTCCTTCCTGTACAGTAGAAGTGGGTAGCCTGACACCCCATAGCCTCCTAGTCCATTCGGTAAGCTGGTTCTGTATGATCTGAGAATACCCAGTCATTCACGACTATCTGCTGGGCTGCCCAATATTATTTGTACACCTTGGGGATCACCAGTACCATTTCATATACCCCTCTCTGAAGTTTTTTGAGCTATATTCTTGAGCTACCCCAACCCAAAGAAGCGGTCAGAGTTCATGATCCACCTTACGAAAGAAATATGAGGGGATTTTGTAGGTTGTGTTCTGCATGACATAGAGTAGGCAGGGAAGGGTCATCATTTTGAAAAGGATAGCTCTGTACATCAAGGACACAGGAAGCATTTGCCAGTGGGTAACATAATTCAGATGAGGAACAAGGTTTCTTTTCATGAACTCCAAAGCATCCTCCGTGACTTGGATGTCCAGGTAGCGGAATCCATCCTGCACCATTGGAGACATGCATCTCGACGGCAAACATGGAGCATCTCCCACAAGAGGGAAGACAAAGGACTTATCCCAGTTGATCTGATATCCAGAGTAGTCTCCGTAGATGTGAAAAATATGCAGTATGCTGTCCACCGTAAGGTGAGGCTCCATGGCATACAATAAGATATGATCTGAATATAAAGAAATGTGTTCTTCATAACCCCCGCTCCTGCTAATACCCCAGATAAGAGAGATCTGTCTGACCCATGCTGCAAGCAGGTCCAGTCTCAGTGCCCCGATGAAGAGTGAATGGCCAGGACAAGACATTGTTAGCTCATACTCTAGCTAGTGGGGCCTGGTGAAGTAAAGTAGCTTGACCCATCCACAAAATTTGGACCTGAATCCCAATCTAGTGAGTGCTACAAATAAATAGTTACATTCAATAATATTGAATGTCATTTTTGGTTCAAATTATAGCAGCTCAGAGCGTTCAGCCTGGGGGCTGCAGTTAGATGAAACACTCCGTAGAGGTGCAGCAGGTTCAACTGTGTCCCCCTGTGTGGCATGAAACCAGATTGATCTGGGTTTATTACAGTGGTGATCACCTTCCACAGTCGAGTCATGAGGGTTTTCCCTAGCACCTTTGCCACTAGGTTGAAGAGTGATATTGGCCGGTATGACCAACAGTCCTCCAGTGGTTTGCCTTGCTTAGGAAAACCCACTGTAGTGGCTGTTCTCTGGTTTTCAGGTACACTGCCTTACTCCCTGGCCGCCCAAAACAGGTCTAACATAGGTCTCACTATTTTGTCAGCTGTGTATTCACATAGTTCCACTGGTTGCCCGTTTGGCCCAGCCGCCTATCCCAATTGCAAGTCTCAGATGGCTCCCTGGACATACGTCAACATCAGGACATGGTCTAATGCCCCCTATCATCATCTGCAAGCGTTAGGAGGGAGATTTTCTTTTTAGGAGATCAGCATAGTCTTCTCCTGATCTAGTGGTCTCATAATAGACGACAAATGCTTCCGCTATGTCAGCGCTAGTTGTAATTAGTTTCCCAACTGTGTCGCAAATATCTAGAACCCAAGTCAGTCCCCTGTCACATTTATCCACCCACGGATCTATTTGCTGGCTTCGCTGCCCACACAAGAGTCACCAGAGTATAAGCTTGGGCCCTGTTCTCAGCCAATTCCCTCAGCTCGTGTTGTTTGAGTCGGAGCCTATGAAATTGTCTTGGATTATCTGTCCCCCTTTGCGGAACAGAGGCATCAATAGAAAGGATCTCATGTTCAATGTTTAACTTTTGTTCCTTCTTTAACCAGGACTTGATAATGCCACCTGTCTCGGTTAGACATATTTAAACATTGCCATTTTTTATAAAACAATTGTGAGAAATTCTGAGGGGGGGCCCTATTCCCCACCTTTTCACCAGTCCACAACGTCGGTGTCCTCCCCTGACTAACTCCACTTCCCAACCCAAGATGGGTCATATGGACATTCAGCACTCTCCACTGTGGCCCAATTCAAGAGTTATAGCTACAAGCAGAATGTAAGTGCATGAATATTTGATGTCAAGGTAGGTGCCCTCCCGTGACCCCCTCCAGGGTCACAACGTGGTGCAATATTGATTGTCCATCTCTAATGATAGTCCCAGTCACTCCTTCAGGGCCCAACATCTAAGTACAGCAATGTGCTCTGCAGCGTCCACAGCCCCCACCCCACTAGTGTGTTCTTGAGCATTTATCTGTATGATAGGGACAGAGGGATGTGCGGTGTCACTAATTTGCTATTTGAAGGTCAAGCTGAAGGGGGGCAGGGGTGGAATGCTCAGCAAGAGTGGACTTTTTGTCCCATACACTCTCTTGGCACCTTGCACTTACTCGAGGCCTTGGCCACACAGATGAGGGCCATTGCTTCTGGATCTCAGGTGTCTCGCACCAGTAGTTCTCCAACCGATGAAGGTCATTCCGTGTCTTGGCCTGGTCGCTCCAAGAATTGCAGCATAGGAAGAGAGAGGCCCTCGCTTTCTGGCTTCTTATGCAGTGATCCAGCACCAAGCAAAGAAGGGTGCCGTGAATAATTTTGATAAACGAGAGGGACAGGGACAATAATCAAACTAAAAAGAAAGAGAACAACCCACCTCCAGACAAGGTTTCCAAAATGGAATCCCTCCAAGATATACCTTAAGAAAACACAAAAAACAACAACTTACGAGTGCTCACTGAGAGGAGTGGCCCCAAAAGTTCATACCCAAAAAGAAGATTAGGGAGGGAAAGGAATCCCTTCCCAAACTGGGGAGGGACGGGGCCCACCTCCCAGTACCATACATGGTTGGATCGTTTCAATAGTGACTCAAATCGTTCCCAGCAGAAAATCAGGATCTCTGATAGTAGAATGAAAGTAATTGGAGAAAAACGGACCAATTTCATTAACTTTTACAGCAGCACCCCTCTTTTTTCAGAACTGGCATAGTCTTTGAAAACTATATTTAAATATATATATATATATAAATGTTGCATCCAACCTTTATAACATCCTAACAATCATGAAGAGAAAATTATTAGGGTAAATAATTAATTAATGGACATCTCACAAAGCTACATATGTCTATTGCAGTGTGCATGCTTACTCACAAGCTGTTCCTGATATTCCCTCTTACTTATTAGATCGCATCAAGATTATTCTATGCTGTAAAATATTTCCCGTACAGAGAGGCATCTGATCTCCAGACCTCTCTTCGAAGGGTCCATGTGTTCTGATTTGAGCAGAACGCCACACCAGGGTGCATCCCAGTTTGGGAAAAACCCATGGGAAAAATAAAAAAAGGAGTAAACAGGTGTCTCTCTACTGACTTTTAATGAAGATCTAAAGGCTAATGAAACACGGCGGTCATATTAGTAGGATACTAAACGTACAAGCCATAGATTGTCAGCCTGAAGATAAAATCAAATACCGATTTTATATATGTCCTAAAAAGGCACTGGGAAGGGCCGATAGAAAATTGTCTGAAGGCCAAAGTTGTTATATAAGGGAAAAATTATTGATTAATGGACATCTCACTGAAGCTAAAAATACTTATCACAGTGTGTACGCTTACTCACAAGCTGTTCCCAAAATTCCTTCCTACTTGTTCAATCGCACCAAAATGATCCTATGCTGTGAATATTTCTCGTACGGAGAGGCGTTTAATCTCCAGACTTCTCTTCGAAGAGGCACGCCATTCCCGTGTTCGAGCAGAACGCCACACCAGTGTGCATCCCAGACCGTGAAAAACTATAGGGAAAAATAAAAAAGAACTAAACAAGCATCTCTCTGCTGGCTTTCATAGAAGATCTAAAAGTTGGTGGAACCCAGAGGCCATATTAGTAGGGTCCTAAAAGTACAAGCTGTAGATAGTCAGCCTATCATCAGCCTAAAGATATAATCAGATAAGAATTGTATATATGACTAAGGCACGAGGAAGGGCCAAGTAAAAATTGTCTGAAGACCCATGCTGTTATATAAGGGGAAAGGAAACTAAATGTAAAAAATCTCAGACCAACAGACAGGCTATCCCTCCTGGATCGGCACATATCTACAGCTGAATTTATATTGTATGTGCATGTAAATTCTGAACTTAACTACAACGTCCTAGTAAAGTTTGGCCCTCATTATGACCCTGGCAGTTGTTGGTAATATGGTGGAAAGTACTGCCAATAGGCGGTGGGTACTTTCCACTATATTATGACATTGGCGGCTTGGCTAAAGCCAAGCCACCAATGTACCACACTGACTGCCTGGCGGCCGTCACCGTACCGCCTGCGGGATAATGACCCTGCCGACCGCCATGGTTTCCGTGGCTTCCTTACCGCCATGAAACCCATGGCAGTAGGCACGATCAGTGACAGGGAATCCCTTCCCTTTCACTGATAGAGGTCTTCCCCACCCCACCCCCTCTCCAGATACCCTCCACCTTCTCCCTTCCTCTCTAAACGCCCCCTACATTCATGCCCCTCTTCACACACACACATGCATACACACACCCATTCCCACATGCATCCACGCATGCATCTATTCACACACACATCCGCACACACTTTCATACATACACAGACACACATTCACAGGCCACAACATACACGTACGTACTCACACCTCCATACATGGACACACATTCAACACAACTAATACACTCGCATACATGCATGCACAAACATTCACACACACACAACACCTCCTAACCTCCCCCCCCGTTGGAGCGCCCACTTACCTGTGTTCAGGGGGTCCTCCAGGAGACGTATGGGGCGCTGCTGCCAGCAGAACACTGCCAGGCCGTATTATGGGTCATAATATGGCTGGCAGCGGTCTACTGGCGTGCTGCTGCTGCCACCTTACCATGATCTGCCGGCATGGCCACAGCCGGATTTTTACCATTCTTCTGGCGGAAATCCGGCTGTGGTCATAATACGGCAGATGGCTGGTAGCCACGGCGACAGTCTTTTGGCGCCCGTCGCCGTGGTGGTAGGTGTTTTTTATTGCCAATACCATAATGAGGGCCTTTGTTTTTTAAGCATATATATATATATATATATATATATATATATATATATATGCATGTGCGTCCTGGGTGTGAGGACTCGGTCAACTGAAAGCTTTGTTTATTATGACCCTGGCGGATGGCAGAATCTAGCGGTAATACTACCAACAGGCTGGCGGTGTTCCGCTGGCATATTATGACCATGGCGCATTCACCACGGTCATACCGCCAGTCCCTCCAGGACACCACCAGGCTGCAGCTGGGCGGCCGTATTCCGCAAGGGCAGTGCTGCCCTGGGGATTATGAGTCCCCAACTGCCAACCTGTCCATGGCGGTAAACACCACCATGGAAAGGCTGGCAGTAAGGGGGACTCGGGGTGCCCCTGGGGGCTCCTACACTGCCCATGCACTTGGCATGGGCAGTGCAGGGGCTCCCAGGCACAGCCCCATCACGTATTTCACTGCCCGAAATACGGGCAGTGAAATGAGCAACGGGTGCTGCTGCACCCGCTGCACATCTAAATTGCCGCCGGCTCTGTTACGAGCTGGCTTCAATGTTGATGTGACTTTTCTGTTGGGCCAGTGGGCAGAAACGGTTTCCGTCCGCTAGCTCAGCGGAAAAGTCATAATAGGGTGCCAATGGCGATATGTTGGCGCACGCGGCTTCGGCAGACTTTTGACAAGACCGCCAAAGTCGTAATGAGGGCCATAATATTCTGCTCCGTGTGTGGTGTAGTTATTGGTGGATACCTAAGCTAGGGAGGACAAGCAGTAGCATGCTACTCATCGCAAATTGCTTCAATGGCTCATCAGGGGTAGTAAGTATATAAGTACCATTTACAATTGCAAAATGTCAGTGGCTGCTGATCTTTGAAGGTTATGGAGCACAATACAACCCCTAAATTACATGGTTTAAGTGAGCAAAACCAGAGAGCCTAAAGTTCCATTCTGAAAATGTAGCCAATTAGTTGGTTTTATAGGACCATTTTCACATACACTAAAAGCCATATGCTCTGAAAAGGACTTTGTGGAATATTCCAGAACATTCAAAGAGCTCCAGGTAAACCAGAAATGCTCCAGAAATGTTGCAGGCTTACCCATTTAAGTGTACATTTTAGAAAAGGTGGCACAATAGTACCTTTTTAAGCAGGATTTTTCTAATACAAATAAAAGCAGGGTCACTGAAATTATGTGATTGTGTGGCTGTTACATTTTGAGCATAATTATAGATTTGCCACATGTGCCACATAATCCACCACCTGCCACATAATCTGCAGATTTTAACAAAACAAATTATTTCTAGCTCAAATGGTTGAAAGGTTAGGAACAATGCAGTGGCACATGCTGCTGCGCAGAGGAAGGCCATTTGCAAAGCTGGACTTGCACATTTCTTTTGCTTGTTGAGATATTTGGGTCTTAAACTAGTACTAATGAGGTGCAACCAATGCCCATACAGTGTTACCAAATAAAAAAACTACAAAATAATGCATTGATACTGTTACACAATTTGCCAAATTATCCTGCAAAATTAAGCTTTTTGTGGCATAATTTACTCAACCCTGATGCATAATTTGGCCCTCTCTTGCCGCACAATTCAAGAGTGTGATGTCGGCAATTCAGAAAATAAAATTCATATAACATCTCGTTTTTTATGCCATCAACCTAAACCACGTTTTTCTTCAGTTTTTGATCCTGCCCCATTATTAAGATTCTAAAGAATATGGCACAACTGACATCTTCTTGGGGATTACAGAGGCATTACAGATTTGGACAGGACAGTGGTTACCCCACTTGAGCATGCTGGGGTCTTAGAAAGCAGTAGTGACTACCACACAAATTTCAGATTTAGTTGTTGATTAACAACTGTAATCATTTTGACCCAAACCATGCCCTAGTGCTTGGAGCCAGGGTGTCAATGAATAAGGGCTTAGCATGCTGGAAGTCAAGAGGGTGAAAAGTGTCAATACTGCTCACCTACTATTCTGGCCACACAAGAATTAGAAAAGAAAGTCATGTGATTGGCATGCTGCCTGAGTCATTAGAGAGGTGGTTATAATGTACAGTACCTTTACCACTGGACTCAATAAACTGACAAAGGTAGAAAAAGAGGTATGTAGTGTTATATTTTTCTGATCAGTAATCAGAGAAATAATACCTAAGTAGCCCACATTTCAGGGAGAAGTATAGCAGCTCCCTTCCTGTTTTACCCACATTGAAACTCATAAATCAAAAGCCCAGCCTCCAGCCCTTGCTCTGGGCATACTTGGAACTGTTGGCCTCTCCATAAATTCGTATATGTGCCTTTGATCAATTCGTTTCTACATTGCTTTCTAAATCAATTCAGTGTGCCAATTGTCCTGGATGTGATAACTCAGTCAACTTCCATTTTCTCATTATGTATATTGTTACCACAAATAGTGCTGTATTTATCGATTTAGCTGCTGGTAGTTTTCAAAATATGCTATACACGGTTTTGTAATTCTGAAAATACATTAAAAACACATCTCCATGCAACAGATGTGTCAATGTTTTGCATTGCCGTTGTGCCAAACAAGGGGGCTCAAGGGCAGGGCATATCCTAAGTGAGATTTATCCAGCCACGCAAATCCCCTTTGATTGGTCCTGCATGGCTTGCTAAATCTAGAGTAACGCAGGAGAGTGTAATTCACTGTCTTCCATTTCTCTGTAACAGGGTGGAGCTCCATCGATGGAGTGTGGGTTTCCCACATATCCACCCATGGCTTTTTGCGCATTCCAAGACTTACCATTAGTGGAAAACCTGGGAAAGGGTCAAAATGCTAGACTTCCCCAGGTCAGGCGTAATGAGGAGAAATCTTTCTATTTCTTTCGTTTTTTTCCCCTTTCTATGTCTGCTGCACACAGAGAAAGAGAAAAGAGGAACATGCCTCCCAGGATTGTTTTTGTGCAGGAAGGTGTCTCTTCCTACACAAAAACAATCCTGCTTCCAATGCAGGCACCCTTGCACTATGACATAAGGTTGCTTGCATTGACAGTAGGCAGCCAAAAGTGTGCCAGCACTAGGAGAGGACAAGAATACGAAGTATAATGGCAAATACAGTGCATTCCTGCCCTTTCAATTTCACACTGTGCAACAAAGTGGCTTGCTGTGTTGTGCTGTGTGAATGATAAATCTCTAAATTGGCATCCCTTTCCATATTTTTGATGTTTGCACTTTCTTTCTTTTTCTCAAATGCAACCCTTCTCTTCTCTTGCGTAGCACAGCATAAAATGGCTGAACTGTTAACAACTTCCTTTCATTTTTGTCCTGAGTTGGAAACTCACAGTGAACTTCAAAGGCCACTCTGTGTGCTAATCATCAGCTCCCGAGTTCACTAACTAATTTTCAGTAGCATTTTGAAATAAATCTGCTGCTTCAGCTTCTTACATAACCACATATTCAATACCAGCTGTCACCAACATGAGTGTCTGGTCCAGGCAGCACTGCTGTGACCCCCAGCTTGTGCACTCTTTCCTCCTTGTTGGTGGAAAAAAAGGACATTTTGCATGGCCATTGTGAGTGACACATTCAGGGGGGGTGCAAAGCTGGGGTGAGAATGACGTCTCAACAAAGAGTATCTGGAAGTGACACCAGTGATGGTTAACCTTCTTTTGAATTTTTAGGAAAACACTTATAGCACTAAGGGCCTCATTAGGCGTTTGGCAGTCCCTCGACCACCATGGTGGCAGAGGCGGTCCGACCAGCTTCAGGTTGGCGGTCAGACCACCAGATAATGAGTCAAGATGGACTATGGAGCAAAGACTGCTGCGGTCCTACAGGCACCACCAGGAAGCACAGATCGCCACGGTGATGAGGCTGCACAAAAAGGGCAGCAGAGCCTGTGTTTCCGCCGGACACATTATGAGGTTGCACACTGCCAATGTGACCGTGGCGGTCAAACCACCAGGTCCCAGCAGACGGAAATGGACAGTATAAAGGGAGACACTTACCTGCAGGCAGCCTCACACACCAAGTGCCACCTTGGAGCCCATCACACATCTGCAGCTGCTCCTGCTCATCGAAGGTGCACAAAATCAATGCTGCAGTGGGCGCAATCGACCATAAGTACACACACCTACCTGTATTACTAACTTTAGCAACAGGTTGTTGCACTGTTGTTCACATGATATGGGGGTCAAGCTACGGGCACCAAGTACACTTGTCGTTGTGTACACAGTCTGAATCACACATAAAGAAGGACACATACACAGTAACACTACACCACTTTTGGGCAGGTCACTCACACTGCACTGCAACACTCTACAATAACACACTTCTGGCCATGTCAGACAGAGGGATAGTGAAGGGTACACAACATTGTCTCTGTTAGACCTGGCATTCTTTGCCTGGTCTCTCCTGTCTTTTTTGCCTCTGCCTGTGACTGGGCTTTGTTGGGCTATATGCAGTTGCTGCTTCTGCCTGTGAAAGGGACAAAGACTGGACTTTGTTGTGCATTCCTTCTTGAAGAAGAATCTCCACGGGATTGAAGTGAGCTTGCCTCTTGTTTTCAAGTCTCAGGGCCATCAAAGACTTCCTCTGCCAGCCCCTGGACTGTTTGCTGAGACTCCTGCCCTGCCAAGTGGTGCCCTATGCACTCCCTGTGCCCTTGAAAGGTGAAGTTGGCAGAACAAGAGCTGAAATCCACGCACGGAATGCCATGCAGGGAAATTTTCGATGCACTTCCTGCAACACAGCTGATAAACAACACACTACCAGCTTCAAAGCAAAGATCAAGGCTCCACCTGCATCGCAGCTGGGAGTTTGACACATGGCAGCTGGAGAAATGATGCAACACCGACTTGCGGATGCTGATAACGACGCAAACTCCATGTAACGTGGTTTTCCCACACAATGCAACCAAATTTCACACGCATCATCGCTGGGCCCCAAAGTCATTGTGAACCTGTGCGGATCCGCGGTGCCCCATCTGAAAATCGATGCATCTCTCTCTTGCGAGGGAGATAAATGATGCATCCCCGACCCGAATAGAGAAGAAAACGACACACGGCCTCACTTGTGAGTAAGGAATTGACGCATTGCTGACTTTTCAGACGCACGCTCGCCCCTGTAGCTTTATTTTTCACGCAAACCAGATACTTTCTTTAAAATCAATGTTTCCATTGTTTTCTATGGCGTAAGACTCTTAGGCCCTCATTACAACCCTGGCAGTCGGTGATAAAGTGGCAGTAATACCGCCAACAGGCTAGCGGTGACTACCGCCAAATTATGACCATGGCGGAAAGATCTCTGAAAGACAGCCAATGTACCACACTGACCACCAGGGCGGAAACAATCAATCAATCAATCATTTCATTTGTAAAGCGCACTATGTACCCGTCAGGGTTTCGAGGCGCTGGGGGGGGGGGTGGGTGAGCTGTTAGCGGTCGAAGAGCCAGGTCTTGAGGAGTCTCCTGAAGGTGAGGAGGTCCTGGGTCTGGCGTAGTGAGGTGGGGAGAGAGTTCCAGGTCTTGGCGGCGAGGAAGGGGAAGGATCTGCCGCCGGAGGTCTTGCGCTGGATCCTGGGGACGATGGCGAGGGCGAGATTGGCAGAGCGGAGTTGACGAGTGGGGGCGTAAAAGTTGAGTCTGGAGTTGAGGTAGGTAGGTCCGGTGTTGTGTAGAGCCTTGTGAGCGTGGGTGAGGAGTTTAAAGGTGATCCTCTTGTCCACGGGGAGCCAGTGGAGGTCCTTCAGGTGAGGGGAGATGTGACATCAGCGGGGTATGTCGAGGATCAGGCGGGCGGATGCATTTTGGATACGCTGGAGTCGTTTGATGTCTTTTGTTGGGATGCCTGTGTAGAGTGCGTTGCCGTAGTCAAGTCTGCTACTGACGAGGGCTTGGGTCACCGTCTTTCTGGTTCCTGTTGGGATCCACTTGAACATTCTGCGTAGCATTCGAAGGGTGTTGAAGCAGGAAGAGGAGACGGCGCTGATCTGTTTGGACATGGTGAGGGCGGAGTCCAGGATGAAGCCGAGGTTTCTTGCGTGGCTGGCTGGGGTGGGTGGGGGTCCGAAGTCGGTGGGCCACCAGGAGTCGTTCCAGGCTGAAGGGGTGCGCCCGAGGATGAGGACTTCCATCTTGTCGGAGTTGAGCTTCAGGCGGCTGTCGTTCATCCACTCGGCGATGGCTTTTAGTCCCTTGTGGAGGTTGGTTTTGGCGGTGAGTGGGTCTTTGGTCAGGGAGAGGACGAGCTGGCTGTCGTCGGCGTAGGAGATGATGCTGAGGTGATGTTGGCGGGCCAGTTTAGCGAGGGGGGCCATGTAGACGTTGAACAACGTAGGGCTGAGGGAGGAGCCTTGGGGGACGCCGCAGATGAGGTTGGTGGCTTTGGAGCGGAAAGGGGAGAGTCGGACTCTCTACAGGCACTACGGTGGTAGCCGCCTAAAGCCAGGCAGAAGTCAAAGTTACGCCCACCATATTATGACTACCAAATCCGCCACCCTTTCCGGGGCAGTACCCGCGCCATCAAAAGCCTAGTGGAAACACATTACAGAAGTTAAAGGACTCACCATTGGAGACAAAGGGAAGAACCACGCCTCCATGGAACCAGAACTGCAAGTATTTCCGATTATATTCTACGTAATGCTCAACCACGAAACACCTACGCAGGCGAAGACAACAATGGTGAGTACAGATGCCTAGCACGCAGGGGAGAGGGGGAGGAAAAAGAGAGTGACAGACACACGCACAACACACACCCCATACACACACAACATACACACAACCAGCTGCAAAAGACAACAATTTATCCCTGTAAATCGGCTGAATAATGCAATGACAACAGGAATTGACTAAAGTGATTGTAATAAGATTAACACAATATTAATAATAATTTTTCCAATGCAACATGCCCCACTCGTTACCTGCATCAATAGGGAAAGAACACTGCAGGGGCATCAGTTGGCAAATAGGCAGGCACCTCAGGGGGATGGGGGGAACTTAGCTGGATGCAGAAACAAGACCACTGGTTCTGGAGGGGCAACAAGCCCTGTGCTTGGTCCTGGAGAGTGCAAGGCCTCAGTCTCTCAGGTGGTTGTCTTGCCCACTGGTTCTGGAGGGGGCAACAAGCCCTGTGCTTGGTCCTGGGCAGTGCAAGGCCACAGTCTTTGGAGTGGGTGTCTTCCCCACTGGTTCTGGAGGGGGCGACAAGCACTGTGCTTGGTCCTGTGGAGTACAAGACCACAGTCTCTGGAGTGGGTGTCTTCCCCACTGGTTCTGGAGGGGGCGACAAACCCTGTGCTTGGTCTTGGGGAGTGCAAGGCCACAGTCTCTGGAGTGGGTGTCTTCCCCACTGGTTCTTGAGGGGGCGACAAGCCCTGTGCTTGGTCCTGGAGAGTGCAAGGGCACAGTCTCTCAAGTGGGTGTCTTCCCCACTGGTTCTGGAGGGGGCAACACGCCCTGTGCTTGGTCCTGGGGAGTGCAAGGCCACAGTCTATGGAGTGGGTGTCTTCTTCACTGGTTCTAGAGGGGACAGGCCACACAGCAGCCCATGGAGGCTAGATCACATTACGTCCGCTGGCAGTGAAGGCTGCACTGTGGTGGTGGTGGTAGTGGGAGGATACTGCTCAGCCCCTGCACTCACTGATGGCTGCACTGTGGTAGTGGTGGTGGTAGTGGGAGTCTACTGCTCAACCCCTTCACCCTGCCATGGCTGCACTGTGGTAGTGTTGGTGGTAGTGGGAGGCTCCTGCTCAGCCCTTGCACTCACTGATGACTGCACTGTGGTGGTGGTGCTAGTGGGAGGCTCCTGCTCAGCCCCTGCACCCTGCCATGGCTGCACTGTGGTGGTGGTGGTGGTAGTGGGAGGCTCCTGCTCAGCCCCTACAATCACTGATGTCTGCAATGTGTTGGTGGTAATGGTAGTAGGAGGCCTCTACTCAGCCCCTTCACCCTGCTATGGCTGCACTGTGGCAGTGGTGGTGGTAGTTGGAGGCTCCTGCTCAGCCCTTGCACTCACTGATGGCTGCACAACCACAGTTGGTGGTGGGGGCTCTGTGACAGCTGGTGGTGCAGGCTCCTTCCCTTTCTTGCTTGCTGGTGCAGGCTCCTTCCCCTTCTTGCTTGCTGGTACAGGCTCCTTTCCCTTCTTGCTGGCTGGAGCAGACTCCTTCTCCTTTTTGCTTGCTGGTGCAAGCCGCTTCCTTTTTCTGCTGGCTGGCGCAGTCTCCTTCCCCTTCAGTATTTGTGGCCTGAAATCCTTTTTACTACAAGTAAGTGCAGATGAAACGGGGCCCGTGGACAGTGTGGCTGAGGTGCTTTGCTGGGTTCTTGATACCCTGCCCATACGTGCAGGGCGGGGGGGAGATGTAGGGAAGAGGTCAATGGTGGAAATGAAAAGCTTTTTAGGGACATTGGGGTGGAAAGAGGGAGAAGTAATGTGAGTGGAGGATGAGGGAGTGGTTGTTGGAGGTGTTTGTCTGCTGGATTTGGGTGCAGGTGCATGGGTTGTATGCCATTGTGAGGTGGATGGCTGTTGGGTGTCTGGGTGCTTGTGTTTGTGTACCTTAGGAGGAGGGACAGACATGGTGGGAGAGGACACAGGTGACGTGTGCATGCATGTTGTGGAGGTGTCTGCCAGTGGGGTGTGTGTTCTGCTTGGTGTGGTGATGATGCAGGTAGTGGATGATGATGTAGTGCACGCTGGTGTGAGTGTGGATATAACTGGGTGGGAGGTGGAGGAGGAGGAGGAGGAAGAGGGGAGACAGTGGACATAGTTGATGTTGTTGTGTCTGCAACTGTAAGGTGTTTGTGTGAGTGCCTGTGGGATGAAGTGTGGTGCTTGTGTTTGCCTGTGACACTTTTGGGTGTTGTCCTGTGTGCATGCTCGTCTGGCTGTGTGCTTGGGATGGGTTGGGGTTGAGGAGAATAGGACTGGGAAGTGGACATTGGAGGGGGGACGGTAGAAACAGGGACAATGGCTGCCATCAGAGAGGAGGCCAGAGCCTGGATCGATTTCTGTTGGGCCACCAATCCTCCAGGAAGGCATTACATTGTTGCATCTGGGCTGCCAGCCCCTAGATGGCATTCACAATTGTTGACTGCCCTACAGAGATGGATCTCAGGAAGTCAATAGCCTTCTCACTCAGGGCATAAGGGCTCACTGGGGCAGGGCCTGAGGTGCCTGGGACGAAGGAGATGCCCACCCTCCTGGGTGAGCAGCACGGGCAACTCGCTGATGGGCTGTTGGGAGGGCGGTGCTGGTATGGGGGTGGCAGCTGTACCTGTAGCTAGGGTGGTCACAGAGGTGTCCACCACCACCAGGGAGCTCCCATCTGAGGAGGTATCAGAGTCTGTATTGTCCCCTCCAGTCTCTGCTGTGGTGCTGCCCTCGCCCTCCATCCCACTGGTGCCCTCAGCATCGGTGGACTCTGCCTCCAGGGTCCTGTGGGATGCAGCTCTTCCGTTGCCGGTGCCTCTGCTCCTCCACCAGATGATGCTAATGCATATAAGGAAAGGATGACAAAACAAGAAATGGGGGAGAGAGACAAAGGATACACTGGGTCAATGACTGTACCAACACCACCGTTGGCATACACAGCACCCTCACACACAGGGAACAGGCCTATCCACTATGCATTGCACTACCAGTGAAATGGCTAGCCACATAGGCATGAGGAGGGGTACACATTGCCAACTGCAGCATACCTCGGACCCTCGCAGCCCTGGCCGGTAGTGGATGCTAACAAGCTAGGTAGGCAGTATTTTCCCTTCAGACCTCAAGCCACCAGAGGACCTACTCTACTATGCCTGGCCTGGCCTAGGGGCACCTAAGGACACACAACCACCACCCGGATACCACCCCACCAAGCGTAAGTTGTAATGATAGCCACTGTACTCAGCCCCTTGTGGCTGCTGTGTTGCCCTCAAGCACCCATCCAGCTCTGAATAGGCCACCGCCAGTATGTTGGCCATATGGGGGGTCAGGGTTCGACGGGCACCCCTTCCTCATTGGAGGCCATCCCCAGCTGGGTTTGTGACAGTGGGTGCTCCGTCTGCCATAGACCCCCAGGGTCTGCACCTCCTTGCCGATGGCACGCCATATACCCTCCTTTCGATGGGCGCTGACCTGCAGAGGCAATACAGACAGGAGAACACCATTAGACAAACAGGCCAGCCAGTTACAGATATGGCCCACCTTACCCGTTAACAGCACTATTGGGACACCCATAGCCCAGCACTCAATGTGTACACAGCCAGGAGGACATCCCTCACCCCTTACATGGAGCCCTCACACACATCTCCATACATGCACGCCACAAGCATCAAGCCCACAGTGTACTCACCTGTTGGTCTGGAGGCCCATATAGCAGTCCGTATTGGGGTAGGACCCCATCCACCAGTTTCTCCAACTCCTCTGAAGTGAAGGCTGGGGCCCTTTCCCTGGTCACATGGGCCATGGTAGACTCCAGACACAGGTCACAGCAGAACATGCAGTGTAGGTGCTCTCCTATGGAAGGTCAGGTAACAAGTGAGGAATCAGACAGAAAATGGTGGTCATGTCCTTGGTGGTGCATACCGTCACCGCTGGCGTAGATCACCATTGGCCACTGTACCCCGTAGGGATCAATATTATCCAACGAGGAATTGCACAGTGGTTCCCGACCGCCTCCCGCCACGGCGCACAACGTCAGTGGAATTACCTCCCTTTCACCTGTCCCTGCACACAGGACAGGCGGATGCCATTTCAGGGAGGGGGCAGGCCTATGAAAGAATGCTACATAACAGGAGAAATAGGCACATACTGGACAAATCACACTGACCCATTACATGTTTACAGAATGCAAACTACTGTTGTGGCTCCATTGTTCAGTTTGTGACATGCTCTTCACTCTTTTGTCCCATAGATTCCTACTGCTGCCGATCAATAAGAGATGTAGACATACCCCCATGTACAGACCCCTGGTGGACTTGGCTACACTGGAGGAAAGGCACATAAAACTCACATATAAATTGGACAGGGCCACAATCACAGAGCTGTGTGCCCAATTGGAGCCTGACCTGATATCTGCTATTCATCACCCCACTGGGATCCCCCCCTCTTGTGCAAGTGCTCTCAGAAATCCATTTTCTGACACCTAGTTATTTCCAAGTGACAGTGGGCTTGGCAGCAGGAATGCCACAGCCAATGTTCTCAATAGTGCTGACAAGAGTATTGTTTGCCCTGATAAAACACATGTGCAGCTACATTGCATTCCCCCAGGTTGAGGATCTGGCCACTGTGAAGGCCAAGTTTTATGCAATGGGACATATCCCCAATATAATTAGGTGATTGATGGAACACATATTGCATTTGTTCCCCCTGCCAGAATGAACAGGTGTTCTGGAATAGTAAGAGTTTCTACTCCATGAATATGCAGATGGTGCGCTTGGCAGACCAGTACATCTCTCACGTCAATGCTAAGTATCCTGGGTCAGTGCATGATGCCTTTTTCCTGAGGAATAGCAGCATCCCAAATGTGATGGCCCAACTACAGAGGCACAGGTTGTGGCTAATAGGTGAGTCCTGATTCCCATCCAGTAGATGTTGGTGTATGGGTATGGTGTGGCCATGTCAGATAGTGTGTGGCTAAATGTTGTCCATCAATAATTGCAGGTGACTTTGGTTACCCAAACCTATCATGGCTGCTGACTCCTGTGAGGAATGCCAGGACAAGGACAGAAGAACATTACAATGAAGCACATGGGTGAACCAGAAGGATAATTGAGAGAACCTTTGGCCTCCTGCGGCCAGGTTCAGGTGGCTCCATCTAAAAGGTCGATCCCTGTGCTACTCACCCAAGAAGGTCTACCAGACAGTAGTGGCATGCTGCATGTTGCACAACCTGGCCCTCAGCGTACGTACGTTTTCTGCAGGAGGAGGAGACTGGAGATACCCCTATGGCAGCAGTTGACCCTGTGGACAGTGAGGATGAGGAGGCAGAGGATGAGGACCACAGAACAACTGTAATCCGCCAGTACTTCCAATGACACACAGGTAAGATAGTGTAACTTTACATTTCAATGACTTTGGTTGTATTCTGTGTGGCATTGGCATGCTGGTGATTCCCAACTCAATGCCCATTTACTGTTCCCTCTGGCTATTCATTTTGCAGATGTTGGTGATATGACAAATATTCCTGGTGTGATCACTACAGCCAGCTACAGGTCATTAATCTATGCTCATTCTATGTACTATTCATTTGCAATGGTTGTACCTGTTTCAGACAATACATATTTGAGATGCATGACAGACTCGAAATCCATTTTTTCAAAGGGTGTTTATTGAAGTGCTAACATATAGGGGGAAGTGCAATGGAATGGGGTGACGATGGAGGAAAGTCCACGGTATTGTTCCAGTCTGTTTGTAGAACAGGTGCATTGTCCAAGGGGACATAGGAAGGGGAGCAATGGCAGTTCAAGGTGGACAGGGTGCCTGTGTGGGACAATCAGGAGAGTCTCATTTCCTAGCCGGGGTCTTGGCAAGTGTCTCTGGCTTCTGTCTGGATCGCCGAGAATGTTTGCAGGGTGGTCCACCTTCTGCAGGGGAAGGGGTGCTGGTGGCCTGTGAGTCCTGTGGCGTGGCCTGCTGCCGAAGTGGAAGGCTGTTCAGATGACTGGCTAGGGGCCCACTGGTGTGAGACCGCCTCCCTCATAATGTTGGCCATGTCTGCCAGCAACCCTGCTATGGAGATCAGGGTGTTGTTGATGGCCTGCAAGTCCTCGAATCCCCGGTACTGTCCCTCCTGCAGCAGCCTGTTCTCCTGCACGCTGTCCAAGATCTGGCCCATTGTGTCCTGTGAATGTAGATAGGCTCCGGGGTCTCAGAGAGTGCCTCCCGGAGAGTTGGTTCCCTGGGCCTGTCCTCCCCCTGGCAACCAGCAGTCCTCCCAGTGTCCCTGTTAGCCTGTACCTCTATCCCCTGAACCGTGTGCCCACTGACACTGATCCCAGGTCGCTGATTGTCTTGGGTATGAGGTGTGGCCTAGGGTCCCTGCACTGGTAAACACACTGCTGATTGATGTGTCCTGGGGAAAGAGGTGTGGGTACGCTGGGTTGGTGCTGTGGTGTTGTTTCCTGATGGGGGAGGCTCTGTGGCGGTCTGTGACTGGGTTTGGGGAACATGCTGTCCAGTGGTCCCTGATGGGCCAGGTAGATCGTCCAGGTCCTGAAGACCAGAGTTACTGTCATCACGGTGGTCTCTTCTGTTGGGGGACTGGATAGTGCTGGCACCTCCTCTCCAGTAACATTGGCAGGGGTACCTGTGGGGATGTGAATCATGTGTTATGGTTAATGTGTATGACATATTGTGCATCTCTGGCTTCCCCTCTATGGTTGTTGTTGCCCTGCCAGCTTTTACTTGTGTATGTTGGTGTATGGTAGGATTATTAGTTCTCTATACTGTGCATGCTTTTGTGAACAGTGTCTATGCAGGGCTGTGAGGGGTGTCCATGCATTGGTGCAGCATGCAGGGCTTGGCATTGGGATTAGTGAGATGTGATCGTGGAGTGTGTGGGATGTAGTGGAGTGATGGGAGTGAGATTGAGGGTATGTGATGGCATGCAGGTAGGGGGTGATAATAGTAGAGAGTTGACTTACCAGAGTCCAATCCTTCTCCAACTCCAGCCAGTCCATCAGGATGCAGTATTGCCAAGACTTGCTCCTCCCATGCTGTGAGTTGTGGGGGAGGAGGTAGGGGTCCACCGCCAGTCCTCTGTATAGCGAGCTGGTGTCTTGCTGCTATGAAATTTATCTTTCCCCGTAGGTCATTCCACCTGATGTCATCCCTTGTTCTGGGGTGCTGTCCCACGGCATTGACCCTCTCCACGATTCTCCACCATAGCTCTATCTTCCTAGCTATAGATATTTGCTGCACCTGTGCTCCAATTAGCTGTGGCTCTACCCTGACAATTTCCTCCACCATGACCCTTAACTCCTCCTCTGTGAAACGGGGGTGTCTTTGTGTGCCATGGGTGTTATGTGAAATGTGTTGGTGAGGGTGTGTTGGGTAATGTTTTGGGATGTGTAATGTGGAGTGCGTGAGTGGTGTATGGGTGTGACTGGTGTGTGCATCTAGTTGGCTTCGTGGTCTTGGGGATAGTCTTGTGCCAATGATTTGTAAACGTAAAGGGTTGTGGGTAATGTAGGTGTGTGTTTTATAGTAGTGTAGGTGTAGTGTGTGTGTGGGTGTCAGTTGTGTGTTATTAGAATTGTCCAATGTGGTGTTGTTTTGTCTGTGGGTGTCCATTGTGAGTGCGGCGGTATGTACCGCTAATGGTTTACTGCCGTTCAATGTCCGCCATGGTGATTCGGGGGTCATAATGTGGTGGGCATCATTCTGTTGGCGTAACGGTGTGGGTTTTGATACCGCCAGTTTATCACTGACCATTGGTCTGGCAGATTTGTGTCTGTGTCTGAATTCTATCGGATTGGTGTGTGTTTGTCATAATATGGTGGACAGATATCCACCGCTGTGGCGGTAAGTTAGCGTCCGTCAGCGTGGCGGTAGGCGGCATTTACCACGAATGTCATAATGAGGGCCTTATTCTTTTGAAAATTCATTTTTTTGACTTGTATATGTTGGATTGTTGTCATTTTGGTCTTATTTGATTTAGATAAACATTACCTATGTTTCTAAACTGGAGTGATGTCCATTTTGAAGTGTTTTCTCTGTATTACTGTGTGTGTTGGTACAAATACTTTACATATTGCTTCTAAAATAAGCCTGACTCTGTGTGCCAAGCTACCGAGAGGGAAAGCAGGAGTTATCTAAGTGTGTTTCTCCATTGCCCTGAGTAGAGTGAGGGTCCCTGCTTAGACAGAATGCAAACTGACTGCCAACCAGAGACCCCATTTCTAACTTTGGTGATCAGAGGTGAGGATTGGACTTGTATTTGTACTTGACAATCAGTAATTAGGGGTGACTTATATGTAGAAAAAGGGGAGTTTTAGGCTTGCAAGTACTTTTAAATGCCAAGTCGAAGTGGCAGTGAAACTGCACACACAGGCCTTGCATTGGCAGGCCTGAGACAAGGTTAAGGGGCTACTTAAGTGGGTGGCACAATCAGTGCTGCAGGCCCACTAGTAGCATTTAATCTACAGACCCTAGGCACATATAGTGCACTCTACTAGGGTCTTACAAGTAAATCAAATAGCCAATCATGGATAAACCAATCAACAGTACAATTTACAAAGAGAGCATATGCACTTTAGCACTGGTTAGCAGTGGTAAAGTGCCCAGAGTTCAAAAGTCAACAACAACAGGTCAGAAAAAATAGGAGGAAGGAGGCAAAAAGTTTGGGGATGACCCTGTCAAAAAGCCAGGTCCAACAAGTGTACACTACTGTTTTCTGTGCAGACCATTACGTGACCACATACTACTTTTTTTGTGATTTTGTTTTTTCTCGATCTTTTTGTTGGTTTTTGAACTTCTCATTGGAAACTCTTTGTTCTGCCTTGGAACCTTGCACTTTTTGATTTGCCATCATGTCTCAATCTGGAGATGCACCAGCTGGAGCTGTTTTTGAGTTGGAGAATCTGGAGAGTTATACAGTGGCTCAACTGAAGTAGTTCAGTAAGGATCGTGCCTGTCCCATTGGGAACTCTGCCAGGAAGGAGGAGCTGCAAAAGGCACTGACGGTCTGGCTGACAGCCACGGAGGTTGGGGGGCACACAGAGGAGGAGAATGAGGGTGAGGAGTTGCAAGACAGTCATCAGGACATAGTAGAGGTATCTGTACTGCCTGGGGAAGGGTGTCCAGGGCAGGTAGTAGTATGTCATTCAAGGGGCTGACTACGGAAGAGTTGCAGGACAGGCAGGCAGAGAGGGTTCCCCAGTTGGAGTTGGAGAAGCTTAGAATGAAAATGGAGAGGGAGATGGAAGAGAGGAGGATGGCCATTTAGGAGAAAAAGATGCTCTTGGCTCATGAACTTAGTTTGGGGGAACTAGATCAGAGGAGCCAGTCTAGTAGAGATGGTGGCAGCAGTACCTCAGTGCAGCCTGACAGGAAGGTACACATTCTAAAGGACTTAGTAAAGGATTACAATAGGGATGATGATACATATATGTCGTTTAAGAGGTATAAGTCTGCTCTCCACTAGGATCTGGTCCCTGAAGCACATTGGGGGGGAGGGCTGTGGAAGCACTTTGAGGTAAAGGAGAGGCATACTCTTACACCCTTAGGGAAACCTCAAGGCTCACTTACTCTATCATGAAGGACGTCCTACTCAGAAGGTATGATCTCACCCCTGAGCAGTATAAGGACAAGTTTATGTCCCACAAAAAGAAGGAATCACAAAAATGGTTGAAATGTGTTGACTCTTTATGCAGGTCACTGGATGGTTGGGAGAAGGACAGTAAGGTAACAACTTTTGAGGGGCTGTACAATTTGATTGTTTGTGAGCATTTGTATAGTCTTTGTTTTCCAGAGCTGCACCAGCACCTGATTGACAGTAAGTTGACTAACCCCAGGGAGTTTGCACAGGAAGCGGACCATTGGGAGAGCACCAGAGTCCAGAGGAGGTATGGGGGAGAACACGACAAGGGTGGGCAGGGTCCCTCTCAGAACAATGGGGGGGTAAGGGTAAACAGGGGGAGTTCTCTAAAGGGTCCCAACCTAGTTCTCAGGGTAAAGATTCCCAGCCCCCAGTTGAAAAGAAGCCTTGGTTTTCTAAAGAGAAACCTGTAGAGGGGGGCTCCTGCAAATGTTATGCATGTGACCAGGTGGGTCATGTGAGGGGGGGACCCCAAATGTCCCAAGTGAACAGTGTAGCTCTTGGGGAGGAGTTGGTTCCAGTGGGTGGGAGCCAGCTGAGATGACCCTTGTCTCACTAGGGGACAGTTAGATGGTCCAGAGATCCCTTGTGCCTGAGAACACTTGAGAAGTACAGGCAGTGGGTGACCATCAGTGGACAGAGGATAGAGGCTCTGAGAGACACAGGAGCCAGTGTGACTACGGTGGTAAGTCTCCTGGTATCTGAAGAGCAGATAGATCCCTGTGTACTTCACCAAGTAGTTGTGGTAGGCAACTCAGAGCACCTTTGCAGAGTGGTGTAGTTTCCCTTGAATGGGGAGGGTCACAGGTGCCTTGAGTGTAGCTGTGAGTCCAACCATGCATGTACATTGCATGGCAATGACCTGGAGGATTCTCCTTGGAAGGAGGTGGAACACAGGTCTCACTTGGAGATGTTGGGTCTGCCTGGGTAGGTGTGGGTGTCCACCCGGTCAATGGCAGCCCGCCATGGTGATCAGGAGACCCTGGAGCCTGAAAGAGGGGCCCAGGTGTCTGCCAGAAGGAGGAAGGGTAGGGAGTGCAGGAAACCTGCTCCAGACGTTCCGATGGTCCGGGAGGAGGCTGAACCTGAGAGGGAGGCCCTAGAGCCCACAGGGGAGCAAGTGGCTGAACTGTGAGAGGTCCTTGAGCTGACTCAGTGGCAGCAGGAAGGAGGACCCACCAGGGAGGCATTCTGTGAGGCACAGAAGACATGCCCTACTTTGGACGGTTTGCTGCAGCAGGCTGCAGACCAGGTGTCTGGCAAGGAGCCAGGATCACACTTGATCTACTAGGAGGATGGCTTCCTATATAGTGAGCCTAAAGTTGCTGAGCCTGGGTCAGCCCATGTGCTGGTGGTACCCCAGTACTTCAGAGCCTTCCTACTGGGTCTGGCTCATTATGTGCCTTTAGCTGGTCAATTGGGGCAGGACAAGACCTTTAAATGGCTTATCACCCACTTCTACTGGTCCCAAATGCACAGGCACTCCAGTGCCTACTTAAGGTCTTGCCAAACTTGTAAGGCGAGTAGCGAGAGTGGGGGGAAATGTAAGGCTCCCCTCCAACCTTTTCCTGTGGTCAGCATCCCCTTTGAGAGTGTTGATATTGGCATTGTGGGGCCTCTGGATCCCAAGACAGCCATGGGCAACAGGTTTATGCTGGTCTTGGTTGACCATGCCTCCCAGCACCCAGAAGCCATTCCTTTGAGGTCAATCAACTCCTCTGGGTGGGATGTGCTTTGATGGGGGTTTATACCCACATGGGGTTCCCCAAGGAGGTGGTATCTGATAGGGGTACCAACTTCATATTAACTTATCTGAAGTCTCTGTGGAAGGAGTGTGGGGTGACATATAAGTTCACCACCCCTTAGCACCCCTAAAGTAGCAGTCTGGTTGAGAGATTAAACTGCACCTTGAAAGGCATGATCATGGGCCTGTCAGAGCCCTTGATGGGTGAGTGGGACATCCTCTTACCATGCCTTCTGTTCACCTACAGAAAGGTACCTCAAAAGCGTCTTGGATTTAGCCTTTTGAGTTACTGTATGGCCACCCTGTCAGGGGACCTTTGATTCAGGTTCGGGAAGGCTTAGAGAAGGTCTCCAGTAAGCCCCCCCAGGATGTATGCAGTTACATGCTGGCTTTTAGGAACCAGACAGCCTGCTTCAGGAAGCTCACCCCAGAGAACCTGGAAGCAAGCCAAGAAGATATGAAGCTCTGGTACGACCGGAATGCCACACTGGTTGAGTTCCAGCCTTGCCAAAAGGTTTGGGTGATGGCCCCAGTAGAGCCTAGGGCTCTCCAAGATACGTGGGCTAGGCCATTTGAGATAGTGGAGTGCAAGAGCAATGTCACTTATCTGGTGAACTTGTGGACTCCCTAGAACTCTTTGAGGATCCTACATGTCAATTGCCTCAAGCCTCATTTTGAGAGGGGGAGGTAACAATGCTCTTGGCAAGAGATGATGGGGTGGAGGAAGAGAGTGAGCCTCTTCCTGACCTCCTGTTTGCCAAAGAGAAAGATGGTTCAGTGAACCTCTCCCCCTCACTGACTCCAGAGCAACAGAGGGACTGTTGCCAGGAACTGGGACAGTTTGCCTCTCTATTTTCCTTGATCTCAGGGGTCACTCATCTGTGTACACACGATGTGGACACTGGGGGCAGTTCTTCTTTGAAACATAAAGTTTACAGAGTGACTGACAAGGTCAGGGCCAATATTACAGATGAGGTATCTAAAATGTTAGCTCTTGGTGATATTGAGTTCTCCAGTAGCCCTGGGGCCAGTCCTGTGGACTTGGTCCCAAAAGCTGCTGCGCCTAGTGCCACTCCAGAACTCAGGTTCCATGTGGATTACTGGGGACTCAACGTGGTCACCAAGACTGACGCGCACCCCATCTCCTGACCTGATGAGCTCATTGATGGGTTAGGGGCTGCCAAATATCTATGTACTTTTGATTTGACCTCTGGATATTGGCATATTGCTCTGACTGAGGGGGCTAAGGAGAGGTCTGCATTTTCCAACCCAGATGGGCACTACTAGCTTAGGTGATGCCCTTTGGGATGAAGAATGGCCCTGCCACCTTTCAGAGGTTGGTCAACCAGATATTGGCTAGACTGGATGATTTCAGTGCAGCCTACCTGGATGACATTGCTGTGTTCAGCTCCACTTGGGAGGAATACTTGCAACACCTCTGTAGCGTGTTGGAGGCCCTGCAGAAGTCAGGCCTCATTATTAAGGTGAACAAGTGCCAAATAGGGCAGGGTTCTGTGGTGTACTTGGGACACCAGGTGGGGAGTGGCCAGGTGGCACTCCTAGAGTCAAAGATAGACACCATCCTGACTTGGGAACCTCCCAAGACCAAGACTGAGGTGAGAGCCTCTTTTAAGTCTCATAGGATAGTATAGGAGGTTTGTGAAGGGTATGGCACTATTGCTGCTCCCTTGACTGAGTTAACCTCCAAAAAGCAGCCCAGAAAGGGGATCTGGACTGAAACTTGCCAGACAGCTTTTGATGCCCTGAAGGTAGCCATGTGCATGGCACCCATGCTGAAGGCACCTGACTTCTCAAAAGGACTTGTCGTGCGGACTGATACTTTAGAGCATGGTGTGGGAGCAGTGTTGTCACAGCTAAATGAAGAGGGCCTAGACCATCATGTAGCCTTCATTAGTAGGAATATTACTTGCCTGGGAATATGGGTGGAGTGCAATTGAGCGGGAAGTATTTGCTGTGGTCTGGGCACTGAAGAAGATAAGACCCTACTTGTTTGGGACTCACTTCCGAGTTCAGACCGACCACAGGCCCCTCACATGGTTAATGCAGATGAGTGGTGAGAATCCAAATTGTTGAGGTGGTCATTTCCCTACAGGGGATAGACTTTACGATGGAACACCTCCCTGCAACAGAACACTCCAATCCTGATGGTCTGTCCAGATTCTTCTGCATTAGTGATGAGAACACCCATGAGCTTGGGTAGTTCTCCCCACTTTCAGCTGGGGGGGCATGTGTTAGACCTGCCATCCTTGGCATGGTCTCCCCTGTCTTTTTTACCTTTGCCTCCCATGTTTTAACAGTGTGCTGGACTCTGTTTTTGCTGTTTTTAGTACTCTGAGCACTTTACCACTGTCGACCAGTGCGAAAGTGCAAGTGCTCCTGTGTAAAATGTACGTGTAATTTGCTTTTCCATATTTGGCACATTTGATTTACTAGTAAGTCCCTAAAAAAAAGTGCACTAGCGGTAACCATGGCCTGTAAATCAAATGCTACTAGTGGGCCTGCAGCACTGGTTGTGCCACCCATATTAGTAGCCCTGTAAACATGGCTGAGACCTGGCACTGAAGTGTCAGTGTGTGTAGTTTTAAACTGCCAATTCAACTTGGAAAGTGTACCTACTTGCCAGGCCTAAACCTTCCCTTTTTATACATGTAAGGCACCCCTAAGGTATGCTCTAGGTAGCACCATGATCAATGTGCAGTGTATTTTAAAGGTGGGACATGTACTGATGTGTTTTACATGTCCTAAAGGTGAAATACTGCTAATTCAGTTTTCACTGTTGCAAGGCCTATCTCTCTTACAGTTTAACATGGGAACTTCCTTTAAATATCCTTAAAGCTTTCCTTTGAGAGCAGATAGAAATATGGAGTTTGGTATCTCTGAACTCACAATTGAATAATACATATTTTGGTAAAGTTGGTTTTTAGATTGTTAGTTTGAAAATGCCACTTTTAGAAAGTGGGCATTTTCTTGCTTAAACCGTTCTGTGACTCTGCCTGATTGTGTATTCCCTGTCTGGGTCAGACTGATGGTTGGGCTCCTTGTGAATCTCCTCTAGACAGTGACACAAAGGGAGCTGGGTTGTAGCCTGCATATCCTGATGAGCCATCTGAGCTGGAGCCGAGGGAGGAGTGGTCACTTACACTGAATGGTCTGTGCCTGCCCCCACACAATGCAGTATCCAACCCTCTGGTGTCTGTCTGGGGCCTGGCCTGGGCAATGCAGGTCCTTGTGAACCACAGAGACTTTATTTTGAGGTTTGCCTACTTCAAAGGCAGAAAGGGATATAAGTAATTGACCCAAACCCCAGACTTTAAATCACTTCTGGAACCAAGAGGAACCTCTGCCAAGGAGAAAAGCTGAAGAACTGGGGAGAAGTGCTGCCACTGCCTCTGATTGTGCTTTGTTGGGCTATACTGCAGTTGCTGCTTCTGCCTGTAAAAGGGGACAAAGACTGGCTTTTGTTGTGCATTCCTCCTTGAAGAAGAAGAATCTCCAAGGGTTTGAACTGAGAGTGCCTCCTGTTTTGAAGTTTCAGGGCCATCAAAGACTTCCTCTGCCAATACCTGGACTCTCTGCTGAGACTCCTGCCCTGCCAAGAAGTGCTCTATCCAGTCCCTGTGCCCTTGAAAGGTGAAGTTGGCAGAACAAGAACTGAAATCCATGCACAGAACGCCGTGTAGTGAAATGTTCGACGCACCACCTGCAATGCAGCTGATTGCAATAAAATCAATGCGCCACATGCATCGCGGCTGTGAGATTGACGCATTGTGCCTGGAGAAATAATGCAACCCCCACTTGTGGCTGCTGATAACAACGCAAACCCCACACAGTGTGGTTTTCCAACACCATGTGACCGGATTTAACACGTATCATCGCTGGGCATTAAAGTCATCGTGAACCTGCGTGGATCTGACATGCCCCATCTGGAAATTGATGCTTCGCTGTCTTGCAAGTTAGAATAATGACGGATCGCCGACCCGACCAGGGAAGAAAACGATGCAGGCCCTCACTTGCAGGTAAGGAATCGACGCATTGCAGACTTTTTCGAAGCCTGCTCGCCTTAGCAGCTTTATTTTTGACGCAAATCAGGTACTTTGTGTAAAATCAACGTTTCCATTGTTTTCTATGGAGTAAAACTCCTATTCTTTTGAAAATTCATATTTTTACTTCTGTATGTTGGATGTTTGTCATTTTGATCTTGTTTGATTTAGATCAATATTACCTATTTTTCTAGACTGGTGTGGTGCCCATTTTGTAGTGTTTTCACCGTATTACTATGTGTGTTGGTACAAATACTTTACGCATTGCTTCTGAGATGAGCCTGACTGCTTCTGCCAATCTACCAAGGGGCAAACGGGTTCTCTAAGTGTTTTTCTCCATTGACCTGACTAGAGTGAGGGTCCCTTCTTGTACAGAGTACAAACTGACTGCCAACCAGAGACCAATTTCTAACAGTCTCACACAACACTAGCAACACACCAACATCATATCTACAAATACAACTCATGTACTCACATTGCACATGTGCCATGGAGTGTCATCATATCCAACACACGTATGTACGGATGTGGCATGGAACACAAACAACACTCCCAGTAAACAGCCCTGCAATGGACACACACATTGCACACATTACAAGACAACAGAAGGACAATAACATGCACAATAGACAGAGAGACAAATATACAAAGATTACTATCCAAACTATACATGCACAGTAAGGAATGGGGGCCAGTAGGAGCACTCAGGAAATGAGGCTGCACTAGGGCACATCTCACTTCGCAACTGCCCATAAAACAAATATTGCACAGGAACTGGCCCTTCTGGTATCTCTGGGACAATCAATACTAGACCCAAATGACATGCCCATTTGCACAATGTGGAAGTGCAAGTCAACAAAGCACATACAACTTCAACTGCATGGGACATAGCGCTACAGGAACTAGCTGCAAGGCACTCACAGCTAAATGGACACATGCACAGTCAGTTGCAATCAAAGCTAGCACAATTGAATACACACAATATCTGCACAAACCAAACTGGAGCTGACACACATCAGATGAATACATAATCCATGTCAGTGAGACAAGTCTAACACCATGCATGCTTACATTGAACTACACAAGATGAAATACTTACCATATCACACAGAACACAATGCTATGATGCAACCATTGCATTTACACCCACATATCCATACACTCAACCTATAGCCTTGTCTTGAGGGACACCAGTACAGCCCACAAAGTCAGATACTGCAAACAGCAGCAAATGGGTCAGCAAGCAGGCTGAAACACACACAAACTGTAGGCAGATAACATAAATTACTCAGGAACAACATAAAGGCAGAAAAGGACTTGCAGGACAAATGTGTACGCACAATAGACAACTGTTTGGGTTTATTTCAAAACTAAATTCAAATAGTCCAAGGCCATCGGCTAGTCCATATATTAGTCCATCATAGCACAGTAGTGTGCCAATGCTTGACTCTTAAATGCAGAGGAACCATCACAGGAAGGGACATCAAGAGAGCAGACAGGCACCTCAAGGATCATCATTAGGGTGGCAGATTTGGGAGGGGGGTTGGTGTTGGGTTTGGGAGGGGTGGTCTGCTTTTTGTGAGGGATGGGCTTCTTCTGGGGGAGAGGTTTGGCAATTTGCAGGGGGGCAGGTAGGGCTTGGAGTTAGAAGAAAGAGGCTCAGAGGTGGCGGGCCTCTTGAGTTTGGGACAGGGTAGAGGGAACAGGGGAAAGGTCCAGGTCAACGAAAAAAACATTCTTAGGGACACAGAGATGGTCAGCAGATGGGGGTTGGAATTTTGAGGTTGAGGGAGTGGTTGTCTGCTGTGTTGTTGTGGGTGCATGCCTCTGGGTGGTATGCTTGTGTATGGTTGATGTATGTTGGGTAGGTGAGGGAGTGTGTTTGTGCGTCTTGGGGGTCTGGGGGTGGAGGTGCTGGGGATAAAGTGGCAGATGTGTGTGTGTTGGTTGGGGTGGTGACTGTGGATATGCTTGATGTGGTGGGTCTGTCTGTTGTGGTATATGCCGGTATGGTGCTTGTGGTGGATGTTGGGGGGTTCTGTTGGGGTGGAGTCTTTGGGTATGTTGGGTGTGGTGGGTGTGTCACTGACTGTAGGGGTGATACCTATGGGTAGTGCTTGATGTTGTATATGTAATGACGGAGGTTATGGGGGTGTCTGGGGAAGTGGTGACTCTTGTTGTGCCTGTAGGTGACTGTTGTTTGCTTGCATGCCAGTGTGTTTTGTGGTGCTTGTGTTTGTGTATACTGCTCTTGTGTGTTGATGTGGATGCATGCAGATTGGTCTATGTGCTTTGGTTAGGTAGAAGATGGTGGGATTTGGATTGGGAAGAGGGAGGTAGAGGGGAGACAGAAGATGGGGGGTTACTGGCTGTCATCAGTGAGGAAGCCAGAGCCTGAAAAGGGCCAGCCATTGCACCCAGAAATGCATTTGTTTGTTGTAGTTGAGTTGCCAATCCCTAGATTGCATTCACAATGGCTGACTGACCCACAGAGATACTTCTCAGGAGGTCAATAGCCTCCTCACTGAGGGCAAGGAGTAACAGGGGCTGGGGCAGAGGTGCCTGCAGCAAAGGAGATGCCCATCCTCTTGGGTGAATGGACACGACCAACTGGGTGGGGAGCAACAGGGAGGGTGGCAGTAGAATTGAGGAGTGAACAAAGATGGTACAGGGGGATGCCCCGATGGGTCTGCCACCACTAAAGAGTGGCTACTGGAGGAAGAATCTGATGATGATGATGAGGATGTTCCGGTCTCGTCCATGGCACTCCCCTCACCCTCAAAGCCACTGGGTCCCTCTGTGTTGGTGGCGTCTTTACATGAGGTCCCATGGCCAGATGCTTCCCCACTCAGCTGTGCCCTGTTTCCTTCACTCGCCTGTGCTGAAGATTCAAATACAAAGAGACATAGGGTTATCACATTCCCATGATCACACTTGAATAGCAGCTCTGATTAGCAAACATTACCATGATATCAAATAGGCCCCAGCAACAAACTCCACCCAAGTGGCACATACATGTGCCATACCATATGCATGCATGCCATATGAACTGTCAACATTTGCCAACAGGAAATTCAGGATCTCAGACAACTACATTTGCATAACTGAAGTTGTGCAATCACAATAATCATTCAACAATTAGGAGACTCCATCACCCTCAAAGCTTAACCCCGTGGAGCACACCTCAGTTACCTGTTGGCATATAATAATAGGCCAATGCCAAATGCATTTCCACAGATACCACACAAGGTCATGCACACATCTATTTTTCACATACATGATGACCCAACAATATGAAATGATGCTCCAAAATCCTGCCTTGTTGCTGACAAAAGTACAATATCCTGGAGAAGGTGGCATGGACATACTCATGTCACATTGGAAGTAGTGCCGCTATGCACAATTCATCAAGTGATATTTGCCATAGCAGAGTCATAGAGGTAGTACTAATTTTGCTCAGATAAACCACACATATGGCATGGAAATGGACACTGTAGACATCATGTGCAATATGCCAGGGAAAGCTATCCCTAAATTACACAACAAAATGAATCAGCAAGCTCTAGGTTAATCCCCATTAATGTCTGGAACCCCTTACAATAACATACTCTGAGTGTATTAGTAGATGCCCATAGCCCCTTGGATGTTGGAAAGGCCCAGAGATTTGTAAGTACTTGCTGAAGGCCCTCAACATGTTGCCCAATTGGAAGCTACATCATGGTCTCCATTATGGTCATGCAGAACCAGATGTCTGTGTGTATGTGGATGGTTGTACCCAAACATAGGTGATTCCAACATAACTGCAAGTCACTCCATGATGCTGGCCAACAGTCAGGTCACAAACCTTACCCATGGCACATGTGCAGTGCATGATGGTCATCAAGGGTAAAGATATTTAGATTGTGGCTTGTACAAGCCATGTCCTTCATTGCTACTGCCGTTGTACATGCCAAATGACATGCTATGACGGTTGAGGGTATGTGTCAGCCAATAAACAATAGTGACACGCTCATGTTTGTGGCACAACATGAAATGAACCCCCATTGTAAATGTCCTATTCCACACACAGGTTAAGCATGCGCATATATGTGAGGGAATACAGAAATTATTCCAACACAGGTAGACCATGCCTGAAACAGCAGCTTACCAATGTTTTTCAAGAGAGAAAAGGACACATGCTGATATGTAGGCACAAGGAATGTTGGCAACAGTGATGGCGCATAAATCTTGTTAGTGGGAATTCCCCACTTGCCAAGGGAAAGTATTGGTATATAGCTGCATCCGAAGATTGATGTAAGCTCTGTCACATGTATGTTGGACATCTTCACATTAAAGTCTGCAGTGAGGCACCAGCACCCATCATACAGTGAAGATAAGTGGTCTCTGGGTGGCAGATGCCTATATACACATTTACACAGACACATGGCCGATGAAAGTGAGCCATTACCTGCTTACCTTTGACCTGGAACACTTAGGAGTATTGGTCTGTTGCATAGAAATTACACACACTAAAACAACAAACAGTACTTGTTTGATCAATGTACACAGCCATATATCATCCCTGCAAAGCAAGCAGTTTGTGGATTCTACCCAGTTGTGTCCTAGGTCCCTGGGACAATATGCATGGCACATCAGTATGCTCCACATGGCAAGTCTACACAAACACTAACTCATCTGCTGTGTGACACATGGCTTATCCCTAACTGTCAGGGGGAGCTGTCAAAACCTAACTCATTCACTTGGCAATGTGACAAGCAGAAATATGCCCTATTTTCACACGCTTGTGGCTGCTGTGCTGCCCTCAAATGCCAACCAAGTTCCGGATAGGCCACCACCAGAATGTGGGCCATTAGGGGGGTCATGGTCAGACGGGCACCCCACCCACATTGGGTGGACATCCCCAGCTAGACCTCAGCAATCTTCTTGGCCCAGCGTCTCAAGTCCTCCCACCTTTTCCTACAGTGGGTGCTCCACCAGCTATGGACTCCCAGGGTCCATACCTTCGGGACAATGGCTCTCCAGAGTCCCTTCTTTTGATGAGTGTTGACCTGCATGGATGCAAAAGTCTCATCACAAATGGTGGAGTCACATACATGTCAATAACATCAAATTAGGTCTTTCCTATTTGTCAATACTCCCCAAGTGTGACACATACAAGCCAATAAGTACAAGGACATGACTACAGACATATATATTTCCAATTTCAGAATAACACACTACCCTGCCTTACAATGATTAAGCAAGCTTACTAACATCTTGTAGCTCATACTCTAGCAACCTGACTGTGATATAAGCCACCATGAAATACATCACACCTATGTGGCTTCTGAAAGGTAAACTCCTTAGGCATGAATGGACCAGCACATTCACACTCTGTGAGAATGACTCTTTGCACACAGTCCCTACAGGCAACTGCCAGAGTACAAACTCAAACATTACACATGAGTAACAATGAAGGGGCTGGCATGGAGGGTTCAGAACGTGTCTTCGATCTCCACGTGTGGACATGTGCAATAACAAATGCAGACTCATGCCACTTCCGGGGTGGGGTTCTGTCCTATGTACCTGTACCACATAACGGTTTTTTGGACATGTGTGACTATCCTACAGAGATGGCATCCAACAAACAAAGGCTTGCTTTGTACAGTTTCTGTTATGAGACCAAGCTACTGAGTCACATATTATGGCCCCCTCAGGAAACAACACACTGTTTGCACTGTGGGACTGTCTTTTGTGCAGTAAGCCTGTACAGACAAATATGGCCTGTCTGAAGGTGACAACACAGCTATGTGAGTAACGGACCTGTCATGAGTCAAAGGCACACATTGACAATGATTCACAAATGGCTTAGATTAATGATTTACCTCTGTTCCTAATCCTAATCTATTCAAAAGACAGGTATTCTGGGCCGGATTTGCCACTAAAGCCTCATATTGGCCACATTACAGGATCTGTTGGGGTACAGTGGGCACAGTGCCACAGTTGCATAGCCACAGTGACTCTACCTCAGCCTAGACTAGGACCCATACTGGGAGATACATGTGACAGACCCTGCTCTCTTTAGGCTGAGCTGATAGAACCTACACGACACTCCATTCCCATCATTTCATGCACGACAGTACATTATGTAGCCAACTGCTATTTGGCATGTGGAGTGTGTGGCAGCTTGCAGGGCAGAGTGACTCATGATATGCTCTCCAAACAACTGTTTAGCAAGGGAAGATGTGTTGAGAAATCACTGTGGTACCATACACATTGCTCACATTGCTCACATTACTCTCAACTGACTCATACAACATGCTTACTCCGCTCATGCTGTAGTGCACGTACATGTTGTCCTACATTTAGAATAATCATGAGGGAAGAGATGTAAATGGATAGCAGTAAGGTCTACTCATTTAGTTATGTGCTTCCAACACAAGGAGGATTTAGAACCCCCAAAACCTCACCCAACACAATGTGACTGAACTTTACTTATGGCACTGGCCACCAATGCCTCCACTTTGTACATCCCATTGATGCCACACAGACTGCAACAACAGGCACATGAGTAGTCAACCTGTCATACATGGCCACATAGTAGCCTATGAGGAGGGAAAGGATGGGGAAGTACAGAGAAATCTGTGCACATGAGGTAATTACCTGCTCCTCTGATGCACCATAGAGCTGTCCATACATGGGTAGGACCTCATCCACTATCCTCTCCAGCTCCTCTGGAGAGAAGGCAGGGGACCAAGCAGCTGCTGGATGTGGCATGATTGCTCCCAGAGGGGGTACGCAGCAGCTCAGGTAGTGCAGCAATGTCAGGAGTCAAGTGAATGAATCTGCAGAACATGGTGGTCACTTCTGCCATGTACGCAGACGTTACCACCCTGACCACCACTTGCAACAATGTTAGCCTAAGGCTGTGTCTGCCGTGCTGGCAACCACCTTCCACCGTGATGACTTCCACTGGTGGTCGCAGGTGGTTCCTAATGTCCAGTCGAGTAGATCAGGCAGCCGCCTTTTTGATGGCCTGAAATGCTGTATTGTGCTTTAGAATCTACATCACGCCTCCAAAAATGTTTTTCTGAGCTCAAAAACATGCTTATCCTGTCGTGTCATGTAGGTAATACAACTCAAACACCATTGTAACATGTTTCAGGGCACACATGGCATTTAACAGTGAGACACAGTCCACCCCTGCCAATGGTCATTTTGGTGGTAGGGATAGCCAGTAACATTTTGAGGGGCAATTGTGCTGCACATCTTTGAGTTTGATCCAGATACATGTTGTGGACACATGTGTGAAAAACTAAGGGGGGTCAGTTGTGACCCTTGTGTTATATGCAGCTGTGATATGCCCTTGTTGCCATGTCCATCCCTTAAGAAATGCCTTGTCACATGATACCAGTGACATGCATCATGTTTGTTGCTGTGGACACAATGACCAATTTTAGAAATCATGTATTTTTATACATAGGTATCCAGGGAGAGGGAGGATGTGACAACCCCATGTCTACCGTCCTCTGCCAGACCTTCAGACAATGGAAAAATGCTAAATTATCCTTCTTTACCATCTGAATTGGAGCCAGATCTCATTCCAGCTATTAGTTGTACAACCAGAATACCACCCATTGTGCAAGTCATGTTAGTATTGCACTTCCTAGCCACAGGGTCCTTCCAACATACAGCGGCCCTATGAGCTAGCATGTCCCAACCAGTCTGGTGTTGAAGGATGTCTTCTCAGCAATGTTGAAACACCTGGACAGCTACATGCAGTTTCCCCAACATCAGGATTTGGCCCATGTGAAGGCTGACTTTTATGATTTTGCATGCCTCCCACATTTAGTGGGGGCCATTGGTGGCACACATGTTGGCTTGGGTCTGTTTGGCAGATCTCTACATTTCACATGTCTGCACCCGTTATCCAGGTTCAGCCCATGATTCCTTCATAATGTAGAACTGCACCATACCCCAGCTGATGTCACAACTGTACTCAGAAGGGGCCTGGCTGGTTGGTAAGTCACATCTGTCCTGTTTGTGTGTGTGCAATGTCTGGTGCTACAATAATGAAGTGAGTGTCTCATTGTTGCACATATATCCCATTCCTTAACAGGAGACTCCACATAGCCAAGCCACCCTTGGTTGTTGAAGCCACTAAGGAATCCAACTGCACCAGGGGAAGTCCGCTTCAATGAGGCCCATGGAAGAACATCGCAGGTAGTGGAGCAGGCTCCTGAAGGCCAGACTTCGGTGTCTAGACCAGACTGGTGGGCCCTCCTCCACTCACCAGGGAAAGTGTGTCAGATCACTGTGGCATGCTGCATGCTCCACAACATCACCCTGCGGAGGAATATCTCATATATCCCAGAGGAGGGGGAGCTGCAGTGCCACTGGGTGAGACTCATGAAATGCCAAGTGAGGATGACAGTGGTGAAGAGGAAGGAGCTGACTTGCATGTGATGTAATGACTGTGACTGTACAAAGAACTGTAGTTTTGAAAATGTGTGGAGATGAGTTTTTTTTAGCAACAACCAGGGAGCTGATACTCTGTAATATTCAGCCAATGGTAGCTTGAAAAGTTAACCTTTGACATACCCCCACCTTGATGTAGCTGCTTTGTTTGTGTCAGTCTTATTGCAATTTAATTTCCTTTCCAGATGCTTGCTATGTGATTTGTGCAATAGGTATGTTTCCAAGCCTATACTCCTTATTTTGTCTTTGTACAGGTACCTTCACCATGACACCCTCAGGTAGGCATTTCAGAGCTCTGACATTGGCACGTATATGATGCAGTTCTGACATACGAAGTGGACATGGATTGTTCCAGGTAATGTAGGACACAGATTTGGGGTGTCTGAGATCTTTGCCCAGGAGGCTTGAACAGTGTGGTTGGAAGGTCAGAATAGCACATTGGACTTGTTTAATGTGCTGTGTTGGGCCCATTGCATCTTGTGTGTGATCATATGGGCATGAAATGTGTTACCATCAATTGCAAGCAAGGTATTCACCCTTTGCATAGGCTAAGCACTATTCTTGTATGACCTGTATGTTGCTGTAGATGTTTTTCATCATTTCAGGTCACAGTGCCTGTACCACGACACATGCATATGTTTGAGTCATCCCACCAGATTCATGGTCATTGGATAATGATGGGCCTGGTCTCAGGGACTGTTGTACTGCCTTCTGTCTGTACTTTGGTTTATTTGATGATGGATTTCTTTGGTGTGGTATGTGATAAGGCTCAAGCTGCTGACATCATCCACTTTTCTGTTTGCCTATTCTACAGGACAATGCCTGACAAGGCCCTTCCTTCCATGCTCTAAAGGAGTTTACCTTTGTATGTGTACCTTGATACAATATGAGTCAGCCATTCTTGGCTATGACATTCCAGACATTTCAATAGCCTATGTGCTCTACAGTGAAATAAAATGTTTGGTGTGACCGGACACTTGTAGCAATGTGTTTGTGTCTGTTAGTAGTAATCCTTAACAGGACACTGTACCTGTAACATATCCCTCCTTGCATTAGTATCTTCTGTCTTCCTCATTTACTTCACATGGTCTTACATCTCTACGTAGCAAAATGTGTAACAGAAGCAAGCAGGCAATGGCTCTGTGATAGGTGGATTTATTGAAAATTCATGCATAAAATAAAATTGGGGCATGATGGAAAGGAAAAGTGATGGGTTCAGTAATGGTGGATGAAATCATTGGAGTAGATGCCACACCACTGGAAGTCCAAAGTCCAGTGCACTCCTCCCATTGGAAATGGAAGGTGGTTGAAGAACAGTCAGCAGAGTGAGTGTGTGGCACACAAAGCAGGTCATTTTGGAAGAGGTCACTTGCTGACAGTGGTGGATGTCTTGTCATCCGCACCTCCTGCATTCTTTGCTGGACATCCCCGCTGGCTCTGTAGGGGGATCTGCTGCTACAGAGGCAGGGGTGTCTGGTGCAGGTTCTTTTCCTGACAGGGTCTTCCAGCCAGTAGCTGGCACCAATGAAGGGAAGGGCCTGGTGTAGATGTGCCAAAGGAAGGGGTAGTGTGTTGTTGTCAATGCTTGATCATGGTGGTGTTAATATCTCTCAGAACCCCTGTTAGGGAGGCCTTGTTGGTATTGTGAGCCTCCCACTGTTCACCCATTTCATGATGAAAGGCCCTCTGCAGCTGCTTGATTTCCCAGAGTTCTGTGAATACCTGGCCCATCATGCCTTGGGACTCCTGATAGACCCCCAAGACATGGCTGATGGTGTCCTGGCCAGGAGCATCTCCAGTGGCCTCACCACGCTGGCCTACAGCATCCCTCCCATGCATCCTAACTGCATGGCCCTTTGCCCATGCCACAGGGATCCCCTCCCACTGGTTCCTGGACCATCATTATTAGATGTGTTGGACTGTGTGCTACTCAGGATTCTGGAGTGGAGGGAACAAGATGGTTGTCACTGTCTTGGAGACACAGGTTGGGAGACAAAGGGCTGCCTGTGATGTGGAGGCAGCCAGGCTGGGAGGTAAAGTAGTGGCCACAGTGACACTCACTGTTGGTGTCTGACCAGGTTGTCCAGATGGGCCAGAACTGTCCTCCACATCCAGGAGTATCTTTGTCACTGAGAGCTTCATCCATGGGGGTAATGGCAGACTCTAATGTGGGCTCTGTGTGACCAGTGGCAGCCCGAACTGTTGATGTGAAATGTACAATGTTACTGGTTGTATTGTAACATCTAACTCTAAAGGTTTACAGTGGCATTTTTCAAAGACTTTGTACATAGTTGATTTGCAGGTTGTCCTATTGTGACATGTACCCAGGATATTGGTTGTATTGCCCTGACATTTGTGAAGAATGCCAATTCCATTTAAGTCAAGCAGCTGCTGAAATATGCAAATCATTAGCCCTTGGCAGGATGGCCTGAGCATGCCTCATGCCATCAGTGCAGGCAAAACTGTGACTAGGCAAGATATGTCTTTGGCCATTTTGAGGCCTAATAGATTGTTATGCAGGCAGACCTGGGACTTTATTATATATGTGATTGGAGTGATCATGTAGTCAGTGCATTGTGAATGTGTTTGCTGCTGATACCATTTTGGTGGTGGATCTTGAGGCCTTTGGGATCATTGTTTTGCACACTAGTTAAGGTGTACTCCCTGTCCTCAATAGTTTTATCCTTGGTTAGCTGGTCAGGATGGAGATAGGTGGCCAGACACATCTTGAGTTGAGCATGATCTGTATCTTGGTCCCTCCCAGGTGAGTAAATTGAGAGTTACCAGGCAGGGGTATTTGGACAAGTGACCACTGTTCTGGTTGTTGGAGCTACTGAAACAGTGTTTCCTGGGAGTCGCAGTCATGTCACTGTCCATACTACACACACTTGACAGATGGTGTCCTCCTAGGTGAGTGAACTTCAATGGAGATTTCATAAATAAATGGAATTGAGCAAGTGAACATTGTTTTTGTGTTTGGAGTTAGGGACACAGGGCCTATTGGGTTTTGCATTCCTGTCACTCCTTCTGCTTCCCCCACCATAGAATTGTTATTCTCCCAGATGATTCTCTCATTTGAGAGTGAAGACACAGGGGTTCAATCAATCACACATGCTTTATTCGGTCTGATTAAACCATCAAAGCAATAACTTACAGCAATAAAACCATAATCTGTACATAATAAATATATAATATCAAGAATTTAAGGGTAATAATGAGAATAGAATAAAAAGATCTGCGAATGTACAAAAAAAAAAACATTGATATTAATCTCCACATTTGTCTCCCATCCTATGTGTGGGGCGGAATCGTCGAGTTTGAGCTACCTTTAACTTCCTCATTGATAAATTAATAAAAGGTTCAATGAGCTTAAAACTATTATATAAACAGTAATTAGATTAAATAAGTTAAAATCAAGATTCAATTGATAACAAATCACTATGATTTTTTAAAAGATGTGTACGTATGTGCCAGGCGGACGCAAGGAACTTGCTGACCGCACAAGTTAGGAAGGGGGAGCAATCAGTCATCATCAACCTTAGGGCATCTTTACACGTTCTCAACCCCATATTCCTGCAAACGGGGCGGAGCCATTTCCGCCGAACAAGGCCATAAGCAGGACAAATAAACATAAAGTGCGCTACAGTTTCTGCAGAGCGGTTACAACTTAGGCATTGATTGATTAGCGTAGTAGAGCACCATGAACTAGAAAAAGACTTCAGGGGGAGGCATCCGTACCTAATCCGAACATACAGACTTTTACTTAGTTGATCAGTAATCAAATCTAAAAAGGGTTTAAAGTGAGGATACCACTTGAAATCGAGAAATTTAGATGTCAACCTACCATATGAAGTATATAACAGGTAATTTTCCCTAACATGGGACCAGTAAACTGATTTTAAATGTTCCTTGTGGGCCCTCCTTAAATTATTGGGCTGGCTCCAAAAGTCATTAAGTCTCAGGGTATGAAACCATTCCGAGATGTACTTAAACCAAGGGATAGAAAGTACGTTCGGTCTGTCCAATAGATCTTGCAAGGTTTCCTTGTAGACAACTAATTCAGGGGTGGTCCAGATACGAACCCAAAAGGTTAGAGGCCTTAGGGCTATTACATCAGAAATGTGGGAAAACTCTAGGTCCAAGAACACTGGAACCAAAGGCGTACTACGAGGACATGCCAAGAGCGATCTTCCGAAATTGTTTTCCCCCACAGATAATTTACTAGTTTTGGTGCAGCCCCAAACCTCTGCGCCATAAACCGCGGCGCTCTGAGCCTTTGCTAGGTAGATTTTAATAGCTGGGGAAACAACTTTCGCAGCATTAGACTTTTGGAAACGCAAAATTGCCCCTGACCTATGTGCTAAAAGAGCTAAACTTTTTCATACCTGGGCCTGCCAGTTCATATAGTTGCTGATTTTCACCCCTAGGTAATCAATAGAACATACCTTGCTCAGAGGAACCTCATTATGTAATATATTGCATCGTTTGGTGCGACCAAGAGCAAAGATCATGAATTTAGTTTTGCTAGAATTGAGCTCCAATCCGTGGTCTGCACAGAACACACTAAGGGGGTTATTCTAACTTTGGAGGAGTGTTAATCCGTCCCAAAAGTGACGGTAAAGTGACGGATATACCACCAGCCGTATTACGAGTTCCATAGGATATAATGGACTCGTAATACGGCTGGTGGTAAATCCGTCACTTTTCCGTCACTTGTGGGATGATTAACACCTCCTCCAAAGTTAGAATAACCCCCTAAATCTATTCAGGAGGGCCTGAAGGCCCATAGGTGTTTTGGAGATCAAGAGGGAGTCATCAGCAAATAAGAGAATTGGAACTTTTAAATTGTTCAATGAAGGGGCATCATTTTGGCAGTCAGATACAACTTGTACCACCTCATTGATAAACAAGGAGAAAAGAGTGGGAGCCAAGACACAGCCCTGGCGTACCCCCTGCCTGATAATAATACGATCAGTAAGTTCCCCCTGACTACACCATCTTACTCGAGCGTAGTTGTTCTTGTGCAATCTTTGGATTAGGTGCACCAAATTCCTCAGGACACCAATTTTTTTTAAGACTTCCCACAGTTTCTCTCTTGGGACGAGATCAAAGGCGGACTTTAGGTCGACAAAAGCAACATACAAATTTTGTTTGGCCAAAGTAACGTATTTCCAGAGTAGCAGGAAGAACCTAAAAACTTGGTCCGTAGTACTAATTCTTGGGCGAAAACCGGCCTGAAGGTGAGAAAGGACCTGATTGGCTTGGACCCAATCCATAAGCCTGTCTAGGACTTGCTTAGAGAAAATCTTTTGTAGATTGTCAATGAGACTGATTGGGCGGTAGTTTGCGGGCAGTCCCACATCTCCTTTTTTATGGATAGGGATCATTTCTGCCCCGAGTCCGGAATAGGGCCACCTGCTGCAATGGCGTTCGATAATGTGTTTATATACCACGCCCAAATGACGGGTTCTGACTTGAACAGGTCCCCCGGTATCTTATCAGGACCAGGAGCCTTAGCGGATTTCAGAGAACTAATAGCTGCTGTGGTTTCAGCAATTGTGAAAACAATGTCCTCCGTAGATCCTTCAATGAGAGGTCTGCGTTCATCGCCCCTGTGGTCCACATGGTCCTGCTGTATGGCTGGAGTATAGATCTCAGAGAAATGGGCCACCCATCTTTCGGGCTGGATATGGAAATTTGGAGTGTCATTACCCCCTATATACCGGTTGGTCAGCAACCTCCAAAAAGAGCCCTCATCTCGATTTCTGACTGCCTCCAACAGCTTCTGCCAAATCTCAAATTCCCAATTTTTCTTTGCTAGATCCAGGGCCTTGGTATAACTAAGTCTGGCGGCCCTGATCTCCTCCTGTGAGTGCTTATCGAGGGCCAATTTAAGATTGAGCCTCGCGAGGTCACAATCTTGGTTAAACCATTCTCTGGATCGGATGGTATCGGAAGTATGCCTAAAAGTGATTTCTTTATAAAAAAAGTTCTGTAGAATATTTATCAATTCAACATGAATGTTCAAGATTGGGATACTATCAACCTCTTGTTTATCAAAACCCGAGAACAGCTGTAGAAAAGAAGAGTAAATTTGCTTGATCAGGAATGGATTAGATGTAACTTTTGGCCAGCTACCGCGAGTTTGCCTAAGATTCAGACAGGGGATCGGGACATCAGTAGTCTCTAAATGTTGGGCTCTCCCAAAAACTTGATTGGATAGAGTGAGACATAGGGGGTGGTGGTCGCTATCATAGCGGGGTTCCACCTTCATATCCAGAGTATTTGACCAGAGCCTAATATCGACCAAAAAATAATCAATAGTGCTGGAGGAGCACCCACGCTTGAAAGTGGGGGCACGATTTGGATCAGATCTAGTGCGACCATTACATTCTCTTGTGTTGCCACTTCTCTGAGTGGCAACACAAGAACCAATGCTGGGAGTGTCGTCCTTCGTTTGGGGAATACCCCAAGATTCATCTTCTTCAGTTGTCAAATTACCTACAAGGTTCTTGAATACGAAGGAACAACTTATATCACCCCCTATCATCAGATGATTAGATGGATGCAAGAGTTCCATAAACTCAGCTAGCTGAGCAAGTGCCCTAGATTCCAAACTACGGGGGACGGACCTCGCGTACACATTGACCATGATCACTATAAAACCAGGCTGAAATGTAAGTCTAACACCCAACAAATCTAGCGAGTTAAGGGATAATGCAGAATGGTCACATTCCAATTTCTTGTTTAATAAAATCATGAGCCCACCCATAGGTCTACCATAGCCTCCAGAGGCAGGTTGAGCTGCGGCAAAATATGTTGTGAACCCCTCAACATATATTATCTCTTCCGCCCAAGTTTCCTGAAAAAAACATATATCTTGCTTAGTAATGAAGTTGACCCATCCGGGATCTCCCAGCTTTTTCTCTATGCCAGCCGCGTTCCAAGACATAGGTGGTCATTCCAACCTCGGCGGTAAAATGCGCTTACCGTCAGACAGAAGACCGCCATAACACCGCCGCGGTAAACCGCCACGGTCATTCTGACCCACAACAGGCAAACCGCCAAAATACCGACATCCACAAAAGTCCGCCACACCAAAGGTCAGCGATAAACTGGCGATGACCAAACCTCCACCGTCACGCCAACAGAAATACGCCCATGCCATTACGACCCACGAATCCACGCGGCGGTCTTTTAACTGCGGTATTCTATTGGCGGTATACACCGCCGCGGTCGAAATACACATACTCGTACAAAACACTACCACATTGGCCAATTCGAAATACACACACCTGATACACATACACACACCACTCCCACACACCCAATACAATATAAAACACACACCCACATCACCCACAAACTTCCACTCCTAGAGATTAGTAAACACGCACCGAGAAAAGACATCCGAGTACCCAGATGCCCAATTCAATGTCACCCTGCAATATTAGCACGCACTTCACACAACACAACAATACACATCACCACAATTAGCACCACACAATCCATCCCACACATCACCCACACCACCCCATGGCACCTCAAAGACACCCCGGGTTCTCAGATGATGAACTCAGGGTCATGGTGGAGGAAATTGTACGAGTAGAGCCCCAGCTGTTCGGGACACAAGTGCAGCACACCACCATTGCCAGGAAGATGGAGCTATGGAGCAGAATAGTCAACAGGCTCAATGCTGTGGGACAGCACCCAAGAAATAGGGACGACATCAGGAAGAGGTGGAACGACCTACGGGGGAAGGTGCGTTCCATGGTATCAAGGCACAACATTGCGGTACAGCGGACTGGCGGCGGACCCCCACCTCCTCCCCCAGAATTTACAACATGGGAGGAGCAAGTCTTGAACATCCTGCATCCTGAGGGCCTCGCAGGAGTCGGTGGAGGAATGGACTCTGGTAAGTCTCATCTTCACTACTTCATCCCCCCACCCCACCTGCATGCCAACTCATACCCCCACCCTCACCCCCACCCCCATAACAACTACCCCTTGCAAATGTCTCACCATCACAACCCACCCATCCCAAAACTTAGCCCTGCATGCGGCCCCAAAGCATGGACACCCATCACCAAAGCATGCCCAATGCACATACCCATCACCCCCCCCCCAAAACACCATCACAACAGCCCCCACAAAGGAATGCCAGCACTGGGGTACACAGGCACCCACCCATTGCACGCCATTGGCACACACAGAAGCAATAACCATACTTTTATACCCCTGCAGGACCCGAACGCCAGGTCACCGCGCAGGAGGGTCCACAAATGTCCCCTCCACCCCCAGAAGAGGCCCACAGTGATGACAGCAGCTCTGTCTCCCTGGATCTAGATGACCAGCCCGGTCCATCAGGGACCTCGGGACAGTCGGTTCCCCTCAGACAGTCACAGGCCACAGCAGACCTTCCCCCCTCTGGGAACACCAGCACAGCACCCACCCAGCGGGCCCATACCTCTGTCCCCAGGACACGTCAATCAGCGGTGTGTCCACCACTACAGGGAACCCAGGTTAATCCACCACCCCAACAACAACAGGGACCTGGGGGCAGTGGTAGTGGGCACACGGTCCAGGGGACGGAGGCCCAGGGAAACAGGGGAACTGGGAGGGCTGCTGTGCGACGGGGGGACAGGCCAAGGGAACCCACTCTCCACGAGGCCCTCTCCTCCATCATGGGAGCATACCACCGCTCCCAGGAGACGATGGCGACGGTCCTGGCCAGGTTTCAGGAAATCCAGCTTCTGCAGGAGCAACAGTATATGGGGTTCAGGGAGGAACTAAGAAACATCAGTTCCGCCATGGGTACCATCGTAGTGGCCCTGAATGAGTTCATCACCACATTGCGGAACACTGTGGCACCTCAAAGGGCCCCTGTCACTAGCATGGACCAAGAACTGGCTATCACCTCCGCCGGCGCTAGTGGACAGGAGGCCCCGACACAAGACCAACAGGCCACCAGAACCCCACGGCCTGCAGAAGGAGAACCACCCCGCAAGCGGGCCCTGAGATCCAGGAAGAAGACAGAATAACATGTCAAGACCCCCGCCAGCAAAGGATACCGCCCTGATTGTCATCCCACTGTCCCACATTGTCACCCTGTCCAACTTTAAACTGCCCCTGCTCCACTTTCCACAGGCATTTGGACAATGCACCTGTGATACTGATAGTCTGGACTCTGCCATGGACAATCCTCCACCATCACCCCTCACCGATTTGCAACCACCCATCCAAATTAGAGCACTTGAATAAACACACTTATTGCACATAAACAATCTGGAGTCTGTCTGTGATTTTAACAAATGTATTAGACATGACAGTGCCAAAATGTTTATTCACATTGTGATGCCAACAAACCGCTGTCACACAGCTGTAGTCCATGGGGAAACAAAGCAGATGTCACGCAGTGGGGCCCACAGCTCTGAAATCGGAAGGGAAAGGCACAACACTGTTACCATACACTGGGGGAAAAAGTCAGACAGTAGAGAGGTAGGAGTCTTTAGGTAAATGTAATATGCCGGTGTCTACTCTTACCTGTGTGTCATTGAAAATACTGCTCTATTACTGTGTTCCTGTTGTCTATGTCGTCCTCTTCGGCTTCTTCCTCTTCACTCTCCACAGGCTCCACAGCTGCTACAACACCACCATCTGGACCATCCTCCTGCAGAAAAGGCACCTGGCGTCGCAAAGCCAGGTTGTGAAGCATACAGCAGGCCGCGATGATCTGGCACACCTTCTTTGGTGAGTACGTTAGGGATCCACCGGTCATATGGAGGCACCTGAACCTGGCCTTCAGGAGGCCAAAGGTGCGTTCAATCACCCTCCTAGTCTGCCCATGGGCCTCATTGTAGCGTTCCTCTGCCCTGGTCCTGGGATTCCTCACTGGGGTCAGTAGCCAGGACAGGTTGGGGTAACCAGAGTCCCCTAATAGCCACACCCGGTGCCTCTGGAGTTGACCCATCACATACGGGATGCTGCTATTCCGCAGGATGTAGGCGTCATGCACTGACCCAGGGAACTTGGCATTAACATGGGAGATGTACTGGTCAGCCAAACACACCATCTGTACATTCATGGAATGATAACTTTTCCTGTTCCTGTACACCTGTTCACTCCTGCTGGGGGGTACCAAAGCCACATGTGTCCCATCAATGGCACCTATGATGTTGGGGATATGTCCAAGGGCTTAGAAATCACCCTTCACTGTAGGCAAATCCCCCACCTCAGGGAACATGATGTAGCTCTGCATGTTTGAGCAGGGCAGACAACACTCTGGACAACACCTTGGAAAACATGGGCTGGGACATCCCTGATGCTATTGCCACTGTTGTTTGAAATTACCCACTTGCTAAGAAATGGAGTACTGACAGCACCTGCACTAGAGGGGGATTCCCTGTGGGTTGGCGGATGGGTGACATCAGGTCTGCCTCCAGCTGGGCACACAGTTCATGTATAGCGGCTCGGTCAAGCCTGTATGTCAGAATGACATGTCGTTCCTCCATTGTCGACAGGTCCACCAGCTGTCTGTACACGGGAAGATTCCTCCATCTCCTCGCATGTCCCAGCGGACGGTGCCTAGGAAGGACAACAGCGAGCACAGAGTCAATCAACCCACAGGTACGTTCCCACAGCTTGCACACAACACGATTCACTATGCATTGAATGGTTTGTATGAGTGTTGAGGAAAGGCCTAGGTATGTGTGACGCAGTAGAAATTAAGCCATGTGGGCCCTTGAAATGGCAGCTGCCTGACCTGTGAAGTGTGACAATGGGATGTGAGGTCAAGGCGCTGGCGTGGCACACCGTGGCGGTAGGCGGTCGAAGACCGCGGCGCAAAGCGGCATTGGTTAACATTGAAGCCTATGGGTTTCACTAGCCAATGACGATGTGCGCCGGCGGTCGCGGTACGCACCACCGCAGTACGCACCGCCGTGGGCGTGACCGCCATTTTCTATCAGCTTAATCACTCGATACCTGATCTTCCACAGGAGAGGACCTACACTGCAAGTGCTGCTGTGACCTCGGTCTGGAAGAGACAATGGCTGCTGCGAATGGGGAAAGGGCCCCTGCCTTCACTTCTGAAGAATTGGAGAAACTCGTGGATGGGGTCCTCCCCCAGTATGCGCTACTCTACGGTCCTACAGACCAACAGGTAAGTACACTGGGACCATGCTTTGTGGCCAATGCTTGGGTTGAGTCGGGTGGATGAAAGATGGTGGGGAGGGGAGCGATTGAGGCATGCATCAGACGACAGATGAGAGCATGTGCCACATGGCAAGGGTGGGGATGGGGGGCCACTCACATCGAGCATGCAGAAGGTGATGACAATTTTTCTCTCCCTGTACATGTCACATAGGTCAGCGCCCACCAGAAAATCGCGATTTGGCGTGCCATCCCCAAGGACGTCCGGACCCTGGGGGTCCACAACAGACGGGGTACCCACTCCCGGAAGAGGTGGGAGGACATCCGACGCGGCAGCAGGAAGATGGCGGAGGCTCTGCTGGGGATGGCCTCCCAACGTAGGAGGGGTGCCAGTCGTCAATTGACCCCCCTGATGTCCTGGATCCTGGCGGTGGCCTACCCCGATTTGGATGGGCGAGTGAGGACATCACAGCAGACACAAGGGGGTGAGTACAAATACATTCTGCTGACTTTGCACGCAGTGGAGGTGTCTGGGTGCGGGAGGAGGGCTGTGGGTATCCCTAGGCCAGGGCGATTTCTGTAGGCTAGGCCCCTCCGTAAGGCATGGCCCTGTGCCCCCGCCCCCCACCTCTGTAGGGTGCCAAGTACAGGTATCCATGGCCCTGTGTCATCTATGTGTGCAGTTGTCGTCCATAGGCTTGCAGGCCATGTCCCACGGATTGCGTAGTGGACCCGAAGTGCACGGCATAGTGCAGGGGGCTTCTGTGTCTGTCTTGTCCGCCAACGGTAGCGGTAATCCATGCACTCAACATGTCTTTATTTCTCCTCCTCCCCTTTTTTGTGGTCTTCCTGTTCATGGGTGCATTAGCATCAGTAGGCGGAGGAGAAGTGGCATCGGAGCACGAGGGAGCTGCATCCCACATGGCCCTGGAGGGCCATGCAACGGACTCTGAGTACACCAGTGGGACGGAGGGCGAGGGGAGCTCCACAGCGGGGACTCGTGCTGATGTCAGTGGCAGCAACTCGTCCTCTGAAGGGAGCTCCCTTGTGGTGGCGGCAACATCTGTGCCCCCCGCAACAACAGGTACAGCCGCCACCCAGCGCACCAGCACCGCCCTCCCAGCAGCCCCTCAGCGTTTGCCCCGTGCCCGCTCACCCAGGAAGGGGGGCATCTCCTTCGCCCCAGGCACCTCAGGCCCTGCCCCTGTCACCCCTGCTGCCCTCAGTGAGGAGGTCATTGACCTCCTGAGGACTATCATTGTTGGGCAGTCTACCCTTTTGAATGCCATCCAGGGTGTAGAAAGGGAGGTGCACCGGAGTAATGCATACCTGGAGTGCATTCATTCGGGTCAGGCTGCCCATCAGCGATCGTTCAACGCTCTGGCCTCAGCACTGACGGCAGCAATTGTCCCTGTCTCTAGCCTCCCCCCTCCAACTTCCTCCACCCAGACCCAATCCCCTGTACCTCTGCCTATCCCAGACACACCTACAGACCAGCCTGCACACACCTCAACACCCAAGGGAAGCTAATCCAGACATAAGCACCACACATCACACAAGCATTCACACAAGCAACATCCACATGCAGACACACCAACACCCACTGCCTCCACTGTGTCCCCCTCCTCCTCGCCTCCCTCCTCCCTCCCTGTGACGTCTCCACTCACACTTGCATGCACAACATCTTCAGCCACTACGTCCATCACCAGCACACCCACCAGAACACTCCGCACACGTGCAGTCACCACCCCCACTACCATTTACACGTCCCCTGTATCCTCTCCCAGTGTGTCTGTCTCCCCCTCTTCCAAACCACACAAACGCAGGCAGCCACCCACCCAACTGCCATCCACCTCACGACAGCCTCCAGCCCAAGCACCTGCACCCAAAGACACCAGACTTCACACTCCTACAACCACATCCTCTTCCTCCAGTCCCATACCCACTACACCTAGCCGTCCCTCTCTTTCCAAATTGATTTTCCTTTCCAAACTTGACCTCTTTCCAACAACTCCCCCACCCCGTCCATCTCATAAGACTGCAATCAGCACCTCAGCCACCACCAAACCAGGACCGATCAAGACTGTTGTCCAAGGACTGTGGAGTCCCCCACCCTCAAGGGCAACTAGTTCTGCTAGGAGCCAAGGCACGGCCAGCCCACCCCTGGAAAAACACCCAAAGATAACCAGTGCCCGGCGCGAGAGGCCAAGGACACCAGGGACCAAAATCCCTACCCTGGCTCCGGCTGGAAGTGGGGTGCCACCTGGCACACCGCCAAAGGTGGGAAAGGGCCACAGATGACCAGGGAAGGGTGGGAAGGGCAGCACGCCCGACAAGTCCGGCAGCAGGCCAGCTGCCCAGGAGGGCCCCACCAGCCCCATCCCAGGTGTGCAGGAGGACACCCAGAGGCCCGGTACGGCAGCCCAGGAGGGCCCCGCAAGCCAACAGACAGATGGGCAGGAAGGCCCCGCAGCCACATGTCAGGTGGCGAGTGACATCCATGCCAGGGCCGGAACCGAAGCACTGGACACTCATCTCAAGCACCGCTGAACTGGGCCCTTCATCTCAAGCACCGCTCCGCTGGGCACCGCCGTCTCAAGCACCGCTGAACAGGGCCCTTCATCTCAAGCACCGCTGAACTGGGCCCTTCATCTCAAGCACCGCTGCACTGGGCCCTTCATCTCAAGCACCGCTCCGCTGGGCACCGCCGTCTCAAGCACCGCTGAACAGGGCCCTTCATCTCAAGCACCGCTCCGCTGGGCACCGCCGTCTCAAGTACCGCTGAACAGGGCACCGCAGTCTCAAGCACCGCTGAACAGAGCACCGCCGTCTCAAGCACCCCTGAACAGGGCCCTTCATCTCAAGCACTGCTGAACTGGGCCCTTCATCTCAAGCACCGCTGAACTGGGCCCTTCATCTCAAGCACCGCTCCGCTGGGTACCGCCGTCTCAAGCACCGCTGAACAGGGCCCTTCATCTCAAGCACCGCTGAACTGGGCCCTTCATCTTAAGCACCGCTGAACTGGGCCCTTCATCTCAAGCACCGCTGCACTGGGCCCTTCATCTCAAGCACCGCTCCGCTGGGCACTGCCGTCTCAAGCACCGCTGAACAGGGCACCGCTGTCTCAAGCACCGCTGAACTGGGCCCTTCATCTCAAGCACCGCTCCGCTGGGCACCGCCGTCTCAAGCACCGCTGAACAGGGCCCTTCATCTCAAGCACCGCTCCGCTGGGCACCGCCGTCTCAAGCACCGCTGAACAGGGCACCACCGTCTCAAGCACCGCTGAACAGGGCACCGCCGTCTCAAGCACCGCTGAACTGGGCCCTTCATCTCAAGCACGGCTCCGCTGGGCACCGCCGTCTCAAGCACCGCTGAAGAGGGCCCTTCACCTCAAGCACCACTCCGCTGGGCACCGCCGTCTCAAGCACCGCTGAACAGGGCACCGCCGTCTCAAGCACCACTGAACAGGGCCCTTCATCTCAAGCACCGCTGAACTGGGTTCTTCATCTCAAGCACCGCTGAACTGGGCCCTTCATCTCAAGCACCGCTCCGCTGGGCACCGCCGTCTCAAGCACCGCTGAACAGGGCCCTTCATCTCAAGCACAGCTGAACTGGGCCCTTCATCTCAAGCACCGCTGCACTGGGCCCTTCATCTCAAGCACTGCTGAACTGGGCCCTTCATCTCAAGCACCGCTCCGCTGGGCACCGCTGTCTCAAGCACCGCTGAACAGGGCACCGCCGTCTCAAGCACCGCTGAACAGGGCCCTTCATCTCAAGCACCGCTCCTCTGGGCCCTTCATCTCAAGCACCGCTCTGCTGGGCACCGCTATCTAAAGCACTGCTGAACAGGGCACCGCCGTCTCAAGCACCGCTGAACAGGGCCCTTCATCTCAAGCACCGCTGAACTGGGCCCTTCATCTCAAGCACAGCTGAACTGGGCCCTTCATCTCAAGCACTGCTGAACAGGGCCCTTCATCTCAAGCACCGCTCCGCTGGGCACCGCCGTCTCAAGCACCGCTGAACAGGGCACCGCCGTCTCAAGCACCGCTGAACAGGGCACCGCCGTCTCAAGCACCGCTGAACTGGGCCCTTCATCTCAAGCACCGCTGGCCCTTTGGCGGAAGGGGCAGTGCTGCATCTGTGTCGGGCAGGGCTGCACGAAGCACTCTGGGCATCAGTCCTCCTCCAGAACCAGTGGACACTGTCATCCACTTGAGAGACTGTGGCTTTGCACTCCCCAGGATGTAACAGTGGGCAAACCACCCACTGTATGGACTTGAGAGACTGTGGCTTTGCACTCCCCAGGATGTAACAGTGGGCAAACCACCCACTGTAGAGACTTGAGAGACTGTGGCTTTGCACTCCCCAGGATGGTACAGTGGGCAAGCCACCCACTGTATGGACTTGAGAGACTGTGGCTTTACACTCCCCAGGATGGTACAGTGGGCAAACCACCCACTGTATGGACTTGAGAGACTGTGGCATTGTACTCCCCAGGATGGGACAGTGGCCATGGAGGCCCCTCGTGGATCTGGCGTTGTGTACTCATGTGGCTGAGGTGCCCCCCCCTTCCCTTCCCCCTGAGGTGCCTGTAGTTTTTCTATCTGATGCCCCTGCAGTGTTCTCTCCGTTGGTGTCAGGTATCCTGTGTGGGCCTTGCCCATGTGATTTGGGCCCAGTGGTCCACGGACAATGACTGCTAAAAGTATCGGACTTTTAATATTTATGTATATATTAGTTTTAAATGTGTGATATTTTTATATGCCAATAATACAATATATTCGACTGTTTATGATCATTTCATTTTGTCTTTGCATTCTTCCGGGGGGTTGTAACAGTGATGTATTGCTATGCATTGATGTGTGTGTTGTAGTGGGTGAGGGTGGTGGTGGGTGTGTAGCGTATGTGTGCCCGTAATATTTTATCCTCCCCCCTCCCCTGTGTCGTAGGTGCAGTACTCACCGTAGTCTTCTGCGCCGGCGTTCGTGCTCCTGCTAGAGGAGCAGGAATACAATAGCTGGTAGGATGTGTAGTTCGGGTTCCATGCTGTCCAGATTCCTCGTGGGGTGTATGGAGGTGAGCGTTTTCCGTTTCAAATGTCTGTTTCCGCCGTGTTTTTATCGGCGGGGCTACCGCCCCGGAAAACGTGGCGGATTGGTGGGTTGTGATAGGGTGGGCGGTACATTAACTCCCGCCTGTCTGTTGGCAGTGACCGCCGCGCTGTTTGTTTGTCCCGCCGTGGCGGTCGGAGTGTTAATGTGGCGGTCTCTGTTGGCGGTTTCCGCCAGGGTCAGAATTCCATTTTTTTAACCGCCAGCCTGTTGGCGGGTTAGCCGCCGCTTTAACACCGGCCGCCAGGGTTGGAATTACCCCCATAATGTTAAGGGGTGTGGTAAGCTTCAAAGCCACTGGTTGTTTGTCTCTGTGGGCCGTAGCAGCTACAATGGGGTACTCTGAGGGAGGAACAGCATTTAGTCAGCCTAAATCAGATAACAGGGGAGAACGGATCTTGGTCAAAAACGGTCGGTTGCTCTTAAGTGGACCCAGAGCCCCTCCCTCAAGGACATTAGATGGTCTATCAACCCTTCGTGTCTCACCCCCCGGAGGATACATACAGAGTCCAATTCCGATACCTCTGCCAGATTTCAGAAGGCTAGTCCGTAGATTGAAAGCCATGAGGTTATCGACCATGATGGTATCAAAAAAAAGAATTGAAATATAATCAAAACCAGAGTCTGGTTGAACATGTCTACGTACCTCCCAAATATCAGCTCGAATAACTGAGAGACATTTCCTCTGTGTACAAATCCAATAAATAACTTTATTAATGAGAGAAGCATGAGACTCTCTCTGGCCAGCAAGCAACCTAGGGACCCCTGTCATATAGATATAAGCATCCTTCCTACTCTGGTCATATCTCCCCTTTGGATCAGTCGCCTGAATTGGTCTAGGTTGACCTCGATGTAAAACTCTGAGTGGACTAACAGGCACCTGTATACCCTTATCATCCTTAGCTTCCTTAGACAAGGGATTTTTACAGGGAAGACGCTGATTATTATGTTTTGGGGCAAGGTTAAGCATACGGCCAGTATCAATGGGATTGTCAACGGGAGAGGATAAATAGCTCCCCTTTTTATTCGTTACCATGCTCGTGGACTTCGCATCCAACTTTGGGCATTTGGGTAAAAAATTTAAGTTATCCCCAGTATCCAAAGTTGCTAGCGTGTTGGGCCCCCCGGTCGGCTCAGAGATATGGTCATTCGTACTGGGCAATTTGCAATTACATGTTACCTTCTGATCAGATAGTCCAGAAATGTTTCCTAAGATTACCATTACCAAGGATTTTAAATCGTCCAACTTCTGGGAAACAATTTCCAGTTCGAGTGACCTTTTACACTGGGTCGGCCAGTCCAGTTCCTTTATATCGGGTTCCGCTGGGATTAACAGTGGAAAACAACCTAGATTCCCACTGGAAGTAGATAGGGGTAGGAATCTATTCGAACAGGGAATGGCACTAGAAATTATGGTCTTGGAGCCTGAGTGCAGAGAATCCCTGGTTTGGGTGCATTCTACAACTTCAACGTTCGAAGTATGCCTCATTGATGACGAGAGAGTTGCAGCCTGGGATATGGGAGGTGAGTGGAGGTCAGCTTCCACAGACAGATGAGGTGTCCGCAATTTCTTATTAAATAAATCCGGAATCTTCCTATGCATTAAAGTGTTAGGAATGGGGGGGCGGTAATAGATGGACTCCTCAATATTGCCTCTACTTCCTCAAACAAGGAGTCAATAGCTTGAAATTGGTTCCTAGTGGGCTTAGGAGGGTCGTTTACTTTCCTACTGACTCGCTTCTTGTGTTTTTTGGCACCAGAGTGTGGTGCAGAAACATCATCTGCCTTCCGCTTCCCCATAACTGACTGTGTGGTATCCAAATAGCTAGGGTCCTCAAACGAAAATTAAAGAGGGGTGGACCGGCGTCTGTCGGTCGCTGACAGGCGAAGGATGGGCCTGCCCTTGGCCCAGGCTTTGCCCGGGCGCGTCCCTCGCAGCGGCACGCTTAATAGCGCCCACGATGTTCCCCAGGTGTGAGGGAGCAAGGAGGTGCCTGGGACTTGGAGTCCCACCAGGCACGAGTGGAGTGGCAGCAGCCGCTGCGTTGCGCGGCGCGCTTAATAGCGCCCGCGATGTTCCCCAGGTGTGAGGGAGCAAGGAGGTGCCTGGGACTTGGAGTCCCACCAGGCACGAGAACACTGGGGTATTTTGGCACTAGAACACTGGGCTTGTGTTTGGAGTAGGAGAGACAGAGCCTCCTGGCCTTAGCAGTCATGTCACTCCCTCTACTTCATAAACTTGAGAACTGTCATCCCCACAGGTGAGTACACTTCATTTGTGAGTTAATAAATATGGGAATTTGGAAAGCAGAACACTGGACTGTTGTTTGATATTAGTAAAAGAGTAGCTCTTGGAAGTTGCAGTCAGGTCACTCCCTCTACTACACACACTATATGAATGTTATCCTCTCAGGTGAGAGTTACCAAACAAGGGTGTTTTGGACACGTGGGCACTGGTCTGGTGGGTGGAGTTAGAGAAACAGTGCCTCCTGGGAGGTGAAGTTCGGTCATCCTAGCTACTCCCCAATACCTGACAAATGTTATCCCCTTAGGTGGGTAAACTTCATTTGTGAGTTGACAAACAGGGGTCAAGGTAACACTGTGCTGGTGTTTGGAGTTGCTGAAACAGTGCCTCCTGGCGTCAGCAGTCATGTCACTCCCCATACTTCACACTCTTGATAAATGTTATTTCCACAGGTGAGTACACTTCATTTGAGTTACCAAACAAGGGTGTTTGAAGAAAGGAACACTGGACTTGTGTTTGGAGTGACAGTAACAGAGCCTCCTGGGAGCTGCAGTCATGTCACTCTCTCTATTACACACACTATGCAAATATTATCCCCAAGGTGAGTACACTTCATGTGTGAGTTACCACACAGAGAGCTTTGGAGTAGAAGACACTGGACCAGCTGAGTAGACTAACAGTAACAGTGCCTGTTGGCTTCAGCAGTCATGTAACTTCCAGGTGATAATAATTGTTTTGTGAGTTGACACACAGGGGCATATGTGCGAGTGACCACCTTGCTGGAGTTTGGAGTTACAGATACATGGCCTGCTGTGAAGTGCAGTCATGTCACTCTCTGTAGAACACACAGTATACAAATGTTATCCTCCCAGCTGAGTACACTTCAATTGGCAGTTAACAAACAAGGGTATTTGGAGAAGCAAACACTGTGCTGGTGCTTTGAGTAACAGTAACAGTGCCTGCTGGGAGTTGAAGTCATGTCAGTCCCTGAACTACCCACACTATGTAAATGTTGTCCTCCCAGGTGAGCACACTTCAATTAAGAGTTAACAAACAAGGGTATTTGTAGAAGAAAGCATTGGGCTGGCATTTGGCGTTGTAGAACAGTGCCTGCTGGGAGTTGTAGTCATGTAACTCCCTGTAGTACACACACTTTACACAAATATTCACTACTCAGAGTCGTATCAATCAGTCTCCCGTAGCCTGAAATGCATCTGTATGCGAGGTACTTACTCTCTAAGGCCTGACTGTCAGAGTAACATTCAGAATGTATGTTCTGTTCAGCTAAATAATATTTTTATGTTTCAACTTCAATAATTGAGGCCCATACAAAATGTTCTGTTGCCCTCGTTCAATTTGTTAATTTGTGCAGTTTTGCATTACACCTGTAAAAAATTATGAGAGCACATTAGGCAGAGGACGTTTTTGTCGAGCAGTAAATAACTTGTGGGAGAAAGGTTTGAGCAGAAAATGATTCGCGAGAAACATTTCCTCCACAACCTATTTCCCTTGTGGGCATATCAAGGAACTTTGGAATGTGAAGTCCCCACTAGCATTACATTTTTAGTTGAAGATACCTCAAAGTAGATTTCACATAATTTCGCATAATTGTCCTGACATTTCATTTTAATTTCAGGGAACAGAATGATGGCATTTTCGTTCACTCTTAAACCTGGACATTTAGTGAACAAGGAACTCTGTACTGATATAGTGGTAAATTGGGTAGTTAGAAACACCTTTTCACTGTATGTTGTTTTTGTTTCCATTAAGATTTATATATACTTTTGCTCGCTGCATCTGGACAAAAATTAATAAAACGGCTTAGGTTAAAAGTTTATTGGTTAAAAAAAAAGTGCACATGGATCGTGTGTGTCCTTATATTCATACGTTTGCATCGCAAAATGAGGCATGAAGAATTATAGTAATCACAATATTTGAAGTTGTATTTATTTTGTCTCACGTTCGCCGCTTTGCCACCTACTCTGTTAGCAATACTTTTTATGTATCACACATTTATGCATTCCAAAATATTTCTACCAATTTATGACATCAAGGCAAACTTGCAATCCTTTAAAAGGCAAGCGTTATATAATGTAGCACTTCAGAGCCTCTAGGGAAAACATATTCCTGCTGCAAATCATTTGACATTCTTTACATTTAAACGTTATTTGAACAGGCTGGTACATTTGAAGGCATATTTCTTTTGCTGAAGGCAACCCGGAGAAATATGCGTCAACTACCCTTTAAAAAGGTATATTTTTCTGAGTTTGATACACTATGGCCCATTGCAAGTCATCTTAAAAGTAGTCAACCCTATTTGGTCTAATCAAATTGCAGCATGAACTTGAGCACCAAGGGATTGGCAAGAGGCAGGAACAGCATTTAGCACTTCGCTGACCTTGAGACCACCTTTTCAAACCTCCTTCTGGAACCAAGGTTTTTTCCAGCCATTTTCAAGTGTTTTTTTCTCAACGCTCTTGGGAATAAAGCACTTGACTGACCAGTGTTGTTAAGGCAAACTCTCTCACCGGAGAAAGAGAGGCTGCCGAGGGTCGAAGCAATAAAAATATAATTCAGAACTTTCTCACAGCACATAAGTTGTAAATGTGCAGAGAAAATATTGAACACGTAAACGAACCTTATTGCAAAATTGCTAATAGGAAGAGCTTCCTTTAGCAATAGAAATGGTTGAAGAAAGTGCAAGGGAATAATAGACTAATTCATAGTAAATAGAGATGGCCACAAATGTATTACTTTTACTTGTTCTATCAATTAACTAACATTAAAATAATGTTTCGTATTACAGATGCTGAAAATACAGAATGTAAAGGGCACAATTTAATGTACGAACTAAGTAGGAACTCTACACTCGGAGATTTACACGTACGTGTAAGTGTGGTTTTACTACTTTATGGGATTCTTAGAAATTCACAGGAATCTGCATTGAAAAGTGAACCAAGCATAGTTTTCCATGAGGATTTCACACCCGATGCAATTCTTGCAGCGCCGAGTTCTCAGAGGATAAGGCACCTTTTTTTGTATTTTTTTAATAAACCCCCCTCTCATTATACCCCAAACAGATCTTGGATTCATTCCCCTTCTCACACAGGAAAGGCATTTAAACCAATACCGCTCTGAAATAAAAATCTTTCATTTTCCAGGATACAAAGGGTAATGAGAGGAGTTTGTGGATGCCCACAAATGTAGTTGTTTGTGGTATTTCCAAATGACAGGGCTAGCCATGAATTGTAACTCCTTGGAACGCTGATATTCCCACATCTAAAGTAAGATTTATGGGTTGAAGCTCCCCTTACTCATGACAGAGACTGCCACACAGGAAAACGGACTGACACCTGCCAGAATCCCCTTGTGAATTCCTGGCATGCATCAGAGTTGAGTTTAAGGCAATTGGCTCTCATAAAGTTGGCTACATTGGTCATGGTGTTGCAAAAGTTTGTTCTGGTAATGGAGGGTTCTTTGATGAGCAAGAAGATAAGTTGTGTGTCATCTGTGTAGGAAATTGTGTTGATACCATGGGATCTGACAATGTCTGGAAGGGGGTATGTAAATGCTGAACAATATGGGGCTGAGGAATGATCCTTGGGGTACGCCGCCTATAATGTTCTTGGATTTGGAGGTGAAAGGAGTCAGCCGGATGCTCTGTGTAAGACCTGGTATGAAGGATGTGGTCCACTTGAGTGCGTTTTGCTATATACAGATGTTGTAGAGTCTTTTTTTAAGGGTGTGTTGAATGCAGCTGAGATGTCATGGAGGATCAGGGATGCAGTCTCTCTGCAGTTTAGAAGGGTTCTAATGTCATCTGTGGCGGCTATCAGTGCAGTGTACGTGCTGTGGTTGGCTTGGAATCCTGATTGGGGGGCATCAAGCAGATTGTTTTGTTCCAGGTATTCGGTGAGCTGTTGGTTGTTGGCCTTCCAGAGTACTTTGGCAGGGTAAGGGAGCAGAGAGATTGGTTGATACATTTTGAGTTCACTGGGATTGGAGGAGGGTTTCTTTAGGAGGCGTCTGATCTCTGTGTGCTTCCTTCTGTCCAGGAAGGCTGCCGTGGTGATGGAGGTGTTTGAGGATGCTGGTAAGTACTGTGCTGATTTGGTTGGCTTCACGGTTAAAAAATTGGTGGGGGCATGAGTTGGTGGGTTCTCCGGAGTGAATGGACAACAGGATAGTCATGGTGGTCCATATGGTGAGCTGGGACCATGTGGTGATCGTTTGGCTGGTGTGCGTTGGTTGGCCCATGCTGTTAAGGGTGAGAGCTGTGGGTTGGGGGGTCAAAGTTGTTGTAGATGATTTCAATTTGGCTGTGAGAATAGTCTGAGAGGGTGTAGTTCTTGTGAGGGGTGGATTATGTTCTCTGTGACTTCCGGTTTGGAGTTTTCCCTGACTATTTTGAATCGTTCTTTCATGTGGTCGGCTGCTGTATCAATGCTGGCTTAGATGGCTGGTCTCTTAGCTTTCTTGATGTGCTGGGTACGAATGCTGAGGGCTACTTTGTGAGAAGCTCTGTCAGAGGGGTTACTGGTGGAAATATGCAATGGTAGATTGGTGTTACTAAGTGAACATTCAGCATGGAAGTGGCTTGGATCTGACACTGTACAACTGTTTGTTGGTTGAAGTTTTTAGCAATGTTATTACAAACATTTGCAGTTTCCTGCAAGAAGGATGGTCTCTTCTTTCTTACTGCCTTTAATGGCCTGTGACTAGTAAAATAAAGAACGTTAATTGAGACAAGCACCTTGATGTTTCCACTAAAAAAAGAGGTTTCAAACCATCAACGGCCAGATTGGAGTGATAAAGTACTTCAATAATTTGTGATGTTTCTCTACAGCTAGTCAGTGCAGGCAGTCCAGATTTGAGCTTTCAGCAGTGTCACTCTGACAGCCAAAGCTCACTTGTCTCGCAGGAACTGTAACCTTATTTGCATTGAGATTTTTGGCACTTATTGCAAATATATTGGGGCAGAATGTCAAAAACATTTCTTTCCTTTGTGAATTGACCCTGAAATAGCAGACCCCTTTTTTAGTAAAATTTCAAATTGGGTGCAGTTCTTTTTAATTTTACCAAGAGTACATAGACATAAATATCCAACGAATATTCATATTTTAATTCCAATTAAGAGAATTGGGGTAATTCACAAAGGCATGTAGAGTACATAAAATGTGCTACAGGACTCCAGAAAGCTTTTGGAAAATGTTTCAGATTACTTTATATTTAAGTTAAAAGGATTTGGGTCAGACTTCTTTGTCTTCTTTTGCCTTAGGTCCTTCTACCATTGGTTTCCAGTACATTGTTAATCACATCTTGATCAGCGCACACACATATTTTGGTGTCTCAATGTTTCTATTGGCTGTTTATGTGTGCCCTTCCAACCCTACTGAATGCATGAGGTACAATTTACAGTGGACGATATCTAATGGACTGCCTATGCTACTTAGTTATTCAGGCAGTAGTGCATAGTCATTTTCATCCTTCTACATATCCTGGTAAATCTGAAGCCATACCGGTGGACTTTTATGTGCTTCATACTCCTTACGCAATCATGCACCTATGATATATCTTAAGCCCTGCACTGTTTTTACCTTTTTCCACCGTCTCATGAAACTGTGATGTATAGCTTGTGATGTGCTATTTTAATTGGATTTAAATTTATAATTGTTGCCTGGACGTGTGTTCTCTCTTTCTGTAAAATTTTTTAGATGTTCTGGATGAGATTATTGTGCCTGTGGGGAATTAGATTCCCTGTCTCTCTCTCTTTTTTAAAAAAAATATCTTTTATTGATTTTCAAACAAACATAAACACTTCTCACTCAATTTATCCCTACTTCCCTCCCTTACCCACGCCCACATCCAGCAAACAGTTACATCCCTTCTGTTTTATATAATGAATACTGTACAGTAAAACAATTTCTCTAAGGCCATTATCTCCTTTTCGTCATACATTAGGTGGCTTCATCCGAGCTTAGGTCAGATTTTTTCGCGAGTCGTCTGACTCTGGTTCATCTGGGTATTTCAGACTATCCACAATTGTGTCCCATTGGCTTGCCGTGTCTCTGGATCCCCTTCCCTGGGTAGCTTCTCGATGTAAAATACGTCCCTCCACTTCCGCCCATTTTAATAGTGAAATTCACTGTCTCTCTTATTACTAGTCCCTGTCCCTATGGGAATCATTTACTCCTTTTTGATGGATTGCCAGGGTTCTGAGGTTTATTGGACTAGCTCCTTATTGTCACATGGAAAAAAGGGTGGGGTAATTTTTTGTATTTTCCATTTTCCAGATGCTTTTGTCAACACTTGCTCCCCAGTGCTGCTATTCAGCTCATCAATGGAGCATAACCATTATGGACCTCATTATGAGGCTGGCGGTCCTAGGACTGCCAGCTTCATGGTGGCAGTTGGACCACTGCTGCTGTGCACATTACAAGTTTGGCAGGCGGACCCACCTAAAGACCAATGTCCCCATCAGGATCAAAGATCCCAATGGGGGTGAAGGAGGTCTTGGTTGTAGTCACTCAGGGTGGGGGGGGCACTGAACTTAGTGCTGCCTGGCTGATTACAACCTTGTTTTCCCCACCACGAAAAGGCTGGTGGAGAACAAGTGTTGGGAGTTGCAGGGGGGCCCCTGCACTGCCTATGCCCATGGCCCCATCAAAGCAGACAGTGCGCATTCCGAGATTGCTGGTTGGCCCCCTCTGTGCTACTAGATAGCACTTGGCTCCTTTAATGGAGCCGAGTGCTATATCGTAGCACTGTTCCAATGCTCCATTACAATGTTCCCACCGGTCGGCCTGGACAGGTCAGTGGGAACATTGTAATGGGGGGGTGGGGGGACACCACCATAGCGCTGCTGGGAGCTCCTAACTCGCAATGAGGCCAAAAGTCATTTTTGGAACTGCATTCTAGATACTCTATTACTGTATTACCACTTCAAGATGGCCACCATGTATATATTCATTCAGAGAGGAGAGCAGCAAACGTGGAGAGCTTTCTGTAGCTGCAATGTAAATAAAATATTCAATGGTAAGAAAAACAAAATAGAAAACAGGCTTAGAATAATTGATAAGTTCTGAGGCAAATATACTAGAGACTCCAAGAGGCTCACATTCTAAATGAAGCCATCAAGGCCTCAGTATGCAAAACAAGTTTGTGGCCTCAAAGTCTGCGATTCATGTAATTGCAGGCGATACACCTATAAATGACACTTAGAAAATGTATTGAAGTCACTGTGTGAGGTGGAAAAACTTTTTCAATGCACAAAGTAACTTTACAACCACTTTATGACCCCTTCCAAATTGCGACTAAGAGGATGTGTGAAAAGAGTATTCCCCTCCTACTTTGAGTATGGACATCTTTGTAACCATGGTTTGTGTAAGTGGAGTCACAAACCGCTTATCTCCTACCTGGGGTGGCAGCTGAATCACAAAGAGGAAGTGCACACTTGGGATATCCTCCCTTTTGAGAATCAAACCAGGTAAGGAGACAAAGGTTCCAGGTTCATGCATAGGAATATGGGTGTTTGGACAAAATATGTTAAAAAGATTGTGATACAAAAATATTCTGTCAAGAATATCAGGATGTCAAAAATATAATCAACACAAATATCAAAGCTAAAAATATTTTTTTAAATGTTGATTTTACTATTTTTGTGAAAAACACTGATGTAGAAAATATCATTCTATGTAATATTGTTTGTAAGTGTTAATTAGTATGTAATTTATTGTAGTGTGTTTTATTGTATAGGTTTAATATGTTTTATTATGTTTTAGTAAGATAATTGATTAGTATTGAAATTGTTGAAATTTATATTTTCAGTTGTATTAATGTTGATAAATAATAATTATATAATGGATTTAGTAGTAGGATCTTGGATGTTCAGAGCCCAGGTGCGGAGATTTTTAAAAAGTGTATATGTTAAAATAAGTTCTATGTTAATTATTTTAGTGATATGAAAATTACTAGTATTTTTTATTTTGTTATATTACTATTTTTAGTAAATGTTGATTTGTAAATAATTAAAATATATACATTAATTGTATTAATTTTTAAAACATATTGAAATATTAAACACATATTTGAAATTATTACAATATTTTTAAAAATTGCAAATATATACCATTTTATTTTGATAAAGTGAAATAATTATAATTTTTTATGATATATTTTTGAATTTTACCTTATTTTTTAAAATAATTCAGAATAATAAGAATATGTTGAAAAAAGTAATTGTATTATAATTATAATTTTACATTAACATATATTTCTAAATGTTTATTGTAAAATTTGCGTTTATGTTTTTATTTTATCATGGTTAATTTTGAAATATTATTTTATTTTTTACTTTATGGCTTAACCCGTTAGGTGTGGATTTTTCTTTGTGTAGGAGACGCTGAACAATTTCTGCGTCTCCCCCGCCCCCCTCCTGCCCCTTTGTGACGTCACTGCGCCTCGAGGCACGCTAACGTCACATTTTTCCCCACCAGAGCAGCAGAGGAGCAGGTAAGGGTCCTCTTCCTATTCCGGTGGGGAAAAAAGGCCAAAACGTTCTCCCCAGATGCCAGGGAGGCTTCCCTGGCACCGTTTCCTGGACATGGATCGCAGTGCAGCCATGATCCATGCCCAGGAAATTCCCCTAGACACTAGGGATTGTATTTGGGGGGGTTGGCCCCCTTGTAAATGGGCCGCCCCCGTGGGGACACTATTTTGAAAAAATATGTGTTTGGATTGCTTTGGGGGGCGATCGCGCCCCCCAGATAAAAATAAAATGGTAAAAATAAAAAACTAAATGGCGGGGTCGGCCCTTTGAACGCGGGCCGACCCCTGGGGGTTAAAAAAAATCTAGTTTTCCCTGGGGGGCGATCGGGCCCCCCCAAGGAATATTTAAAAAAAATAGAAAATGTTGGGGGGTCAGCCTTTAGGCTGACCCTCAATGGGGCCATTTTTTTTTTATACATGTGTGCTTTGCCAAGGGAAAGCACACATGTATGAAAAAAAAGTTATGTAGAGAGTTAGGGCCAGATGTAGCAAAGGGTTTTACCCATTCTGTGTCTATGGGAAAATGTATTTGTTCATATGGCCCTTAGCGTCTCTCTCTCTCTCTCTCTCTCTCTATATATATATATATATATATTTATATATATATATATATATCTATATATACACACATATATATATATATAATATATGTGTGTATATATATAGATATATATATATATATAAATATATATATATATAAATATATATATATATTTTTTTTTCATGTGTTGTTTTCCGGGAGCCACAATTGGCCCTCCAGGGAAACCACACATATATAAAAGTGATATCTATCTATCTATCTATCTATCTATCTATCTATCTATCTATCTATATATATATATATATATATATATATGTATATATATATATATATATGTGTATGTCATTTGGCTAGTGGCAGTTGCCATAAAGTAGCGCAGATCGTTCATGTCTTGCTGCATAGGATATACATTTATATGTATTATGCTGAGTGGATTAGTAAAGGCAAGCGTTACCTGCGCTTTGAAACAAATGTTATGCGAGGGGGACTATGGAAATATGAGCAGCGGTTTTGCTGGGTGGCACTGAGGGAATTAGAAGAGGAGGTAATGGGAGGCCGAGCACCAAAAATGACTGTCGCACTGGGTGCCACTAACGCTAAAGGCTGTGATGATGGGTATGTGGTAAGGTGAAGTAATACATTCTTTTTTGTTTTTTTCAGTGTTTTCAGAGAATCTGCCGAATTGCAGAAGAAGGGAAGGTGAGGTGACAACATTTCCTATTGGACACATCAAACATACCCACCGGCAATTTTGTGACTGTCTGCCTTCTACGTAGGCTAGTAATTTAGAGGGACAGTTTAGCCAGTAGCAGAGATGGCGTATCGTTGGATTACTGCTGATCAAGCCCTAACTCGGGTTATGGAGGACAGTTCTGATGTAGGCTCAGAGACTGAGACAGCAGATACTGAGACAGCATCTGAGGGGGAGGACAATGGGGCAGAATCTGGGAGTGATTTTTCAGTTGGCGGAGTCCCATCCGACGACACCTCTTCCAGTGAGTCTGAAAGAGACAATGACGACAGCCGTGCTGTCCCTTCGCAAGCACATTCTGTACAGTGGGATAACACTGGGTAAGCCGAACCCAGAGAGCAGGTGTATGCGGCCGCAAGCACAGAGAGAGTGCTCTCTTGGCAGACCCCCTATTTAGTTCAGCCCCAAATTCCACCTTTTACTGGTGACGCTGGATGTAAAATCGATACAGCTAACTTTTTGCCAGTCGACTACATCCATCTATTTTTGGATGTTGACTTCCTTCAGGAAATTGTGCAGAAAACAAATTTGCGTGCAGACCAATTTCTGAGGGAGCGTGGAGGCACTCTAGGGCCCCGTTCTAGGGCACGCCAGTGGACTCCCACTTCGCTGGTGGAGTTGAAGATATTTTTGGGCCTTATGCACAAAATAGGGTTACTTCAGAAACCCACCTTGCAGTCCTACTGGACGACTCGCACGGTTTGGATAACTCCCATCTTCTCAACATACTTGAGCAGAGATCGTTTTTTGCTACTGCAGTGCATGCTGCATTTCAATGACAATTCTGCTGCATTGCCTGGGACCATCCAGACCATGACAGGTTGTTCAAAATTCAGCCTGTCGTGGAACATTTGTCTGCCAGGTTTCCAGAGATCTATACTCCTGGAAAGAATATAGCAGTCGATGAGTCCTTGATCCTGTACAAAGGACGGCTGCTTTTCAGACAGTACATTGCGAGCAAAAGAGCTCGCTATGGCATAAAGCTGTACATGCTTTGTGAGAGCTCTTTTGGCTCTGTGTACAGCATGAGAGTGTATACAGGGAAGGATTCTACCCTAAACCCTGTAGGTTGCCCTCCCGCATTAGGGGTCACAGGTAAGATTGTATGGGAACTTGTCCTGCCACTTCTTCACAAAGGTTATAACCTTTATGTGGACAATTTCTATACAGGAGTAGAGCTGTTCAGTGATCTCTACAAAGCTGGCACTGTGGCCTGCGGTACAGTTCGTTGTAACCACAAAGGATTCCCGCAGGAGCTTGTTTGCAAGAAGGTCCAGAAATCAGAGAGTACTGCATCGCGTTCTAACGAACTACTCGCAGTCAAGTTCTTGGATAGGCGTGATGTATACGTGCTCACTACAATTCATGATGAGAGCACTTCCCCCATCACGGTTTGGGGTCAGATGGCCAAAGCCCACAAACCCATCTGCATACTTGATTACAATAAGTACATGGGTGGAGTGGACAAGAACGACCAGGTTCTTCAACCATACAATGCGTGTCGTAAAACTCGCACTTGGTACAAGAAACTGTTTACCCACCTGATTAAGATGGCAACATATAATTCGTATGTTGTTTACCGTCAGACAATCACAGGAAGACTCATGACTTTCATTGACTTCCAGTTGTCTGTAATTGAAAGCCTCACTGCTGTTACAGAAGAAGCAGCAGCCTCCACCTCATATGTTCTGGAGGATGTGGCAAGGCTGCAGGAGCGACACTTTGCTGATCGCATTCCTAAAACACCCAAAAAGGATGGTCCATGTCGTCGCTGTAAAGTGTGCTCAAAGCATGGAAAGCGGCAGGAGAGTCGGTATTACTGTCCCCAGTGTCCATCACAACCAGGCCTCTGTATCCCTACTTGCTTTATGTTGTATCATACTAAAGCAAAGTCTAGGGAAATTGACTGAGGTTGAGCTGCCGTTGGGTAATCCTTTCAGTGGCAGTGCATTGATACCGAACGTCCATGGGACACTGCTTCATTAGGCAAGGAGCCTCAGAATTTTACTTCATCTACTTCATCATGGACTTCCTTTTGGACTGCTTGAGAGCTAAATCCACTGTCAGAACGTGGTAGGTGTTCTGTTCAATTAACATGCATTATATTACCCCTACTGCATATACTGGTGGACAGAACATATGCCACATTGTCACGGACTACCCTTTCTTCACCAGCATGTCTACCTTACTTTCAACTGTAGATATGCTCTCTCAGTTCGAGGAATCACTGTGTACGGCATACTTGGAAACCCCCAACTTGCATTCACAAACTAGTATAGGTTAACTTGGCAATTACACAGGATTAGTCAGGACTCTGATGAGAATAGAGACATGAATGGGTAAGGAAAGCTTATGGTAGGTGTGCTTTCACAGGATATTGCACAGGTAGAAGGCAGATAGTAAAGGTAGTACAGATGTACATCATCTATACCTATTGATTCAAACCCATTGGTGTCATCCCAGCACTAAAAGAAAATGACTTGTATAGGTCAGTGTTTGACCTGCTTTTCATGTTCATCCTCCATCAGAACTTAGTAGATGTTCAGTTTGCTGTACAAGTGCATTACAGTCACATCACTGCACATAATGTTGGCTGGGACATATGCAACATTCTCATGGACTCCCCTGTGTGCCAAACACTACCCTTTTTCATAGCCTATGGCCTTCTCTTTAGGGAACATCATGAGAAATCCCCAGCATGTCTCCCTTAGTTTCAAAGGTAGATATGCTCACTCAGTTCGAGGAATCGCTTTGTACGGCATACTCGGACACCCCCAACTTGCATCCACAAACTGGAAGGAGTTGGATTTAGCACAGTGAGTGCGTTAAAGGCGCATGAAAAACATGTCTTCATGAGCCTCAGGTGGCTGTCACAGGAGTCATTAGTAAAGGTTTGTTACATATGCATTTGGTAATGTTAAGGAAGAAGGAGGCAGTTACTTGACAGGTGGTAAAATGTAGTCAAACGTATTCCGTTCTGTGGCGTGTGAATGTGATGGGCCCTTGTCTGGCAGCGGTAAGTTAATGTGAGTGCAGTGATTGGTTGGATTGGGCCCGATGCCGGCAGTATGAAAGGTTGTTTGTTGTGCGTGAATGGCTTGTGAATGGACCATAAACAGGTTGGTGCCTGGACGCGGCTTTATGGCCCACCTTCAGAAGGCTTGGTTTCAATATTCAGATACTTTGATAAGTATTCATGCTTTGAAACCATAATTTCTGGAGTTGCTAAAACCATCCAGTGTGAGTGGTGGGTTAACTTTAACAAACTAGTACCAGGGGAGTCCAAGGGTGCAGGACTTGCATGGCTCTCACCAGTTTTCCTTCCCCCAGAATCCCCTTGAAATCACAAAATGTGCTTAAAAAACACATTTGCCTTGCATTCCAATGAGCAGAAGTCCAGGGATCTGCAGGAGCCACAAATGTTCTACCACTAGGCATTCCACTATGTCTCCAGTGAAAAACTGCCTCACTTTAGTGAGTGGGCAAGTGACCACAACGGGAAGTACCCAAAACGGATTGTGGAGACATTAAAATTAACAACTACAAAACAGCCTCGTTTTTTAAGACAGTCGCCTAAGTATTTGGTCCTGGGCTCGACAGTCATAGAGTGAAACTTACCAAACGCAGACATTTCTGAAAACTAGACACCCAAGGCAGCCCACGTAAGTATGGCGTGTTTGGATTTCACAAAGTTTTCTTACCTAGAATACCCTGCAAAAGTGAAACGTTGATTAAAACCACTATTATTCCTTTCTTTTTTATCACAGAAACTACAGGAATGTGCAGGGATTCTCAAAATTCCTACCACCCAGTGTTTCTCCACTTGTCCTGATAAAAACACAACCCCACTTGTGTGCCTGCGCCTAGTGCCTGCGTCAGGAATGGATCACTCCAGGGTTAACAGTAGCCCTCATGCAAGGACTACCATTGACCCTTGTGGGATCCATTCCTGTCGTGGGCACTAGGCCTCCCCACACAAGTGAGGTTCCATTTTTATCGGGAGACTTGGGGAAGCGCTGGGTAGGAGGAAATTTGTGGCTCCTCTCAGATTCCAGAAGTTTCTGTCAACGAAATGTGAGAAAAAAGTGTTTTTTTTTGCCAACTTTTGAGGTTTGCAACAGATTCTGGGTACCAGAACCTGGTGAGAGACCCACAGGTCACCCCATCTTGGATTCCCCTAGGTGTCTAGTTTTCAAAAATGCGCAGGTTTGGTAGGTTTCCCTAGGTGGCGGCTAAGCTACAGGCCAAAATCCACAGCTAGGCACTTTGTAAAAAAACAGCTCTGATTTCTTTTGGAAAATGTGATGTGTCCTTGTTGTGTTTTGAGGCATTTGCTGCTACGGGCACTAGGCCTACCCACACAAGTGAGGTACCATTTTTATCGGGAGACTTGGGGGAATGCTGGGTAGGAGGAAATTTGTGGCTCCTCTCAGATTCCAGAAGTTTCTGGCACCGAAATGTGAGAATTTTCTTTTTTGCCAACTTTTGTGGTTTGCAAAGGATTCTGGGTAACAGAACCTGGCAAGAGCCCCACAAGCCACCCCATCTTGGATTTCCCTAGGAGTCTAGTTTTAAAAAATGCACAGATTTGGTAGGTTTCCCTAGGTGGCGGCTGAGCTAAAGGCCAATATCCACTTTGTTAAAAAACAGCTCTGATTTATTTTGGAAAATGTGATGTGTCCACGTTGTGGTTTGGGGCATTTCTTGTCGCGGGCACTCGGCCTACCCACACAAGTGAGGTACCATTTTTATCAGGAGACTTGGGGAAACACTGGGTAGGAGGACATTTGTGGCTCCTCTCAGATTCCAGAAGTTTCTGTCACCGGAATGTGAGAAAAACGTGTTTTTGTTTGCCAGCTGTTGAGGTTTGCGAAGGATTCGTGGTAACAGAACCTGGTGAGAGCCCCACAAGTCACCCCATCTTAGATTCCCCTAGGTGATTAGTTTTAAAAAATGCACAGGTTTGGTAGGTTTCCCTAGGTGGCGGCTAAGCTACAGGCCAAAATCCACAGCTAGGCACTTTGTAAAAACAGCTCTGATTTCTTTTGGAAAATGTGATGTGTCCACGTTGTGTTTTGGGGCATTTCCTGTCACGGGCACTAGGCCTACCCACACAAGCGAGGTACCATTTTTATCGTGAGACTTGGGGGAATGCTGGGGAGGAGGAAATTTGTGGCTCCTCTCAGATTCCAGAAGTTTCTGTCACCGAAATGTGAGAAAAAAGTGTGTTTTTTTTGTTGCGAACCTTTGAGGTTTGCAAAGGATTCTGGGTAACATAACCTGGTGAGAGCCCCACAAGTCACCCCACCTTGGATTCCCCTAGGTGTCTAGTTTTTAAGAAATACACAAGTTTGGTAGGTGTCCCTGGGTGGCGGCTAAGCTACAGGCCAAAATCCACAGCTAGGCACTTTGTAAAAAACAGCTCTGATTTCTTTTGTAAAATGTGATGTGTCCACGTTGTGTTTTGGGGCATTTCTTGTCGCGGGCACTAGGCCTACCCACACAAGTGAGGTACCATTTTTATGGGGAGACTTAGGGGAACACAGAATAGCAAAGCAAGTGTTATTGCCCCTTGTCTTTCTCTACCTTTTTTACTTCCAAATGTAAAATAGTGTGTAAAAAAAGACATCTATTTGAGAAATGCCCTGTAATTCACATGCTAGTATGGGCACCCTGGAATTTAGAGATGTGCAAATAACCACTGCTTCTAAACTCCTTATCTTGTGCCCATTTTGGAAATACAAAGGTTTTCTTGATACCTATTTTTCACTCTTTATATTCCAGCAAATGAATTGCTGTATACCGGTATAGAATGAAAACCTATTGCAAGGTGCAGCTCATTTATTGGCTCTGGGTACCTAGGGTTCTTGATGAACCTACACGCCCTATATATCCCCTCAACCAGAAGAGTCCGGCAGACGTAACAGTATATTGCTTTCAAGAATCTTACATAGCAGGAAAAAGTTACAGAGTAAAACATAAAGAAAAATGGCTGGTGTTTTCAGCTCAATTTAATTTTGTTTTATTTCAGCTGTTATTTTCTGTAGGAAAACCTTGTAGGATCTACACAAATTAACCCTTGCTGAATTCAGAATTTTGTTTATTTTTCAAAAATATTTAGATTTCTGGGATCCAGCATTGGTTTCACACCCATTTCTGTCACTAACTGGAAGGAGGTTGAAAACACAAAAAATAGTAAAAATGGGGTGTGTCTCAGAAAAATGCCACAATTGTGTGGAAAAATGTAGTTTTCTGATTCAAGTCTGCCTTTTCCTGAAAGCTGGGAATCTTGTGATTGTACCATCGCAAACCCTTTGTTGATGCCATTTTCAGGGGAAAAACCACAACCTTCTTCAGCAGCCCTTTTTCAATTTTTTTTGTAAAAAATGAAATTTTTGCTCTATTTTGGCTAATTTCTTGGTCTCCTCCAGGGGAAACCACAAACTCTGGGTACCTATAGAATCCCTAGGATGTTGGAAAAAAAGGCCACAAATTTGGCATGGATAGCAAACAAAATGATATGAATGCCTAAGGGCAAACTACCCCAAATAGCCAAAAAAGGGCTCAGCACTTGGGGGGGGGGGGTGATAAAGGCCTAGCAGCTAAGAGGTTAAAGTTTAGGAATGGTGGAAAATATACATTATTATTTATATTAATAAACATCTTTTTTTATATGTTTAAATATCAATATATAGGTTTGTAGTTTTTGTTAATGTGTTTTTAGATTAAAATATAATTTATTTTATAGTTAAAAAGAATTGTGTGTGAGCATGGAGAATTGTTTGTGTATATAAAATGTTCAATTTATATTACCTTTTCTAAAATGTTTTAGATTGCAGTGAAAATAATTTCACTTCTTTAGGGTTCAACCACTTCTTCAATTAGGCATAGATGGGAGAGAGGATAGTAAACGTCACCCCTTTCATGTCCAACAACTTCCCCCAATATGGTTAGATTGGAGTAGGGACAGTAAATGTTATCACTTTAATGTCCAACAACTTCCTCCATTATCGTTATAGATTGCATTCAAAATAGTAAATGTCACTCCTTCAGTGTCCAACAACTTCCTCCCAATATGGGAAGATTGGAGTGGCAATAGTATATGCCACTCTTTTAATGTCCAACACCTTCTCCAAATTGGTATAGGCTGGAGTGGGAATAGTAAATGACACCCTTTTAGAGTCCAACACTTTCACTAAATTGGTCTAGATTGGAGTGATAAAAGTAAATGTCACTCCTAAATATCCAACAATGTCCACAGATTGGTTTATATTGGAATGCCAATAGTATTTTTCTCCCCTTTAGGGTTGAACATCTTCCTCAAATTCATAAAGATTGGATTGGGATTAGTAAATGTTACCCTTTTAGTGTCCAACACCTTCCCCAAATTGATATAGGTTGGAGTGGGAATAGTAAACTTTTAAGGCCTGATTACAATTTCAGCGGTTCTGGGGGCAGCCATGGCAGCAGCGGCCCAACTGCAGCCATGTTGGTGGTCCAACTGCCATATTACGATACATGCAGTTACATAGACGAAAGACCGCTGCGGTCCTGTCCACACCACCAGCAAATCTAGATCACGGTGTTGGCATGGTAGGCCAATGCGTCTATCGGAGAGTGACGGCCAGTGCAACCGATGTTCCGTTCACGATGTTGCTTCCTGTTGATGTGATCGTGATGGTCCAAATACCACACATGAGCTGGCAGAAATAGGCGATATGTATAGCTGAAACTCACCTGTAGGCAGTCTCACACATACTGTGCCATCATGGAGCCAATCCAACATGTCCTGCCGATGCTCATGCTGCTTGATGGTGCACAAAATTGACATTATTGTGGATGCAACCAATGGTAAATCAAAGACCTACATGCTTTATCCAACTAAACAGCAACTCAATGGCCACCATTGACCTGGTATGTGTGCTGTGCTCCTTGCTCCAAATATATTTTGTGCGCCCTGGTTTGGAGCTGTACACAATGTATGTCCCACACAGCCCCCTGACACCCCCTTAGACCAGGTCACTGACACTGCACCACCACACTCTACAAAACTTGATATATATGCACAGGGATAGTGATGGGCTCATAACATTGTGTCACACAACAGCAAATCCACACCACTATCACACTTGCAAATTGAAGTGATACCCTCACATTGCACACATACCATAGCCTGTCATGACAGAACACATACATTTGTATGGATGCACCATTGAGCCCAAACATACCTTCCCTGAAAACTCCTTTTAATTGACTCACACATATCACCCACATTGCGAGAGAAAGTAAGTTAGATGGGATGTAGAATAAAATGTGTGATAAACATCCAAAGCATACAATGTAAACAATCCCAGCAGAATAGGTATGGCAGCATCAGGGGGGCCCTAGGAAGGCTGCTGACCTGGGACACATTTTACTTTGCACATGCCTCAAAAAACACTATTTGCAGAGGAACTTTGACCTGATCAATTTTAGGGACAACCAATAACATAACCAAGTGTCATGCCCATGTTGCAAATGTGTAAGTGCAAGTCTAGAAAGCAAATACACCAGTAACAGCGTGGATCCCACATTTAGATAAGTTAGTTGTAAGGTAAACACATTAAAATTGGCACATATCCTATCAGTTTTAAGCAGCATGATTGAACACCCTCCATGTGTGGACAAACAAACCTCTAGCTTGCACACATTACACAATGTCCTATCTACATCAGGGTCAGGAATGTGACCAAATAGATGTTGACAGTAAACATATGAAACAACATCCAAGGCAATGCCAACCCAATTGGATCACATCTCACACATCTATCCTTAGAACATTTCTCCTTGTTCTGGGTGATTATAGCACTGCTTTGGAAGCCAGATATTACCAACCTCAGCAAATGGATCATCAAGCAGGGTGAAACAAACACATCTGTAGTCCTACCTCACATATCAATCATGAACATCAAAGAGGAAGAAAAGTAATGGCAGGACCAATGTATAGCAAAGCAAACAACTGAACTTTATTTACAAGTCTCCAAAAATAGAGAAAAGGCCAATGACCAGTTCTTGGTGAAAGGTGTGGTGAGCACACTGCTGTGCCCCACAACATGCCTTACAGATCAGTGCCACAGAAACCTCCACAGGAAGGGGCATTTAGTGGGCATTACAGGCACCTCAATGAACACTCTTTTAGTATGGGTGGGTTTGGTCCTGGGAGGGTTGGCTTTCACTTTGGGAGCTGTCGGTTTCTTCTTGGGTTTGTGTGAGGTGTGTCAGGGTATGGGGGCTGGTGCCACGGGGAAGGACCTGGACATGGAAGGTTGGGTTGGGGTGTGGTTAGGGTGCTTTTTTCTTTGGGGGTGGGTTCCACAAGAGTAAGGGCAAGGGCAACATAAAACTTTTTTGGGAAAATGGGGAGGGTTTACAGGAGGGATTAGTGGTTGAGAGGTTGAGGAAGTGCCTGTGTCTGGTGTAGCTTTGTGTGTTGTTGGTGCTGCTGTATGTGTGTGAAGTATGTTTGTGTTTAGTTGGTGTCTGTTTCATATGTGAGTATGGGCATTTGCATCTCTTGTTAGGCTATGATGTAGATGTGATGGGTATGGTAGGAGTGGTGGATGTGTCTGTGTGGGTGGGTGTGGCGTCTGGAGGTATGGTGAATATGGTGGCTGTGTCTGTGGGTTTTGAGGTGGTGCCTGGGGGTATGGTGGGTGTGGTGCCGATACTTGTGGGTGTTGGGTTGGTGTCTGGGGATATGGGGATGTAGTGGCTGTGTTTGTTGGTGCTGGGATAGTTTCTAGGGGTATGGAGGATGTGGTGATGTGTTTGTGGGTGATGGGGTGGAGTCTGGCAGTATGGTAGATGTGGTGGTCGTGTCTGTGGGTGTTGGGGTGGTGTCTGGGGATATGGTGGATGTGGTGGTTATGAGTAGAGTGAGTGGCTGTTGAGTGCTTGTGGTGTTTGTGTTTATGTGTGCTGCTTGTAGCTGTTGAGGTGTGTGCATATGTATGTGTGAGTGTGATTTCGACAGAATCGGAACTAGGGAAATTGAATAGGGAAGAGGAAGGTGGTGGGGGGATTGTGCGGGTAGAAGGCTGTCATGAGGGAGGAGGCCAGAGCCTGAAACGATCTTGCTCAGGCAGACATAGCACTGAGAATGCCCTCCAGGTACGCAACTATCTGTTGGAACTGGACCAAGATGGCATTCCGAATGGCAGTCTGACCCACAGAGATGTTCCTCATGAGGTCAATAGCCTCCTCATTCAGGGCAGCAGGGGTAACAGGGCCGGGGGTGAGGTCCCTGGAGCAAAGGAGACAGCTATCCTCTTGGGGGAGCGGGCCCAGCCAACTGGGTGGGGAACAACAGGGAGAATTGAGATGGAATTCGGGGTGGTGGACAAGGATGGAGCAGGTGCAGATCTTGTGTGTTCTGCCACCACTAGGGAGTGTCCATTGGAGGTTGACTCAGAAGAAGATGATGTGGAGCCAGTCTCCTCTGAAGCACTCTTCTCACCCACTGAGCCACTGGGTCCCTCCGTGTCAGATGTCTTGTGTCTGGAAGTACAATGGCCAGCTGCTTCCCCACTGATGTCGGCCCTCTCTCCCTCACTCAGCCATGTGTCTGCTCAAGAGTATATTGTTAGTGGACTGTACTCTGTTGTTTCTGTGGTCACCAGGACCCGAGACAAGGTACATCACCATGCACCAACTACCATACCTACACAAACAATAACTCATCTTGTGTGTTGCACATTGGCCATCTCCGATATCCATGGGGAGATGGCTGCCTCTAACACATCAACCTGGCAATGTAACAGGTAGGAATCTTCCCTGGACTCACCCCCTTGTAGCTGCTGTGCTCCCCTCAAATGCCCATCAAGCTCTGGGTAGGCCACTGCTAGTATGAGGGCCATTAGGGGAGTCTGACATGTGCCCCGCCCACATTGGTAGGACAGCCCCTGCTGGGCCTCTGTGGTGTTCCAGGCCCAGTGTCTTTTTGACAGTGGCCGCTCCGCCAGCGATAGACCCTCAGGGTGCGCATCTTTCAGGCAAAGGCTCTACAAATCCCTTGCTTCTGATTGACAAATTAAGAGGTCACAATTGCATTTTTTATGGTACCTGGTTGTGTAACACACATTTGTGAAACACCTCGCACAAGCATTTTGTGATTGTCAACACACAACATGTGTAAAGCACACGTGATAAGTACAGGGACATAAATACAAATTTTTTGAGTCCGCTGCTGACTATTCACAAACCTGGTCAGGGCCTATACTGTCTAAGCAAGCCCACTGACATATCGTAGCCCAGAGCCAAGCAACTGTGATGTGAGCCACTAGGAAATATGACACAGCATTGTGACCTTTGGAAGGGTAAACTATTTGTGCATAATTGTACAGAACTTTTACAACCAGGCACATTGAGTCGCTGCATGCGGTCCATACAGGCAACTATCGTGGTACAGACTATAAGACTTAGGTGAAAATGAAAGGCCTATCATGGCTGTTACTGGAAGTTTATTCTATGTGGATGTGTGGAAATGCAGTCTACATAATGGAATCTCATGCCAATTCTGAGTAGGTTTGTGTGGTATGTGCTGGTATCACAGGAAACACCTTTTACCATATGTGGCACTCCTTCAGAGATTGTATTCAACAAGCCATGTTCTGTTTGGTCTGATTGGTTGCATGTAACAAAGATAGTGATTCACGGGTCATGATCTCCCCTGCATCAGCCAACTACCGGCACTGTAGGATTTTCACTTGTGTAGTAGGCCTGTACTGTACAAACATGACTTCTGAAAAGGTGACAACAGACGTGTGGGAGTAATGGACCTGTCATAAGGCAATGACACACTTTGACAATGAAGGTCAATGGAAATAAGTACCAGGTCAGGTGGTTACTTTAGTCCCCATTACTAATATAGTCTGTGTAAAAGCATGTAGGCCAAATCTTGCTTCAGAAGACTCATTTTGGTCAGATCCAAGGATCAGAAGGTTTACAGGGAGTGGGCACAGTGCATCAGTTGCATAGCCACAGTTACTGTACACCAGCCTGGGCTATGTCCCTTACTGTGAAATGGCTTTCACCAGCCTTGCTTTCTGCAGCCTGAGCATACAGAACCTTGATGAACAGCATATTACCATCACTTCCATGCATGACAGTACATCCCGTGAGCATCCCATATGTGAGCTCAGGGCTGTGTGGCACTCTGAAAGGCTCAATGAGAATTAGATGGGTCTCATACCACAGTTCTGGGCTGAGCGTTTTGTGGGAGTTTACACTTTGCTAACAACATCCTCAACTAACTCAGACATTATACATGCACAACTTATCCTATAATACAAATATATGTACTGTGTTATTTACCATCATCAGATCATCAGACAAATCATTGTTTGGCTGTAAAGTTTACAGGTTTCCACAGTCCACAACCTGTACATCCTATATATGGGCCACAGATTGTGACAACAGGCACCCAAGTGTGTCACTGGGACTCAGAGGCACATTTTAGACTATGAGTAAGTAAAGAATAGTTTTGAAAATAGTCAGCTATGTAAGTGAGATAGTTACCTGCTCCTCTGCTCCTCTGGTGATCCATAGAGCTGTCCATGCAGGGGAAGGACCTCTTCAACACGTTTCTCCAGCTCCTCTGGAGACAAGTCAGGGGCCCTTTCACCTGTTTAGTCTGGCATGATTGCTCCTAGAGGTGGCACACAGCATCTAAAGTTGTGGGTGGAAGTGTTGATGGCAGCAGTGTCAGGAGCCAAGTTAGCTATTTTACAAACCGTGGCATACATGTACAATATGTATGCGGTCATCACCGTTGATGGGCATAGCCATTGAGCCGTGACTGCCTCAGTCAACAATGTTAGCCTATGGCTGTGTCTGCGGTGGATGGAACTGCCCACCGTGTTTTCGACTTCCATCGGTGGTGGGAGGTTCCTAAAGACCAACGAACAAAGTCAGGCATCCTCCATTTTGGATGTTGAAAATACAGTTTTGTTGAATTTTAAATGTGTCACAACATCTATTAATGTGTAATAAGATCTCAACAGATGTAGCGCTCCCTTTATGTGTAGATTCTCCTACACAGACATCAATGTAGTGAATTGCTGGTCACAGATGCCATGGAACCATGGTGCACTATTCCCCTACCGGTGATGGTATTTTTGGCAGTCAAAACATACTTCACAGTATCAAGGGGCACAAGTGTATCAGATAGGTGTGTTATGTGCCCATATATAATGTAGACACATATCTAGACAACCATCGGGATCATAGCTGGACCTTGAGTAGTAGACAGTTTTGATGTGTAATGGGTGTAATGTATTTCTAGTCAGTAATGTTTTGTCACATGACTTTGGTCCTAATAATCAGATATGTTGGTCTGGACACAGTGACTAATGCTCCAACTCATTTCATTCCACAATTAGGTATCCTGAGAGAGGGAGGATATGACAACCTCTAGTCTACCGTCCATTTTCAGCCCTCCAGACCATGGAAGAATGTGACATAAAGAAATAGTTATGTTTGAATAGGCAAACAATCTAAGGTGTATGTCATCAGTTGAAGTCAGATCTCATGCTAAAAAACACAAATCCAACATGTATACGACCCATTATGAGACTCATGGCAGGATTACACTTTCTAGCCACATGGTCATTTCAATATACAGGGTCTATATCTGGTGGTATCACTGTGTTTGTATCTTACAGTCACTATTGGAATATTTGGATTGACGCACATTGGGGCTTCTGAGTGATCACACGTTACATGCAGAGCATGCAGATAGCACATGTTGGAGTGTGAGCACGCGTATTCAGGTTTGAGATTTTCGGACACTATCACTGTGTTCTCACGAGTGTGCATAAAATGTCCCACATGCCTCAATGTGGTACTACCATTTTACCTTACATTGCATACGGTGAAAATGTTTTATCTACCCTTTTCTTTTGTTTATGATTTTAGGAATCATCTTAAAAGCAATGACCCCTCAGGGGAGTTAGTGTGCTCCTGGTTGGTGTGTGATTTGTTGCATCACTTAGTGCAGACAGAAGACTTAACTATTAAGTCAGGGACCAGTGATCTTTCCCTTGATTTTTCCATCTTGAATAAAGACTGGGGCCATCTTGTTGGCCAGATAAAAGGGTTGAAACAAGTCGACGATTTTGAAAGAGGGTCATAGGACCATAATGTCTTAGAGAAAGACCCCTTCATATATATTTTTTTAACAATTCCACTACCACAGTGAATAAAGGGATACCTTAGTGAGTAGTTAGGTATTTGACATGTTTAGACCCCAGCAGGTTATCTCAAGAGCTCTCGAATCTGGTTGAGCCCATTTTAGCTTATAGGTGCCAAAGCGGACCCGATGATGAAGCCAAGAAAATAAATCATTTTCACTATCATTAAGAATGTTCGGTTGTGTTTTAATCAAAGACAATTGTGAAGGGGTGAGGAATATTCTTTGGTGTGAGTTCAGTAGCCAGGAAGAAGGTATTCCTCTGTAACCCAGGGTCATTTAAATAGTCACCATCTAATTATTTTTCCTTGCCCTAAGAAGGACTGAGGAGGATAGGGTTTCACTCTCTCCCCTCCTGTCCTTGAAGGAGAAGTATATCTGGTGGTATGTCACAACCTATGTTCATTGGTGTTTTAAGAGATCTTCTATCAGCAATGATGAAACATAATGCCAGCTATATCAGGTTCCCCAGCCATAAGGATTTAGCCAATGTGGAGGCTGACTTCTATGGATTTGGTCACCTCCCACATGTTGTAGGGGGCATCGATGGCATTGGTGCCACCGCATGCCAGTGAACAAGTCTATCAAAACTGAAAACACTTCTGTTTGATCACCATGTAGGTTGTCTGATTGTCAGAATTGTACATTTCAAACAGCCCATGATTCCTTTGTAATGAGGAACAGCACCATACCCAGCTGATGTCACAACTGCAACCAGAGAGGGCCTGGCTTTTTTGTAAGTTACACCTGTTATAATCTTGTGTGTTTAAAGTAAGGTGCTAGAATCAGGACGTATATGACTCACTGTGGCACCTATTTCTCATTACAAAACAGGAGACTCAGGATATCCCAACCATCCTTGATCGTTAACACAATCTAACTATTCCAGGGGAAGTCCGCTTCATTGAGGCCCATGGAAGAACATGGTAGCCAGTCGAGGGGGCTTTTTAGCTTCTGGGAAGGCCAGATTTCACTGTCTGGACAAGACTGTGGGAGACCTCCTCTACTCACCTGCGAAGGTGTGTCAATGTACTGTGGCATGCTGCATGCTCTAAACATCGTCCTGCAAAGGAACACCCCTTACATACCAGAGCTGGGGGAGCCTGCAATGCCATCAGGTGAGAATCCAGAAATTTCAAATGAAGATGGCAGTGGTGAAGAGGAAGGAGCTGACTTGTGACAGGATCTCATCAACAACTTCTTCTCATGAGTGTAAGTATGTCATGAGATGTCATGACTTTGACTGTACAATGAACTCTTGTTGTGATGATGTGTGGAGTATATTTTTGGAACAGTTCTGAAGAAGAAGCTCTGCCAAATAGTGGCAAAGTGTGTAATGAGAAATCTTTTGACACAATAACATTTAGGAGATGTTGCTTTGTTTGTGTGAGATTTATAAAATGGACTGTGTTCTCCAAAACATTTGCTATGTGAATTGTGTCATATGTATGGTTTTATAACTATACTGCTTGTTTTTGCATTTGTTCAGGTACCTTCACCATGAAATCTTCATTTGGCCATTTCAGATTTGTGACATTGGCAGGTATGTGATGCTGTTCACACATACGGAGTCGACATGAATTGTTTTTGAGGATAAAGGTCACAGAGTTTGGGTGTGGAAAATCTGTGCCACTACAGCTTGCACAGTGATAGGATGGAAGTTTGGAAGACTCCATTGGACTTGTTCCTTGTCATGTGGTGGCTCTGATGCTTCATGCGTATCATCATGTGGTCAGAAAATATGTAGTCCTAGGCCAAATTCATGTTAGTTTCCCTTCACATTGGTTAAGCACTATTTTTGTATGAACTGCATGTAGCTGTTGATGTGTTTCATCATTGTAGGCCAAAGTGCCTGTGGCACATCACTGAAATTTGTTTGTGTCATGCCACCAAATAAGAAGCACTGGATTGTAATGACCTTGTGATCAGAGACTATTACACTGCTATCAGTCTATCATCAGATCAAGCTGGCTGATTTTGTGTGGTAGGCAATGTGGCTGCAGCTAATGACATCAACCAATTTCATGTTAGCCTATTCTACAGGATAATGTGTGATATAACTCTTCCTTCCAAGGTCTGGCGGTCCGTACCTGCAACTGTGATCCTTTACACAGTATCATTCAATCATGTGTGAAGTTTCAGACATATTATGAGCCTATGAGGTGTACAATTTAATACATGTTCTTCTTTAACAAGGCACTTGTATGTATGTGTTTGTGTGGAATGGTTGTAATCCTGAGGTGAACACTGTACTCATGCAACATATCCCTGCTTCCACAAGTAGCTTGGTTTTTCATTGTATGGTTCCCCTGTTCTTACATATTTACATTGCTAAATGTGAAATTTAAAATGGCAGACAATGAGTTTGTGACTTGTGAAAGTATTACAGGGTGAAAATGAACTTTTGACAAAAAGCAACATAAATGAAAAGTGAAGGGATCAGTCATGATGAATGAAAATATAGGAGTAGATGCCACACCATCGAAAGTCCAAAGTCCATAGTACTCCCCCATCACAAATGGAATGGAGTTAAGGATCAGCCCACTGAGTGAATTTGTGGCACACAAAGGAGGCCATTAGGGATGAGGTTTATTGCTGGCAGTGGTGGGTGTCTTGTCATCCGTACCTAATGGATTTTTACATAATTTCCCCACTTGTGAAGATGGGGGATTTCAGCTGCTGCAGACACTTGGGTGTCTGAGGCTGGTTGGTCCTCTTGCAGGGCCTCCCTTTCTGTGTCTGCCACAGATGTACTTGAACTTGATTTTTCTGGCCCACAGGAAGGAGTAGATGTTGGGGTAAAAGCCCTGCTCAGAGTTCTATGGATGCCCCTCAGCACCCCTGTTAGGGTGCCCACTTTGGAGTTGTTGGTGTCCTTATGTTGGTTCATGTCCCTCTGCAGCTACTTAATTTCCCAGAGTTTGGTTAGCACCTGTCCCATCATGCCTTGAGACTCATTATAGACCCCCAAGACTTGGCTGATTGTTTCCTGGTCATTGGTGACCTCAGTGGCCTCACTCTGACGGCCCACATAATCCCTCCCATGGACCCTACCTCTACGAGCCTGTGCCTTGCCATGGGGTGCCCTCTCCTACTGGGTCCTGGACCATTAATCTCAGGATTGTTGATTTGCACCTCAGGATCCAGGACTGGGGCGAAAGATGGTAGCAACTGTGCCAGGTAAACAGGTTGGGGGGCACGTTGTAGTCTGTGATGTTGAATCAACTTGAGTGGGAGATGTTGTTGTGGGCACAGTGAGAATCACCATCTGACCAGGCTGCACAGATGGGCCAGAACAGACACCCATGTCCACATGTCCAGGAGTGTCGTCATCACTGAGGACTTCATCCAGAGGTGGGTTGGGAGTCTGGTTGGTTGACAATGTCTGTCCAGGTACTGTGCCAGCCCGACCTGTTGAGAAATAGAATACAATGTTATTGGTTGAAGTATTGAATCTAAATCCAAAGGGTTTGTGTAACTAGAGACCTTTTTCACTCTTATGTGGGAGGTTTGCTGATTGTGCTATGTTACCATGGCATTAAAGATGTTGACATGACATGTGTGAAGCTTGCAGAAGCTATTAGACTCAAGGAGCTCATTAGATGTGGTGATCAGCTGTACTTTAGATGAGGGAATGAACATGACATCTTAGAAACATTTAAGCCAACACAGTGGAAAGGAGACATGTATTTGACCGTTCAAAGGCCTAGTTGGGTGGGATACAGGTAAACACACAACCTTGTGGTATATGTAGCTGTAGCCATCATATGAGCAGTGCTGAGTCAATGTGTTAACTGCCACCATCAATCTGATGAAGCTCCCTAATGCCTTAGGAATACTTAATGTTCACACTTTGTAAGGTGTAATTCCTGTCCTCAATAGTTTCATTTTGGGATACAAGGACTAGCGCAAGCTAGGTAGACAGGCACATCCCTGAGTTGAGCATGATATGTGGATTGCTAACTCCAGTGGGAAGGTATATCCTTTGAGAGATGGACAAGTGCAGGAAGGCTTGTTGATTAGAGGTACTGAAGCAGGAGCTAGTAGCTGTAGTCATGTCACTTGCAGCCTCCCCACTCTACCCAAATGCTAAACTCCCGGGGGGACAACAACGTATGAGAGATGGCACATAGGTGTTTTGTACAAGTGCAGGAAGGCCTGTTTTTTAGAGGTACAGAAGGAGAGCATCCTAGTAGTTATAGTCATGTCACTTGCAGCCTCCCCACACTACACAAATGCTAAAACTTTGAGAGGAAGGTGCATCATTTAGGACATAGCACATAGGTATATTTGGAGAAGTGCAAGAAGGCTTGTTGGTTAGAGGCACAGAAGCAGGGCTTCCTAATTGTTGTAGTCATGTCACTCTCTGTACTCCCTGACACTTGACAATTGTTTAGTTTTATATAGGTTAGCCAATACAATTACATGTTGACACATACCATGGGTCCTGGGATGATCTTTTGATGTTGAAACACCTACAGACCACATTGCAACATATGACATGAAATGGGGTTTGATACATGTGATGTTATGTATGACGATACACATTGACAAGCTTATATCTCTGCAACTCTAAGCATTGCATGTTGGGAAAGTAGATTAACAACACAGTGGCAAAACGTGAAATGTGATCATGCAGGACAGTGAAGATTTGTGACAGTGTTTGTGTTGTAACTTAGCAGATTCCACTCCCCCACCTATTCCTGTCAAGCCCTCAGAATGCAGGATGGCCAAGACCTTTTCCTGCCAGGAAAATAGTTGCAGTAGGGCACTGGAATGACCACCACCTGTCTTATTGGCCTCCATGTGTTATACTGAATGCACTTTTACTCTGAGGTCTTTCCACCATTTCCTAATGTCCACCTTTGTGCACAGTGTGCTGTGCGTCAGTCTGCAATGTTGGTGGTGCATACTCTGTCAACATCATTGCCGCGTGGACCCACCGATCCCATTACAAAAAGAGGGTCGACGTGGGGGTCTCCTTACGGCGGTCAGCTGATGGTGGGTGTCCTCCGTGATATGCATTCAGCATACCAACAGGCAAGTGCCCATTTGATGGATTCAAACACAACTCAGCTGACATATATTGGCCCAGTGGACATACCTGCAAAACACAGTATTAAAAAACACCCCTTCTTAGATCATGATCCTTTGCCTCTCCACTGCAAGAAAGAGACCAGCGCCCATCATTTTTTACATCCTTGACAGATAAGGCACTCCTTTTTCCATCATCCCATGCAATACCTTTCACACGCTTTTGTCCATTTACTCCGTATATCACTTTTTTTAAATCATAAGAGTAGATCCACAATTGTGTGGAGCACAAGTCGAGCACACTTCTCTCAGTAGGAAAACTGAAATGTGGAACAGGATCATCGACAAAGTGAATGCTGTGGGCACCACCCTGTGCATAAAGGAGGACATTAGGAAGAGGTGGAATTACCTCAGGGGCAAGGTGCATTCCCTGGTCTCCAGGCACCAGCTGCAGGCCAAGAAAACTGTTTGTGGCCCGCCCAGTGCCCCATTACAACTCTTTACCTGGTAGAGAGGAAATGAAGGCTGGTAAGTTACAACACAAAAATGTCAAATTTTTTTTATATGTTGTGCATGCTCACAGCTTAGCTGTGCCACTGTCCTGTTTATGTACTTCACCAATATTCAGTACCCAAAATACTCAACATCACAGCTGCCAAGGCCCATCACATGCCATATGTCCAAATGGTGCCTGGAAATCTCACAATAACAAAAACACATTCCAGGATCCGTGGTATATCCCAAAATGTAAATGTATGCGCAAACCTAAATGAAGCCTGCATACAGATAAGTAGTACATAACAGTTGTCAAGTGTTTTAAAGTAGAGAGAATGTCCTAGCTCTAACTCCCAGCAGGCCCTGTTTTTGTAACTCCAACCATCAGCACTGTATTCACTTGTGCAAAGACCCCTGTGTGTCAACTCCCAAATAAAGTATACTCACCGGGGAGGATACCATTTGTATAGTCTGTGTAGTAGAGCGAAAGAACCAACTGCAACTCCGAGGAGGCCTTGCGTCTGTAACACCTAACACCAGTCCAGGGTGAACCACTTGTCCAAATACCCTTGTTTGGCAACTCTCAATTGAAGTGTACTCATCTTGAAGGATTACAACTGTATAGTGTGTATGGCAGAGAGAGTAACCTGACTACAACTCCCAGCAGGCCCTGTTTCGTTTACTCCAAACCCAAGCCAGTGTTCACTTGCCCAAATAAACCTGTTTAGTAACTCTCAATTGAAGTGTACTCACCTGGGAGGATACCATTTGTCAAGTGTGAGAAGGAGAGGGAGTGACCTGACTGCAATTCCCAACAGGCTCTGTTTCCGTTACTCCAAACACCAGCCGACTGTTCATTTGCCCAAATACACCTGTTTGTCATCTCTCTAATGCTCTCCACTCACCTGAGAGTATACTACTTGTCAAATGTTGGTAAGTAGAGGGAGTGATCTGACTGCAAAGCCCTATAGGCCCTGTTTCTGTTGCTCCAACCACCAGCCAGGTGTTCACTTGTCCAAACACTTCTATTTGTCAACTCACAAATTAAGTTTACTCACCAGGGGCGATAACATTTGTCAAGTAATGGGGAGTACAGAGAGTGGACTGACTGCAAGTTCCAGCAGGCCCTGTTTCTGTTACTCCAACCACAAGCCCAGTGTTCACTTGCCCAAATACCCCTGTTTGGTAACTCTCAATTGAAGTGTACTCACCTGGGAGGATAACATTTGTTTAGGGTGTGTCGTAGAGAGAGTGACCTGACTGCATCTCCTTAGATGCCTTGAGTCTGTAACTCCAAACACCAGCTCAAGGTACACTTGTCCAAAAACTAGTGTTTGGAGACTCTCAATTAAAGTTTGCTCACCTGGGGTGATACTATTTGTCAAGTTGGTGTAGTAGAGGAAGTGGCCTGGCTGCAATTCCCAGTAGGCCCTGTTTCTGTTACTCGAAACACCAGCCCACTTACACCATGGCCCATATTTATACTTTTTTAGCTCTGCATTTGAATCATTTTTTGACGCAAAAGCAGTGCAAACTTGCAAAATACAATTGTATTTAGTAAGTTTGCGCTGTTTTTGCGTCAAAAAGAGGCGCAAATGCAGCACTAAAAAAGTATAAATATGGGCCCGTATTTGTAGTTTTTCTAATGCTATTTACTTACCTTGGAGCATGCCATTTGTCAAGTGTTGGTAAGTAGAGGGAGTACTGTGATTCCAAAGCCCAATAGGCCATATTTCTCTAACTCCAATCACAAGGTCAGTGTTCACTTGTCCAAAGACCCATGTCAGTTCCCAAATGATTCAAGATGCATCACCAGATTGGTAGCAGCAGACACAATGACACAGCACTGTGCACATGATGACTCCAATCACACATACAACAAACCTGGGTTTGCCAGCATCACATTAAACTAGTCCTCCAATTGATCAATGCCATATCTTGCCTCTCCACTGTGTTGGCTGCACTGGTGGTAAAATGTCATTTTCAGGCCATCCCCCAAAGTGCAGCCATTACGGATGGCTACAAGATCACCCTCAGGGATCGCACCAACAGAGTCGGAGGAGTAATCGCCATTGTCCACAAGAACAACATCAGGGTCACGACCTGTACCGACGACACCCTCAGCACCGCCGAACACCTGCACTTCCAGATCCACACCAACCCCAACACCACCCTCAGAGGAACCCTCATCTACAGACCTCACGGCCTCAGTTCTGTGACTCAATCGCCGACCTCGTCAGCAGGCACGCCCTAGCCTCTGCCGACTACGTCCTCTCCTTTCACCTGGAGAATAACAACGCCCCCAATTCCACCACCTTAATCGATAACCTTGCCACCCTCGGACTCAGACAACTCGTCACTATCCCAACACACTCCGCTGGCCACACGCTGGACCCCGTCTTCTCCGCTAGCCCCCACGTCACCATCAGCCACTCCACCGAACTCCCATTGACCGACCACCGCTGCATACACTTCACCTTCCAGAAACCCACCATGCACCACCGCACCCAACAGATTCCCCACCGCAACTGGAGCAAAATCAGCCAAAACCAGCTGAACACCCACCTCGCCCGAAAACCACCCACCAAACCCACCAATCCCGACTTTGCAGCCTGCAACCTCTGGCGCTGGATCAATGACTGCGCCAACACTCTCGCCCCGCTTAATAAACCTTCCAACAGAGGTGCCAACAAGAGAGCCAGCTGGTTCACCTCAGACCTTTGAGCCTCCAAGCAAACCTGCCGGAAACTGGAGAGAAAGTGGCTCCTCGAACAGACACCGGACAACCGTGCCGCCTTCAAGAACGCCATCCACAATCACCATCACCTCATCATATCTGCCAAGAAAACCTCCTTCAAAGACCGCCTGAACAACAACGCACACAACTGCAAGGAGCTCTTCAACATCGTGAATGAACTCTCCAACTCCAGCTCCAGGACAAACGACATCCCACCTTCACAAGACCTGTGCAACCCCCTCGCCGCCTTCTTCCACCACAAGATCACAGACATCCATGACAGCTTCAACAGCCAAACCACCCCACCAATCACCGACTCCTCAGTCTCTCCACCCACCTTCAACTACGACCCCCTGCTCGTCTGGGCCAACGTGAACGAAGACTACACAATCAAAACCATGGGCACCATCCACTCTGGATCTCCATCAGACCCATGCCCGCACCACATCTTTAACAAAGCAAGCGCCACCTTCGCACACCACCACCGCAAAGTCATCAACATCTCCTTCGAGACCGTGACCTACCCCGAGAGCTGGATCCATGCTGAAATCAAACCCCTACTCAAAAAACACATGGCGGACCCGAGCGACGTCAAGATCTTCCGTCCCATCCCCCTGCTCCCATTCCCGGCCAAGGTCATCGAGAAGATAGTCAACAGACAACTGACCCACTACCTTGAAGAAAACAACATCCTGGACCCATCCCAGTCAGGGTACTGCAGCAACCACAGTACCGAAACCGACCTCATCGCCACCACCGACGACATCAGGGCACTGCTTGACAACGGCGAAACCGCAGCCCTCATCCTCCTGGACCTCTCGGCCGCTTTCGACACCGTCTGCCAACGCATCCTATGCACACGCCTCCACAATGCAGGGATCCGGGACAAAGCTCTGGAGTGGACTACCTCCTTCCTCTCCGGCAGAACCCAGAGCGTCTGCCTCCCCCCTTTCTGCTCCAAAGCCTCCAAGATCATCTGCAGCGTTCCCCAAGGTTCGTCTCTCAGCCCTACACTTTTTAACATCTACATGGCCCCGCTCTCCCACGTCACCTGGCTACACAACCTCAACTTCATCTCCCACGCCGATGACACCCAACTGATCCTCTCCCTCACCGAGGACCCCCTCACCGCCAAATCCAACCTCCAAGAAGGAATGAAGGCCATCACTGAATGGATGAGGAACAGCAAACTGAAGTTGAACTCAGATAAAACGGAGGTTCTCATCCTCGGCGCCAACCCCTCAGCCTGGGAAGACTCCTGGTTGCCGACTGCTCTGGGAGCAACCCCAACACCCACCAACCACGCACGCAACCTGGGCATCATCCTCGACTCAACACTCTCCATGACTAAGCAAGTTAGCGCCGTCTCCTCATCCTGCTTCAACACCCTCTGCATGCTCAGCAAGATCTACAGAGGGATCCCCACAGATACAAGAAGAACAGTCACCCAAGCCCTCGTCAGCAGCAAACTTGATTACGGAAACACCCTCTACGCAGGAGCCCCGGCCAAACTCCTCAAACGACTGCAACGCATACAAAATGCCTCCGCACGCCTGATCCTCGATGCCCACAGCCACATCACTCCCCTTCTGAGAGACCTACACTGGCTCCCCATCAACAAAAGGATAACCTTCAAGCTCCTCACCCATGCAAACAAGGCGCTCCAGCCTACCTCAAAAGACAACTCACCATCTACACCCCGTCCCGCCAACTCCGCTCAGCTGACCTCGCCCTCGCCACAGTCCCCCGCATGCGAAGAGCAACTACCGGAGGCAGATCCTTCTCCCACCTCGCCGCCAAGACCTGGAACACCCTTCGCTTGCACCTATGACAGACCGAAGACCTGCTGACTTTCAGGAAGTGGCTCAAAACCTGGCTATTTGAGCACTAGCAGCACCCCCCAAGCGCCTTGAGACCCTCACGGGTGGTAGTGCGCTCTACAAATACACTGATTGACTGATTGACCATCTCATCAGCTGTTTTTGTCAAATTGGGTTGACATGTTCCACATACGTCATGTCAAATCACCCAATACCATGGTTACTTGGCACAACTGGGTTAACTACAACTTAACTTTGTCCAACGTCTCTGCTTTTATAACACTAAACCTTTGGAGGTAGCTGCCATGATTTAACCAGTAACAATGTACGTTTTTCATCAATAAGTCAAGCTGCCATTGGGCACACAGAGGCCATGAAACTGATTAGCACTACTTCCCTGGATGAAGCCCTCAGTGACAATGACACTCCTGGATCTCTGGCCATGGAGGAGGATTCTGGCCCATCTGGGCAACTTGGTCAGATGGACAACAGTGAGTCTAACTGTGCCTACAACATCACCTCTCAGTCCTGCTGCTTCAACATCCCAGACAACAATTCGCCACCTAACCTGTGTCCCTAGCACAGTGTTCACCATCTTGTGCCCCCCAGGTCCTGGATCCTGAGTTGCAGTGCAACACTTCAGACAATGAGGGACCAGGAACAAGTTGGAGAGGGCACCCTGTGGCAGGGGACATGCCCGTGGGGGTAGGGCATGTGGGAGGGATACTGTGGACCAGCAGGATGAGGCCACTGGGGATGCTCTTGCCCAGGACAGTATCAGCCACATTTTGAGGGTCTATCAAGAGACCCAAAGCATGATGGGCCAGGTGTTGACCAAACTCCAGGAAATCAAGCAGCTACACAAGAACATGCCTAGGGATATGCGGGAACAGATGGAGGCCCACAATTCCAACATGGCTGCTCTAAAATGGTGCTGAGGGATATACACACCACCCTGAGCAGGACTTTTCAAAACCAGTCCACGCCTTCCTTTGGCTCATAAACAGCAGGCCAATCAACATTGGTGCCAGCCACAAGAAGGGAGGGCTTGCCACAGGAACAAAAAGCCACAGGAACTCCTGCCTCTGTAGTAGCTGATCCTACCCCCCTGCAACAGGGGACATCCCGCATAGAAACCAGGATGTGTGGATGGCAAGACACCCACCGCTGCCAGCAATAACCCTCTTCCTTAAGGATCTCCTTTGTGCGTTACACATTCACTCTGGACTTACCCTCAACCACCTACCATTTCCAAATGAGAGGAGTACTCTGGACTTTGGACTGACAGTGGTGTGGCATCTACTCCAATGATTTCATTCACCATGACTGACCCCTTCACATTTGAGTTTTTGTTGAGTCGTGTGACATATATTTTCTGTTAGTCAGAGCTTCACAAAACAATCACCCTTCACTGACTCATTGTCTGCTGATTTTGATTTCATATTTAGCCATGTAGCTATGTCGGATTATGTGAACCACATGATAATGATCCAAGGTATTTTTGTTCAAGTTGAGATATGTTACATGGACACAGTGTTCAGCTCAGGATTGCAACCATCACACACAAACACATACATACACGTGTCTGGTAAAAATAAAAATGTTATTACGATGTTCTCACATAGGCGGAACTATTTGAAATCATAAATGATTGACTCTTACTGAGTAAATGAACATATTTACAGGTACAGACCTCCATACCACAGAAGAAAGGGATTTGTCAGACATTGCCCTGTAGAATAGACAAACACTGAAGTCGTAATTCAAAATTACATAATCATAAATAGAGAGATATGGCAGTAAAACCGTCCCTGATCGCAGGGCCATCATAATCCAATGCTCGTACATTTGGTAGTATGACACAAACATATTTCAATGTTTTGGCACAGGCAAGGTAGAGTAGAATGATGAAACACATCTACAACTGTATAAAGATCATACAAAAAGAATGTTTAGCCATTGTGAAGGGAAAATGACTTGGTTGTAAGCTAAGACTACACATTTTATGACCACGTGATTACACACATGATGCATTAGGCCTACCACAGCATACAAAACAAGTCCCATGGGCACTTCTGACCTTCAACCCAAACTCTGGACAAGCTGTCTTGGCACAGGTCTCATACACCCAAACTCTGTGACCTACATTATCTTCAGCAATCCATTTCGCCTTCGTAAGTCAGAACAGAATCATATACCTGCTAATGTCACAACTCTGAAATGCCCACATGGAGATGGCATGAGGAAGGTACCTGTACAAAGAACAAAACAAGGAATATAGGCTTGAAACCATTCATGTGACACAAGTCACATAGCAAGCATCTGGAAAACAAAGTACTTTGCAATAATCTGACCCAAGCAAAGCAACATTATCAAGGTAGGGATGTGTCAAAAGCTATCTAATCAATAGGCCTTTAACTGATTATTGCAGAATATCAGCTCCTTAGCTGTTTCCAAAACACGCATCTCCAGACATTCTCACAACTACAGCTCATTGTACAGTCAAAGTCATAACATCACATGACATACTTACACTCATGAGAAGTAGCTGTGATGAGATCTTCTCACAAGTCAGTTGTTTCCTCTTCACCACTGTCATTTTCACCCGATGGCACTGCAGGCTCCCCCTCCTCTGGGATGTATGGGGTATTCCTCCGCAGGTCGAATTTGTGGAGCACGCAGCATGCCACAGTGATCTGACACACTTTCCTGGTTGAGTAGAGGAGGGCTCCACCAGTCCTGTCCAGACAGCGAAATCTGGCCTTCAGGAGCCCAAAAGCCTGCTCCACTGGCCTCTGTGTTTATCCATGGGCCGCATTAAAGTGGACTTCCCCTGGCGTAGTTGTATTCCTCAGCTGCATCAACAATCAAGGATGGCTTGGATATGCTGAGTCTACTGTTCAGGAATGGGACATAAGGGAAACAATGAGTCACTGACTTCATGATTGCAGCACCTGACATTGCTCACACACATTCAGGATTGACGTGACTTACCAACAAGCCAGGCTTTCTCTGGTTGCAGCTGTGACATCAGCTGGAGTACGGTGCTCTTCTGCATTATGAAGGAATCATCGTCTGATCCTAGATAACAGGCACACGTATTTGAGTTGTAGACTTCTGCCAAACAGACAGCTTACACGATGAGGGAATCGAAGTTTTTTCTTTTGTGAAAGACTTGTTTAGTGGCCTGTGGTGGCACCAAGCCAACATGTGCGCTATCAATGGCCCCCACCACATGTGGGAAGCGGGAAACACCATAGAAGTCAGCCTTCACATTGGCTAAATCCTCACGTCGGGGAAATCTAATATAGCTGTCAATGTATTTCAACATTGCTGATAGGAAATCTCTCAAAGCCACACTGAGCATAGGTTGGGACAAACCAGAAGATAGTGCCACTGAATGTTTGAAGGACTCTGTGGCTAGGAAGTGCAACACAGATGTGACTTGTACAATGGGTGGTATGCAGTGTGGATTCCTGTTAGCTGGTATCAGATCTGGCTCCAACTGATGGCATTAGTCCACTACTGTTTGCCTATTTAAATAGTATAAATGGGTGACGTAGTATTCCTCCATGGTCAGAAGGTCTGCAGTAGACAGGAGGTTGTTGCATCCTACCTCTACCAGGGTACCTATGTGTGACAAGACATGATTTGTAACATTAGTCAGTGTGTCCACAGCAACATAAATGGTGCATGCCAACAATATCATCTGACAAAGCATTTCTCCTGGATAGACATGACACCCAGTACACATCACAGCTGGGAACTACACAGTGGTCAGTTGTGAACCCCATAGTTATCAACACGTGTCCACAACATGGTTTCGGGTGGCACCCAACTATCTTCTACACATTTGCCACTCAAAATGTAACTGTATTTTCCGACCGCCAAAAATACCGTTAGCAGTGGGGGACTGTGCAAAGCTGTCATATGTCATCTACGCCCTGCAACACACTACACTGGTAGTTGTATAGTAGGACCTGCATAACAAGACCGAATAAGGATGTTTGTGATGATTTTACACACATATTCCAGGTGTGACACAGTTTACAGAGCCATGTACAATATTTCAAATCGCCAAAATAGCGGAGACCTGACCTATTCCCCTGGACACTAGTGCAGCCACTGTTGGAAGTTGTCTGCGCGGTAGGCAGTTCCAACCATGGCAGACACAGCCATAGGCTAACATTGTTGATGTGGCTGTGTCCATCAGTGGTGACGACTTCCTACGTGGTGTGAATGTCTGCCATGTTCTGCAAAATCATTAATTTGACTCCTGGAACTACTGCCAGCAACACCTGCACTATTTTAGCTGCCTTGTGTCGCCACTGGGAGCATTCATGCCATTTCCAGCAGGTAAAAGGGCCCCTGCCTTCTCTCCAGAGAAGCTGGAGAGGCATGTGAATGAGGTCTTTCCCGTGTATGGACAGCTCTGTTGCTCATCAGAGGACCAGGTAAGTACTTCATGTGCACAATTTACTCTGTTCAACACTATCCTTTCCCTCCTCACAGGCTACAATGTTCCCCTGTGTGCCAGTTAGACTTTTTATGTGTCTGTTGTTGCAGTCTGTGTGGCATCAATGGGATGTACATGGTGCAGGTATTGGTGACCAGTACTATATGTTGTGTTCATTCACATTGTGTTGTGTGATGTTTACTGGGGTCCTAGATCCTTCTTGTTTAGTGTGCACATAACTAGGCAAGAAGGTATTTCTTTCTTTATGGTCGTTGTAAATGTTAGAAAACATATATGTGCTTGACAGCATGAGCTGTGTATGCATCTTGTATGAGTCATTTGAGGATCTTGTAAGCAATGTGTATAGTGCCACAGATCTTTAACCACACATCTGGCCTTACCAACCTGTTGTGTGGAAGGCATATCATGACTCACTCTGCCCTTCAGGTTGCCACACAAATCACAAGCCACATTGCTGATGGCCACATGATGTACTGTCATGCATGGAAGTGATGGAAATGTGAGTGATATGTAGGTTCTAAATGCTCAGACTGTAAATACCAGGGCCTGTTAAATGTAGCTCCCTGTATGGGACATAGTCCAGGCTGTGGGAGAGTATCTGTGGCTATGCAACTTTGGTACTGTGCCTAGTCCCAGCAGACCCAGTCCTGTGGCCAATATGAGGCTAAAGGTGCAATTCTTGCCCTGAATGCCTCTGTCCATTGACCAGATTAGGAAGGGGTACTGAGGTAAATCCCTGAATTAGTCTATATGTGCATTTTCAACATTGTCAATTAGTGTCTTTGGCTCATGACATGCCCCTTACTTCTACAGCTCTGTTTTTACCTTTACAGAAGTCATATGTGTTGTGAACATGCCTATTTCACAAATGACAGACCCACTGAGCAGACAGTGTGTAGATTCCTGGGAGGCCATGATATGTGACTCAGTAGCCTGGTTACATAGCAGAAACCCTCCCTGAAGTGGCATAAGTCTGCATTTGATAAGTCATATATCCACGCATGCACAGGGAAGACACTTTCTGTACCAACCATGCCAGCCCCTTCATGGACACTCAAGTGTAAGGGTGAAATCTGTACTATGGAAGTTGCCTACAGAGAGTGTGTGCAGTGAGTCAATCTCACAGAGTGTAAATGTGTTAGTCCTGTTAGGCCTAGGGATTTTGCCCATCAGAAGCCATATATGTGTGTGGTGTTTTATTGTGGCTCACATCACAGTACATGTTTCGAGAGTATGATACCTGATGTTAGTACGCTTGCTTAGTCATTGTAGGCCATGACTAGGGTTATGGGATAGTCTGCAGATGGATAAAAACGTGTGTACAGGCCATATTCCTGGCTGTGACATTGCCAAGTTAATATGATAGGTTCTAACATCTCCCCCTAACGATTAGGGATGAGCCATGTGTGACACAGTAGATGAGTAACTGTTTGTGTGGGTATGTGATATGGTGCATACTGATGTGCCTTGCCTATTGGTACAGGGACCTAGTACACAACTGTGTACAATCCACAAATAATTTGCTCTCCAGGGACAACACATTGCTGTGTGCATTTATCATCCAAGTAACGCTTGTTGTACTAGGTGTAAATTCTATGCTACAGACCATTACTCATTAGTCTTACAGGCAAAAGACAAAAGAAGTGATGGATCACTGTCCTCAGCCATGTGTCTGGTCAAATGTGTAAATTGACATCTGCCCCCCAAAGGCAACTTGTCTTCAGTGTGTGATGAGTGCTGGTGTGTCAGTAATGTCTTAATGTGAAGATGGCTATCATGCATGTGACAGGGCATACATTGTTCTTTGGGTGCAGTTACGGATCAATACTTTTCCTTGGTAAGTGGGGAATGTCCATTGACATGATTTATGTGCCATCACTGTTGCAAACATTCCTTGTGACAACCTGTTAGCATGTATCTGTTTCTCTTTTGACAAAATGTGTACACTGCTGTTTCACACATGGTCTACCTGTGTTCGTGGGTTGATTTCTGTATTCTCTCACATATATGTGCATGACAACCTGTGTTTGGAATAAGGCATTTGCAATGGGGCTGCATTTCATGTGGTGTCACAGACAGGAGTTGTCACCATTGATTGTTGGCTCACATATAGCCTCACCTGTCATTATATGTCATTTGACATGTACAACTGCAGTAATAATAAGGGACATGACGGGTAGGACTAGAGCTTTTACACCCAATGTGAATTTCCATGCCATTGATGTGGCATCGTAAGGAAAAGTGTACTATGCATGTGTAATGGGGAAGGTTTGTTACCTGACCCTTGGCATGCATTATGGAGAAACTTGCAGTTATGTTGAAATCATATGTGGGTGGTGATAACCATCCATCCACAGACATCTGGGTTTGCAGGACCAAAATGGAGACAGTGATGTAGCAAATCTCTGTGCCTCTCCAACATACATACGGATGCAATCAGAGTATGTCATTGTAAGGGGTGCCAGTCATTAGTGGCAATTTCCCTGGGGCTTGCTGATTCATTCTGTTGTGGATTTTAGACATGTAACTCCCTGACAAATTTGCACATTTAGCCTGCAGTGTACATTTCATTGCCAAATGTATAGCATGTCTAAGCAACATTAGTACTACCTCCATGATTCCATCAGTACAAATTACACATGGTGAAGTGTGCATTGTTGATATGTTTTCAGCGTGACATGAGTATTTCCATGTCACATTTCCTGAGGTTACTGTACTGCTGTCAGAAACATGGCAGGTTTAGGGAGCATCACTTCTTAAAGTTGTTTTGTTATTCTGTAGGTAACAAATAGAGCCTGTTTGACCTTGTGTGGGATCTGTGGGAATGAACCTAGCATTATCCTAATATTGTATGACAACAGGTAACTGTGTTATGCTCCATGAGGCAAAGCATGAAGGTGATGGTGTTCCCCTACTTGTTCAATGGTTACTGTGATTGCACAAATTCAGCCATGCAGCTGTAGTTGTCTAAGATCCTGCTTTTGCTGTGGGCAACTGTTGACAGTTCAGATGGCATGCATGTATATGGTATGGTACATGTAAGAGGCACTTTGATGTAGCTTGTTGCTGGGGCCTATTTGACATCATGGTGATGTTTGCCAATCACAGTTGTTGTTCATGTCTGATCGGGAACATGTGGTGACCCTTTTCCTCTTTCTATTTGCAGCATCAGCCCAGGCAAGCGATGGGGACATGGCAGAAACAAGTAGGGAGGCATCAGGCCAGGGTACATCCAGTCATGACACCCCTGATACGGAGGGACCCAGTGGCCCGCAGGGTGAGGGGGTGCCACGGAAGAGACAGGATCAACATTGTCATCATTGGATTGATTCTTCCTCCAGTGGCCACTCCCCAGTGGTGGCAGACCCACCAGGACCTGCTCTTGTACTATCTTTGTCCACCACCCCCAGTTCTTTTGCCATCCTCCCTTTTGCGCCCCACCCAGTTGGCAGTACTCACTCACCCAAGATGGTGGGCGTCTCCGTTGACGCAAGCACCTCAGCCCCAGCCCCTGTTACCCCTGCTGCCCTAATGGAGGAGGCTTTTGACCTCCTGAGGAGTATCTCTGTGGGACAGGCTGCTATTATGAATGCCATCCAGGGGTTGACCAGCCAACTTCAGGAGACTAACGCTTTCCTCAAAGGCATTCATAGTACCATGTCTGGCCTCCAGAGATCACTTCCGGCTCTGGCCTCCTTACTGATGGCAGCCAGTCACATACCGCATTCATCCTCCCACCTTCCATTTCCCAATCCAAATCCCCCTTTCCCCTACCTGTCACAAGCACACAGACACAACCACATGCACCCACCTCAACACACAAAAGCAACACACATCAATACAAACACCAGAAGACACACCAGCATGCAGGCACTCCACATCCTCCCACAAACACCACATCATCCACCACTTCACTAGACACCCCCACTATTCCCACTTACCCACATACCACATCCAGCATATCCACAGACACTTCCACATCAGCCAGTGACCCACCACCACTCTTACCACACACCCAGATACCAGCTCAGTACCCACAGACATATCCACCACATAGACCATACCCACAGACATCAGTCCAAAACACACACACATTCACCACATCCACCATACCCACAGACACCACCCCAACACACACAGAGGTATCAACGACATCCACCATACCTATAGACACTGCCCCAAAACACATAGATACAACCACCATATACAGCATACCCACAGACACTTCCACAACAGACACTAAAACATCCAGCATACCAACAGATACCACCCCAACAGACACACACATCCACCACTCCCACATCACAGAGCACCTCCAACTCACAGCCCCCAAGACACACAAATGCCCACCCTCACAAACACAACACACACCACCCAAACAGACACTTACCTCACACACACCCAAGTCATCTACACCCACACATAAGACAACCAGTCCCTCAATCTCCAATTCCCCAACCCCTTCTGCAGACCCTCCCCATTTTCCCAAGTAGAGTTACTTTTTGGAGCTTGATATTTCCCCTTTTCCCTCCACCCTGCTCCCAAACCCCAGAGACCCCGCCCACATCACAACCCATCCCTTCTACATCAGTCCTCCCGTCACACCTGCCCCCATGCAAGCACCCATACCCCTCCCCTCCAAGAAGCCTACCCCTCCAAAGAAAAATACCCCCTCCCAAACCAAAACCCTCCCATCCCAAGCCCACCTCACCCAAGGATGATCCCTGAAGTGCCTGCCTGCCCATTTGATGCCTCTTCTTGTGGAGTGATTGGAGGCAAGTGTGGACACAGTAATGGTCATGGACATCTAATTCGACTGGCCAATTGCTTTTGCTCTAAATACGTTTGAGTTAATAGACCCAACTTGGGGTTTTTTGGGGTATACATTTGTCCTGCAATTCATTTTCTACCTTTATGTTGTTCCTGAGTAACTTGTGTTGTTTGCCTGCCTACAGTTGTGTGTGTTTCAGTTTGATTGCTGATCCATTTGCTGTTATTTGCAATATCTGACTTTGTGGGCAGTGCTGGTACCACTCAAGACAAAGGTAGATGTTGACTGTATGGACCTGTGTGTTTTAATCCAAATGGGGTGTCATTGCATTTTGTTATGCTTGATATGGTAAGTATTTCATCTTGTGTTGTCCAATGTCAGCATGTATGATGTTAGACCTGTCCCCCTGATATGAATTGTACAGCTGTCTCATGTATGGAAACTAGAGTTTTGTTTGTCCACACATGGAGGGTGTTCAATTGTGCTACCTTCCTTTGCAGTTGACTGAGCATGTGTCCGTTTTGATGTGCGTACTTTACAGCTACTTCATCTAGATGTATGGCTCATGCTGCTGCTGTTGTATTCTCTTTCTTGACTTGCACTTCCACATTATGCAGGTAGGCACGTTACTTGGCTGTACTATTGTTTGTCCCTGAGATATATGGAGGGCCAGTTCCTGTGTAAATGTTGTTTTAGGGGCATGTGCAAAGTGATATGCATCCCCGGGTATCATCCTTCTATGAATACTCTTCATGCCCCCATCTCTATTGTGCAGGTATTGTTTGCATAGTGAGCCTTGGATATTTGCCTCTCAAACTAATGTGCATCCCATTGTCCTTCTACTGTGTTGTAATGTTAGTGATGCGTGAGTCCATTGCAGGGCTGTTTCATGGGAGGGGTGTTTGTGTTCTATGACACATCCATACATATGTGTGTTCCATCTGACAACAGTCCATGGCATATGTGCAATGTGAGGGTGTCAGTTGAATTGGTAGATGTGATGTTGATGTGGTGTTGCTGCTGTATCCCACAATGTTGTGTACACTTCACTGTTCCTGTGCGTAAGATGGGCAGACATGTGTTTTTGTGTAGTTTGGTGGTGCAGTGTCAGTGACCTGCTGAGAGCTGGCATTTTGTCGTTGGGAATGTGTCATTCTTTGTGAATGACTCTGATTGTGGACACAATGACATGTGTACTTGGTGCCGGCAGCGTGATCCCCATTTCATGTGGACGGCGGCGCAATGATCTGTTGTTGAGATTAATTGCACAGGTAGGTGTGTGTACTTACCATTGGTTGCATCCATGGCAGCAAGAATTTTAGGCACCTTTGATGAGCATCAGCAGGACATGTCTGGTGGGCTCCATGGCTGCACAGGACATGTAACCCTGCCTGCAAATTAGTTGCTTCCTTATGCTCTTCAATTCCGCCAACTAGAATGTGGTGGTTGGACAGCCACGGTCACATTGGCGGAAACAATTGCTCCACCAGCCTGTTTGTCCTGCATGGTCACTGTGGCTTTCTGTGCTGCCTGATGATGCCACTGGGACCGCGGCGGTCTTTGCTCTATGGGCCCGTCAATATCATATACAGCGGTTGGTGCACGGACCGGCACAAACTCGTAATCAGGCCCTAAGTCTTATGCATTTTGTTTCTTTTGGATTGTAAATGTTTGGGTAAATATTATGTGAATGCTTTTTGGTATTGTGTGCACTATTTATTGGAATTATTGAAAGTGATGGTTTGAGTTTGTTTATTAATTTTGTAACTGGTGCCCATTACATTCTTGTGTAAATAACGTGCATATCATTTTATTAACTCAATATTCATTGATAGTGGGCTTTTATTTAATTTTTAGACTGAAGTAATAAATATTATGTTTATTATTTATACAAAATGATTTGATTTGTTATGCTTGTTTAGATTTTGTGATAGTTTTTTTAGGACTTTGGCAGGTTACTATTTATTTTATAATATGTGTTTGACTATCATTTTTAAATAATGCACTCCTTTGTTACATATGGAAATGGGGCTTTAATTTGTAGCATGGCATGCATGTTTTCTTTTGTTTAGTAAGTTGAGGGAAACCTTGGCTTACAATTTGCTCTATTAATAGTTTTTGGTAGCTTTGTCTTTTTTTTAATGCTTCTATACATTTATAGAGTGTAGATTGGGTTCTGCCTAGTGTGGATTGGAAGGCATTGTGCAATCCTTCCACTGCATTGTTTGTTTTAGCTTCCTGTGCCAATGTGCTGTCATAGGCAATCCACCATTATATTTGGAATTTGGGTTGGCATCTGTGTGCGGAGCGATGCAGTCTGCCAGCCCAAGTGTCTTTCAAATAATCCATTAGGGAGCTTATTTTCTCTTCATTGTGTTGGTAGAAAGGGCTTTCTATTAGTAAACTGTAATGGTTAGCTACTTTTGTGACAGGGACAAAGGGTAGTGCTATCATTATTTAAAAGGTAAATTGACTGTTTAGAGAATATTCTACACTTAGGGGCATATTTACAAGTCCTCTGCACTGCCAGCATCAATTTTTTGACACTCTGGAGGCACAGACTGTAGACCCATGCCTATGAGGCCACACAAAGCCACTTTGCGTGGCTTTCCATAGCCTCATAGACATGGAGTAAGGCAAGGCAGCACAAGTCGCTGCATTGCCTTACTCTGCACCAGGGAGGCATTCCATGGGCGTTGAAGTGGGTTTTCCCATGCAACTCTAACAGGTTTTAATGCATTCCCAGATTTACAAGGACTTGTAAATCTGCGAATGTGTCAAAATTTTACATCTTCCCAGGTGAGGTGTAACGAGGTGAAATATATTAATTCTCCTAATTCTTTCCTCTTTTTATGCGCAGCAAACATAAAAAGATGAAAACATCTCCATGGATTGATTCTGTGCAGGAAGATGCCCCCTCCTGCTCAAAAACAATCCTGCGTGCTACAGAGGCATCCTTGCATCATGGTGCAAGGGTACTTGCGTTGGTGCTTGGCTGCCTAAATGCACCAGTGCAGGGAGAAAGGCCAAGAGTGCACCATATTTCATAAATACAATGCATTCCTGCCATTTCCCTGTGGCCAGGGCAGCACAGCACCGCAATATAACATGCTGCCCTACGCTAACACTTCAGTTGATATGTGCCCCTGGTGAAGACTTTTGGAGGTGTTTTCTTATGCTTTGATTAAAATGATAGCAAGATCCCTGTATGGCTGTGTGGGGATAAAGTTTTTAAATGGTTTGAATCATGGCTTGCTCAAAGTCTATAATATTTTTTGGGGGTACTTCTTCTTTGTTTTATTTTTAATGTGGCTTAAAAGGCCGTAGTAAGTGTTGCTTTGTTTTTTGATAGTAGGACATATATGAAAGTGAAATTTGTGTTTTCATATTCACCATATATGGTGTATATTTAAGTGAATAGTTTGGGACACATTTAGACGGTTAAATTCATCATCCATTTTTGACAATGTCTTAGTTTTAGTAAGTTATTTGTTTCTCATTGCTTAGGGTTTCATGTAAAAGGAAAGGTTCCTGATCATGTGGTATGAATAAATGTTCAGGTACTTCTATTCCTTTGTACCTTCTAGTGGCAGGAGGAGCGGCTTTTTTAGTTTGGGCAATTAAAGGTTTTGAAGTAAGTACAGCTGGTAGTTACCCTGTGATGTGCTCAGGGACTTCAGACAGTATATCTTTAAGGATTTGGCTTGTGGGTTCCTGGGAACTAAGTCTTTCCCCTCCTATATCTTGTAGTACTTCTTTTATTTCTACATCTGACAAATTTCAGAGATGGTTGTGCTCTCCTACATGAATTACAGCATAATCTTTTGTTGTTTCCTTCCCAAAGCATGTGTTAGAATAATATTTGATTCATTTTCAAGGTATGTTTTCCATTGATTCACTTTCTTGGCTGTAGGTGTTGCCCATGTTGTTTAGTAACAGCTTGACTTTCTGGAATGTTATTGATTTTGCTGTCTCTGTCATTGTATCTGAAAGTAGTATAATTTGTTATTTACATCTAAAATTATGCAACTACTTATATTTTGTACACTTACATGTAGATTTCACACAGTTTTGCATTTTTTTTCAATTGGAGGTGTTCTAATGTGGAATAGGTGCATTCTTTTCTGATGGATGTAAAAAAGGTGTTTATTTCATTTTAAATGTTAATTTGCTGGTCATTTTCAGTGGTTGAGGTAATTAGGTTTATTTTTACTTGCTATTTAGGGTTGTCCATTGTTTTTTAAATTAATTTATGTATATTTACTTTCTTATATCTTGTTGCTGGGTGTTTTTTTTAATCACTTTTCCAAGTTGCAGTGATTTCTTTCAGGAAGTGTATGTAAATAGATAGATGTTGGAGAGTGTTTTATTAATTATTTGCTATTTTACAGTTTTACGTTTATTAACGAGTATGTTTCAGTTTAAATATGTTTTACTTACTCGGTTAGACAGTGGCTGAGATGTATATATTGTAGCCTTAGAGTCCACTATTGCTGAATGTACCGGCTATTAGAGGTCTGCTCAAGCGTTAAAGGCCCAAGCCGTAGGTGAGAGCCTTTAACAAGGGAGCGGGATTTTAATTGCCGTTATAGCCTAGCTACATAAGGCTGTTAGAACATTCTGCCACTAGAAGGCAGAATGTTCTAATAAATAAAAATAAAGAAATACATCCCCGGGCTCCATGAGGCCTTTGTTCACAGCTGGTGCTGTGAACAAAGAATATTGGAATGTTGATGCTCCGGGCTTTTATCAGCCAGTGAAAGCACAGAGCACACCATTGTCTCCAATGGAGCTCCCAACATGCCAATGTTCTAATTGTTCTTAAATGGTCTGGTGAGAGAATCTGGCAGAGTTTCCTAGTCTTGCAGTGTTTGTCATTTTTTAAATATATTTTTGTTTAAAAGCGTGCCTTTTATATTGTTAATTTAATTGTTTATCTCATTTCTCTGGTTAAAGTTGCTTATACTTTGATTTTAAAGGTTTTTATCAGTTATCACCTTATATGGTAACCATAAATGTAGGCTTTATTTATAATGTATGATATGTAGTTTTTAATATATATACACTGTGAGCAAGATAGGGAGGTCGAAACGCGTCGGTGGTGATGGTTGGTGATGTATATGACTGAAATTAAAAAGCATAGAAACTCTCCTGGAGGGCAGTGCTACAATTGTTGCCAGTTGTTTGTTTAAAACACTTGGCACTGATCAATACCAACACACTAATTCTAAAGGAAGACATCTGGGAAATGTACCTCTTCTAAAGACTTGGGTAATTTCAGCCATTGTAACAATATAAAAGATTGTTTGATGTTCCAGAGAAAATGAGATCAAAGCTTGTCAACAGCTATGAAATACTTCCCAGGAATTGTAATAGATAACATCATAAGATAAATATTAATGATAGGAAGTATCATCATTTTGATTGCATCAAGATGACCCCAACATTACATAAATATTGGTGACCAACCTTGTGTTAGTTTAGTAATTTTACAGAGAAGAGCATCCATATTAGATGATATTGTGTCTCTAAGATTACTGTGGAACAAGATCCCCTGACATTTTATTTTGTCAAGGTTCCAGGACAATCACATTCCTGCAAAGGGGGTTTTGAAAGATAACTTATTCGAAGGAATCACTTAAGACTTGTCTATATTCAGTTTATAACCAGCCACCTCTAAATATGTTCTTAACTCTTGAAAGAAATATAGAAGAGAAGATTCCAGTTTGGCCAGTTTGGAAATATAAAGAAGGCTGTCATCTGCATGTGCTGTAAATCTGATGTGTACGTTCTTTAGGTAGACACCAGAAAAGTTGTCAGAATGTTTTGGTTGATGCAGAAAGGTTCAAGAGCAGGAATGAATAGATAGCAAGGGTGATAAGGGACAGGCTTGCCTCCTGACCTAATTGAGAAGGAAGTATGGGGTCTGTACTCCATTAACCATAACAGAAGAATGGGGTGATGAATATAGTAAAGAGATTAGCTGTAGGAATCGTGGGTTGAACCCATCCCAATGAAGGGCATGCATGAGGAATTGCCAATTAACTCTATAAAAAGCTTTTTCAGCATTCAAAGCTATCGCCATGAGAGAATGCTTTTGATTCAGGGTTTTGTTAACAATATTCAGAATAACATTTGATTATCTATTATATCTCTGTTTTTTACAGAGCCAGACTGTTCAATATCTACTAGATCGGGCATGTAATTATTAAGTCAGAGGGCTAATGCTTTATCAAAAATGTTACCTGTGGTCTGCCTGCCTTCTCCTAGGTTGGCTTTAGAAACAGGACTGAGGTCAGCAACTTGGCAATGAAATGGTATGCAGCACAGGATTGATCCTCTGGCTGGAATGACCTCTCTAACCTTCCTTGGCCTGTGTGATATTTTTATAATAATACGTCTTGGTGTTCTGAGAAACAGGCCTGATGCGATCATGTGTCTAAGTGTTGGGCTGTCTGCTCACTCTTGTGGTGGCAATACTACATAGATTATCATGCAGAGCCCTGAGCAGCCTTGGGCAGAGGTACACAGTGAAATGTCATGCAAGGAAAGCAATAACAACACATTTGCAGAATAGCAGCTGATTAGAGAAAAAAAAACATCTCCGCTAAATGCCAGTTATGCTAAAATGAATTAAAATGAATAACTGAAAAATAAAGAATGCAACTACATAAAAGGGCACAGGCCACAAACCTAAGCTAGAATATGTTTGCCCAAGCAAGGCTCTAAAATGAATCTATTAAAGCAGCTTTAAAGAAATCCAAAAAAATAGAAAGGAGGTCTCTCCCGTGTCATCAGTTGCAAAATAGTCGTGAACAAAAGCTCCATAAGAAATTAGGAAAACCTTGTCAGATAGTAAGTTATTATTGAACCTCCAATGGGATTCGGAAGGGTTATCTTGAAGAATATCTAGATCAGTGCAAACAGGGGAATGGTCCAAAATCAATATTGAGCAAATTTCAGAGTCAACTAGTAACTGGGGCATTTTTTTACTATGAAATACATAGTCAATTCTAGTTTGGGAACTGTGAGAAGCAGAGTAAAAGGAAAATTCTGGGGGAGTGGGGTGAACTAGTCTCCAGGAGTCTTATATGGCATTATGCGTGATAGTCTGCTTAAATGCTTTGTAGGGCTTGTTGGGGAGGAAGCTTGCAGATATGGGGCCGGTTGATGAAGGGATCAAAGATTTGATTAGTCACCAACCAGAATTACGTTTAGTTGAGTATTGTGCAACCTTTTGAGAGCAATTTCCAAAACGTTGGGTGAGGGAGCATAGGACCATAGATATTCATAATCATAAAAATTCTGTCATCAATTTTAAGTTCAACTAATACCCATCTACCCTCCTCATCATTTTCCTGGTAAACAAGTGATATGTTTAAAAGTTTATGACACAGTATAACCATGCCATTTTTATGCAGCACAGAGGGTAGAAAATAAAGTTCACCTAATAATTGTTTTTTTTAAATTTATTAATGCCATCTATCGTAGGAGTCTAGACAGGTAGATAGAACACATTGGTGTTTGATGGGGTTTCACAAACCTTCAATGTTCCGTGTTGTTATTCTGAGTGGCATTCCAGAACAAGTCATCAATAAACATCAATAAACATCAAAATAATACATAGACATCATGTGAATTGATGAAGTATCCACTTGAATAGTGAATTTAGGAAAGGAAGACAGATGGGCAAAAGAAAAAAAGAGAAAGAAGAAAAAAATAAGAAAACCAAGTAAGCAAAACAGGAAGAAAGATCCTTAGTTGCAATAATATTCTTACTGACAATAGAGAACATCCCGCAGGATGTACAGGGTACAGAGCACGTAAAGGAGATGCAACCAAACGTGACATTAGCAAACAAGGAAGGAAAACACAGTGAATATCAATTAAAAATCTAAATTGCTACTAGATAGGGATATGGGGGTCTGGAGTGAAGAATGCAATAAAAACCAGTTACTAGGGTGGTAAAAACAGACGTAGAAATAGTGCAACAGAAAACTTACCATGAATTATAAGGGGTAAGAGTCAATAGGAGCAGTACACAATAACATTAGGGAAGGGAGAAAAAAGACAGGTGCAATACTCCATATAATAGTCTGGTACTGAAATATAAAGGGGGAGAACCCTGGAGGTTAAATGGGAAATTGATAAGAAAGAAACATAATACAGAAGTAAGAAAGAGCAATGGAATAGTCATAAAAACAGGCAAAGTAAGCAGAAATAACAATTATGTTTTGTCAGCAGTGCTGATCTTCATACTCTCAGGAGGATGTTGGTGAAGAATGTCCTGGAGTTGAGCTGGTTCCTCAAAAGTGTAAGAGCTTTCCTTGTAAGTAATTTTGAAAAAACAAGGGTAGACAAAACCATAGCTAATGTTCATGGATTTTAGTTATGGACAAAATTCAAGGAGACATTTCCTTCTGATAGCTTTTTCATTAGAGACATTTTAAAAGAAATATAACTTATGGTCAGACCATTGCAAGGGCCCCACTTGCTTAGCTGTGGAGAAACTTAAGTCAGTGTACTGCAAGAAGAGAATAAGTATATGCCTTTGATTTTGCATTGAGGCACAGTATCAGATGGTTTGGGCACCAGGTGATAAGCTCTGTGAATGTTAAGCAGATTGTACTCTTGTAGATGGACAATGGCAGAAATTACCTTTTTCAAAAAGGAAATCATGTTGGGTCCCCCTTGGTTCTCTGAGATACTATAAAGCTGCAAGTTATTTCTTTGATTTCTGCTTTTCAAGTCTTTAGTGGTTCTTTTGAGTAGCTCAATTTCTTTTGTCAGCTGAGGTACATCTGGGATAGCGTCCTCTACATTACTAATCCGCTGCTCTATAGGTTTGATATGCTGGTCATGCGTGTACCATTTCTCCTCATTGTGTAGAAAAGATTAATTAGTTTCCACAAATAAGGGTTTTAAGGCTTTTGTTTCTTTAATAACACCCTCTAAGGTGATAGATAGGCAGTGATTTAGAAGGAGTTATCATGTTTTTATTAGGTCTTTTGACTGAAGCAGAGGGATTTTTTGGCAGCGATGCGGAGGCCGATGCAGAACCTGCCTTCCCGGAGTCACTGGTGTCATCCACTAGGACTAAGTTTTTCTCAGGGACAAGGTCCCGTTGGTGTTTTTTATAATGTATAATAAGCCTGGTTGAGGATGAGAGTGTTCCCTTTTTCATCTGCGTCCATGACCTCCCCATAAAGGAAGATGAAATTGCCAAATTTGTTCAGATTAAAAAAAACATGCAAATGTAGGGAAAATACCTCTAGGCACACCAGTAGAAAAGGCCCAGGGTGATGTCAAAACCGATTGTTCAGCATGATCAGATGAACTGAAAGATGCCTACAGCAACTGCCATGAGTTTCAGACACCAGATGAGTAAAGCACGAACCCCTTGCAGGGAATATCATTCAGTATGACAGATGCTAGCAATAAGAAAATGTAAAAAAGGCACTACAATGTATAAACATACAGCTGCAGTAAAAATCTAGAAGAAACTAAATGTTCCATGACAATGACAAAAAAGCTCTTACTGTGTCCAAATCACTGCTGTAATAGTGCCCAGCACTTGAAGGGAGACATCCCCAGCCTCCATGATGCAGTGTTCAATTCACCTCAGGAGCCTGAAAAGGTGATACCTCCTGACGTGTGCAATGCAACATGTAAAATAAAATGCCACCGCTCTGTGCGAAAGGTATAAAAATGGTCTGAAAAGGGGGGCACCCACCTTCTAATCACGAAATCCAATAGCTAAGTTGGAAGTTAGTGGGAGGAAATACCATGTTTCCTGGGGTTCGCCAGAGTCACTCGGGAGGATTAAAGCTTAGTGGTCATCTTGGATAGCACTCGCTTCACACTCCTTTAGGTTTATTTCAAATAATTGTTTTACATAAAAAGTGTTTTTCTCATATTTATTGATGGTGACATATTTCTTTTGGCAATATTATTGTAGCCAATCTTGTGTGAATCAATAATTTTCACATACTATATGCTTATTTAAAGATTACTTTTTTTGTTTCCGATATTTGTGTTTTTGATATAAGAAAAAATGCATTTTATTAAAACAATAATTGTGTTCTCGATATTTGTGGTTTTACTTATTAAGAAAAGGAAGTCGATATTTTAATTATTGATTTTTATTTTTTGTCATTTTTATGTTTTGCTATTGTATGCATTGTTACTATTAGTTGACCGATGAGTTGCACTTCAACTTGATATTTTTAATATCGTGGATAGAGGTGTTTATTATATTTTAAGCAGTTTTAGTAAGTTTATGATGATTAGTTTGTGGCATCGCTGCCTTTTTTAGGCATTCAGTACACTTTTACGGACATTGTCAACCAGGGATACAGTGTAAAGTAGCGCTGTTTGATTTTTAGAAGCAGCAAACACAGGAGTAAATGAGAGTCTCCTACAAATCTAGTGTTTACATATTACTTTCTGACTTTGGTGGTAAGGGTACCAAAGATGATACTCTGATAGTCTTTTGTTCAGGAGTGCAAGCATGGGCCTTTCCAAAGACCCATCATATACCTTTTCCTTTCTTTATTTACTACTTTCCCTCCATTCTCTTACAACATTGTTCTTCTTCCCTTTTTAATATGTTTCTTTCTATTTTTTGCCCATGGAATTTTTCTTGGGCTTTCCAGGCAAGACAGAGAATCTGCTTATAGTTTTTGATCAATCCACATCAAACGAAGAAGACACATTTTTGGTCTGCTTCTGTTGGGTAATAATGGAACACCCTAATGAGATGAAATGGTTCCACACTATGTTCTGCTTAGTAGATAGAGGTGCAGTGGAGTTCGGAGATTTCTCCCAAGGGCAAACGTAAAGATATGACTCATATCCTACATTTCTGAATATCAAAAAGCCATATAGTTTGACTTTTGGGAGGAACTTAGACCTAAAGTCTAAATTTACCATTTTGAATTGGCCCTCGGTCTCTTCATCACCACCTCCACCTTTCCAGACATATGGAATTGATGACATTGGCAAATTACAGGCCTATCTCTCTCCTACCATACCCTACAAAAGTCCTGGAAAAACAGATCAACTCATGCATCGCCCACAAACTCAAAACTTACCTCCTCCTCAACCAATGACAATTTGGCTTCAGAAAAAATCACAGCACCAAGATGGCCATACTCTGCTGCCATGAACAGTGGCGTAGCGTGGGTTGCACCTTACCACTGACAAGGGGCATATGGCAGCCCTCCTCCTACTCTAACAGTCACCAGCCTATAACACTGTCTCCCACCCCATCCTCATCCAGAGGCTCCACAAACCCAGAATATGGTGATTTGCCTTACAATGAATCCATATATCACAAAACAATTTGTTGTACTGTAGCAGAGATATCTTATTATTGACTTAATCACACCAGAATTCCTGGATAAAGACAAAAATCATCTGTTATATATATCTGAAATTGGTCCACTAAATCCAGTACAGAACATATGTAGCAACACAAGTTTGTTAACGTATGAAAAAACATAAACGGTAAAAGGAAATGGTGAAAAAATGTGCTTTCCAAGTGAACAAGAGACACTAAACAAAGGGCAATAAAAGAATCGCTAGTATTTCTGTGGTTCTTAGTGTATCTCAAACATACAGCTTCTTATAAAATTATAAAATACATCTGTCGATACAGTGATTTATTAATCATGACACAGCACAACACAGGAGGTCTGTCAAACTGGACTGTTGACGACGTTTCAACCCTTACACAGGGTATCAGGGTTTCATCAGGACAACAATGACCTGGGGAACTGGTAAAAAGGAGGCATTAGTAAAAGTGTACTATGACAGGAAAAATCAAAAAAGGGAATTCTTTAGAAAAGTACATACTGGCAGTTGTTACAATGTAGATAATTACAGGACCACAATTTGGTGAAGGTTAAGGGTATCTGGAAAAGAGTAGCTAAAGTCAGTAAATAAATATGTTTAACATTAGTCAATATAATAGAAGAGGGACCATGCCCCCGAATGGGTAAACCACACCCAAGTCCAGCCCAACACAGTGAAAAAGTCACCTATATAAATATATAAAGGGCCAATGTAAGCCGAGTATTAATAGCTCCAAGTCACACTACTGGAACAGAAATTACCTTCATATGTAGCCAGGGCTCACTGGCAGTACTTCCGACAATATGGAATGCTGGACACAAATGCTCCAAGTCGGAGTAGTAGAGGAAGTCAACCTTGACTTTCCCCAAATAAATAAACCCAACGAACAAGCGCAGCCTTCGCGGTCGCCCGAGGGCAATTATAATTGAAAACTGCTGAGAGGGAGAGACAGCTAATGTGGACCTCGTAATAGATAGCATGGTTGTTCCAGAATAACAACGCAATTGTAAATAAAATATTCTTTAATATAGAATGATTTTCATGAAAAATGTCTATTCGGAAATAGAAAAATATCATACAAGTGTGGGAATCGAACTCTGCATCATCGCCTTAAAGGAGAAAAGATATTGCCATGTGGCTAGAGCAAAGGTGGGAGAAAACTCCTGCCATCCGATAGTAGAACTGGGACAGCAACATAGATAAGCACTATCAGTGAAATATGTTCACACTTGAAGGCATATATAATGCAATTGGAATTAATTCCAAGGTGCTCACACTATAAAGTGCCATAGGTGTTAAATAAAGGCAGCAGTAGAATAATTAAGCCTACGGGCACAAACATTCTTAAAACGCTTAATGTCAATAATGCAAAATATCTAGTGGTGTGGCAGCATATTCTATATGATAGAACGATAAGGCCGGTAATCCACCACATTCATCAATTATAGAGTGCTATGTGTCAAATCTAAAAAAAATCTCAAAGGTGTGGGAATCGAACCTACCACCTTCGCCATGGAATGTTGAAGAAGAGCCTCATAGCTACCGCGGATGTGATAATTACCGCCTCCCTCCAGGTATTAAAGCTTGGACATGTGCATAGTAAAGCAATGGGAAAAGCAGTGGAACATGTTCACACTGAGAGTGATAATCTACCTTTGAGATTTTTTAGATTTGACACATAGCGCTCTGTAATTACTCTGTAAAATCTCCAGGGCTGACCAAGTCAACACAGTAGCAGCAAAATGTTTCCACACCCTTAGAATGGTCAGAAAAAGAAAAAAAATGTCTCTCACTGGACACCCGTAGGATGGTAACCCAATCCTTCATCATCAGCAGACTTGTCTATGCTATGCCTCTATGTAGGCATCCCGACCATGCTCACCAAAAGACTCCAATGCATTTCAAAATGTGGCCACCAGACTGACACTCAACCTACCTCCTCGAGCCAGATCTCTAAAAGCCTCAGTGACTTACACTTGCTCCCCATCTGGACATGCACCACCTTCAAACTCAATAACAGCAACTGATTCCATACCCCGGTCAGAAACCTCAGATCGGATGGTCTTCTTCTCATACACATCCCCAGCATCAGGCATGCTAAAGTGGCTGGACTAACCTTCTCCCACATTGCCCTGAAACCTGGAACATAACATAATAAAACATAACTTAGCATGACAAGCTTAGTGGTCCTTTGCAGGCCTCTATTCCTAGCCTTACTTGGCCCTAATGTGCCTAGACTCACACAAATTGGGCATCAGGATACTCTCCAGGGTGATAGTGCACTTTACAAATTGGCATCACATCACATAATATCACAAAACATATGTAGCAATTTGCAGAGAGTTACAAAATACATCCTCCCTTATTAATTTTCACTAACCAGGAGTATTACAACCTCCTTCAAATCAATATTTTGTTATATGACTAGAAAGCACAACAATTTCATGAAATAAAAATAAAATGTGTACATCTCACTAAAACCCATAGGGATCTTGGCACTAAAATGAAGCTCAGGTTGCATATCAGTTTAAGTGACGTGACACTTGTACATGCTGTTTTGTGACCTGTGATTCATAAACCAGGTACCAAATTATTAACAATTCACAATAGAGAAAACACAAATCAGATTGTATTTGCTACATAAATGGAATTAACAACTTGGAAAGCAGATCTTCTCAAGCCTATAATAAGGGGAAAGACAACTTGAGAAGCAATTAAATGGTTAATATATAAAGTATGTAGGGTGGCTATAAAAAAATAATGTCAAAGAAACTGTTTTTGAGGAGAAAATTTATGAATTTGGAGAAAATATGCCAGGCTGCTAGCTTGACAGTGTGCACGCAAAATAAGTACTTGGTTAAAACATGCTGGTCAAATTAAATGAAGGATATTGTAATACGGGAAGCTTTCATTTTGTTTTTTAGGGTAGTTTTATGAGGAACTTTTTGAAATGTGCAGTATTTGTCCTTTACTGAGCACTAGAACCTTCCTTTGGTTTCTGACAGTGATCAAGGAAGCCTAGACCGCCAAGGCTGCGGGAGCCAGAATGCCATTGGTGCCGCCGGTATTTCTGCCTCCCTATTACGACTTATCCGCTGAGTTGATGTCACATCAACATTGCTGCTGGCTCGTAATAGAGCCAGCGCCAATGCTGATGTGCACCGGGTACAGTAGCACCCGTAGCACCCGTCGTCCATTTCACTGCCCGAAATTCGGGCAGTGAAATGTGCAACGGGGCTATGCATGGGGGCCCCTGCACTGCCCATGCCAAGTGCATGGGTAGTGTGCATGGGCAGTGCAGGGGCCCCCAGGGGTACCCCAAGTCCCCCTTACCACCAGCCTTTCCATGGCGGTGTTTACCGCCTCGGCCAGGCTGGCAGTCGGGGACTCAGAATCCCCAGGGCAGCGGTGCTTGTGGAAGGGCTGGCGGTATGGCCGGGGCTATAGCGCCAGGGTCATAATAGCTGGCGGAACACCACCAGCCTGTTGGCAGTGTTAACACCAGCTTACCACCGGCCATCAGGGTCATAATGAGGCCCATAGTATAAAAGAGAAAGGATAGTAAAGCAGCACGTCCAAATGTCCAATTTGCTACATTATTATAAAAATCTGTGGGTTAAAACCAAAAGATATATTTTGAATCTGCCTGTGAGGTACATCATATGGGTTTATGTCTGATGTCTTGGGAGAAAGAAACAATCTCAATATTTACTAAATCTGGCAAAGACCCAACCAAATGCTCTTTTTATCACCTTACGTCCTTATATCAAGATATTTCCAAACACGTAGGACAGACATCTTCAAGAGGCCATCCCATAGGCAATTCACTCAGATCAGCAAAGACTCATTAAATCTCATTACTTTAAATAAACATTGCTTGTATAAATTGAATCTGTAAATGTTGATACATGTTATGGTACTATTTATGACTGTAAAAGCAGAGATTACCTCATTTGAAGTATTTGTGTCATATTATGACTTCTTTGAGTGTACCCGAGTGATTTCTAAAAGCTGCCAAAGCTCTGGAAGATTCTCCAAGACTGTCAATAGTTTGCTAAAAAAGGAAGTTAAGCTTCATTCTACACAAAAAATAAAATCAGTCCTCAATATCTACATTGCTTTTGCCGTAAAACACCATAGAAACTTTAAGAGTGATATTAAGGTTGGCACTCAAACTTTAGGGCATGTGTCTAACTTTGTTTACTTGAGTGCAACCCTCGACTCAAGGCTGTCATGGAACCCCCAAATACTCAAGGCCAGTATGGTCATAGCTCATAGATCTAGGGCCGTTTTCAGCAAATATAATGCATCTGTGAGCAAATTGATTGCATCGGCCATAGCAATACATAAGCATAAAGTGCAATCAGCTGTAGGATGATGGTAAACAGCTTGTAAAAGGAGAAAATACATTTTCTAGAGAATTATTAGGCCTACCTATGACAACATCTTTAACACCTATGTACAGGGACCTGGATGTAAAACGGATAGAACACATAGTTAACATATGGTCATTGCTCTATTGGGTCAGACTATGGTTGACACAGGAATTGGTCCACTATAGAGATGGCATTGGTGAACTAATGCACCTTGATAGTGGACTAACGTGTCTATGGCTTAGGCATGTACAGATGGGGTTGTATAAGCTTGGTTGACCTTCTTGCTGGACTGAGCCACAATTGATGACACAAAGCTCGAAGGTTCATTAAAAGTATATTGGGACCACATTTTAAATACAATTACTAGTGACCTAAATCTGAGCAGGCTCACACTCCCGTCCCTTTTATTTAACCCAACGCCATGTTTAGCAGATTTTTTAGATGAAACTCAGCCTCACCAGGTGCAGGCTTTGAACATGAAATTTTGGTGCAACACACTTCAAATTAAAGCTTATACTGCCAACTGGAAGCTACATAAAGAGGATATAGCACCTTTTGCACTTTACGCACTTTAGGATCTGTTGAAGATATTGCTCGTGTTTTTTTTTACAGCCTATAAAGAGCCAAGGGGAAAATGGATATGACCATTATATAAAAGCTTAGGGTTCAGGAAGTATTGAGATGCTCTAAGGGTACTGAAGAGCGATACTGCCTGCATATAGTTTTCACTATGAATAAATATTTGTCATCAATAGCATCTGCAAGGAGGAAGGTGGATTTGCCATTGTAATGTCCAGGGATCTACTGTAGCAAATTATGTACTGTATTGCAAATTATGTGTTTTTTAATCTTTATTGTATTTTTATTTTTATATATGGAATGCAATTTTATTGTCTGCTTTTAATGTTTTTTAACCGAAATAGAAAACTATTGATTGATTGAAAACTAATAATCAACTTAATTATTGTAAAAAAATACTGAAATTAAATTATGTTTCTGAATATTTTCTAATTATTTCTCATGATGCTATAGCAGCCATTTAGGGAAATTTCAATTTATCACTCAGAGAACCTCCAGTTAATTCAAATAATTGTATTAAAATATATTATTAAAGAGGTTTGACTGATAATCATGGAAATGTTCATATGCTTAAAGACATTTTAGAAAGTAATAATAATGTGTTCAGTATTTTTTTATATTATACGACAAAATGTATAGTGAAATTAAATTATGCTGCTACATATATCGAAATTATTTCTCATGATTTTGAAACAGCCATTTACTATACTGAATATCAAAAGCATGTATTTAACAGTTATATACAAAGTTAAAATTTAATGATGACCATAGGCTTCAGAGCTGGTATATGATGGAAACTAGAACATCAGAAATTTACAAAAGATTAGGGGTTGAATTTAATATGTTTCCCTTGTAACGGTTGCCTAACTACATGCCACTGTATTTTCTGATGTTATATTATATGAGGAGAATGGGTAGCATGTGTCCACAGTCTCTGTAGTCATGTATTAAAGATGGAGCTATTAAATTCAAACCACACACATGTTTGCTTTACCCCAAAATCATTTTTAAAGTCAGAAGATGAACATTTAAATGTAATAAGGAAAGTGAAGCTTTATATTGCTCTCCTGCTTGTCCTCTTTTGTTAGCTCAAGGGTCGTAAACATCCTGTTGGAACAAAACAGCATTCAAGGTTGCTGATTGCAAACTGGTGGAAGGATCTGACACAGACATTATTTTGGTATAGCGAAGAGAAGAACTTGTCAGTATGATGGAGTTGGTGGTAAAAAAACAATTATGAATGATAGGAAAATGAAAGTACATAAAAATGGCTAGGTATGGTAATGCATAAATAAGTTAATATGTAGTAGTACATGATTTCTCAGTAACTAATATTTTCAGGATTTAGGTAATGTTCTTTTCTTTGGAGAAGATTTTTTTTCTTTATTTGTGTTAGTTGTTTGGTTGTATATGTTATCTTTTAAATTATCCTTTTTGTGGGAGATGTTTCTTAGTCATTAATTTCTATAAATGATACCACTCTGACAAATATCCCTGGTAGTACTGTGATAAAGTGTTAGCATTAAGCTTTGAGATGAAAGTATAATAAGTAAGGATTATTCACTCTACTAAAGTGTTTCCAACAGCAATTCTTGCTTAATATATTTGCACAAAGATACCAACAAAATAATATGTGTATATTTTAACACTTTTTTCAGTGAAAAAGTTTCAGTAGGCCTGGCCAGGACCTGAAATATAGGCCCCATGAAATAAAATTAGTGTGCTCCTCCGAACAAAAGACATAAGGCCTGATTTACAACTTGGCAGATGGGTCACTCTTCCACAACGGTAATGCATGTCCCATCCACCAAACTCTAAATCCCATTATATACAATGGGATTTAGATTATGGCGGCTGGGATATCCATGACCTGTGTAATGGAGTAACCCATCAGCAAAGTTCTAAATAAGACTCATAAGCAAATGGAGAGCCTAAAGTATAGGTTGCACTGTGGCCAATAAAATGTGATGCAATCACAGTCAGGGGGCCATATGTGCTTGAATCTGACTAATGCGTAACAAGCAGTAACAGCATAGGCAGAATGGATTATGTACTTCTGCAGCCAATATATTTAACACTGGGTGGCTTATTTAGGGGTATGTTTCAGATGTGACAAAGCATCGGACTTGCAGTTGGTCTATGTCCTTAGGAATCAGATATAACAACTCTTGATTTTGATGTAGAAAGTGTGGTATTCACCCACAGGTGCATCTTGGTGCTGAAGACCCAACTAAGAAATGTAGTAAGCAAAGTGAGAGAAAAGGTGTCCACATTGGAGCAAGTAATTGATGAAACAGAAATGTTTTAGGGGTTTTCTGAATGTAAGGTGATCTGGTATTCACATTAGTTGTACAGGCAGGTCATTTGAGTTGGAAATATAAAAACCTGCCCTCCGAGTCCCATGTGTTTTGACTGTCAAATATATAAAATGAAGCGCGTTTGATCACAGGAGGAGGAGGCGGTGACCCGTGTGAGGGCAGGAACCCTTTAAAAACTTGTTCAGGCTCCCACCGTGCGGGACGCGCGCTGGAAGTGGGCGGGCGGTGCCTGGGAAAAGCCCGGGCCAAGGGCGGGCCCGTCCTGCGCCCGTCAGCGCCTGATAGAGGCTGGGCTGGGCCACCCCCCTGACATCTTACTTTCGGAGGTGTGAGGACTCAGACTTGCAGCTGTGCCGGTTCTGTGGACAGAGGATCTTGCTGACTTTTGCGAGCTAAGGGCAGGAGCCAGGCCCCCCTCGCTTATTGGTCCCTGGTGTTTGGGGCAGGGACAGCCCCCTCAAGTCTTTCTGCACGCCCGCTGTCGCGGATCGCGCATAGGTCTGTCCTGTGCCCGTTCGCGTCCCCTCTTCTTGCTCTTGGGGTTTCCTCTGTTCTCTTGCCATCTGCAGTAGGGGCTGTGGAATGCATAAATTATCCCACGGTGTGGGGTTTCCAATAGTAGCAAGAGGGGCTTATTTGTATCCCTACATTTCGGGTTTCACCCTAAGGCAAGAAAGATGGGTCGACGGTGTGTGGTGGGGGTCGAAGAGAAGCTTGGATCAAATAAAACCTTAGATGTTTTTTTAGAAAAGGCCGTCGGGGCTCTAGAGAAAGAAATAGAGCTAGTGCAGCGCCGTTTAGCTGTTCCATCTTCTCCAGCTATTACTGCAGCCCACGACGACCTTCCCATACAGTCCACCTCGCATACAGGATCTCTACCTATATCGACCACCCACTCCCTTTCCCCTGTAGGCATCCCCCTGGAGTCTCAGGGTGAAACGCCACATGACCCCATTTCACCTGCATCCCTGATTCCGCCGACCAGGAGCTCTTCCAAGAGAGAGCCCCCAACCACCGTTGTTCCCAATCCCAAGGGCAAGAGGAAACGTAGGGAGCCTGTCATTATAAATAAACGTACCAGGACTTTGATCCCCCTTCATCCGACCCAGCTCTCTAACAAGGTCATGGATCCATCCTCCTCGCTCCTCACCATCGACCAACAATTAAATGGGTTCTTATAAGAGAAGAGATCTCCAAGTTGCTTCTTCCAATTTCAACCCGCCTTCAAATAATAGAGGAGAAATTAGGAGCTTTTATTAAGACCCAGAAGCCAGTACCCCACCCTACTACAGATACTTTACCACATTCGTACCATTCTTATCCTATTCAGGAGCAGGTTAGTGTCAACAGACGACCAGACCAAATGAGTAAGAAACACTTTCCCTCTATAAATCAAGATAAAATCAGTTCTGCCAGAGCTCCAAATACTCCGATCACTTTTCCACTGATGGCTCCAGTCCATCCTCTAGACAGGACATCCTTACCGCCAAACTCAGTGCCTAGTATTGGTACCTCTAATTCCACTTGTGACCATGTTCCTTCTGGCTCCTCGCAGAGGACCCAGACCATCGGTCCAACTGGAATAAGAGCACTACAACTTCCCCCGGAGTCATGCCCATATGTTCTGGTTATTTCTAATGTGCCTGTACTTAAAACCAAACCTTCGGAATCCTTCGCTGAGCTCAAAAATAAGGTTATCCATTGGCTGCATGCCCGCATGAGGGCGGGGTTTGCATTTTCTATGACATCCTCAATTTTGATGGTGAGAAGGGTTGGGTGGGGGTGTTCTCTGGAAAAGATCGGTACAGGGGATTGTATTGTCATCAATTTCAACTCCCCTGTTCTTGTACAGCAACTTGTGTTAAATGCAGACAGACCATATCCTTCAGCAGGCATGATCTCTCTATGTAGACTACAAGCGTTTTATCCGCCCGCACAGCCATCCTTGAATAGGCAACCTCTATTGTTTCGTAAAGTTTCCTTTGACACCGAGATACGGTCTAGCCTTGACCTTGGCCCCAGACATCCATCGCAGTCGCTTTCGGAGATAGATTGACTATGTGATGGTCCGTGGGGAGAGGATTCCAACATTCTTGTTTCCGAGCACACTAATCATACTGTCCTCGATGCTCCTATTTCAGCAATCCCATTCTCTCTGACGGATCCTGATAATCGGGGATCTTTTGAAAACATTTTTCATTTAGCTAATAAGGAGGGGGCCTGTTTTTCTACAACCATTTCTAGGGATCTAGGGCTCTATTGCCTAGATACCCCACCAGATTTGATTAATTGGGTTCACCACTTTGCGAAGTGCACACCACACAGGACAACACAGATACAGGCAACCATATGTCAGCGGGGAATAGTATGACCCCCGGCTGTACTGCCCTTAGCATGAAACACCCCCCCTAAGGAAGTTAGATACACCAAATCTAATGATCTTGCTAAAGTTCTCAGCTGGAATATAGCAGGGCTGGAAAGCAAATTGCAAAATTCGGAATGGGGCCAATTTATTGACGAACATCTACTATGTCTATTCCAAGAAACTTGGGCGATGGGTCCCAAACACAGATTAGGTTTAAGAAGCTATTGGGTTCCAGCTCGAGGGTCCCCCTCCGGGAGATCTTCGGGAGGGCTACTCATATGGCTAAGTAGTTCTCTCAGATGTAAAGCTGTAGCAATAGATAGGGGGCTGCCCTGATTTACAGGCCCTATTGTTAACAATCTCCGAGGAAAGATCTCTACTAATAATCAATATTTACAACAGGAGTGAGGTCAGCCACGTAGATTACGTTGCTATATCTTTACTGGATAGCTTACTTAAAAATAATTTATCTCATTTTATTCTGATTGGAGGGGACTTCAGCGTCACATTTGAGCCCAACCCCCTGGTTCAAGAGATATATCAAGAAGAGGATGCCTATTGGGGGATTCCACAGTTAGTCTCTAATAAAAGGCCGAGACTGAACAAAACAGCTTGTTTAGTGGCTGATATTATATTAACATATGGCCTTCGAGCCTGCAATGGTCGCTCCTGCTCTAACACAAATCTGCATCCCACTTTCAAACGAGGAGGGTCTAGAAGCCAGATTGATAATATACTCCTCGATATTCGACTGTGGGGCCATATGGCTGATATGAGAGTACAAGAGCATGAAGAGAGTGACCACGACCCATTGATTCTGTCGACTAGAGGCCTATTACCTTTACTTGAGATACCCCACTCTAAGGCTTATGCCCAACAGCTAGCTCTATCAAATAATAGATGCAATTTAAAATGGGAGTCTGTTACCACATCCCCAGAGCATCTCTCTTCAATATACAATCTGCAAGCCAATCAAATGGAGCGCATGCTCCATTATAAAGAAGACGATGAGGGTGATAGGCTTTTAGCAGCCCACAGCAAACTGTTTGATTCCCTAAAACATCTTTTTACAAAAGAGATCACCAGCAACCCCAAGAAAAAGTGCCGGGCACGATGGTTTACCAATTCAAGTAGGGAAGCACAGCTCACTTTATTGAAAGCTCTAAAAACTGGCCAAGTTGAATCCATAAGAACAGCTAGAAAAGATTATAAGATCGAATGCACCAGGGCACGCAGAAGCTGGGAAGAGGCTAGATGGGCTGCTATTTTGGAATCTGCTAAATCAAAAGATACCTCCAGGTTTTGGAAATTAATAGCAGAAAACTGTGGAGATTCTGCCTCTGTACCTGGCACATCAATTCTTTCCACAGCCTGGGTCGAGCATTTTGGCCAATTATATGCAGGTCCACCAGAGGCATCTTTCAGGTCCCTTGACATTTCAATAATCCAAGATGCTACCCCGATCATATTCACCTTAGCTGAAACAAGTGCCGCTATAGATTCACTAAATTGGGGAAAGGCTCCAGGTCCTGACAAGATTCCGGGCGACTTATATAAGACAAGACCTGACATATGGGCTCCTTATCTAAACCGAATCTGCAATGCAATCGCAGCAGGAGCCCCTATCCCTTACTCATGGAAAGGGGCTGAGATAGTTCCCATCTTCAAAAAAGGTAGCCCCAATATTCCAGCTAACTATCGTCCGATCAGTCTCCTGGACAATTTTCAAAAAATGTATGCTAAACATCTTCTGTGCCATCTCGACGAATGGATCTTGGAATCTAATGCCTTATCTAATTTACAAGCAGGGTTTAGACCTGCTGTGAGTACCATTGACCAAGTCTTGAGATTCCTGGCAATTGAATGGAAGAATGTGGACTTGGGGGGGGGGAGGGGGGAACTGTATGTGGGCTTCATAGACCTGAGAGCTGCTTTTGATCTGATCCCCAGGAACATGCTATGGTCGACACTCTCTAATATGGGGGTCCCTTCAGGTCTTTTGAACCTTATCACCCGACTTCATGACAACACCTCTGCCTTAATTAGATGTGGCAAGGAGGGTGAGTTGACAGATCCTATGGCTATCAACAGAGGTGTCCGGCAGGGGTGCGTTCTGGCTCCTACTCTTTTTTTGCTTTATATTAACAACTGTATCCGTTATCTGTAGAATTGCACAAATGACTCGCCCAAATTGGCTGGGGTAAAAATCCCCTGTTTATTGTACGCGGATGATACAATCTTGCTAGCTAAATCACCCATGGGGATCCAAAGTTTGGTTAACCAATTTTGTGTTTTCTGTAAGGATTTTGGGCTTGACGTTAATGTTAAAAAGACGAAACTTACGATATAGAGCACTCCAAGAAAATTACCAAGTGCCAGAATTGAAATGAATTCAGTCCCGCTCGAGAAAGTGGAAGAGTTTGACTATCTGGGAATTAGATTATCGACCACAGGAAAATGGGAGGCAGCCACTGATAAAGGGGCACTTATCTTAAGCCAAAGAGGTGGGGCCCTAGTAAGTAGGTCCAGAAAGGCACCAAGTTCCCCTTTGATCACAATTGCCGAGATCTATAATGCCCAAATCCGTGCGGCTGCCCTGTATGGAGCGGAACTCTGGGGATTGCATAGAAGATTGGATATTTTACAAACAAAAGAACACAACTTCCTCAGACAGGTCTCTCGGCTAGGGGTAGGTACCCCAATGATTCCTCTCAGGCTCGACTTAGGATTAAACAGCATCAAAACCATAGCGGCCCTGAGATCGCTTTCCTATTGGATCCGTCTTTGGAAAACTGCCGAACTCTAACCATACAGGGCGGCGGTGAGGGAATTTATAGCCACTCCTCAGAGCCCAATCAAAATCCAATGGTTGCAGGAGATGAAATCTGCCTGGGTTAAAATAGGTCTCTCCCATTACTGGGAACACCCGGAATTGATTCCCAATAATGCGAAACAACTTGTTAAAAGAAGATACTGGGAAAAAGTCAATGAAGATCTACTGCGACAAAACGGGCTGGGCAGGTTAACAACAGAATTCCTCCAACTCAACCATGAACCCTGGCCCAAGACTTTTATGAACCTCCCTATGCCACCTTATGCTCGTGCCCTCTATCTACAGCTCAGATATGGTTCACTGCCTACTAATAATTACACGGCTCACTGGTCAGCCAGGGACCCCTCAACTGACAGATGTATATCTTGCCCTCATTTTAAAGAAACGTCCGAGCATATTCTGTTCTTCTGTCCTTTATATAAGAGTCCTAGAGGAAAGTGGATCATCCCCCTCTGTAAAAACTTATTACTGTTGGACAGAGCCAATGCCATCAGAATATGCAAATATGAAACATCCACACTGGTAGCTTCCTCAGTTACCAAATTTTTATCGGAGGCTTGGTGCATCCGTCGCAAGCTTATTTCTGTGAAGGGCCCTTAGAGCTCTAGGCCGTGCCCTTGTTTGTTTGTTTATAGAGGGAGATTTTAGCAAGACTTTTAATATTCCTTCGTTTCTCCTCTTATTTTCTAATCGTGCCATATACCCTGTCATTACTTTGAATCTATTACTTCATACGTGACACTTTCTTTGTATTTTAGTAAGAATCCGTGGCCCTTTGTAGGAGCAAATTGAGACCGCATAAGCTCACAGAGACGTTTTTATGCCAAAACTTGCTATTTGTCGTATTTTAAGTTTGATTTTAACCTTAGCTGTAAGGATTTTACTCAAATATTTTATATGTTAGTTGATTATTAGATTTTTACAGTATCTTGAATGATTGTTACTTTGAATTATGATGAGCCATCGCGATTCCAACGGATTTTATTTAACTATGTAAGATTGTTCTTTTTCTTTCTGCAAATTCTAAATGGTCCAAACTCTCTGGATCGAATGTATTTAAATACAATAAATATAAAATGAGAAGAGGCTGTTAGTGATAGATGCTCGAGATGAGAAAACCACTACAACCAGGTGGAACTTACCTAAGTAAAGCCTTTTGAATAAAACACATGATCTTGAATAGAATCTTTTGCATAACAGAGATAGTGCAACATTGGGTGTCTCTGATGTATAGCACAATTTCTTATACCACACAACTGTCCAGTCTGAAAAGTTCAAACGTTCACAGTAGTTTAAAAGGGCATAATCTTCAAGGCAGAGATAAATATGATTATGATAGTTGATTATAAGAGGAAACAAAGGGTGCTGTCTTAGCATGGGACTACACACTGACTTAAGGTGAGCTCTTCCTCAAAACGTTATAACAGATAGAATCATCATGCATATGCCATAGTAAGTAGAACCCTGAATATCAAATCTTCATCCACAGTTACTCTTAAAGATAAATATATGCAGGATGTCACAAGAGATTTGTTCATAATCAAGCACAAAAGTGAATCATTCCACCAAAGCTTGCTTTTTACCAGTAAGAAAGCGTTAGACTTGTCAGCCTTAGGATGGTCTTCCCTCAAACATTTTGCCTTCATCCTCCTGTTTTTCCTGAATTTGTTTGTGTTGGATTTAGGACTCTGTGCATTTCACCACTTCTAACCAGTGCTAAAGTGTTTGTGCTTACTCCCTAAAATAATGTAAAATTGACTTAAACCTGATTGGCATATTTATTTACTTATAACTCTCTAGGAAAGTGTCTTAGCATATACCCATGGTTTATAAAAATAAATTAAATGCTTCTAGTGGGCCTAAAGCACTAATTGTGCTACCCATGTAAGTAGCCCTATAAGACATGTCTCAGGCCTGCCATTTCAGCCTGCCAGTAGTTCTAAACTGCAAATTTGACTTGGCAATATAACCCCTTGCCAAGTCTAAATATCTCTTTTTATTAATTATCAGTCCCCCATAAGGTAAGTTATAAATATCCCAGAGGGCAGGATGCATTGGAATTTAAAAGGGAGATATGTACTTTTTACATTTTCTGATAGTTACAAACTCATAACTTCATTACTCACTACTGTGAGACATACCTCTGTCATAGGATAACATTGGGTTACCTTATTACCTTTAATGATTGCTAACTTTTGATTGGGGACAGGTAGGAAAGTCATGTTTAGTATCTGAGTATTTGTAATTTATTGGCAAAGTCAGAATATAAGTCACAAATCTGATAATGCCACTTTTAGAAAGTTGGCAGTTTCTTGTCTTGTAAATTAGCTCCCCTGCTCTCCTATATTTAGACCTTTTGAAATGCCTTGGGATTGGAATAAGAATAGTACAAGTGATTGCTGAGAATATATGCACTGTTTAACTAGGTTTCTAGAACTAGAGTTCCAGTATTAAACAATACGATTATTATTATTATTATTCTGTCAACATGATTGTGGAATTATAGTTATATTCGTTTTTAAAAACCTACTATTAATGCTACAAATTCCTATACAATTTTAAAATAGTACTTTATTGTTTTAACAGTTAATCGATTACAACATTAAAATAATAATCATTTAATGATATAATTTTAAGGTAATAAACTAATATACTTTAAAATAATGTGGATATTCTTAAAATAAGTATGAACTTTATTGAACAGAATACTCAATATATTCAATTATATTGGGAACAGGGTCAAGACTGATTTGCATATGGCTGGGTCCAAACTGGAATGGCATGGGCACCAAAAAACGATGGATTTAGGCCCAGATCACTGTACTGGGGGTGAATGTTTGACAATGTTCAGCATTCCGTCCATCACTTGTTGTTTTTGCTTTGTCGCCCTAAGTGGGAAGGGTATGCCCAGACGTGGGTCCCGTGCTTCCCATGCCACTGGATTCAAGCTAGCCTGGCTGATGAGGGGTGAAACCCTGAAACCGGTCCCAGGATGCTTGTTTCCAGTCCAGGGAAGACCTGGCCTAGCAGTTCGGGCTGGACTGTTCCCATTGGGAACAGGGTCAAGACTGATTTGCATATGGCTGGGTCCAAACTGGAATGGCATGGGCAGCAAAAAAACGATGGATTTAGGCCCAGATCACTGTACTGGGGGTGAATGTTTGACAATGTTCAGCATTCCGTCCATCACTTGTTGTTTTTGCTTTGTCGCCCTAAGTGGGAAGGGTATGCCCAGACGTGGGTCCCGTGCTTCCCATGCCACTGGATTCAAGCTAGCCTGGCTGATGAGGGGTGAAACCCTGAAACCGGTCCCAGGATGCTTGTTTCCAGTCCAGGGAAGACCTGGCCTAGCAGTTCGGGCTGGACTGTTCCCATTGGGAACAGGGTCAAGACTGATTTGCATATGGCTGGGTCCAAACTGGAATGGCATGGGCAGCAAAAAAACGATGGATTTAGGCCCAGATCACTGTACTGGGGGTGAATGTTTGACAATGTTCAGCATTCCGTCCATCACTTGTTGTTTTTGCTTACTCAATATATTCGCCATTTATCAATGTATTTTAAAAATGTAATAATAATTATAATAATGCTGATAATAATAATAATAACAATATAACATTTCTAAACGTTTGTAAATTCTTTATGCATATAAAGGATTCAGCACAAACCTACCTTTGCAGCCATATCAATTAAAATATTCAATATTTAAAAGTATTGATAATCTGAGAAAATTATATATAGATGTACATTTGTTCGCAATAGACAAACCGTTTCTTCCCAAATTATGTAGTAATCAAAATCGAAAAATAATTTTACACACTATGGCCCTCATTACAAGTTAGGGGGAATAGGGAGAGGTAATTACCATATGTGCTAAATATCACAAGCCAAATGTGTGACATACACCACGTGAGGAGATTGTCTCCTATTCCTAGATTTGTACTTGCAAATGTCATGTAGGATGTGGAATCCATATTTAAAATACCAAATTCTGCATACTTTTTTTTTTATGGGCTTTTTGCCCTGATAGATTTCTGGTTGATGTGCCATAATCTATCAAGTAAAATGTGTAAGAGAGTGAAAATGACCCCACAAATGGTAATTCCAATCCCTTTGCAAAAATGCCTTTGCACAGGGATCTGAGCTTAGCCTTGGACATGTAATGAATGCACCATATATTTTTATACTTTATTTAAACATAAAGAAATACAAATTAATTAATTGGTTAATTTAATATGTGGCACATTTCCTAAGAATAATTTTGGGCCAAAAACTATTTCCATTTTTTTTCAAATACACTGAAAAATTAATCACATTAATACATATTTTTTAAACATTTTATAATTATTTTTTAACAAAATATAATAATTTTACATTGACTACAAAGTATTTGCAGGTTATTTTTAATTTTCGCTCCACTGAATATTTTTATTAATACATGCTTGCTGAGGACAGTGTTGCAGGATCCAGCTTAATTGAATCAGGGAAGGTATTTACATCTAAGCTAGGGAAGTTGTTTGAATTTGAGTTTCATGATTGCAGTTTTGGATGTAGTAGTTTTGTGTATTTTGGTACAGTGTGGAAGTGAGTTGTTGGTAATAACGTTTTTCAAAAAATTAGGGTGTTGGCTGTGGATTCCAAATAAGCTAGGCCTTGCGTATTTTCAAAGCAGGGTACATTATTGGATACAATCTCATGTGTGTGCCTCCTTTGTTTCAAGAGTTTTTGATTTTAGAGCTTATGCTAGGAATTGTGCTCGCTTTAAATTTGAAAGAATTTTGATGAATTTGTACAGGAATAGGTGGTGTCTTCCTGATGTACCTTAAAAGTAATTATTTCATGCTCTTATTACTTTTTGCCTCATGTTTAAGAGTACTTTGATAGACCATTCACCACGGAATGTGGACCTTAGATAGTGCATGTGCCCTAACCAGTCCAGGAGACTAATTGAGGTGTCATCAAAGTTATCAAGTAATTGGCTTTGAAATAGAGGGAGTCTATTAATCAGTCCTAATGTTGTATCACTTCCGGTGTAGGGATAAAGGCTAGGGACATTATGGTTTATGTTTCAAAGGCAAATGTGACATCCAAATTCAAGGATGCTACTTTCAAGTCAGCCAAGCCATTTGACGACAAAAAGCAACACTTAGCATCCAGTATACCACAAACAGCCAATTTGTCTATTTTAAACCACAGTGTGCATTAGTCTCCACATGGCAGTCTGTAAAAATATTCAAGGATGGGTATTCATGTACTTCCCAAATAGATTCATGATCCCTCCAGATTCAAAGCCCTGGAGCTGGGTTAGATTCCTTCCTCAACTTTGTGCTAAATCTTCTACGTATATTTGAAGCTCAATACCTTTTGAAAGGTGAGCTAATTAAGGACTCTGCTGAAGACCCATCATGGTTCTGACTATATGTTTAAAAAAGTCTACCCAGTGATATGACATTTGTCATTGTCATACAATGAATCTGACATAGGCTCTGCTTACAATTTAGTTGCAATAATCTCAGACTTTCTATTACTGTGGGGCCTGGTAATTTCATAGGAGGTAATAACACAGATTCTACGTTTTGTGAAATCCAATAAGAGAATGAGACATACCATGCAGATTTAACCAAGTGTTCCTCTGGTATTTTACCCAGATAATTTGGGCCTGATTTAGAGATTGGCCCAGTGTTTACTCCATCACAAACGTGATGGATATGCTGTTCACCATAATACCAGTTCCATATGCTACAATGGAATTGTAATATGACACATGGGATATCCGTCATGTTTGGGATGAAGTAAACCCCTCTGCCAAACCCTAAATCAGCCCTTTGTCTGCTTTCAGAAGGTGAAATTTCCAGGTCAAATGCCACTAACTAGCAGTGTTGTTACTGAACTATTAACTTCCATCTTTATGGTAAGTCCTATTACCGGTCCCATTAGAATTAGGTGGCAACTAATAATGATGGCCAGAGGAAGGATTAAAACTCCTTTAAAAGAATGAGTATAACATTGTTGGCTAGTATGCAACTTATTAATGCTGCTCAAAATGCAAACCTCTTTGTCTGTGGTCATCATCCAGTATTGTTTCTGTCAGTTCAATGCCTATAAGTGACAAATGCATGGCCCTTGCACCAAAGGTATGTCTAAACATATCCCAGTGTGCTGAAATGACCTCATAAACGTGCTCACTTCATTCCCTTCTTCTTTTCCCATGACCAGGACCGTAACTAAATAGTGAAGACAGAAAAAAAAGTAATGACTCGAAGAGCCTTCTTTGATCTGAAACAGTGTTAGCTCACCCATACCATCACAGAAAGGACCTATGTATATGCAAATCTGTTTCAACATTCAGATTAACAAGCTTTGGCGAAGCCAATAGGTCCCGCCTACAGGTGAGCTAGTGGCTTTGGCAATCAGGTGGGGGTGGGTAACAGGGGGCAGGTGGAGTGAGTAACAGGGGAGTGGGTAGGGTGGATTATGGGATGAATAAAGAAAAGCTAGTATGATGCAGTCAGCGCAGGCCACTTCATAACGCTTTTTCCCCCATCTGTTGGGATAATGAACAGAGGCAGGATTAGGAGGGGGAGAAGAAACATTGGAGGTAGGGAAGAAACATGGACCTGAGTGCTTGGGGAGAAGAAACAGTGATGGAACGGTGGGTGAAGGGACGAGAGTACCTTTGAAGTTCCACCGGAAGTGCTTTCAGTCGCACAGTAGATAAAAGATTCAACATCAACAATTTTGCATAATGAATGACTACAAAGAAGACAGCCCCATTCTTTGTTAATACAGCACTTTTATAGGCTGCATTACAGAAAATCATCACAGGATGTCCTTCATCCATTCCCCAGAGTTGCAACGGGAAGATCAGCAATGGAGCCAATGAATAGGAAGCAAATGGTGGGTTCCAAAACTTTTATTATAAACAATACCCCAAATAAGCACAACGCATGCCCTGTGTAGAAGAGAAATAAAAAGGGACCCCAAATAAAAGCTGGTACCATAACAATTATAATGGACAGAAGAGTGCTATTTATGAATAGTGTATGGTTTTGTAAGTCAGTGGATATCTTATTAATTGTTTTACCATGAAGCACTACATGACATTATGAACTATATCATACCAGGTATAGTCATAAAAAACAATAAAAGAATAAGAACGATGCAAAATGAGAGTTTTCTTTAAAATATATTTGAGACCACTGAAAATAAGAGCATTGTTGATCTATTTAAGATTTGATTTTGCAGTCAGAAAAAACTGAGAACCTCATTACGACTTCGGCAGTCTTTCCTCAAGACCACCGAAGTCGCGGGCGCCAGAAGACAGCCAGTGTGGCAGGTCCGAAGACCACCATATTAGGAGTCAATCCGGATATCTGCCCGTTTACGGCCAGAAATCCACAGCCAGAAATCCGACCCCGTCGGCGTGGCCCGACGGCGGAAGAGAGGCATTTCCACCACCAGCACTGCCATGCCAAAAGGACTCAGCCACCCCCTATCACTATACGAAATACGGCACGGCAGTTAACTGGACAGTGGTGTGGTGCTGGCGGTGGAAAATGCAGAGACCCATCCCCTTCCGGACGACCGCCTCACCAAGACAGTTAGGTGAACCCTCCAAAAAAGGGGGGAGGTTGTGTGCATGTGCGTGGTGTGTGCGTGTATGTGTAGCCGTATAGGTGTGTGTGAGTGCATGTGTGTATGTATGTGTGCATGGAGGGTGTCTGTGTCTCCATATCTGTGGAGGGGGGGTGCCGGGGTGCAAGTGAGTAGGTGTGTGTACTGGGATGCATACGAGTGGGGGTGCATGTGTGCAAGTCTGTGAGGGAGTGGGGGTGTCTGTGTGGAAGTGTGCAGATGAGGGGGGTGTGCGAGTGTGCGAATGAGAGGGGAGTGTGAATGTATGTGCATGCACCAGGGGGAGTGTGCGAATGTATCCATGTGTGGAGGGGTTGGGGGTGTGCATGAATGCGGAGGGGGCGGAGGGATGAATGATTGTGGAGGGGGTGCGTATGTGGGAGTGCGAGGTGGGGTGTGAGTAAGTCAGTGTGAGACCGGGTGGAGGTGTTTAAATGGATGTGTGCGGTTGGGTGGGGGTGTGTTTGCAAGTGTGTAGATGGGTGGGGGGTGTCTGCATGTGTGTGGACATGTGGGGTGTGTGTGCCAGCAAATCACAACGATAGAGTATGGGGGAGCGGAGGGAAGAAGTAAAGGGAGAACGCAACCGTACTCGGCTCCCAAAATCACTACAAAATCACAACAGAGTACGGGGTTCATAAAATCTAAAGAGGGATGAATAGAAGGTGTCTCAATTGCAACACCCAGTTCCTCATGATCCTCTGTTAGAGGTGAGGTATCAGTGAAGAAGGGGGGGGGTTTATTGTGCTGTGGAGCGTCTGGAGGACACGGAGGGGAATTTCCTTTACGGACTAGGTGGTCTCACACACTATATAGTGTCATGCTTCATCATATGACCACCTAGCCCCACCCAGGTAGGACAGTGCCACCTGGGCGGACTCAACCTCACTGTTAAAGGAACAGGAGGGAGTGCGTAAATTAAATCTGGTTCTGGAAATAAAGGGATCCAGCTAAACTAAGGAATAAAAACACCTAAACAGATACCTGTGTGATTATTTAATAAAGGTTCTGTTTGGTGAGGTTAAAAAAGTGAAGATGGGGAAGCCTCTGTGAGAACAAGGACTCACAGGGTCACCTATCTATGAGGAAGGAGCCGACATGTTTCTTCCCTCAGTATTGAGCTCAGGAAAGTCTCGGGCATTCATCAGGACGAAGGATCCCTGCTACTCACGCTCGGAGTATCAAAAAGTGCTGTGAAATAAATAAATAAATATATGTAAAGAGTATGGCGGGGCCTACCTTGCCCGGGAGCTACCTGGGGGGTGGCCTGATGGAGAAAAAACATACCGAAAATGAGAATAACAATGTGTCACAGCAGTACACAGCAAACCACAGCACACGTGAAGAATCAATCCATGCAGCAGACAGCATTACTGGGTGCGTGGGGTGTACATCATATAATATATGGGTAACAGTTCACATCTGAGTGGAGGACAATCGGAAGGGGGGGATGGAGAGAAAGAATTTCTTACCCTGTCCCTAAAGGCTATTGGCCTCTGATGTCCTCGAGAGGGAGTGCCCCCTTATTTGTCAGACACTAAGGTTAGGAGAGGGAGAGAGGGAAGAAAAAGGTGAAGGTGACAACATACAGGAAAAGACGGAGGGAGAGAAGAATATAATAGAGACTGAGGAACGGAGGGGAGTGACCTCTAGTGAAGCAGAGTCCCTCGAAGTAAAGGGCTCCTGCTTGGATCCAAACCGTGGAAGGTGACTAGCCCTAAGAAGGGATAGATGAAACAAAGAAAGAAGAAAAAAGGAAAAAGGGAAAAGAGGAACAAGAAGAGAGAAGACAAAGAAAAGAAGAGAACAAAGAAGAAGAAAAAAAGAAGAAAAAAGAGAACTGGAGAGGGGAAGAAAGAAAAGAGAAAAAGGAAGGGGAAGAAAAGGGAGGGGGGGAAGGGTGGGTTGGATGGGAGACAGGAAAGATTGATAGACTGAAAACCAAGAGATGAAGAAAAGAAGCAGAAGAAAAAGAAAAAGGAGAAAACAAGAAGGAGACGAGGAACACGTTGAGGGCATCTTATCTGTGAAGTCCAGAAGAGGCGAGGTCACTCACTGCATCAAAGGTGGGCGCTCACTGTCCGCCTACCTTGTCCTCTCTCAGGACCGCTTGGATAAAGTGGCCTGGAAGAGGCGTGCTTAAATAGTGGTAATTGCCCAAGAATATTGCGATCAGGTGGAGGCAATCACCGCTGTCGCCCGGGTTCGAGCATGGAGAGGGTTAATAACCCGGAAGTACGGCCTCCCAATCGTTGTAATGCCTGGGGACCCACGTCCGGGAAGAGTTGGGCCCGGAAACGATTGCGGAGGTCGGTGGGGAGAACCAACCAAAAAGCCGGCTCGGGGGAACCGCCCTAGAGCGGCGACGGCGTCACAGAGTGATGCGGTCCCCGCAGGGCCTGCCGGGAGATGTAGTTTCTCGGCAGCCAGTAGGAATAGCCGGGGGGCTGAGTGCCCGGCGTTCCATGGCCTAGCGGAGAGGCCAAGCGGCAGAAGAAGGGAGAGGGAGAAAAAAAAGGGAGGTGCCAAGGGAAAGAAAGGGAGGAAGGGGAGTCAGGAAATATAAGGGAATGAAGGGGGAGGGGCAGACAGAGTAAGGGACGGAAAAGGACAGGGGAAAGAATCAGGAGAGGATAGAGACAGAGGGTGGGAGGGAGGGTGAAAGGGGAGGAAGGGTATATCTGGGAATGGAGGGGAAGAAAAAGAGAGTAAAGGCAGGAAATAAAGGGAGCAGAAAGAGAGAAAGAAAAAGAGAGAGAGAGAGAGAGGAAGCAATAGAGGAGAGAGAGAGGAAGCAATAGGAACGAAGGGTTGGGAGGGAGGGTGAGGGTAAACAGTGGGTCGGGAAAGGGGAAAGAGGGAGAGGAGGCCCAGTGGGGTGGAGGGTGGGTAAGGAAAAAAGAGCTGTGAGCTTAAAGAAAAAAGATGATTAGGAAGGAAAACTCAAGTGGAGGCACGAGGGACATGAGGAAGGAAGGGAAGAGGGTTGGGGAAAAAAAGGGGGGGGTTTCGAAAGTAGGTGCAAAGGGAGGAGGAAAGGGAGGTAGGAAGGCCGGTAGTGTTGGTAGACTACCAGTGGATGGTCTAATCCTGGAGAGAAAACCAGGGTATCTCGTCGTTCAGACCAGTGGTGTCAGTGTGCAACCTCCACACCCAGCGTTGTTCAGCCCGAAACAGTTTATTTGGCATGTTAGGGGTTGACGGGGGAAGTTGCTCGAGAACTGTCCAGGACATATCATCTGGAGAGTGATTTTTGAGCAGGAAGTGGCTGGTCAGCTTAGTGGCGTCGCGTTTACACCGGATCGTGCTTCTGTGTTCACAGATCCTTGCACTGATCTTTCTGGTAGTCATCCCCACGTATTTGAGTAGGCAGGGACACTTGATTAGATAAACCACGTTCTTGCTGTTACAGTTCGTAAGGGACTTTTGTACCCATGGGGTTTTGAGGTCGAGGTTGATGGTGGTGGACTTCCTGGTTAGGCGGCACACACTGCAATTGCCACAAGGGTAGTGGCCTGCTGGAGGAGGGGTATTCCAGAGCGTAGTCTGTCTGGGACGGGGCTTTTCTTTAGGTCTAGTATGGACCACCATGTCACGGATGTTAGTTGCTCTCTTGTAAGCATGTAGGGGCGGATTTAAGGGTAAACCACCTGATGTGAGAATCTTCCAGTCGTCTTTGATAATCTTCTGAATCTTATTGGATAAAGGGCTGAAAGTAGTGACACACACAATCTTATCAAGGTCTGGTTTGTCTGCCCGGGGCAGCAGTAGTTGGTCCCTGTTGTTGTTGTTGCGTGCTCTTTTTTGCGCCTTGTTGACAAGGTGTGTGGGATAGTTCTTTGTTTGTAATTTGGTGGCAAGTTTGTCAGCATGCTTGCGGTAATCTGCTGCAGATGAGCAGTTCCGTCTCAGTCGTAGGAACTGTCCCACAGGGAGGTTATCCTTCAGAGCTCGTGGATGAAAGCTCTGATATTGAAGCAGATTGTTGCGGTCCGTGGGTTTATAGTATACTTCTGTTGTCAAGACACCTTCGTGCTCATGGATGAGTAGGTCTAGAAAAGGTAGTTCATTACCACCTATGGTCATGGTGAAAGTGAGGTAGGGGTTGGCCCCATTGAGCCAGCCAGCAAAGGCAAGGGCCTCTTCCCTACTTCCATTCCACACCATAAGGATATCGTCAATATATCGCTTCCAGAGTTTTATCTGGTCTCGGTAGGGGTTGTCAACATGGAGGACCACAAGTCTCTCGAAGTTGTCGACGTATAGGCATGCCAAACTAGGGACAAAGGTACTGCCCATTGAAGTCCCTTGTGTTTGTAGAAAGAAGCTTTCTTCAAACTTGAAGTAGTTCCTCGTGAGTGCAAGGTGCGCTAGGTCCAGTATGAATTCAGGTGGGGTTATAGATTCACCCATGCTTGTTTCTAACAGGTTACTGATTACTTCTAGTGTGGCCTCCTGGGGGATGTTAGTATATAGGGATTCCACAACTAGAGTGATCAGGAGTTCCCTAGTTTTGTCAAACGATATGAATTCCAATAGTAATAGGACATCGGTGGTGTCCTTGAGATAAGTGGGGATTCTCCTCACTAATGGTTGCAAGAAGAAATCAATAAACTTAGACAATGGCTCTAGTGCTGAGCCTATCCCGGATACTATAGGTCTGCCAGGTGGGGGAATCTTTTCTTTGTGTACCTTTGGCAGGATGTAGAAATAAGGGATCTTAGGGTTAGTCTGTATTAGGAAGGCTCCCTCATGTTCAGTGAGCCAATTGTTCTCCAAGCCTTTAGTTACCAAGAAGGAAATTTCTTCTTGGATGTCAGGGGTGGGATCACGGGCAAGACGTTTGTAGTGTTTTGTGTTACCCAAGAGACGCTCACACTCCTCTCTGTACATCGTTTGTGGGAGAATCACTGTTGCTCCGCCTTTATCAGCTGGTTTAATAATGATGCTGGGATCGGATGTCAAACATGTGAGGGCCTCGAGTTCATTCTTACTCATGTTGTGGAATACTCTGTTGGATGTCTTTGAGAGGCCATTAATCTTAAGGGACACTGATTTCTCGAATGCCAACACCTTGGGAGGCATTTGCCCTGCTCTTGGGCAGAAGACAGACTTAGGACGCAGTCCAGTGTTCCGTTCGGGAGTCTCATACTCTTTGCCAAGAAAAAAGGTTTTTAGGCGAATTTTGCAGAACAGACCCGCTAATTCTGTTCTGGTTTTGAACAGATCAATTTGTGGGGTAGGGACAAAGTTGAGATCTTTACTTAATGCTTGGGTTTCTGATTCGCTCAGTGTCCGGTTACTCAGATTTATGATGTTGATCTTATTGTCTGAGTCTTTTTTTATTGCGTCTTGCTTGTCCCTGGGGTGGCTTCTCTGTGCGTCTGGTTCTCCATGGTATCCTCTTTTGGGCGCCATTGCACTTCTTTCCTTCTCCCTTTTCCCCTCCCGTGGCCTCTGTCTGAAAAAGGAGGCGGGGTTCGGGGAAGGACCATTGGGCAGGGTGCTGCAGGAAAGGTGCTTGGTATTGCATAGGAGGTCCATATTGGTTAGGCCAGCCCCATTGTTGATTGAAATACGGAGGGCAAGGGGGTGGCAGGGGTGGGTAGTTCCATCTAACTCGGCGTTGCCCACGTAGTCCTCCGCGTTGCCGTGTGTTCCCTGAAGAGTTGCTCTCATTGTCCGAGCTGGAATAGCTGCCTGAGGATGCCTCAGACGCGTTACTGGAGGTTTTCACTACATAATCAGGTTTGGTGTAGGGATATACTTTTTCTAAGGAGAATCTGTTCAGGTCTTTTTGAAATTTTGCTATTTTCTGCTGAGTCAGGTATTCTTTATATTCGTTCATGTTCCTGTTCACCTCCTCCAATTTCTTTTTAAAGGAGAGGATGCTCAGACCTGATTTCAAGATATTTTCACTGGTTTTTATCTGAATCAAGAGCGCTTCAGATAACCTGGTGGCTGTTTTGATGATTAGTATGAGCCAATCGCGTGTACATCTCCACGCTATAAGGGCCCAATCTTTCCTAAACTCAAGATCTTCGAGAAATATACGTGGTTCGTTGGTAACCAGTAGCCTGTTCGGTGCCGTGTTGCTACGGAGGTATTCCGTTAGGACGGCTCCGTGTAGGATGGTCTTGATTTGTGAGCGTTTGAGCTCCACTAGAGTGTCCCAATCTCCCAATTGGGATAGGCTCTTAGATAGAGCTGTGTCCCCGAGGAGAGAGGGGGCTGCGAGGATTGCTGATACTTCCTCATCATCAAAAGAAAGGCCTTCAGCCATCTTGCTATGGGAAAAAGGTGTGTGGGGTGGGGGAGAGAGATGACAGGAGGGGGGGGGTTGTTTCACCTGGAAAGGTGAGACCTTAGTACTGCACTAGGGGTAAGGTGAGCCCGAAGTTCTCACAAACAGGAGAGGAATCTCTTGCAGCCTAGAGGCTGCTCTACTATCAAATCACAACGAGAGAGTATGGGGGAGCGGAGGGAAGAAGTAAAGGGAGAACGCAACCGTACTCGGCTCCCAAAATCACTACAAAATCGTCTATCTATCCTCTCCTGATTCTTTCCCCTGTCCTTTTCTGTCCCTTACTCTGTCTGCCCCTCCCTCTTCATTCCCTTATATTTCCTGCCTCCCCTTCCTCCCTTTCTTTCCCTTGGCATCCCTCTCCCTTCTTCTGCCGCTTGGCCTCTCCGCTAGGCCATGGAACGCCGGGCACACAGCCCCCCGGCTATTCCTACCAGCCGCCGGGAAACTAAATCTCCCGGCAGGCCCTGCGGGGACCGCGTCACTCTGTGACACCGTCGCCGCTCTAGGGCGGTTCCCCCGAGCCGGCTTTCTGGTGGGTTCTCCCCACCGACCTCCGCAATCGTTTCCGGGCAAAACTCTTCCCGGACGTGGGTCCCCAGGCATTACAACGATTGGGAGGCCGTACTTCCGGGTTATTAACCCTCTCCATGCTCGAACCCGGGCGACGGTGGTGATTGCCTCCACCTGATCGCAATATTCTTGGGCAATTACCACTATTTAAGCACGCCTCTTCCAGGCCACTTTATCCAAGCTATCCTTAGAGAGGACATCGTAGGCGGACAGTGAGCGCCCACCTTTGATGTAGTGAGTGACCTGGCCTCTTCTGGACTTCACAGATAAGATGCCCTCAACGTGTTCCTCGTCTCCTTCTTGTTTTCTCCTTTTTCTTCTGCTTCTTTTCTTTATCTCTTTGTTTTCAGTCTATCAATCTTTCCTGTCTCCCATCTAACCCACCCTTTCCCACCCTCTCCCTTTTCTTCCCCTTCCTTTTTCTCTTTTCTTTCTTCCCCTCTCCAGTTCTCTTTTTTCTTCTTTTTTTTCTTCTTCTTTGTTCTCTTCTTTTCTTTGTCTTCTCTCTTCTTGTTCCTCTTTTCCCTTTTTTTTCCCTTTTTCCTTTTTTCTTCTTTCTTTGTTTCATCTATCCCTTCTAGGGCTAGTCGCCTTCCACGGTTTGGATCCAAGCAGGTGCCCTTTACTTCGAGGGACTCTGCTTCACTAGAGGTCACTCCCCTCCGTTCCTCACTCTCTATTATATTCTTCTCTCCCTCCGTCTTTTCCTGTATGTTGTCACCTTCACCTTTTTCTTCCCTCTCTCCTAACCTTAGTGTCTGACAAATAAGGGGTTACTCCCTCTCAAGGCCATCAGAGGCCAATAGCCTTTAGGGACAGGGTAAGAAATTATTTCTCTCCATCCCCCCCTTCCGATTGTCCTCCACTCAGATGTGAACTGTTACCCATATATTATATGTGATGTACACCCTGCGCACCCAGTAATGCTGTCTGCTGCATGGATTGATTTTCACGTGTGCTGTGGTTTGCTGTGTACTGCTGTGTCACATTGTTATTCTCATTTTCGGTATGTTTTTTCTCCATCAGGCCACCCCCCAGGTAGCTCCCGGGCAAGGTAGGCCCCCCCATACTCTTTACATATATTTATTCATTTATTTCACAGCACTTTTTGATACCCCGAGCGTGAGTAGCAGGGATCCTTCGCCCTGATGAATGCCCCGTGACTTTCCTGAGCTCAATACTGAGGGCAGAAACATGTCGGCTCCTTCCTCATAGATAGGTGACCCTGTGAGTCCTTGTTCTCACAGAGGCGTCCCCATGTTCACTTTTCTAACCTCACCAAACAGAGCCTTTATTAAATAATCACACAGGTATCTGTTTAGGTGTTTTTATTCCTTAGTTTAGCTGGATCCCTTTATTTCCAGAACCAGATTTAATTTACGTACTCCCTCCTGTTCCTTTAACAGTGAGGTCGAATCCGCCCAGGTGGCACTGTCCTACCTGGGTGGGGCTAGGTGGTCATATGATGAAGCATGACACTATATAGTGTGTGAGACCACCTAGTCCGTAAAGGAAATTCCCCTCCGTGTCCCCCAGACGCTCCACAGCACAATAAAACCCCCCCTTCTTCACTGATACCTCACCTCTAACAGAGGATCATGAAGGACTGGGTGTTGCATTTGAGACACCTTCTATTCATCCCTCTTTAGATTTTATTAACCCCGTACTCTCTGTTGTGATTTTGTGTGTGTGCCAGCGACAGGAATAGGGATTCCTGTCACCGGGTGCGTTACCGCCACAGTTTTCATGGCGGGGCGACAGCCGCGAAAAGCATGGCTGTTCGCTGCCTCCTAATATGGCCAGCAGCCTAAGGTCTGCCGCTGGCCCGGAGGAGCTCACCGCCCGCCGCGGCAGTCTGACCGGACTGGCGGGACTGGTGGTGTTGTGGCGGTTTGGCTTTGGCAAAACCGCACAACTCGTAATACAGTTGTCTTCACCTCCAGGTCCGCGACAGTTAGACCGCCGCTGCGAGTTTGGTGGTCTCATGACCGCCAAACTCATAATGAGGCCGTGAGTATTATTTTTGCTTATAGGGAAAATCTGAAAATGAATTGGAAGGAACAGAAAACTTATTTCAAGGAATGAAGACACACCCTTTACACACAATGGAAGAATATTATGTAAACCTTGCACCAGAGAAAAAATAATGTAAAATTATTCTGAAGCAATTTGCTTATTATGTAATAAGGAATGGCACATGCTGGAGTTGCTGAAGACCTTATCACATAACAATATTTCACCAAAGCTAAATTATTGTGCTCTATGTTTACTGTTCAAATAATAAAATATTCCATTATCTCTTTCCTTGAATAAACGCTTGGAAATGGAGAGAACATTTGTTTTCTCATTGCAGGTTATGACAAAAGCAACACAGCAGAAGCATGAAGGTCCTGATTTAGATTATGGCAGCCTATGTGCAAAGTGGTAAAAACTAGGAGAAACGGTTGCTCTGGAGAAGCATAAGCTTTTGGCACTGCCCCAGATTTTCACTATGTTGTAAATCTGGGGCAGCATAAAAAACCATGAATATTGAGGGGGAACACCCACAACAATGCCCAGGACATGTCTCCCCGACGCTACGTTGCCTTACACTATATTTACAAGGCCATGTGAAGCCATGCAGGGTGGATTTGCCTGGCAGATATGGGTCAGCACTCTCCACCACTGGAGCATCAAAACAGTGATGATCCGGTGGTGCATGGGGGCTTGTAAATATACCACCGAATGTCATTGCAGGCACCAGATATCCCAGCCTCCTACCATCCCCCTCTCCCCACTACCCTTTCAGCTTGGAATCAAGCCACAGAAAGGAACTGTGGGTAAGCATTTCTTTGAACAGTAACCGTAGTGGTATAATGCAGGCACGTTTCTCGGGCTTTTGGCTTCTGGTGAATCTCCTGATCCTTGTATATTATAGATGCTCTTTGTGCACTAAATGGCTCAGAATAAGGCATTATTTTATTTGACTTCCTGACATGTTCTGATGCATGTCCATCTTCTCAGCTTCCCTCTCTCTTTTTCCTGTTGACTTGCCTTGTGAGTGTTGCGGGGAAATAAGTGAACATGTAATTTGCATATTTTTTCATGCTGTTAAGATTTATTCGGCAATTGTCACAATTTTCAACATCAGTACACTATGAATACAGACATATAGGGCCTGATTACGACTTCGGCCGAGGGGCTTACTCCGTTCCCTATGTGATGGTTATCCCGCCCGCTGAAGTACGAGTCCATTATATCCTATTGAACTTGTAATTCAGCGGGCGGGATATCCGTCTCATTTGAGACAAAGATATCCCGTCCGCCGAAGTCATAATCAGGCCCATAATGTTTTGCTCCCACCGATGCAGCTGTGGTGTCTGAAAATAACAAGCAGCTGCTCAATAACAATGCATTATAGAAGACCGCAGAGAGCCTTCCACACTACTTACTGTGTGTAGTTAGCAAGCAGAAGAGTACATTCTTGATTCCCCAGTAGGGCATAGAGTGTGATTCACTTGCAGGGCTGCTCCACTGCCTGCACGTGAGAAATAAATTAACAGCAATGGCCTATAGATCTCAGGACATGTCTCACAGGCAAGCCTTTACTTGTTAACTGTGCGGGGTGGCTCTGATAAGATGCAAAAGGAACACCGGGTCAGGAATAAAAAACATCCACTCACTTTGTCTTTGTCAGACAAAGAAAGGTAAATAGGTCCCATCAGAAAACACCATCTGACATTTGATTTCATTCTTAGAATGCACAGCAAATTGAGGAGATAAGAAGAAGATTTGCAGACCTCCTTACAGAGAAGCTTGGAGTGAAACTCAAGCTCTTGTGTGAACTGCTGTTAGACAAATAAAAACGTAGTTACTAAAACAAATGCTAAAATAGTGACCAGTGGATTGTTATAGTACTGTGTCCCTGCTCTTTGAGAGGGCTAAACCCAGGAAGAAGCATGACAAATGTATGCCAAGGACAAATGGGAGAAAGAATATGAGAGCGACAATGGAGCCAGCAAATGGGAAGCCTATGGGCAAGCAAAAGCCCACAAAGTATTTATAGCATGTCTCAAAGAGAAAGTGAAAGGGCTGGCTAGCTTAGACATAAAAAAGGGCTGTCCAGTAGGAATAACTAAGCAGCATCCCTTCTGAATGGAGCACAATCCTAGATATGGGACTACTTTAATGAGAATTGACAGTTTAACTGCACCATGGTTCCTACAGCCCAGTGAGCTTTGGACTCAAATCAAATCTAACAAATCTTTCTGCAGGTAAAAACCATAGCAGATGCACAATATATAAAATCAAGCTACATATTAATAAAATAATTCATTTCAGAAAATAAGACACAAAGTTTAGAACAGCATTGTTGCCTATTAAAATGCAAATAAAGGACACAGAGAAATCCAACATCAATTCAACTTGGTATCCTGTCTCACTGAGCAATATGTCTTGTAAACGGTTCGGTCTGTCTCATGAAGTAAATTTAAGTAAGTATTTTTCTTCTTTTCATGGATGAAGATGTGAAAGATGCAACTGCACACACAGATCTAATGAATGTAAAGTACATAAATCATTAAAAGCATTTTTAAAATAAAACAGTTTTGTGTTATAAATAATGATTTCATAAAAATTAATTCCAAATATCTCTGTAAAATGTACAAAACAGATACAGTGCTGAGTGGATTGTACTGATGTACCATCGCAAGGGCATTTAGGTAGGTTATTTTTCCATTCACCCATAAATGGGAATGCTAACATAAAATGTAAAATGCCAAGCCGAAACCTTGTGAGGTAAAACTTATCTTGTGAAGTAGTAGATAGCTTTGGGTACCTTTTTGCATTGGGCCACTATGTCTCAATAAAGTGTCTCTGTATTGTTGTTTTAGCATGCTTAATATCTTCTCTTCTCGTCCCGCTTTGTCCTATTGAAAGCATCTTCAGTTCCTTTTTACTATAAGACGCTAGCCAAATCATCCAGGCTGATATTTGTATCTATTTCAATTAACAGGCTTTTCACATGGCTCAGCCAGGGGATTTCATCTCCACAGACAATCTTTAATAATTTCTTTGGGAAATTTAGTTCCAGACGTGCTCCAGATATTGTGCCAGGTCAAACCTGTACTAGTGCTAAGTGTCTTCTTCATATGGAACAGTAGAACATGGCACTGCCAATATTCTGCATAACAAAATTGTTTTCCAACATCTGTAATGGTTTGCTGTTTGACATGACCCACAAGGTGTCCCCATAGATAACACTGTTAATACATTTACTTTTATACAATTGCAGTTTCGCCTTCATAGGTTTGCTTCCACTTTTGGCTGCAATTCTTAATATTGCTTCTGAGGTTCTTTGAAATTTCAGTTTTCCAATATTCAGGTGGAAACTACAAGACACAGAAATGGCGAAATGTAAACCCAGATAAGGGAAGCTATCTGTTTCAGCTAATGCCTGACTTTTAACAGTGTGCATTCTCTTTTTTATTTTGCCTGTGCCGCATGCCATAATAAACGTTTTAGTCAAGTTCAATCTCATATCCTTTCCCCTCCATGAATGTAATAAAGCCTTCAATCAAACGTTGTAGGTGGTTAGTGGTATGTGATAGTTATATTGCATTGTTGGCACACAAGAGAACTCGAGTAGGACACTTACCACCTTTAGTCGAATCTGCTTTCAGACGTTGCAGGTGTTTGTCCACCCCATTTACATATAGGGAAAGTAAAAAGGGTGCAAGAACTCACCCTTGTCTTATCCCTCAGACGACTCTAAAGCTGAAGGCATACTTGCCATTTATACCATAGCGTGCCTGAGTAGTCAAGTGGCTACATAGTTGTTACAGAAAAGAAATAACATCCCATTTGTTCCAAGGTCTGCCACAATTTAGCATGGATGACCTAATCAAATGCTCTACTTACGTCTGTGAAATACAGATGGATGTGGCCCTTTTTGTTATTGTACACTTACATATAAGTATGTTCACAGTAATAAGGGTGCCAACTCCGCTCCTAATACCAAACTGTGAATCAGTAAGCACATGGTTCTCCTCAGCCCAAATCTCTAGTCTTTCCAATAATATCCTAACAAGCAACTTAACGGATGTATCAGGGATAGAGATCAGTCTGTAACACGGTGAGTCCCCCCTGCATTCCCCCTTTTAAAAATCGGGACTAATATACGTTCTGCCCATGTTGCATGAAAATAGCATGTAGCCACTGCTAGGCACATCTGTGTTAAAATAGGTCCCCAAAGTGCAGAGTATGATTTATAAGCATCAATTGGGACTCTATCTGGGCCAGCGCCTTACCATTTGCACATTTTTTACAAGGCTTTGTTTTGTTAAATCCATTGAGGGCAATAGGAGTTAGATAGGGAGGGACTACTTAGAATATCTTCCCAGGAGAAGGATCCGCACCTAGTTATCAGGATTAAACATTCCACTATAATGTTTTCTCCAGTCTGCTGACTCTATTGTGGGAGCCAATTGTTCCCCAAGGAACTGCTTGTTTATAGTCTTCCAAAACAACTCTCTTAATTAAGCTGCCTGCTCTAAGTCTTCCCACCCCTTTCAAGAAGCTGGGCTTTCTTTTTCTCAAGGTATTGCTTGTAAAGAGATTACATAGTTTGACTTCCTCACTGTTCTTGGTGAGGCCTGTAAGGTTCTTTTTAAATTCTGATTAGTGCTCTAACATTGGTGGCCAAAGCATCCGAACTTTTTTGATTTATTGGCTTTGGTCTTAATATTTAGACTGCCTGCTATCGCAGCAGTAAGCTTGCAATATGCTGTAAGTAATTTGTTCACGCAGGTGATCATTCAGTACAGGTAAAGAACTCGTCTTTGTTACTCTTTACAACTCTATCTAGCAAGTCGCTTTCATTAATGCCTGTCCACTTAAAACTTGTCCCATTATGGCCTTTTGTCTCAATATTGGCAGCTACATCCTTGTGTCTGGTGTTCATGTTAAGGATTAACAGTAGTTGTTAATGATTACTAAAGGAGCTTGGCACAACCCTGAGTGAATCAAACGTTACCAGACCATGTTTAGATGTTAAAATGTGGTCGATAATTGAAAAGTGACTACCCCATGGAAAGTCAGAAGAATTATATTTTCAGTACCTGGGGTTCAGCACCATCAATTCTAAATTATACTTATAAATCATTTCATTGAGCATATCCCCATTCGGGTCATGTAACAAATTAGATTGGCCATTCCCAAGGTCATCCTCATACCCACAGGCTTCCTCTATCACTGCTTTGCATTTGATAATGTTGGAATCCTCAGCCCAAATATAAGTTCAGGTACCCTTGAAACCACTTAGAAATACTTCTAACTCTTTCCATAAATCACGGACTACCATCCTTTTAGTGGAATCAAACCTATTGTTATAATAATTTATCGTTACATATCCTTCTTTTTCTTTGACTGTAAGTGCACGATAACAAAGTAGGGTAAGCTAGTATATGATTTCATCATGTCAGTGGGGTTAAAGTTGATATTAATATCATTGAACCCCTCCCTTTGCTCCCCCCTAGTTTCTGGTATAGCTGGAGTGATAATAGAAGAATGACCTTCGAAATGGCATGTCTTTATTGTCTGTTGCCATTCTGTATTCCCCAATGTGTTCTTAGCACCTGCAAAGTTCCATGGCATAACTTTCTCCAGGGAGTGGAAAGCACACACTCGAATTGAAGTTATCCTATCCCCTTGTCCAGGCAGATTTCTCTCACTTATCAGGAACAAAAATAGCCAGTCCTCTTCAGTACAAATACTGAGAGGATTAAATCCATTTGCGCTTCTCCAAATGTCATCCCTAGATTGACCAGCTTCCGGGTATCTTGGGCCATTGACATATTGGGTGGAGATGCCTGTGTTAGGTTTATAGGTGAAACCCAATGGTTCAGCCATGATTTTCTCCCCTGTGGCCACCCTACTATGTTGATTACGATAGAGATCAGAAAGGAAAGGTTTAAACAAGAGGGGTGACAAAAGTTCACTACTATACAATCTCCATAACCTTGTTTTCTTGTGCAACCCACCTACGCTACCCGTCTCACAATGATTATGTCCTGGCTTATAGCATTAGGCACAGAGATCCTGTGTGACAACCGACGTATCACTTCATTGTGTATGCCCATCAGTAACTCCATTGTGTCTGAGTCTAGTTTTGAGACATCTTCCAGGATAATTACATATGGTGTTGCGGCCGATGATAGATGTAGAATTTCCCTAGCAATGTCTGGGGGCCTTGTGTTCTTGTTAGCCTCCTGTTGGGCAGGCCCCACTTCCCGACTTAAAGTTGGCATTTAATGTAAAAATAGGAGGCATTCCTTGTATCTTATTATAGTATTAGGGTACAAGTTGGTGAGAAATACCCTATCCTTAAGTTGATCATTCATTGTCACAGGTGAAGAGGCCAAAGTTACACTCTCTTGGATGGCGTTAGCTAGAATGTGCACATGGTCAGTTGTTTGGTGGGTACCCATATAGTCTTTGACTGTCTGCCTGAGTGTGGCCACAAGGTTTTTTATTTCCCTGGTTCTGCTAAGAATTTCTTCTCAATATTATCAAGTTTACTGTGGATCTTTTTTTAATAACAGTTCCAGGGCCTTTGGTGGCAGGAATTCTTGATCCTTAGTCAGGCCCGGAGGTGGGGCACCATTTTCTTTTGAGCCAGGGTCCTTGTTCTATTTGGTGAGTTTTTTAGGTTTAGTGGCCATCTCTTTCATGGGCTGTCTGCTTTTTTTAGAAGGAGGAGAGATTAGGTTGTTACTGTCTGACAGCTCATTATCCCAAGGGGGTGTGTTAACACACATGGGAAGGATGTTGTATTTAATGTATTTCCAGGTTTTCTAGTAGTTACCAGTTCCGAGTTTGAACCACTGATAAGATTTAGGGGCTTGCCAATGGTTTATGCTTATCAAGGCACATCCCAGATACGTCCCAGGCAGCGGGGCTGCGGCACGCTTTTTAAAGCGCAGTTCGTTGTAAGCAATGATGGGGATTGGAGTACCCCAACGATAGCAGGAATGTACGTGGCTACCCCAGCACCTTCTCGAGGCCAGTCACAGCAGAACTGAATGCCCCCAGGCAGTGGGGCTGTGGCACGCTTTTTAAAGTGCAGTTCATAGCAAGGGATGATGAGGATTGGAGTCCTCCAGTTACGGAAGGAATGCATTTAGCTCCCCCAGTGGCTTCTCTGGACCGGTCCCAGCAGAGTCTAATGCCCCCAGGCAGAGGGGCTCTGGCAAGATTTTAAAAGCACATTTTGTTACAAGAGATGATGGGGAGTAGAGCCCCCCCAGTGGTGGCAGGAATGCATGTGGCTCCCCCAGCAGCTTCTCCAGGCCGGTCACAGCAGAATAAAAAGTTTTTGAGCTTACACGTCAAGAATTTTCAATTCCATTAAGGACACGGAGGCGTGGATTATGCTATCTCTCTCTTTACTGTTCCAAAGCACAGCAGCCAATCAAAGAACAGTGCAGGAAAACACTACACATCTTATGATGCCAATATATATATATCACATGGCCCAATCACCAGCCACGACCTCAGTCTATAAATATCATGACCCCCAATGTCACTTCCTCTTTCTTTGTAAAAGTCAGATAATCCTTTAAACTTCCGAACTGAAACTTCTTACGTAGATGTCGCTCCAACGAACTTCCCACCAGATCTGGATATGTGAATTAAGCTCAACAGGAGCTAGAAGCAAACAAACGTCCAAAGGAATTGAGCTTCATATAGATGAAAGTCATCCACCAACGTAGTGAAACTTCAAGTAGTCTTCTGTTCAGACACTATAAACATAACTTAGTAAAAGGTAATATCTTGTGCCAGTCAAGATAGACCATAATACTTTGAACTTGACAAATATATTAAAAAAGGGGAGGGAAAAATGAAATCAACATTCATCATATGACATAAAGACATATTATTTGCACATGATATAATCATATTTTTAAGGGATGGATAATCCTCGCCTCCGTGTCCTTAATAGAATTGAAAATTCTTGACGCGTAAGCTAGAACTTTTTATTTTTTATTTCAGGACCAGAGGCTCAGATTATGCTCGTTTAAAGCTGCCCAATCACTTCTGAAACAACATCTACCACAGGTTTATGATCAAATTTACGAAATGTAGATTCAGAAGACCAGTCAGTTGCCTTCATAATGTCCTCAAGACGAGAAACGAAATCATAAGTTTTGAAAGCCATGGCCCCTCGAACAGAATGAGCACCAAAATGACTGGTATCTATACCTGCTTCATTCATTAACCACTTCACCCACCTTGAAAGAGTGGTGAAAGATACAGGTTTAAAAGCTTTTTGTAAAGAAATTAATAATTGACTATTAGTAACCTGTCTAAATTCATCAGTGTGTCACGACTTACATGCTGCTTAAACCTGGAGTCCGCAGATCGAGTGGCGTGGGTCTTGAATGTCCGGCCTTGGCCCAGGTAGGGGCGACTCTTTCTGGTAGCCATGGTGCTGTAGGCAATGGAAACGCCAAGAGCAGACTGTGCCCCTCAGAAGTAGCGCCAGAGGGAAAATAAACCTGAAAAGGGGAAAAAACCTCCAAAAAGATAGGTTCCTGAAACAGGAACAAAAGAACAGGAATCAACAGAGGCAAAAATACAGGAAATATACTGGAACCGACGAGAACCAGCACAGGAAGGTAAAGAAACAGGAGTAAAGACACCATGCAAACAGGAAGTGTTGCAGCGCAAGGAGAGAAAGAATCACAGCCCTTAAATACCAACAAACAGGAAGCGACCAACAGGAAGTACAAGGACACCATCTTAGATAGGGAAAAGATACATAGAATAGAATGGACTAGGAGCCATAGAGAGTAGGGAACAAGGAATGCCGGGAAAAGAAGGGAAATATGGGAAGGGAGAAAAAACATAAAGGAAGGCACAACCAGATAGCCCGAAAAGGCAGAAAAGAAAAGAGCAGGTGAGTGGGGGGGTCAGACCTGCCTGTGAGCGCGGTGTAGGAAAGGAAAACGAGGCCCCATGCCCAATTTGGGGCCTCGGAGGATGCAGATCATCCTAGGGGCACGGCGGGTCTTGTGACCGCGTGCCACGGCCCGAGCCGAATGTTCGGCTTGTGCCGCTCGCGGCGGCGCGACACAGTGGCCACTTCATAATCCTTCAAACTTTGAACCACACATAGTTTTGAATTATCAGAATACATTGGATAAGTTACTGACCTGCAATTCGTTTTTGTTCTCCGAGTAATAGTAAAAGTAACACCTTCAAGGGAATACACCCTACCACCCAAATCCAAAGCCTTGACATCAGAAACCCTCTTACAGGAAATTAAACATAATAACGTAGTAAGTTTTGCTGATAACTGTTTACGAGATAAATATTTATTGGAAGGCCATGCATCTAAAAACCTCAAAACAATGTTTACATCCCATAATACAGAGTATTTAGTTTGAGGAGGATTAGATAAACAAATACCTCTCAACAATTTGCAGACTAGAGGATGTTCACCTACCGGTTTACCATCGATATGAACATGACCTGCGGAAACGGCTGATCTGAAATTATTAACAGTTCTATACGCCAAACCTGAACCAGCCAATTCTGCTGGGAAATTTACAATCAACCTCAATGTCTGATTCCACTGGATTAATACCCCTTCCTTCACACCAACTATGCCATCTGCGCCATGCTGATGAATACCGTTTATGCGTGCCTGAAGCCCAAGCTTGTTTGATGAAATCTGCAACTTGTGTCGAAACACCTGGGGAATTCCATCTCGACCCGAAACCATCCAAGCCAGCAATGTCAGTTTCCCTGATAAGATCAGTGGATGTTGATGCCCTTCTGGGCTCAGGAGAAGATCCTGACGAGGAGGAATGAGAAACGGGCAAGCACATGCTAACTGTAGAAAAATGGGGAACCAAGGTTGAGCTCTCCAAAATGGTGTCACCAAGATAATGTCTGCTTTCTGTCTCCGCACCTGAGACAGGACCCTGGATATCATCAGAAATGGAGGAAAAGCATATTCCTGAAACTGAGACCAATCCTGAAGGAAGGCATCCGTCGCCAGAGCTAGTGGGTCCGGGCACCAACTGAAAATATTTGCTAACTGAGAGTTGAGGCGAGATGCAAAGAGATTCACCTCGCAAGGGCCCTATTCCCTGACCATCTGACAAAATATCACTGGGTCTAGTCTCCAGTCGCTGGAATCTGTGAGGTACCTGGAGTTCCAGTCGGCTATTGTATTCTGATCTCCTGGGAGATATTCTGCTGAGACAATCAGGCGATGTTTGAGACAATAGTGCCAGAAATAATTGGCAATCTCTGCCAGAATCCTGGACTTCGTAGCCCCCAGCTTGTTGACATACCTTACAGCTGAGATGTTGTCTATCCTCAGCAGAATGCAACAGTCCGTCTTCTGAGGGGACAGACTCTTTATGGCAAAAGAGCCTGCTAGAAGCTCCAGACAATTGATATGAAGAATCTGTTCCAATGTTGACCAACGTCCTCCGATCACTGGAGAACAACAGCGGGCTCCCCAACGACTGGCGTCAGACTCGATCACTACCTCCTGATGAGAGCAAAAAATCCTCCTGCCGTTCCAGGCTTCCATATGCTGGACCAACCACAGAATCTCTGATTTGACTTCTACTGCCAAAGGAATCAGTTCTGAGTAACTCATACCCTGTTGCAGATGTCTGATTTTGAGTCTCTGTAAGGCACGGTAGTGAAGTGGGGCTGGAAAGATTGCCTGAATAGATGAGGCCAGAAGGCCCACTGTTCTGGCAATACTTCTCAGAGAAATAGTCAGACTGGCTAACACAGATCTCAACTCCCTCTTGATATTGCAAATCTTTTGCAAGGAGAGAATTAATTGAGCACGGACTGAGTCGATCTTGAAACCCAGAAACTCTATCACTTGGGTTGGAATCAATAATGACTTCTGTACATTGATAAGGAAACCCAAATCCTGCAAAAGACTGATGGTCCAGTCTAAAAGAGTCAGAAGAGATTGAGGGTCCTGAGCCATCAGTAAAATATAGTCTAGGTACATGATCAATTGAACTACCTTGGTCCTCAACCATTCCATCACTGGTCTCAACAGTTTTGTGTAACACCAAGGGGCTGACAACATGCCAAATGGGAGTGCATTGAATTCCAGACAATGACCCTTTCAAAGGAATTGAAGAAATCCCCTGTGGGGGGGGAAAGACAAGAATCGAAAGGTAGGCGTCCTTTAGGGCCAGACAGACCATCCAATCCCCTTCTAAAAGAACGTTTCTTAACATATGAATCCCTTCCATTTTGAAATGTCTGTACAAGATCCAGTAATTGAAATCCTTTAGATTTAATACTAAGCGAAGACCCCCTCCTTTTTTCTATACCACAAAAATGGGACTTAGAAATCCTGAAGGGTGAAGGACTGAGAAACGTACTGCTCCTTTGGCTAGCAAGGCTTGAACCTCTGCGTCTATAAAAGTCAGATCTGCGTGGGAAAAAGTCATTTGAATCGGAGGTGTGAATTGCATAGGGGAGCCAATAAACTCTAAATGAAACCCCAATACTGTCTGAAGAATCCAGGGATCTCCAGAAATCTTTTTCCAATTTTCCAGAAACAATCCCACTCTGCCCCCAAGAATCACCTGAGAATATGAAATAATGCTCACCTGGGTAGCTGGCATCCTGAATGGCTCCTTGTTGCATTTTACGGGGACCTCTACGAAACCTGGAGCGGCCTCCTCTGGAGCGAGCAGGATAGAAGGTGGGGTCTGATTGGTCTCCATACCAACCCCCTCTCCCTCTGGGATAGTAGTTCTGAGGACCTGAGAAGGTACCTCGGCCGGGCATTCATCCTCCATAGCGACCGGCCCTGACAAAAAGGCCTAGTCTGAAGACCTTTTTGAGGGACGTTTGTGCCTTATCAAGTGAAGAAAAAGTAGAACAAAACTTGGCTAGCTTCTTGATAAAGGCAGATCAAAAAAGGAGGCCATCCGCTGCCGGACCTGCCTCACATGAGGATAAATCAGCTAACTTTGGATCAATACGCATTAGAACAGATTTTCTGTGCTTAGAAGAAATGGCGCAATTAGTATTGCCCAAATGGCAAATGGCTCGCTAAGCCCATCCGATCAGCACGTCAGTATCCACAGGAGTATCAGATTCCTTAGCCAGAAAAGCCATATCCAAGATCTTGGATAACGGACCTGACAGATCTAAGTGTTTATCTTGGCAAAGGCGGCAAGACCTATCCAATCCCTTCTTAGGATCCTTAGCAATTTTTTTTCATGAACTTGACCATAGTGGAATCAATTTCAGGAGTGTCGGACACTTAGGGCCTCATTCCAACCCATGCGGTCTCTGGCGGAGGGCAGCGGAAGCACCGCCAACAGGCTGGCGGTGCTTCCAGGGCTATTCTGACCGCGGCGGTAAAGCCGCGGTCAGAAAAGGGGAACCGGCGGTTTCCCCTGGCCCAGGGAATCCCATGGGGATTCCGACCCCCTTCCTGCCAGCCTGTTTCTGGCGGTTTTCACTGCCAGAACCAGGATGGCAGTAACGGGTGTCGTGGGGCCCCTGGGGGCCTCTGCACTGCCCATGCCACTGGCATGGACAGTGCAGGGGCCCCCTAACAGGACCCCATACAGATTTTCACTGTCTGCTTTGCAGACAGTGAAAATCGCGACGGGTGCCACTGCACCCGTCGCACCCCTGCAACTCCGCCGGCTCCATTCGGAGCTGGCTTCCTCGTTGCAGGGGCTTTCCCGCTGGGCAGAATGACCGCCTTTATCTTCTAAATCAGGCCTAGGACATTCCACCTGGAGGCAAGAATGAACCTCCTTGTCAAAACTCTTTCTAAGATTGGCATGCACATATTATGCCACTTCAGAGGAAGGAACCCAATTGGGAGATCTGGGATGCACAATCTCAGTGGGGTCAAAATCCAAAACCTGAAGAGGAGGTGCCTCTTTCTTTGCTTTTTTGCTGACACCTGGGGTCTCCGAGTCATCAGAATCTTTATATAAGAATCCTTATCCGAGGAGGATGGGGAAAAGGAAGGATCATTTTTAGAGCTATAATTATACTCGGTAGCTCGTTTTCTGTGCAGTTTTTCAAATACGTTGGCGTGTAAACCTCCAGAAGTCAGAGCCTTCATAATTTTTTGATTTAGATTTGGACTTTGCCTTAGAACCCTCAGGAAGGGGTTGCTGCCCATGCAGCCAACCCTGGAAACGTGCATAATCAAACAGTTGGCCCAAAAAGGGCCCTAAAGCTCTCACTAGGGCGTCATTTACTGACTGTTGGACCCTAGTATCCAGGGCTTCCACTAGATTGACCTCTAGTTGGTTACCAATGTCTTCAGTATAGTATCCTGCTTCTTGCTCACTCCATTGAGCCATTATAGAATATGGGAAACTGACAAAATTGTATATAATGCAAGGGGGGGGGTGCAAAAACCCCTAACAGGCCAAATAAAAATATAAAGATATATAGAAAGATATATAGAAAGCCAATAAAGTGTGGAGGGAGCAGCCTGTAGGGCACTCTAGGCGAAGCATTACATGAAATTTTACAACCCAAGCGTTTTAATCACGTTGAGCAATAGGGAGCACAAATTAAAACAGGAGAATCGAGTTTCCCCTGTTCACACTAGTCGCAACCACGAGCCGATCTCTTTCAAATGGAAACTGAAAGGACCGGCTTGTGAAGCAGCGTGTGCACAAAGGAAAAAGGCAGCAAGGAAAGACTACATGCACAACGCGCATTTCATACTCCCACTCCCGCTCCACATGAAAAGGCCATAAAAGTCGACACAAAGCTGATATCAAAACAAGCGTGCAAAGCGCTAAAAACAATGAATAAGCGAGCAAAATTGCATTGCTAACAATAGCAAGCATACATAACTAAATACAAGCATTATCAAGTCTAAAAACATAATAGGAAATAAAAGTAACACTTATCTGCTGCGGAGCAGCAAAGAAAGAGGAAGTGACATTGGGGGTCATGATATTTATAGACTGAGGTCGTGGCTGGTGATTGGGCCATGTGATATATATATTGGCATCATGGGATGTGTAGTTTTTTTCCTGTACTGTTCTTTGATTGGATGCTGTGTGTTGGAACAGTAAAGAGAGAGATAGCATAATCCTCGCCTCCGGTCCTGAAATAGAATTGGAATCCCCCAGGCAGCGGGACTGTGATGCGTTTTTTGTAGCGCAGTTCATTGCAAAGGATGATGGGGAATGGAGTCCTACCGCGGTGGCAGGAATCCACACGGTTCCCCCAGCAGCTTCTCCAGGCCAGTCACAGCTGAATTGAATATGCTTAAGCAGCAGGGCTGTGGCGTGCTTTTTAAAGCACAGTTTGTTGCAAGGGATGATGGGGATTGGAGTCCCCCAACATTGGCAGGAATGCACATAGATCCCTCAGCAGCTTCTCCAGGCCGGTGACAACAGAGTAGAATGCATCAACAGCAGTAAAGCTCAGACACACATAGAGGGGTATTTAGTTTTCACTTTTTGCTAGTTGTGATTTCCAGAGTTTACGCACTAACGCAAAGGCATTCTGAGTTAAAAGTATGCATTTTAAACACTGCAAACACCAATATATATATTTGTGCAGTTTTTCACAATGCAGCACCAGGCTTCTGCAGATTGAGAGTTTGGTAAATATTTGCCCTTCCTAAAATATGTTTTGATCACAGATCATAGCAGGTTTGCAGCGGTAGACAAATTTGGCTTATGTTTGGCATTGCATAATGCAGAAGGGAGCAAACAGGTTTAAAGGCCTTATTTAGACTTTGGCAGACAGGATACTCCAGCACAAATACGATATATATTCTGTCTGCCATATTAGTGGCAAACTTTCCTTTTGCCATAATAAAAGTGCTTTGCAGCCGTGATATAGGGAACGATATTCCAAATAAAGCCTTTACTGTGGCTCATGAACACTTTTGCACCAGCACAAAAGTACATGAAACATATTCTGAAACATGGTGAAAAATATTTTCTCCATTTTGCACCAATTCACAACTTATAGCAGCTAACCCATATATTTTTTTTTTAAAGTAAACGTCACGAAGGGTTTCTATTTTATTTCTCATTTTAAATACACAAACCATTGAATATACTTTCCATTTCCACAAACTTTAAGCAAAAGCTTTCCACGTTGTTGATGTTTCTTTCCCAATCGCTATATTTATCTAACTAGTTAAATAACCTTGATGGCATTTGTATACATTATAACAAGTTTCTCATACATAAAAGATTAATAAATATGTCAGCAGTTTAGCAGTTGGTTTGAACAGCCCAGTGATGTACATTGAAAGCTCCGTTTGATAACATCGCAGTAAGAAGCACAAATTATGTAAATTAGAAAGGAGGGATTCATTGATGAGAAGCGAGAAGTACATGGATAATTGGTCGCTCTATGTGATGTTAGAAGAACAATGAACCGTATGATGAATGGCCTCTTCCTATAAACTCTCAGTATACTAATTATGATTCATCCCTTGACTTGTCCTCTGTGATATTGTATGTAAAATTCATACCATAAATTAGTGAGGAGTGAATACGGAATGAGATGGCTGGCCATATTTCACTCAACCAAACATAAACTTCAAGTAGCCCTGATTATCCGTGAAACTTCTTTTTATTTTTTGGGATTGAAATTTAAAATACATTAGCAGTCACCTCGTAACTCATTTGTGGTGTTTCGAGCAGGTAGAAATGGGAACATCATCCTTCACTGACAATTTGCAGTGTTCCATTTTTAGTTTTGATTGCAACACCGAGTAATCAAGAAAACATACTTTCTGTCATTAAAACAATTCTCTATGTTTGCTCCAAAAATAAAAGTTTTCAGCGTGTCGGGATAACGAGACAGTGGCTGACATGTAGCATTCACTGCGGGTGTACTGGACTCCATGCATGAACTCTGACTGCTGTCCCCTGATTAAACAATTAAGATCACTGGTGCCTCAAAGACTGCTATTTTGTGAGTTCTTAAGGCGCATGACTTTGCAGTAGTTCTCGTTATGTTTTGTAAATTGCAGCTGAATTTAAAATACTCCTTATTTATTTATGTAGAGGTTTTATATAGCGCAAACAAGATCGAAACAAGTATTAGAGCTCTTTACATGACAATAGGCAGTATTGTTACACACATTTACAAGTAGTATCCCAACACATAATGAGAAACATATTACCTCCTCTTCATCTTCCTAGTAGTTACTTAGGGAGTGAATGAGCACAATTACTGCACTGTTCACCACATCCCAACAGTCGCGGCTTGCAGCGGTAAAAAGGTGCGGGGCGGGTGCGGTGCAAGAGGGGAGAAGGGGTAGGTGGGGGGTACATTTAATTATAAAAAAAATTTTTTAAACTTACCTGATCCACCAACCCGTGCTGCACCGCTCTCCTTTCCATCGTCGCTTCAGGCACAGGCTCCCAGCCTGCCCTGCGGCCAATCCTGACACTGCTCAGAGCAGCGATAGGGAACTCCCAGGCAGACGGAGGCCGTGCATGCTCTCTCTGGCCCGGCAACACGTAGCTGGGCTGAAGAGAGCTTACAGCTCATGTGTGTTTAGCCGGCCCAAGACGGCCAGCCAAATTAACATGCGCTCTGTGGGGGAGTGCACAGAATTCCCCCGTCACTACTAGTCCCCCTCATGGCCCTGTCCCTCTCATAACCCCACTCTCCTTCTGAAAGATTTGCAGCTTCTGCTGCTGGAAGGAGGGCGACGCTCCTCCGCCATAACGGAGGAGCCGCCCCTACATTCCAAAGCTGTTTTCTATTTCTATTCCTAGAACTGATATCTACCTATAACTCTCCTACCTCCTCACACACTGTCTATTCTTTTTTTTTTGCCTTTATCTCTATCTAAGGACAGTTTGGAGGTATGTTTTGTTGAGGCAAATTTGTATGTAATTGTGAAAGCTGAGGCCGCTTTACTATAACATTTTTAATGTAAGATGCTTATTTATTTGTGCACTCAATGTTTCTCCAATTAATGTAATCCTTTTTATCTGGAAGGGCTCAGTTTGTACTGTTGTTCTCTTGCCCCCGCCCTCCTATGGAGCCCATTTCCACAGTGAAGTCTGCACCACTTTTGGGGTGCAAGTTACCATGCCACCTCCCTGTTTTTTCATACTTATTAGCTGAAACAAGAGAATGCCCCGGTTACTTACCGGTAACCTTCATTAGTCCAAGTTCCAGGGACCACTGTTTCTGAATGTTTAACCAGATAAGATTATTTTGACATCTGATCCTACATTCGCTAATGGATCTAAGGAGGTGATGTTTCCGGCATTCTACTCAGATCCTCAGACAGAGAATCCGAGTAGAAAGCTTAAGTGTCAAGCCGGCAGTGTTGTTGTTTCTGGAAAGAAAAGAACACTTTCAAAAGGCAAACAATTTGTTTGTGACATTTGATTCGTCAGAGGTAGTCTTAATCCTCCACTTTGAGTATGTGGATTGAGTAAGCTATTTCGCTTTTCTATGCTTCTCAAGGAACAGAAGTGGAAAACCTAGTCCAGGGTAGATCCACAAGGCACATTTCTGTTTCCTGGGCATCCTTTAAAGGGGTTTCAATTGAGGACATATGTTATGCTGTCACATGGGCTTCCCCACACATGTTTTTGAGCATTTTAGAGTGACTTTGGGAGGCACAGCATGCATGGATATTGCCACAGCAATTTTGAGGGCAATCACTAGCTGTTAATATGTGATTCTACAATATTGTTTTTAATTATGTTATCTTGAATTGTGAAGAGTGGAGACTGGTGTGCATTCTTTCTGTCATGAAGCCAATTGAAGCTCTGGTATGTGCTCATCATGTAAACAATGTGCAAGGAAGACTGGCAAGGAGGTAATGCCCCGGTTACTTACTGGTAATCCTCATTACTCCGAGTCCATCTCTTCCTCACCACAGTTTATTTCCCATCCCCCTTCCCTTTTCTTTGTTGGCTTCATGTGTTTTGTAAGGCTTGAGAAGGAACAGGAAGTGGGGTGGGTTTGACTTCCTTTTGAAGTTCAAGCGATGGGAAGAGGAAATCAGAAATCCTGGGGGGTGCTCGCGCAGGTGTTCTAACAAAAATATTAATGAGTGTTCATGTATTCTGAGTAATGGATTTGCGTAGAAATTGAAATAGCAGAGAAAAAATGATGCTCGTATTTGAAAATGCGATCACAATGAGTGGCCCCCAATGGTCACGAAGTGTACTTATTAATGGCTTAGTAATATGAAATATGAAGCTTTTGTTTGATTAATGAAGTAATACATCATGTTAAGGGTTATGCATTATTAATTGTAGGCCTTAATTTAGCGGAGGTCTTGGCCTAGATGCACGGCCTCATGTCAAGCTGTATTTCTTAATGTTTAATAAAATGGCTGTTCAGAGAAGTGAACTGTGATTTTCCACTGTACTGTCTAAATGTGCTTGTAGCTAAAAGTCTTTCTCATGAGAACAGACTGTTAGAAGATGCTATTCTTGCTAAATGTAACATTATAAATGTAATATGTGTAAGAATGACCTTCTCAGGAGTAGAACAATGAAGACACTGACTGGAGTACCAGCTGCAAAAATATTGTTACCTGACAAACCGGATGATGAGGACATTACAAGAGAAGCCAACCAGTGACATGGGAACGGGGTAATGGTAGAATTCATAGATTTGAAGTTTTAGTTTTATTGGACAAAGTGTGAACATGCGATCCCTTGACCAATAGGGACTTGGGAAGTAGTTTTAGGGAATCTAACTTAGCCGGACTGCACTGAGAAGAAACCAGCATTTGCCATTTTGCCATTGTGCATCTGTCTTTTGTCTTGCCCAATTGCCCATTTTCTTTTTGGCCAAAAGGTCATTATTTTCTTGAGCAGAGATGTGCTTAACTTTACAGCTTAAAGATTTTGCGTTTTCTGAACTTTGATGCTGAATCCTGATGCCTTGCTGACCGAACTGATGCCCTGCTGACGAAGACTATCTTAGCTTGCTGCACCAATTGAGGAGAGGTATATGAATTACTAAATGTGACTTGCAATGTATGTTTGCTTTTTCTTTCTAGGTACCAACCACACTGTTTTGATAGAGCCATAGTTAGATGTTTTCCAAATGTGTTTACTAAATTGTTTTTTATGAAGCCAACATGCTGAGGCTAATCTGGTGTTAGTTAAGGGATTCTTACTAATGACAGTCTGTTATAGGGAATAATGTTTGATGTCTTTCTTTGCTGAATCTAAATGTATGTGAGATTGTTTGTGCAATTGTTCTTATTATTAATTTGTACTATAACCTTAGAATGTGTAATAGTTCAAGCTTTGATTAGATTCTGTTTCTTTTGTCGCTTTGGATAGCCAGTGTTGTTTCCGTATGTGTATCATTTGATTTTGAGATTAATTTACGTGACCTTAGCATTGTTATTATAGGGAAATAAATATTCTAACTTTTACTAAAGGTGTGGTTATTTATGACTGACAAGTCATGGTGTGTGACAATTACTGACTCCACTGAATATTAATGTCTTTGATTATCATCGATTATTGATGTTATTGATTGATTATTGATTGTTGATCTGCATGTACTGGAGTTATGTTGGGAACATCTTAACTGCGAGTCAAAAGGTTCATGACCTATTTGCGTCCCCTATAAGTTTACTTATTAAGGTCAGAAGCGCCAGCAGGGGTGGGAATAGCTAGACTGTAAATTTGCTTGGAAGGTTCTGCGAGGGAGCTGAAGCTCATTGTGTAATTATTGTGGTGAGGAACACTAGCAAGGAGTTAATGGGCTATAGCTGCACTGGTGCCACTCCCATATGGAGATAATCGCGACTGTCAGCACACACTGTTTGGGCAAATGATTACAGGTCACAGTTGCAGGGGCGTCATGTGTACATAAGGTTAATTGTAGCCGCTCAGTAATAAGGGTGTGTTGCAGCTACAAAGGCACCACACCAAAATGAAGTTTATTGTGGCTGTCAGATGCACTGCTAAAAGAAATGGTGATTTGTGGCTGCAGGGGCAACATTCCCATTATGAACTTATCTGTCTTTGCTGTTAGAGCAGCCATTTTCTGAGACCAGTAACATATTTATGCTATCAGTATTGGGCTTCTGCAGAATTAGGTACTGTGTTTTTTGTCTTTTTTGTCAATTTTAAAGCCTGATTTGTTGAAAGATGTTTAGCAGCTTACCTAAGGGGTAACTGTTGCCAGTATGAGTAGACTGCATGTGGTCACTCAGTAGACCAAGTCCCTCCCCTTGGACTTCTCAGAGACGCTAAATCCTCATTCTTTTGAAGGAGCTATCATGGATGTGGTTCTTTTGTCTGTTTCTGGAGTTTGGTTCCAGAGCACATGGACCCATGTGGGTATCTCAGGGGACTTGCTTATTTGCTCAACACGATTCCTCTAACTGATGTTGGCTTGCTGTTATCATATGGAAGCTTCCTAAGAAGTTGAGTCTGTTTCTTCTGAGAGACATTTACATGAGATCAGAGATAGGAGCCAGGGTTCTAGTTCTCCTTCAATTTTCAAGAAGGATTGACAGGAGATGGAGAAGTCCATGTTGGAAGAGTATCGTCTCCAGTGAAGGAGGAATTCTCGACCCCACTGTTCTCCTTTGTCCTCAGAACAAGTCTGGCCTGCCCATCTCTTCCTGTTCTCCTGCTCCTCTTAGGCTTCTCCGGAGGATGATAAAGAGGAGACTGGGTTTCACCACAAACTTTCTGCTTCTAGAAGGAATAGATCTTGAATACTTCATGAAAGAGGATCTTAAGCCAGTGATTTTGTAACTGTCTTCTAATCTCCAATGATCTATAGAAGAAGACTAACTTATCACTGGTGGAGACCTGTTCTGGCTATTCCAAAAGCTTCATGAGCAGGTTTGATCCCGTGGCCAGGGGAGAAACTGAAGTGCCTCAGTCCTTTGTGGTGGACTCTCTTCTTCAAATGAAGTGGGCACATCTTCCCTTATCAAGGAGGATAATATCTTATCAGATCCATTGGATTAGAAGGTTGCGGATGTCTTGAAGAACACACATGTTGGTCTGAGCTTAGCACCAAGGGCAGAACTTTATGGAATCTTTAGTCCAATATTTTCAGTCTGTTTCCATCTGGCATTCAAGAAGGTGCTGGATTTCTCTCAGCTGTTGGGGAGAATGGAGATCAAAGTTCGATTATTATTGGATGTCGTGTTTGACAACTTAAGAGCCTCAGCTATAATTTAGCAGGGTCCATCTGCCAGAAGCCATTCACAACTTAGGGAACTGGAAGGTGGAGGAAGCCAAAAAGAATTGTTTTCTGAGAATGTCCTTCTCGGGTAGCAAGGTCTTTGGTGACCAGCTGAAAAAGGTTTTGCTGAAATCCTTTATGAGCTTAAAGCATATGTAGCCATTTAATCAGAAACAGAAAGTTTGGAACGGGGAAGAAAGAAGCATGATCATTGCAGCCACTAGCCTCAGTGTGTGTGAGCCAATTGGGACATCAGGCAAAAAAAGGTCTTTTGTCTATGGACCACCTTGCAGATGGACCTAAAAAGATGGACTATATCTATAGTTGGCCATTTGTTTTTAAAGATTTGTGATATAAGGGAAAGGGTGGTACAGTCGACATATTTTTTAACACATGTGTGTAAATATTTAGGTGCTGTTTGTTGTTTATGGTACATGCCTAACTGAGGTATATCTTTGATAATTTTTCCTGAACAGAGTCCACAAAAATCTTTGCAAATAATTTCTAAAGAAAATAGAGTATAATAAAATATGTTTGCTCCAGTGATAATTTAGATATTATTGTTGATAAGATGGCCATTGCATTTATCCCTGTATAGTCATTTCATCTGTTCTTATGTTACCTGCACATCCCAATAGCTCTTTCTCAGCAGAGGTTCCTCAGATTTGTTGTAAGGAACCACCATTGGCAGTATCTTTTGTTGCCTTTCAGACAAAATACCTCCCCCAGGGTTTTTACCAAGGTCCTAGCTCAGGTCTTGGGTCTTCATATTTCGCAGGGTGTATTAGTCCATCCATATCTGGACAATCTAATCTCAAAGCGAATCAATGAGAGAAATGACATTAACACTTCAGACTCTACAGCTTTGGTTTTCTGGAAGACAGCAAATGTCTCACCTCAATTCTTCTCAGAGGTTGGCATATCTAGGGGTGACATTCAACATGATCCAAGGGATGGATTTACTTCCAGAACTGGCTGGTCATGACTATCTTACAGAAATTGTTAATGGGACCAGAAGCATTAGCAAGAGAGTGGCTTTGAGGCCAAGGTAATATGGTAATTTGTAGTTATTACCTAGAGTCTATCAGGCCTGATGTCTGACAATGAAGGAGATATATACTTTCCTTTATTTCTTTTATTTGCAGGCAGCAGCTCTGAGCATCAACCCCTAGGCACGGCTACCCTTCGCTCAGTTGTACTTCACATTCTGAATTACTGGGAGCCTCTGCAGGAAAATTACTAGTTCCTAATTACAAAATGGCTCTTAACTTGGAAGAGTCTTGCATGGTGGATAGGGTCCCTGGACTTGGACAGGGGGACTTTCTTTGCTTACCCCAATCCAGTGGTCTTGGCAAACGATGCTTCCAGCAGGGGTTGGAGAGCAGTGCTTGCAGTTCATACAACTCAAGTACCAGGGGTCGGGGGGACTAAAGGGGTCCTCCAACTTGAGGGAAATAAATAATGGCTATATAGAAGGTGATACAGGCTTTTGCTCCCCTAATGAGTGGCAGAACTTTGGTGGTCTGCACCAACTACGGTAGCAATGTCCTATCCAAACTGTCAGATTGGAACATGCTCCACCTCCCTGAATTAGATAGTTCTACAAATTTGCACCTGGGCTCAGCACAATCTACTAGATCTCAGAGCGATTTAAATCAAAGGGTCCATGAACACTCAGGGACACTCTCTCAGCAGGTGCTTTCCAACCAAGATTTTGTCCTTTAGTTTTTCATGAGATGGGGAGTTCCTATTATAGGCCTCTTTGCACCTTGTCAGATTTCTCAACTCCTGCAGTTCCTGTCAAGGTTCTAGAGTCAGCTAGAAGTGGGTCTAAATGCTTTGACCAGCCTTTGGGCAGTAAGGCTTCTTTATACCTTTCCCCCATTCCAGTGATCTTAAAGGTTCTAGCAAAACTCTAGAGAGAATCAGAAACACTGATTCTGGTCCTTACCTTCTGGACAAGGAGATCATAGTTTTATCTTCCATGGCTACTAGCCTTTGGGACAGGAATGCTTTATAATCATATCTCCTTCTCCATATTACCTCTGGATGCCTTGGTCCACCTAAAACTTTGGGTCTGGAGGTTGAGATGGAGGGTTCTTGAATAAGCTTTTCTCTCATCCTGTTTCTAGATCTGTACAAGCTTCTAGATGAGAATCCAACAATAAGTTTATAGTCAATGTTAGGCTTTGATGCGTGGTGCAGAGGTGGGGAATTAACTTCAGTTAATACTTCAACATCTAGTATCTTCTAGTTTTTTCAGGAAGGTTTTGATAAGTTGTTAGCCATATCTACCCTTAAACCACAGTGGGTCACACTAAAGATGTTCAGATCCCCTTGAAATGAGTTGTCCTCAGTTGAGACTTAGGTATCAAAGTTTTTTAAAGGATTTGATCTTTTAAGACTTAAAATTCTAAATCCTTTTCCAACCTAGGAATTATGCTTTCATCAAACACCTGTTCTGAAGCCCTGGACTCTTTATCTGAGAAATTCCTTACTCTTAAGTTCCTCTTTTCACTATCATATCAGCTAGGTGATTAGGTAAGTTAGACACTTTAGTCCATTGACATCCTTACCTTATGAATTTTGAAGATCACATGGAACAGCACTAGATCCCAGAATTCTTCCTAAGGTTAATACTGAGTTTTTTTAGGAATCAAGAAATTATTCTCCTTCCTTTACCTCCAGAGGATACTAGAGAAAATTATTTAACTCATCAGTTGGATGTAGCAAGGCCAGCCAAAATCCTTCTTAACAGATCAGCAGTGTATAAACTCTCGGAGGCCTTATTTTTTGATTTTGACATAGTCAAAGGGGTCAGAAACCTTCCTTCCATTCTAGCAAGATGGATATGAATTGTAATCTCCTCTTCTTACCAGGATTGTAAAGGGGACGTTCCCAAGATAATAAAAGCTTATTCCACCAGAAAGATAGCAGCGTCCTAGGCCGAGTGGTTGGGAGTTTCCATTAGGGAGATCGGTAGGACTGCTACTTGGGCCTCCTCCTATGTTTATTCTAGATTATAGACTTCACTTTGTTTAGGAACCTGAGTTAATTTTTGTTTTGAAGATTATTATGGGATCCATGTAAAATCAAAATGCATTTGTCCTTCTCTGTTTTTCCACTGGATTACTGATGGTTCAGGTGAGAGAGCTGTACCTGTTACAGCCTCATGTTTTTGACAGTGCACTGAGCTCTCTCAAGTCTTTGGTGTAGTCCATTATCATTAAGTAAGGAATGGGACGAGGAAGGAGAACAGAAGGTAATGTTAAGATTACTTACCAGTATTCTTCATTATTATGATTCTTCCTTACTCGTACCAGTACTTACATTCTCCCTCCCACCCTGTTTTCCTTCATCATCCTTTTAGGCTAAGGGCTTGGTAGACGGCAGACAGTGTTGTGTGGAGGGAGGGGATTTATGAGGAACACAGTTTGATGGATAGAAATAGAAACAGATTTGGGAAGTGTTGAGCATTGCAGTGAAAGTTCACATTCACTTATTAATTAAGTCCAGGGATGAGTAAGGAAAATTATCAGTACGGGATCTGAAAATTATATATATATCAGTGATGAAGGAAGAAGATGATCTGGGTTGTAATGATTCAGGGTCAGATCATTAGGTATAGTATGTACAGGAAAGGGATAGTTATTTATAATTAGAGGTGTGGTGGCAGTGCTTAATTTGTAGAAGAATAAGGCCCTCATTATGAACATGGCAGGATTTCTAAAAACAGACCGCCAACCCGTTGAGGACCCCGCCGGGCCAATAAAGAACATTCCACAGGGCCGGCGGGCGGAAACAGTGTTTCGACCAGCCGGCTCTGTCGAATGCTGGGCCAGGACATTGCCGACGGCAGTAGCACCCATCGCGTATATCACTGCCTGTAAATCGGGCGATGACATGCACAATCAGGTTGTGCACGAGGGCCCCTGCAGTGCTCATGCCCAGGGCCCCCATTCTGCAAACCTTTTCTTGGCAGGGGATACCACCAGGGAAAGGCTGGTGGACACAGGTTCTTTTTTCGGCGAGCAGCGCTGCCCTGTTGGCTAAGGAACTCTGCCAACGTCAGGCTGCCTGGCGGCGGTAGCCTGGCGGTGGCGGAGTTCCGCCTGTGGCTGGCTCTCAGTGAACATTATATGGCAGTCCAGACCGCCATGTTCATATTCACCCCCTAAGTGCTGGGCCACAAACCTTTGCACTGCTCCCCAGGGTCAAAGCTGGAATACTAAGGATGAATAGTCTTTATTCCACCTCATGCCTCTTTAATAAACCACAAAACACTCCCAACCTCTTTTTCTTTCTCGTGCAGATTCCTTTTCAACACTAAGGTCCTGATTATGAGCACGGCGAGATTTCCCACCGTGGCCATGCTGGTGGTCTAAACACAGACCACCAGCCCATTGAGGACCCTGCCGGCCCAATAAAGAACATTCCACAGGGCCAGTGGGCGGAAACAGTGTTTCTGCCAGCTGGCCCTGTGGAATGCTGGGCCAGGACATTGCCGACGGCTCCAAATGGAGCCATCATCAATGTCGCAGTGCGGCGGGTGCAGCAGCACCAGTCGCGCATAACACTGCCCGTAAATCGGGCAGTGACATGCACGACGGGGCTGTGCATGGGGGCCCCTGCACTGCCCAGTGCATAAGCAGTGCAGGGGCCCCCAGGAGGGCCCTCAGGCCCCCATTCCACCAGCTGTTTCCTGGCAGGGCATACCGCCAGGGAAAGGCTAGTGGACACAGGTTCTGTATCCGGCAGACAGCGCTGCTTGCAGCGCTGCCCTGCCGGATAAGGACCTCCGCTATCGTCAGGCTGGCTGGCGGCGGTAGCCTGGCGGTGGTGGAGTTCCGCCTGTGGTGGGCTCTGAGTGAACATTATATGGCAGCCCAGACCACCATGCCGGTGGCAGTCTTTTCCGCCACCGCAGGCATGGCGATCTGGACCTTCATGTTCATAATGACCCCCTAATTTCTTCTTGGTCACTGTTGTCTTTCTCCTTCTCTTTTCACTCTTTTGTATTTTTTTTATCTCTAGGTCTGGATCAAAGTCTGTTCAGGAAAAATAAGCGCCAATCCACAAAAATGAGTTCTGGTGGGCCCGACTGCTATCACTGGCTCAAATGAAGCACTCTGTGCATGAAACAGCAGGACCTTTTGCTCTTTCTTGAATTTCGCATAAGAATAAATAGGTCTGATTGGGGATAACATTCCAGACCCTTGGTATACTTCCTGAAAAGGTTTGTTTTGTTGTGTTTTTTCTTTCTTGAGAGACAGAGTTTCTCTGGACTGTGGATGAGCACTTTAAGGTTTTTGAGCAGTTGTTGCTGCTGGACAAACATTCAATAGAAATCCAGTTTTGATGGGATTTGGTTTGAGGGGATGGTGTGGCTTTCCTGAAACTTTGCTATGGAGAGTCTGGGCAAAAAGCAAGATTTGATTTTATTAGGGGGCATTCCTATAAACCTGACTATCATCAGCATATGTGTGGTAAGGATTTTTTGAGTCTTTGATTATCGTGGAGGGGGGCTGCTTTTACATGTTCAAAAGAGCCTTGTGGAACTCCAAGTAAGAGAGGGGAAATATTTGAGTGGGAGTTTGCCACTTTAATGCATTATCTTTTGCTTCCATGTAGAAGGTGAACCCATAGAGCATAGTACCCTCTGTACCCATTCTTTCTTTAAGGCAATTGATGAGGGTGAAATTAGTTACAGTACCAACTGAGCTCACAAGTCCAGGAGGATTAGCAGACAGAAGTCACCAGTGTCTATGATATGAGTACATTATTTGTGAAACTAGCGCAACCCATGCCACATCCTGTCAAAAAACTTTACTAAAATTCATCTAGAAAATTGTTGTCCAAGGTTTAAGCTCCATTTCCATGTAACATTCTAAAAAGTGTGCTAAATAGCAAAGAGACTGATGCCTTTTAGTAGAAGGGTATAAATAGGTTTTGAGAAGTGCAATAAAGGCCTCATTTTGTCAGTGATATTTTGGATTTACAATTGTGTGATTTCTCAGTTGCTTGCTTAGATTGTGAATGGTTTTGATACAGGTTTAAAGTTATAATGAGTTTCTCTTTGTCTGGGAGTATGATTGATGGAACGTGTGTACATAACAAGAGTGCTATATCTTTTTCACATTTTCTTGTTAGAAGTTGGTAACGTTTTCATAGCTTTATTCAGAATTGTTGGTTATGATCATAGAACATAAAGGGGAATGTTCTTTCACTGTTTTCAGAGGAAGGTTATTTACTCCATACATGTTCTACTGTTCTCTGTGATTTCTTTTTATTCTGGAATTATTTGAAGAACCATTGTACAGATACTATGGTAGTCCATCTTTTTTGGGTTTGTGGGGCGAAGTTATCTATAATACCAGAATTATTTTTAGTGTATTGATCAGTAAGTTTGTTGACTTCTTCATCAGGAGAGACGGTTTGGAGAGAAGAGGAAACACAGTACTCCAAGATGAATAGGACAATATCTTTTATGACTTTGACCCTAGGTTCAGGCCTTCTAGGTTTACATTCTATATTGGTTTTAGTAGGGGAAAAGATAAAGGGGATTAAAAAGTGGTCCAATCAGTGCACTGGAACCATAGACTGTACCTTAACCAATTCAACTAAAGCAAAAGCGAAATCCAGTATTGTTAGAAATGGGGTCTTTGGTTGGCAGTCAGGTTACCCTCTGCCCAAGCAAGGACCCTCACTCTAGTCAGGGTAAGTCACACACAATCCAAATGATCCTGTGCCAACCATCTGGTAGCTTGGCACTGAGCAGTCAGGCTTAACTTAGAAGGCAATCTGTAAAGTATTTGTGCAATAAATCATACAATAACACAATATAGCACCACAAAAATACACCACACAGTGTTTAGAAAAATATATAATATTTATCTGGATATTTGCAGGTCAAAACGATCAAAGATGCAATAAGTAAATGTAGAGATATCACTGAAAAGTGATATAAAGTGTCTTAAGTCTTTTAAAAGTAAACAAAGTCTCTTTTTAGCACAAAGTACCTGGTTCGCGTGAAAAATCTCCTCAAGGGGCCGCAGAGGAGGAGAAGCGTGGAAACAAAGGGGATATGCGTCGATTTCTCGGGCTGCGTGCTGTGATGCGTCATTTAGTTTCCACGCAAGGACGGCTGTGCGTCAATTTCCGGTGCTCGGTTGTGGATCCTCTTCGGGTTGTGGGGTTTTCAGACGCCCCGGGGTCTGTGCGTGGAATCATGGGCTTGTGAAGCGGAGTCACAAGCACTGTGTCGTTCCGGTGGGCGTTGCGTGGAAATTTCTTCCGCACAGCAGGAGCTGCATTGATTTCCCCTATGGAAGTCGGGCCGCATCGTCCCAGGTCAGCTGTGCGTCGATCCGGTGGGCCGTGCGTCAAAGTTCCGGTCGCAATGCAGGTGCCGCATCGATCTTCTCCTTGCGAAGTCGGGCTGCATCGTTCCGGTTCAGTGTGCAGTGAATTTCTCACTGCGGGGCAGGCTGTGCATCGTTTTTAGCAAGCTGTGCGTCAAATATTCGCCACAAAAGGAGTCCAGTTGCAAGAGAGAAGTCTTTTTGGTCCTGAGACTTCAGGGAACAGGAAGCCAGCTCTATTCAAGCCCTTGGAGAGCACTTCTTCACCACAGCCAGGGAGAAGCAAGGCAGCAGTCCTTCATAGAAAGCAGTCAGGTGAGTCCTTTGGGCAGCCAGGCAGTTCTTCTTGGCAGAATGCAGGTTCTGGTTGCAAGTTTCTTCTCCATGAAGTGTCTGAGTTGGAAGGGGCAGAGGCCCTGTTCATATTCCTAAATGTGCCTTTGAAGTAGGGGAGACTTCAAAGAGTGGCTTAGAAGTGCACCAGGTCCCCTTTTTAATTCAATCCTGTCTGCCAGGGTCCCAGTAGGGGGTGTGTCAGTCCTTTGTGTGAGAGCAGGCCCTCCACCCTCCCAGCCCAGGAAGACCCATTCAAAATGCAGATGTATGCAAGTGAGGCTGAGTATCCTGTGTTTGGGGTGTGTCTGAGTGAATGCACAAGGAGCTGTCAACTAAGCCCAGCCAGACGTGGATTGTAAGGCACAGAAAGATTTAAGTGCAGAGAAATGCTCACTTTCTAAAAGTGTTATTTCTAAAATAGTAATATTAAATCCAACTTCACCAGTCAGCAGGATTTTATATCACCATTCTGGCCATGCTAAATATGACCTTCCCACTCCTTTCAGATCAGCAGCTACCACTCAAACAATATATGAGGACAGCCCCGATGTTAGCCTATGAAGAGAGCAGGCCTCAGAGCAGTGTAAAAATGAATTTGGGAGTTTTACACTACCAGGGCATGCAAACAACATAGGTACATGTCCTGCCTTTTGCCTACACAGCATCCTGCCCTTTGGGTTACCTAGGGCATACCTTAGGGGTGTCTTATATGTCGAAAAGGGGAGTTTTTAGGCTTGCAAGTATTTTTAAATGTCAAGTAGAATTGGCAGTGAAACTGCACACACAGGCCTTGCAATGGCAGGCCGGGGACAAGGCTAAGGGGCTACTTAAGTGGGTGGTACAACCAGTGCTGCAGGCCCACTAGTAGAATTTAATCTACAGGCCCTGGGCACATATAGTGCTCAGTACTAGGGACTTATAAGTAAATTAAATAGTCCAATTGGGTATGATCCAATGTTACCATGTTTAAAGGGAGAGAGCATATGCACTTTAGCACTGGTAAGCAGTGGTAAAGTGCGCAGAGTCTAAAAAACTGTAAAAACAGTGTCCAAAAAGTTGAGGCAGGCAGGCAAAAACTTAGGGGTGACCACCCTAAGGCTGTCAGGTCTAACAAGTATGAAGCCTTCCAGCTGTGTGGTCAAAGTGCACAGCTAGGAGAGGTCATTGTGACTCAGACATGAGGATAGGATATGTGTACCCAATAAAGATTTTCATCCTACACTGAATTTGAAGTCACAGAGAAAGTAATTGTTGCCTGAAAAATTCATTCTTTCCATGGTAAACTCAATGATTTGTTACACAAATGTTACATCGTCACCTGGAGGGTGGTATTCGATGAGGTTTATGAAAAGTGTAGTGTCGCCAGTGTTCATTTCCATTAAAAGATTTTGGAACACTAGATATTAATCTAATTTCAGGCATGCATGGATCATGTTTTCCCTACTTCACTGCTGCTTTTTCAAGCTCTATTATGCCTGATATCTCTAAAGTCAGAAGGGGGGTCATGATTGGCTGAGATGTGTGCCAGTTAGAAAATTAGAGCAAGATTTTTTGAAGTGATCATATTGGCAAACTCCAGGATGTGCTTTAAATATGGTCTTCAGTTATGTAGTATGCATTTTTGAGCATTTTAGTCCTAAAAAGCATTTGGTGCAGGCTTTATTTTTAATTAGGTTTTCCCAGTGCCCACCTTTGGTATACTTTTTTAGGTACATCATTTGGATGGTGTTCAGCAGCTGCCCGCCTGTACGGACTGAGGGGACACCTTTTTTCCAGGCAAGAACAGTGTCTGTCAGGCTGAACAAGGTCAGCCCAACAGACATTCTTCTGGTTCAGATCAGGCAGCCAGGAGCTAGACAGGAGATAAATATGCAGGATGCTGGCTGCCTGAGCTGAGCTTTGCCAAGTTGAGGATTTCACAGCCTTGTGGGAATGACACCTTCAGCCTGGAAAAAGTGGCTTGAGGCCCTCCCTCTCGTGACAAATGGGAGAGTTACTGATTGCCTCAAACCTGGGTGCTTCAGTTTTAAGTCTTGAAGTGCACAGGGCCAAGTGTCCATCAGTGACACCTCATCACGAGGCAACGCAGCAGCCCCAATCCTCCTGGGACTGCCGAGGTTTCTCCGTCAGAGTTGCTGCTGTAGAAGTAAGTTTTATGTGCTTTTTTATGTTTTATGTGTGCGTGCATGAATGAATGTATGTGTATTTGTTAGTGACTGTTGTGAATGGATGTTTATGTGTGTATATGAATGGATGTGAGTGAGATCTATGTGTGTGTGTACCCCCTGCCCCTCCCTAGTACAATTACCAGCTGCTACTGTTGGTGTTGATGATCATTCTATCTTAGAGTAATTGGTCGAGTTAGAAGGGGTAAAGAAAGTCTTTGATATCTTTTGGGTTTAGAGAGGTGACATTTCTTCTGGAGTGGAGTTCTATGGTATGGCAAGGTCCACAGTGAGGATTTTGAGAGTAGCACTCTCGAGATTGGATTGTGTTTTCATGACATCCTTAATGTGCAAGGCAAAGTAGGTACAGTTAAGATCAGAAGAGACCGATTTCATCTCTGCCATCTTGGCCATCTGAGACTCACTCTCTCGATTTTAACAGAAGACATAACATGGAAGTGGAAAATTATTAAAGGTTTGAGGTGAGGCCCTGTTTAATGAATGTTTTTTTCTTTCCTTTACCGTGTTCATTCCCAAAAGTGAGAATCATCAAGAGGAAGAGGCTTAAAAGGGAGAAAATATGTTCTACCTCAGAGTTGTGGTCATTGTGGAGGTAGGCTTTTGTTGAGGTATGTATAACACAAATAGTTGAAGTGGGGAGGAAAGTGTGTCTCAGTGTGTAGAATGCTATATGTGAGTCCTGGTTATAGAACGATCCTGAGGGATGTTTATTAGGTTGTTTCATTAATCAGTTAGAGTTGATACAATGTGTCTGCGGTAGGTCCCATCTCTGAATCTAATAGTTAAACTGTGGTGGTACTTATAGAAGGAGAAGTTAGGGAAGTGGTAACCAAAGAGTGAGGATTCTGTTCTTATTACTGAGCTTTGTCATGTTCAGAGCATGGACTGGCAACGCTGGCATTGCAAATCTGTTAGTTTCTGTGGCTTTCAGGGGCTCTGGTAATCATTGAGGATGAGAAGCAGAGTTTGGTGTGCTCGAGACGAGGCATATATAAATATGAAGGGTAGTTGGTGATATCAGGAGGATCAGCTTGTAGTGTAATGAAAGCTTTCCATCTAGAGAGATGAAATTTAAATTATTTGTTTAAAGTACATCAATCCATATCTGAAGCCTAAATCATTATATTGCCACTTATGTAGATCAAGACAAAAACTTAGGCTTTAATACAATGAGAAGACACAATTAAATGTTTCTGAGCAAAGGGAATTTTAGAAGTAGAAGACACAGTCAGGTTTTCTTTGAAGACTTCTTGACATTGGGCGTTGTTGATGGCAAAAAATATCAAATTTGTTTTTCTATGTGTGCTCACCAGGGATCAGTTTACCTCATCCCACGAGTGGCTTTATAGAGTGTGAGATTGAGGGGGAGGAGTAATGACACTCCTTAAGACATGAATTCTTCCACCAGCAGTCTTTTTGATATTTCCATTGTTGCAAGCGACAGTCTGATTTGAGAGAGATGGGAGCAGTATTTTGTCAAATTCACCAACTAGTGATTGAAGTCCTTAACCCCTTCAGTGCTGTGGATGAGCTGGTCTCACCCTCTGCCACGGTAGCCATGCACCGAGGATGAGACCAGCTCATCCTGCACCGGGTCTGCACACCCCCAGTCAGGGATGGCAGAAGAAGCGCTACCCCTGTCACCCCCGAACCCCACTTGGCGATCTGATGACATCTGCCCACTCAAGCAGGCCCACGTCATCACATGCTGCAGAGGACACGCTGGAAGCAAATGGCTTGGACAAAGGACGCACCTAAGATAAGTCCTTCTCCCTAGGAGGTTTCGGGGGATGAGACACAGGGGGAAAGGAAAGAGTTTTTCCTTTCTTTCTGTGCCGGATTTGAATAGAGTCCTGCTCCACGAACGTGAAAAAGCCCACGATCGTGGAGCAGGAATCCACCCACTAGACACTAGGGATGTTTTTTTTCTTTATTTTGGGGATCAATAATTGATCCATGTTTCGTTCCCCACTGGGGGCTAGATCAGCCATTTTTGCGGACAATCAGCCCCCCCGGTGGGGGTCGAAATCCAATAGACACCAGGGATTAATTTTAATCGTATTTTTAGGCCAGCGACCCCTTGGTCAAGGGTCGCTGCCCTGGGGGCAATACATTTTTCAATGTTTCACCCCCCCCCCCCCGGGTTAGATCAGTAATTTTTTGGGTCGATCTGGCTCTTGGGTGGACCAAAACCCACTAGGGCACAGGGATTGTTGTGTGTTTGTGTGTTTTTTGTTTCTTAGGGGACCCCTCCAAAGGGGGGCACATGACTGTTGGCCATTTTTGCCCCCCTTTGGAGCAGATCAGCCTATTATTTTTAGCTCCATCTGTCCCCAAGGGGGGCAGAAGCCACAAAGATGCCAGGGTTTTTTTTTTTTTTTTGGTGTGGAGTGGTGAGCCCTTGGGCAAGCGTTGCTCCCCAAAGGGGGTACACCACTGTTGGCCATTTCTGTCCCCCTTGGAGGCAGATGGGCCCATTATTTTTAGGCCCATTGGCCCCCAAGGGGGGGCAGAATCCACTAAGGCACCAGGGATTGATTTTGATTCTGTTTTTTTGTGTGGGGGGCAGCCCCATGGGCAAGGGTCACCCCCCCAGGGGACTCATGACTGTTGCTCATTTCTGCCACCTTCGGGGCAGATCGGCCTATTATTTTTAGACCTATCTGCCCCAAAGGGGGCAGAAGCTACAAAGGGAGGAGGACAACCCCTTGGGCAAGGGTCGCTCCCCAAAGAGGATACACAACTGTTGGCCATTTCTGTCCCTCTTGGGGGTAGATCGGCCTATTATTTTTAGGCCCATCTGCGGGGCAGAATCCACCAAGGTGCCAGGGATTAGTTTGTTTTCTGTTTTCTTGGTGGGGGGAGTGGCCCCTTGGGCAAGGTTTGTTCCCAAAGGGGGCACGTAACTGTTGGTCTTTTCTGCCACCCTTGGAGGCAGATCAGCCTAGTTTTTTGGCTCATCTGCTCCAAGGGGTGCAGAAACCTCTAGACACAAGGGAAAATGTCTAAATGTTTGGTGGTGGGGTGTTTGTCAACTGCAAAGTATTTGCATTTGTGATTATAACGGTTTATTTCTCCTTTTGGTTCTAGTTCAAAGCTTTTGCTTCCGTTCCTGTGACACTTTGTTGTTTTGGCAGTGGTTGACCTCCAGTTTGCATAGTTTCATGTTCTGGGTAAGAAAAAATTACTTACTCCGAAAGTAATTTGTTGCCATGTATGAATTACTTTTTTGTAAATAGTGTACTAAATAATGGATTGTGTGTGAAATTGTCCTTATATTTGTGCATGATGATATCTGTGTTGTTTTCTGTGTAATTTTCTTTTCTTTTTCCTTTTTAGTGGAATATCATTGGTGATTGCTGTGTGTGTGCAGAGTAGTAGCTGTTGAGTCTAGCTTTTTCAGGCAAGTGAGTGGTTTAGTGTTTGAGTTAATAACTCTTTGTGATAAAGCCACACTTTGTTTATTACTTTTTACACTGTGGTGGATTTGTCAAGTTACACTTCATAGAAAGAATCATGGCTAGCCACAGCAGGGTATTGGTATGTTTTTTGAGTTGTCTTCTGACCATGATTATGGGACTGACTCTGCATCTGAGGCAGAGGAGGAAGTGCTAGATTCTGGCAGTGAATTTTCTGTCAGAGAGGAATCATCTGATGATGAAGGCACTCTGAGTGCGGATGAAGTGCCTGTTGTAGAGGAGGACACTGATGTGCCAATCGTGCAGCAGCCTGTGGCTAAAAGGTTTTCCATTGGAAGACTTGACCTCTGGGATGCCCGAACATGGAGCAGCCAGAGTTGCCTGTCTTTACTGGCCTCCCGGGGTGTAGAGTGAATACAGAAAACTTTTTACCTATCAGTTTCTTTCATTTGTTTTTGGAGGATGTATTTTTGGAAGAGATTGTTAAGGAGACTAATATGTATGCTGATCAGTACTTGAGGGACGACAGTGCTAGACTTAGGCCACACTCTAGAGCTACCCAGTGGAATCCCAAAAATCTGGAAGAGTTGAAAAAGTTCTAGGGTTTAAGTTTTTTGATGTGACTGATAAGGAAGTCGCCCCTGTCTTCGTATTGGTCTACAAGTCCCTTGATGACAACAGCTATATTTCTTGAAACCATGAGTCGCAATTGGTATATGCTTCTTCTTCGGATGCTACATTTTGTGGATAATGCTTTAGTCTTGCCACAAGATCACCCTGATTCTGACCGTCTTCTTAAGATTAGGCCTGTCCTTGATCATTTTGTAGATTGGTTTTCAGAGATCTATGTTCCAGGGAAAGAAATAGCGGTGGTCCTGTTCAAGGGCTGTTTGGTTTTTAAGCAGTACATTCTTATCAAGAGGGAACAGTATGAAATTAAGATGTACGTATATGCTGTCTGAAAGTAGTACAGGATATCTTTATAATTTCCGGTTCTACACTGGCAGAGATTCCAGTATTGACACCCCTGGTTGTCTGGCCCCTTTTGGAGTTAGTGAGAAAATTGTGTGGGAACTTGGTAGATGACTGTTTAACCAAGGTCACCATTTATACCTAGATAACTTCTACATTGGAGTGCAATTATTCAGGAAATTGTTCAGAGTGGACACTGTTGATTGTGGCACAATCCACTCTAACCGGAAAGGCTATCCAAGGGAGCTTGTCTGCAAAAAGCTTGAGAGGGGACAATGCCTTGCCTAATGATGAGCTGCTAGCTCTGAAATTTCCAGACAGGAGGGATGTGTCCATGCTGAGCACCATCCATGAGGTGCATATTTCCCCTGTGACTGTTTGGGGTCAAGTTGCCAAAGTGCGCAAACCTGTGTGCATTTTAGAATATAATAAGCACATGGGTGGTGTAGATAGAGTTGATCAGAGGTTATAACCTTACACTGCTGTTCATAAATCTTACATTTGGTGTAAGAAGTTAGCTATTCATCTTTTCCATTTGGCAACTTTTAATGCTTTTGTTTTTCTGAAGACTATTTCACCAGAGTCAAGGATGACATTTGTGAAATTTCAGGAGTCTGTGATAGATAGCCTTGATGTGGTGGAACAGGCAAGAGTTCTAAGAGTAGCAGTGGTGGAGGATGTGGCTTGATTGAAAGATCGCAACTTTCCTGATCACATTCATCCTACTCCCAAAAAAGACTTTCCCACTAAGAAATATAGAGCCTGTGCCCGAAGAGGTATCAGGAGGGAGACTCATAAGTACTGCCCTGATTAAATTGTTGGGAACTACTGTGAGTGTAAACTGCTTGTTCCGTGTTGTTTTATATTTTTTGTTTAGTTTCATAGTTGGCATTACTGTCCTGTATTTAGTTAGAGCTTTTGTGTTTGTAGTTTTGTACTTACTTATCATTAATTAGTGGGTTTTTTTTTGTTAAGATAAAAGTGATGGCAGTGTGTGTGGAGTGGCACTTGGCTGATGGTGTGCTTGGAGCAGCGCTTACCTGGCAGTGTGCGTGGAGTGGTGCTTGGCTGGAGGTGTGGGTGGAGAGGCGCTTACCTGGCGGTGTGCGTGGAGTGGTGCTTGGCTAGCAGTGTGCACAGAGAAGCGCTTGGCCTGCGGTGTGCACGGAGTGGTGCTTGGCTGTTGGTGTGTGTGGAGTGGTGCATGGATGGTGGTGTGTGTGGAGTGGCGCGTGGTTGGTAGTATGCGTGGAGTGGCGCGTGGCAGGTGGTGTAAATAGTGACATGCTTTTGGCCACAACAACACACTGCTAGCCAAATGCCAGTCCACAGACTCCGTCAGCTGGTGTGATTGCTGTGTGTGGCATGTGGGCGTATGACAGTGATGGTCTCTTGAATGGCGCTGTTTGTTGATGTGTGTGTTGTAATGTGCTGGGCCCATGGCTGGCAGCGTGAATGGTCTTGTGCATTTTTTCCAAATTTCCTACCACCCAGCGTTCCCCTCGGTCTCCCAAGTAAAATGATACCTCACTTGTGTGTGTCCCCAAAGCAGAGCCAGCCTAAAAATGTATAACAAAGATTGCGCTTATCAACTCGCAGTGACATCCCCTCAATCTCTACATGTGTTTGGCCCTTCCCTGTTGCAGGCACCTTGGCCACCCACACAAGTGAGGTATAGTTTTTATCGGCAGATCGAGGGGAACTTTGGGTGGTAGGAAATTTGTGCTGGTGTGGTGTTCCCACACAGAATTGAGTAAATGTGATTTTTTTAGCTGTATTTGAGGTTTGCAGGGGATTCTGGATAAAAAAAAAAATTGGGGGCTCCACCAAGCCACACCTCCCTAGGCTTTACCAGGTGTCTAGTTTTCAAAAATATCTGGGTTTGGTAGGTTTCCCTAGATTACCCCCAAGCCCAGGACCAAAAACTCAGGTGACCCCCCTCGTGCAAAAACAGGGAGTTTTATAATAGATAATTTTGTTGCATCCATGTTGTGTTTTGGACCCTGTCGTGGGCACTAGGCCTACCCACACAAGTCAGGTACCATTTTTATCAGAAGACTTGGGGTAATGCTGGGTGTAAGGAAGTTTGTGGCTCCCCTCGGATTCCACAACTTTCCATCACCAAAATATGAGAAAAAAGTGTTTATTTGCCAAATGTTGAGGTTTGCAAAGGATTCAGGGTAACAGAACCTGGTGAGGGCCCCACAAGTCACCCCATTCTGGATTTTCCTAGGTGTCTAGTTTACAAAAATATATAGGTTTGCTAGGTTTCCTTAGGTGCAGGTTAAGCTAGAGGCCACAATCCACAGCTAGGCACTTTGCCAAAAAACAGGTCAGTTTACTTTGGGAAAATGTGATGTGTCCATGCTGTGTGTGTTTTGAACCCTTCCTTGTCGCGGGCACTAGGCCTACCCATACAATTCAGGTACAATTTTTATCAGGAGACTTGGGGGAACTCTGGGTAGAAGGAAGTTTGTGACTCCCCTCAGATTCCACAACTTTCCATCATCGAAATGTGAGAAAAAAGTGGGGTTTTTGGCCAAATTTTGAGGTTTGCAATGGATTCTGGGTAACAGAACCTGGTGAGAGCCCCACAAGTCACCCCTTCCTGAATTCCCCTAGGTGCTTAGTTTTCAAAAATACAAATAGGTTTGCTAGGTTTCCCTAGGTGCTGGCTGAGCTAGAGGCCAAAATCCACAGCTAGGCACTTTGCCAAAAACTGGTAAATTTTATTTGGGAAAAGGTGATGTGTCCACATTGTGTTTTGGAGCATTTTCTGTTGTGGTCACTAGGTATTGCCACACAAATAATGTACTGTTTTTATCAGAAAGTTTGGAGGAATGCTGGGTGGAAGGAAGTTTGTGGCTCCCCTTAGATTCTAGCACTTTGCAGCACCAAAATCCGAGGAAAAAGTGTTTTGTTTTGCCCAATGTTGTGGTTTGCAAAGGATTTTGGGTGGCAAAACCTGCTGCGAGCCCCACAGGTCACAAAAGTATGTAGTTTTTCTAGGGTTACCTAGATGCCGGCTGAGTTAGAGACCAAAATCCTCAGTTAGGCACTTTGCAAAAAACAGTCCAATTTTCTTTGGGAAAATGCGATGTGTCCACGTTATGTTTTGGGGCATTTCCTGTTGCAGGCACTAGGCCTACACACACAAGTGAGGACCCATTTTTATCAGGAGACTTGGGGGAATGCTGAGTAGCAGGAAGTTTGTGGCTCCCCTCAGATTTCCTCACCTTACACCACCAAAATGTGAGGAAAAAGAGGTTTGTTTGCTAAATGTTGAGGTATGCAAAGGATTCTGGGTACCAGAACCTGGTGAAAGCCCCACAAGTCACCCCATCCTGGATTTCCTTTGATGTTTAGTTTTCAAAAATGCCCAGGTTTGATATCTTTCCCTAGGTGCCTGCTGAGCTGGAGGCCAAAATCACAGCTAGATACTTTCCAAAAAACACGTCAGATTTCAATTTAAAATGTGATGTGTCCATGTTTTATTTTGGGGCGTTTCCTGTCACGGGCACTAGGCCCACCCACACAAGTGAGGTGCCATTTTTATTGGGAGACGTGGGGGAACACAGAACAGAAGAACAAATGTTATTGCCCCTTGCCTTTCTCTACATTTTTGCCTTCCAAATGTAAGGCAGTGTGTAGGAAAGACGTGTATTTGAGAAATGCACTGTAAATCACATGCTAGTATGGGGACCCCCAAATTCAGAGATATGCAAATAACCACTGCTTCTCAACACCTTATCTTGTGCAGCTTGTGGAAATACAAAAGTTTCCTTGATACCTATTTTTGACTCTTTATATTTTACCAAATGAATTGCTGTATACCCGGTATACTCTGAAAACCCATTGCAAGGTTTAGCTCATTCATTGGCTCTGGGTACCTAGGTTTCTTGATGATCCTACAAGCCCTATATATACCCACAACTAGAAGAGTCCAGCAGACATAACAGTATATTGCTTTTGAAAATCTGACATAGCAGGAAAAGGTTACAGAGTAAAACGTGGAGAGAAATGGTTGGGTTTTTTCAGCTCAATTTAAAATGTTTTTTATTTCAGCTGTTAGGAAAACCTTGCAGGATCTACACAAATGACCCCTTGCTGAATTCAGAATTTTGTCTACTTTTCAGAAATCTTTAGCTGTCGGTGATCCACCATTGGTTTTACACAAATTTTTGCCACTAACTGGAAAGAGACTGAAAGCACAATAAATAGTTTAAATGGGGTAGGTCGCAGTAAAATGCCAAAATTGTGTTGAACAATATGGTTTTCTGATTCAAGTCTGCCTGTTGCTGAAATCTGGGAAGATGGTGATTTTAGCGCTGCAAACCCTTTGTTTATGTCATTTTCAGGGAGAAAACACATGCTTTCTTCGGAAACTCTGTGTACCTTTAAAAACCCATGGATGTTAGAAAAAAGGACGCAAATGTGGTGTGGCTAGCTGATGTAGAGAAACGTTATGAGGACCTAAGTGTAAACTGCCCGAAATAGCCAAAAAAAGGCTTGGCACAGAAGTGGCAAAAGGCCTGGCAGCAAAGGGGTTAAAGTAGTGATATCAGACTTCCCATCCTTTCTTCCCTACTTTTTAACAGGATTAACCAGTTTCAGTGATTTATTGCAAAATCAATAACAAAATGACCTGCTCTCTAGTTTTTTGAGGTACTTTCTTTGCAATCAATATTGAAGTATTTAATATATTCACTAATATAGTGTTTAAACATATTGTTTTTTAAGTATTTGAATGTATTTTAGCGGATAGATTTTTTGTGTGTTTCTATTGTTTAAATAGCTGTTATTAATTGTTTGAAAAACATAGCTTGTAATTTCAGGTGATTTAGATGTTTTATTAATTTTTAGGAGTAATGTACATTTTTGTAGTGGGTTGTTGGGGGACAGCGTGGGAAGTTAACTAGGTGATAATTCACTAAGTATTAATTAATACCTAATATTTATTTATATGATTGATGTTTATTATGTAATTTATGTGATAACTTATCTAATCCTGATTTATTTTGCTACAGGTTATTTACAGGCTGTTAGACTTTTTGGGGTATGGTTTGGGAAGTTAATTAAGTAACAATTAATTAACAAATACTTATTCATTAATTATTGAATTGATGTTTAAGTATGAAAAATATGAAATACTGATTTTATATTTTAGTTACAGGATGCTAGGTTTGCAGGGGTGTAGGGTGAGAAGTTAATTGAGTAATAACAAATTCAATATTAATTATTATTTGTAAATTAATGATTTAATTGAATTTTAAATAAGTAAATTGTCGAAATTAATTAAGTAATAATCAAGTCACAATTAATTATAAATTGTGAAATAATTATTTGATTTATTTTAAATATGTAGGTTATGGAACAGTTTTGTTCTTGGTTGTATTTGAGGTGCAGACTGCTAGATTGGTACAGGTAAAGGGTAGGAAGTTAATTATTAATTGAATAACAATTATTCATTAATTAATCATTTTTTATTGATTAGTAATTATGTAAATTGATTATTGTTTTTAGTGTTTTTATGTTAATTCATGGGGTTACTCATATGTAATGTGTTTAAGAAGTGAAGTATTTTCCCTATTATTGATTAGACTGTAGTAGGAATAGTAAATTTGACCTCTTTGTAGTTCAACACTTCACTTACGATTGTGGGGTTTGGAGTGGGTATGATACATTTCAACTCTTCAAAATCCAATGCTTTCCCTACTGTCACACAGATTGAAGTGAGAACAGTAACTATTACCCATCCAAAGTACAACACTTTCATGACTATTGCTCAGTTTGGATTGAGAATAGTACATTTTACCCCACTGAAATCCATCACTTTTCCTATTGTGCTGTTTGAAATGAGAATAGTAAATTCAATCCCCTAAAAGTCCAATACCTTCCCTACTGTTGTGTAGACTGGAGTAGGAATAGTAAATTTACTCCCTCCAAAGTCCAATGATTTCCCTACTGTTGCTTAGATTATAGTCGAAATAGTAAATCTTACCCTTCTGAAGTCCACCACTCTCCCTACTGTTGCACTGACTGGAGTAGGGATGGTAAATCTTACTTCTTTGAAGTCCAAAGCTTTCCTTATTGAAGCTCATATTTATGGACTTTGTGGTGCAGGCAACACAGCAAGGCACCTTGCTGCGCTGCTCTGGGTCACAAGTAAAGGGAAGGAATGCACAATGTTTATCCAATACAGCACATTCCTTTCCTTCCCCCCACCCACGCTGGTGGCTTTTTAGCTGCCTAGTGCCCAAGTAGGATTGTTTTTGTGCAGGAAGGGATACCTTCCTGTACAAAAAAAATGTTGTGCTGCAGAATGCAGCACACATAAAAAGAGGAAAAACAAGGAGAAATAAACTTGCCTCCTTGTTACACCTCTCTTGGAGAGGCATATCTTTTTAACACGTTCCCAGGTTTACCAGTTCTTCTAAATCTGGAAATGTGTAAAACTCCATGGGTGATGCATGGGAACAACCCCAACTACCTATACTCATGGGAATGCTTCTCTCACTCAGACTAATTTAACGCAGCAATTTGTGCTGCTTTACATTACTTGAGGTGTATGAAGCCATGCAGGTCCACGCAAGATGGCCCTGCGTGGCTTTATAAATCTCACTTAAGGTTTGCATTGCTCATGCATCACGTTCCATGGTGCAAGAGCATTGCATCCCAGTCATAAATGTGGCCCTAAGACTCCAATAGATTTCATAATAATGTTTAAATACATTTTATAGGATTAATTTTTGTATTTACTTTTTAAGTCATTTTAATGTTTATAATATTTTTTTGCAAACATATTTTTTGGTTTTTAATTTTTCTAAATTTTGATTGATTATCCATATTAATTAAAAAAAATTTTCTTATTCATTTGTTAATATTTTTATGGTTTTATTGTGTATTTTCACCCGTGAACAAGACTTACCTCTGAAATGCGGTAGATGTTTGTTGATGCATGAAGAGCTGCAATAAATTTCTTGTTCAGTGGGTGCCACCACCGTAATAATCAATCCACTCCAAAGCAATGGTCCACTGTCACTGGAAAACTAAGACACGCCAGCCGGTTCAGTTTATGCATTTATTAGGCAGAAATCGGGAACCACAATCCGTTTCCAGCATACTATGGTCTTCATCACGTGCGTAGTAATCAAATTACGACACATTTAAGAACTACACCATCAATAGACATAAACAAAAGAACCCACAGTCCAACATGAAACAAAATCCACAAGTAAATTTATGATAACATAAATGATTTATATATTATTTTCATACCAAACAAAATGATAAATATATATTAATATTGATACACTGCATTGATCAATGATTATGAAGACTATGTTAAAAATAGCATCATCATGGTGTGTACAATATATTAAAGCGGAATAAATCTGAGAAGCAAATTTAAACACGGTCGAAGTCTTGAGGCATAATACAATTAATGTGCTTCTTAAACCAATATTGGCCAGCTAAACACTTGTGCATGTGAGTTCTTTTAATGTAAAGCATTCAATTATGGCAAATGGGTATGCAATTACAGTACACCACTAATAGTCACGTATACATGGTTAGAAGGACATTATAGTTAGGTTCTGAATTTACACGCACAAAACCACAGAAATTCTGCTGCTATAGTTAGACTTATTTCAAGTAACTCTAACTATAACTGCTGAATTTCTATGGTTTTTTGACAGATTTTAACTATAGCGTCCATGTAACCTTTGTTTTTTTAATTCTATTTCCTAACAATAACATCCCTGTAACCTTTGTTTTTTCTGTGAATTTCTATTTTTTTAACAAAAAGTAATTTTAATTACTATACAGTAATTTAACCATCGTGGCAAGGATTGGTTGCAGGCCCTGGCCTACAGCCAGGCCTTACAGCCAACCTGAAATAACTGTTCATCATGTGCCATGCATAGTCTTCAGGCATGTGCGGCAGATCATACTAGTACCATAGTGGATCTGATTTAAGTACAATGTTATTGCATTTGCCTGTTATATAATAATTTTGTGGAGATTAACAGTACCACTAATGTATTTTTTTCATCATTGTTATTTCTTACATCAGCACTCAAGGGCAGGAAGTCCTAATATTTAATATTATTATTATTTCCCTAATTTTTACCCCTCTCCACTTTTATACTACTTTTAATTTTGTCTTCTTTACTTTTTTATACTGTCTTCCTTTCTCTCCAACTCTCCTATACAAGTTTTGTTTAATTTTTGTTATCCCTGCATTACTTTTTTCTGTCTTTCATTGACAATTTTATATTTCACCCCTTCATTGTGCTTCAATGATTCCAAGTCATCATCAATCATAGGCTATAATTCTGCCCCTCCATTATGAAAAGCTTTTGGTTGGCTTGACTACCTGGCTTTTCTAACATTCCAACAAAATGCCCAGAATAATATGTTTGATAGAAGATACCGCAATGCTAACCAAGCTGTAACAATGTATTGCGGTGTACCTGGCATCTAAAAATTGTATACTTTGTTTTCTAGGCACACTGACCAGTGCGACCAGTAGAGCCGGCTCAAGTTCCACTGCTGCAAGAGCATATAGAGCAGGGGGAGAAGCAGTGCAGAAACAGGCAATGGTAAGTCACATTGCTTACTTATTGACAATTACTATTACTCACTAGCTTCAAGGGTGTTGTTGTGATTGAATTAGTGAACCCCCAGCATTACAGCTACAGCAGTGGTTGGGTTACTTGTGGCCTTTTCTACCTGCAACTCAGCAAAAGCACACATGATGTACACTAAAAATGATGGATTGATAGAAATGTGAAGAAAAGAAGGTTAAAGGAAAAGATGGGTGAAGAGAGTAAAAGGAAAGGATGAGTGGGAAGATGAAAAAGGATGTGTGGGTCAGTATTGGGTAAATGGATGGATGGATGGGAGAATGGATAATTGAAAGAAAAGGTAGATATGGGTACTGAATGGATGGATAAAGGATTGTGAATTTAGGTGAAAGACTGAATAAGGGAAAGTAAAGCTTAAATAATGGTGGCTAGGGGGGAATTTAGTAGAAAGAATGAACGGGTAATTGAATAATTGCTTTTAAGGATAAAGAAGGGAGCTTTTCAGTGGATCTGTTCAAGCTGAGTCCTCACCTACTTCACTTATTTGTTGTGTTTTATCATTTATGGTTATCAAAACTATGGTTCAAAGTGGGGGCATTTTAGTTTGTGTTCTTATCCCTTGACTCACTGTATGTTAGATGAGGCAGATATGTATACCATCATCATTAATCAGCCCCCTTTCAGTCAATGGCATTTTGCTACTCATGACCAATTTATTTTACGCCTGTTCAGACTTTTCCCTTTAGAGTTTCACTATACAGTGACTGAATAAGCCACAGCTTAGACACATGATGAATCAATGATCAGTGATGCCACTCTTTTGCTCTGTAGCAAAAGCTCCGCCTACCTGCTTAATCTCTCTGCCTTACTCTGCAGTAGAGTAAGTCAAGTTTCTTTCCTTTCCTTACAGCCCACCAAATTAATTTGTTGGAAAGAATTTATGATTGTGGGTGAGACCAGTGAATAAATTAGGGCTAGTGAGTGCCCGCTTTGAATTCAAGTTTAACGAAGGGGATACTCTGTGATGAATTTGCCAAATGCAGTCTATATCACCCATTCCTTTCCCTGTAGTGCAGTGCATTGTTTTCCCTACTGTCTACTTACAGCAGACAGGATAAACATATACACATGTTATACATGACCTGTGTGATATATCTTATTAATTCATCTGCCTCTTTAGAGTCAGGGTAGAAACTAAGTGAAAGGCATTTGATGAAGAGCATGGCATTGGAATTAAAGATAGATTATTGTGAGCTACATCTGCCCCAGCTTCAGATAGTAGGAAAGTACACAAAACGCTGGCTAGCATGCCTCCAATTATTTGGCACACCAACTTGTACTCCATAGTGCATAATGCCTTACTCATCATAAATGATAGGTAATTCCTTTTTATTTTCCCACTAAATGTGTCTGTTTAATTACTAGAAAAGCCTTTAAAGGAAAAACAATGAAATCACAGTTTTTTTAATCCTGTCTAATGCTGCCTTAATTAAGTCAGTGCTTTTTATGTGAGGCATGTGTGGGTAAACAAATAAAATTTGCCCTGTGACTCTCCTAATCGTAATCGCATCAAATTCCAACATCCCTAGGGAACCAGCAATGTAGTGCTTATGTGCCACCTACTACCTATCTTTTGATGTAGTGTTTGTCAGAGCACTGTTTACAATTTATCTTTTTTATTCTTCTTTTTCTTGATATAGCTACTCCTGTTTGACATCCACCACCAACCACGCAGGAGATAGCGGCCTGTCTGCGGCAACAGAGGCTGAAAAAAATTGAGGCCGAATATCAGTCTGGTGATCCTGGAAAAAGAAGAGGCCGAAACAGCTGTCTCGGACCCAGGACCCAGTAGAACGGCACGCCAGCCCCCAGCCTCCCGGCCAGTACACCACCAGCACCACCGCCAGAAGTCAGGGTCCCTGACTGTACCTGCTGCTGCACCCTCCCGCTCCAACAGGGCATTGCTCAACTGCATCCTGCAGTGGATGGATCACATGAAGAGCTGGCTCGCCAGCACTGAACAGAGCCTGGACCAGCTCCAGACCCATAATGACAGTGCCTCTTTCAAGCCCTTTTTTCATTTTTCTGTTTTGGTGGGAGGGACCGGTTGAGGTGGAGAGGGTGGGGAGGGATTTAGGATGGACTTTGGATTTTTGTTGTACTTTTTGGGGACAGAGTTATTATTTGCTTAGGGAGAGGGGTGGAACTGTTGTGGGTGGAGAGGGAGGGTTTTCTATTTGTACATAATTAAATGGGATAACTAGATTTACTTCATTTGTGTCTCAAGTCTTTATGCACTGCTGCCTTCTGTGCAGCCTGCTTTTTTAACCTGCTAAACAAAGTGTATGTCATTTACAGAAACCCTTGCTCTAATGCCCTCTGCAACTATATATTGACCACCAGGGGATTATTTCCCTTGCCTATTTTGCCTACAAAAACCTAGTACACACAGACAACATCTTTTTCAGTAGGAGATAATTAATAACTAAAAAAGTTCAGCTCAATCGATAGTTCTTCTTTCACCTGAATAGATGAAGCGAGGGACCCTCCTTACTGCAGGTTTTTTCCTAAGGTGGGATATTAAAGGGTTCGTAGGGGTAGTAGTAGTAGTAGCAGGCTAGTGTGCTAACAGGGAAGACAGAAGTTGCCACTCCCACCTATGTGAACTCCAACTGCAGGATTAATCAAAGAGTTATCCATCACTGTCAACTAGCTTGAAAGAAAACAGCGAGTTAGTGGGTCATTTATCATAACGTTAGGAAGACTGAGACCAGCCTACCAGTATGACAGCATTAGGCCACAACAAATAAGACCATATGATAATAAAATTTGGCAATATCAATGTCTTCTGAGCAATGGTGATGAGCTATAAAACTATACAAGGAAATTAAATCATGGATTTAGCAGAAGTGGGCTCGGACTCAAGAGTGGTTGGATCAGGTTAAGCGTTTATGGAACACACACACAAGGCATGAATGATGATGTTGATGGGGCCAGTGTGGAATATTGTTAAGGTAATAGAAAGTTAGAAGGTCATGCAGTGTGTGATTCTTTATGGTGTAAAATTAGGTCACACCTCAATAAATCACACAGCTCAGGGGAAGAAGGTTAGGGGCTTGATGAAAGACAAACACTAGACAAAAGGAACCACAACAATCTTTGTTGCGGTGCGGAGCAGCACACCATTATCAATCAGTTGTGGAAAGAAATGAAGGGATAAATATGACACAGTTCAGTTTAATACATTGCAAACAGTCCTTCTGCCCCCAGAAAGAACCAGATAGTATATCATAAGTGGTATATCTTCTGGTTTTGAAATATATAAATTATGGAAGATTCAATTTAACCCACCCAATTCTAAAAATGATGACAGTTAAAAGGAAAATGGTACTGTGTTGCCAAATTACGTGATGCATCTGTATTCTTCTTGGAATGTCCGTCACTCTTGGGTACCTGTCAGATTCTGTACGGTAGGTAAGCTGGATTCTTGAGCTTCCTCAAGTTTTGTTTGTTCACAAAAGGACAGGAGAAGGTCTGTGTGTTGAAAAAAAGAGTAATTGTGTTATAGAGTATAGGAGAAGGACAAAAGGAAGCAAAGTAAGCTTCTGGAGGATTCAGAATGTGCCAAGAAGTCTCAGAGGCAGAGCAAGAACATAAGAGAAGTTTCACATTTGAGACAGCAATATAGCAAACACATACTCAGCAGTATTTCCAAATCAATGCGCCCCTCTCCCGTTCACAGAGCTGAGTGAGTACTAGGCCTCAAAGTTTTCACCATCATCATGCTTTATCTTTGAAGATGATACCTTTCTCCTTCTAGCTGATGAGGTAATTATACCCTGAGTCCTTCCATCCTCCTCCTCCAGATTCTGAGTAACTCTGCCCCAGTCTCAAGCCAAGCAAGGTAGACCTGCACTGCTGTAAAGAACAAGTAGAGAAACAGAACTGGAGTATTTTGTGTAGATTTGTGTTTGGTAACTAGAGTAACTGGTCTGTTCTAAGAAGCCAGAACAAAGGAGTGGACCCTGCAGGTACATTTCACTAGGTTTGAAAGGCCAATCACTTTCATGGACAAAATGATCATCCATCAGACCCCAAACATTGCAAATCATCTGAAACAAGTTTACAAATTTGTTGAACTCCCTCTCTTACTGTCAGTCACCACATGCATCAGTCATCACTCACAAATTCACAATCACTCAATATATCACCACTCATTGGTGCAATAGTTACTTAGTAGTTACTCCTTCCAATCCAAGCACAGTGGTTGAACAAAATATCTCCTCTTTGATGGTATCAACACATTGGAATTTGGCTTTGGCACTGGCAGTCCTTTAAACAATGATCTTCTAGGGCAGCCCTGCTAGGTAATGTAAAAAAATAGGATAGGCAATGGCATGTGAGGGAGGTAGGCATTGTCTCCAATGTCCTGTGCGGGGCTTCTTTACTGCATGGGTCCAACTCTTATCCGGGCTTGTATATGACTATAAAATGGTGGGGCAGCACAGGTCTGACACAAACATAATGTTGCACAAGCATTTTTTTTTGCACAGAAAGAATGAAAAAAGATGTTCAGCAAGACATAATTAAAAAGTTCTATTGTGGAACTGACATACTCAGTCCGCAAAGTAGAGCACATACTCAAACTCTTGTGGTTCACCTGGAAGTTGGTTAGCTAACACACTTGTTTCTGACCAATCATCCTCTTCTTCTTCCTGTGGTGTTTCAGGAAAGGTGTACTCTGGTGGTATAAAGTACTGGTTCATTTTGATCATGGTTATTCTCTCCACAGTTTGAGCCAAGAGAATGGTCCTTCTCACTGTAACAACTACACCAGCAGCACTGAACACATTTAGCAGACACACTGACTACACGACAAACCAGAAACTTTATTTCTAGCCTGCTGAGCTCTTGCCTTTGGCACATTTTCCCATACCAATACACCAATGGATTTTGATCCACATGGACCTCTTTTGGGTCATCCAGATACTCCTGGAACATCCTCTGAATGGTCATTGGTGCTGCCACTTCCTCGACCACTTTTACCTTCACTTCTGCTCTGGACTTAAGACCTGACACTTAACACCAAGCCAATGCAGAGGTTGGGTCTGATACTTCTGTTACTGTTGTAGAAAGTTTTCTTGTTGGTGGGGTTGGTTGATTTGAGACAAGACTGCCCTCTCTGGAAGTTGAAGGTGGCACCCCAGAACTGCAGAGTTCCAGCCATTCTTCCAGTTCTCCTGCTTGCTCAACAATCAACCTCTTGTTGTGTGAAACATCCCTTCAGAAAATGTAATGAAAGTGGAAATATTTTTTTGTTGCGTGGATCAAGTAGATAGACACAGATGTACTCTTTAGAGGAGATAATGTCATTTTGTAGCCTTGCATTACGAGTCAAGAGATAGCTTAGGCTCTCAACCAAGGCATGTGCTTCTGGGTGTTCGTTTGCACTCTTGAATGCGAACCTTTCAGACACCTTCTTTAGCTGCTCCTGTAGCAGATGAAATAACGGGATAGCTTGGCCTATTGTACTGTTCTCCTTGCTAACTTCACACGTGGCGAACATGGCTACTGTTGCATACCACAGAACACACTTAAAACTTTATTCAGGGCCAAGATCTGTAGATCTTTTATTTTACCCCCACAAAAGAGATCCCGTGTGCAGTGATGCACATGTAATCAGTCACCTGACAACTTCTCCATATGTCTGCTGTCAGATAGATAGTGTGGGCAAAACTTTGCTGTAAAGCTTGTCCAACCGATTGCAGGACATCATGATGTGTTGCTGGAACAGCAACTCTGGCAAAACAGGTGTGACTTGGACCCTTCCATTTTTGCCAGATGACTGCCACAAACTCTAAGAATACCACTCCTTCCACAAAAGAAAAAGGGAGGACGTACAGCACTAACATTTTTGCCAGCTTCCCATTGTACAAACGTGCCATTGAGTGGTTGTGGCTGCCTCCTGCCTAAACGTGCTGTAATAGTAGCCTGGATTTTCTTCTTTTCTGGGGCCACTGATGCAGGCAACTTTTGAAAAGTAGTAGGTGGTGGTAGACTCAATGTGCATCGTGGAGCAGTTACTATATGCTGTGGTGTCTCACTCTCCATCTGACTCTGAGTCTTCTTGTACCATTGTGAGGTCGCTGAGGTGGGTGATTCTGGTGTACTGTTGGGGACTGGGCTGCTTTGCATGAAGATGATGTCACCCTCTTCTTCCTCACCTTCCACCATGATTTGACCAGCTGTAGCTGATGTTTCCCAGCTCTCCTCACCTTCAAAACCGCAACCACATTCAGCCATTTTTAAGGTGCTCCTCCCACCAAATTGCGTGATGTTTTTTCATATGGGTAGTCTAGCCTTCACTACAATAATGTGATCCAGGCTTACCTGGACGCACACTCTCGTGGCAAATTGAGCATATTGCAATGTTCTCTTCTTTTTGGCTAATCGTAAAAAAATCCCAAACTGGGGAGGAATACTTTCTTGTTGGGCCACTGTCAATGCCTGAAGAAGAACTGGAGATAGGTGGGTGTGTTGGTTGCCTCTCTGCAGTACATACTTCTACTGTAGTATAGGGTGGCGCAGGTCTCTGCTGGGGCTTTACAAATATGGTAGCTGGCAGTGCTGGCTGTGCCACAACCTGTGGAGCAGGTTGGATAATGTCGGACTCCGCTGTGACTGTGACAGCTTCCACAATAATTGGCTCTTCATCATAAGCATCCTCATCAAAATCCCCTTCAATGATTATAAGGCTTTCTGGAACTTTTCATTTTCCTTGCCTGTCCTGGCATCTCTAAGACTCTGCAGGGGTCCATTCCATGTCCCTATCATCGTCATCAGAAGTGGTGCTCGGAGAAGATGGTGAAGTAGCACCCTTCCTTTTTCTTGCTGGAGATTTTGGAGCCATTGATTCTAAAAGAGGAGGCTCTTTCTCAACAGAAAACTCGATCTCCTGTTCCCTTCCATCTGAGGGAAGATCTACTATTGCTGGCTGTGGCTGCAGTCCGCTTTGCCCTATTTCCTGAAACAATTGGGTGCTACTTTGCGAAAGGGACAAACCCAATTCAATATCATTGCTCGTCGGAATCACCATGATTGCAGTGGCTACCTCACTGACAGACATGGTCTTGGGCTTAGTTTGGGGTGGTGCTATTGATGCAGGAGTGCTGCTTCCAGGTGCCTCCCCAGAGCCCAGTATGGCAGGCACACATCTCCCGAAAAAGGTTGCAGTTGGCACACCACTGGTGGAAAGCTGCTTCTTCTCCTCACTGGCCACTTTCTAGGGAGCAACTTTCTTTGGAGTCATCTTAAGCTCTAGATTGGCAGTGGTACCAAGATGCACAAGCAAAAGAGTTTGGAAGAATGGAGTAACTGTAAGGCCTTCTCTTTGGTAGTACTGCGGGTGATGTGGGGTCTCTTCTCTTGTGCACCTAAAAACAAACAAGAAAGAAAAACAGGTAGTTAGTGAAATGTTGGAGGGTGAAATAGTACAGACAAAATGCAATCGTAGTGCAGTTGGTTACTTATGTAACAAATACCAATTTAATCAAACATTGTAAAGGCAAAGCACACCACCACAACATAAAAAATTACATTTCAAATCAGACAGCACAACAGGCAGATCTATGTCTTTGCTTTATCTCCATCTGTTTTAAAGGAGACACCCGGGGTAGACAGAGAGAGGTGCATGGGTAAATGGAATAATCCTTTAAAACACATAAGGCAGAAAGGTGGTACAGGGGAAGTGGAATAATCATTAACCAAATGAATTATGCTGTTGATTTGCCTGCAGTGCTCCACAGCCATGGTGCCCTGGATGAAATGAAATTACACCGAAAGAAACCAAATGCTGTAGTGCAGCTGTGTGTCTTTGATGGACGGATGAATGGATGGATGGAGGAATGGATTGATGTGGATTGATGGATCAAGGCAAAATGCAGAACTAAACAAAAATTAAAATAAATTGTAAAAAATTATAAAAAAAAAAATAAAAAAAATATAAACATTAAAAGAAAAAAAAAAGAATAAATACTGAAAATTAGAATAAAAAAGTGAAAAAATATAAAAAATAAAACACTACAATAAATGAATTAAACTAAAAAAGAAATACAAATTTGAAAATTAAAGTGGAAAAAAATAAAAATAGAAACTTAAAAAATAAATGATAAATAGTTAACAATGTATGTAAGCCTATATCAAAGACATACTGCCTGTATGCACAATATGGCTGCCAGCCAGACACATGGCCAAACAACAAGAAGGAGCAAGGAGGCGTGGCAAACAAAGGACATGCAAGCCTATGGCAAGGGACACTGGCTGAATGAACAAAATGGATGTCTGCCAGCCACATGGTCAAACAACAACAACAAGGAACAAGGAGGCATGGCAAACAAAAGACACATGCAAGAATACGGCAAGGGACATTGGCTGCATGCACAAAATGGCTGAAAACAAGGAGGGATGGGGAACAAATGATGATAATGATGATGATAAGTTTTGAAACACACGCAAATGCCCACTGGGCGTCTTGGGGCTGAGATGAGAAGAAAAGGTGATTGTCAGAGAAGGTGAATCTATATGCCAGCCAGATGAAAAAAGAAAAGTTTTCAGCATCCTTCTAAAACTGAGTAGAAAAGTGGCTGATTTGAGCTTAGAAGGAAGACTGTTACATTGCAGAACTATGCATACTACAAATCCTCTGCCACCTCATGCGGCATGCTTAAAGGATGGTACTGAAGCATTGTTAAGAAAGCTGGACTGAAGAGTTCTGGAAGGTTAATACCAGGAAAAACGTTTTTGTAGGTAGACTGAACCTGATCCGTGCAATGCCTTGAATACAACACGTAGGGCTTTGAAGGAGATATGGTGTTTGACCGGAAGCCAGTGCAGTGCCTTCAAGGGCAATTTTGCAGACTGGAACATAGCAATCCAAAATAGAAGCCTGGCTGACACATTCTGCATAGTTTGCAGCTTGTTTGATAGCCCAGTTTTCTGATTCTGATAGAGCCCATTAGTCCAACCTAGCTAACACTAATGCTGAAACTATGGTTTTCTTAAGGTCTAAAGGGATGTCCTGCAAGATTTTCTTTAAGATGTTTAGGATCCAGAAGGAAGAAGAGATGATGGCATTAAGTTGACTTTTATAAGTAAGCTTGTCGTCAACAATGAAAGCCAGGTTCTTCACCTTATTATCTGTTTGGGGAAGAGAGCATATATCCAGTGGCCACCAATCTGGGGGGCAAAATGAGGGATTATTTTCAAGTAGAAGCATTTCAGTCTTTGATTAATTCAGTTTAAGACAGTGATATCCCACCCAGTCACTGAATGCAGACATACAATTTTGGAATCTCTTCCCTGTAAACTTCATGTTGTTAGTGAGAGAGACCACAATTTGAGTGCCATCTGCATAAGATCCCAATGAGAACCTGAATGATTTGATCAACTAAGCCAGTGGTGTCAAGTACAGATTGAACAAGGTCGTGCTCAGCGAGGAGCCCTGTGGGACATCACGGGGTAAGGTAAGTGGTTTGGAAGTAAACTCTCCCAGTGACGTCCTTTGCACATGTTACATCAGAAAGGAGCAGAACAGAGATAGCACCGTCCCTTTGAATACTAGTGATCCTAATCAGTGTACCAAAGGATCATGGCAGACCATATCAAAGGCTGCAGACAAATCTAAGAGGATAAGAGCTTCTCTTCCTCCGTTGTCCAGAGATGATCTGATTTGTTCCATAGCCACAATCAGTGCAGTATGAGGACTATGACAATTCCCAAACCTGAGTTGGGAATCATCCAGGAGGTTGCTATATTCAATGAAGGCAAACAATTGCTGATTCATAGCCTTCTCAATAATTTTGCCTGCCAAGGGAAGGCATGAGATGGAATGATAGTTGAAAGTATCCAAGGGGTCAAGATTAGCTTTTTTTTAAAGGGGAAGTATTGAGGTGGACTTCCAGATGTCAGGAAACAAGCCAGAATTAAACATTTGGTTAAAGATGTTCATCAGAAGAGGGGCAACTGAGTCAGAGATTAGGTGCAGCACAACAGGGGGGCAGGGACCGAAGGAAGAGCCAGATTTGGTTCCATGAATGGCCTGTTTCCCTGGATCTACAGTGATCAAGGAGAATTCTTCCAGCAGTGAGAAAGAAGGAACTAATATTGGGTTATCCCCGGCAAAATTGGTTTGAGCAGATAAAAACCTTTCACGGAAATCTAACACTTTTTTCTGAAAAGAAATTGCCAAAGAGTCACAGAAAGCCTGGCTGTCCATATCAGGCTTGCTGGTGGATGTATTGCTAAGCTTCGTGTTGGTCTAAAAAAGCTTTTTTATAGAGTTTTTTGCCTGTTTTATTTGATTAATAAAATAGTATGACTTTTCTATCAAGGAGTATTTCTCATATTCTGCCACACACTGTTTATATTTGGTTTTCTCTAGAGCGTTCTAGTCCTTTCTCCAAACCCACTGTTGCCTGCAACAACCTTGTTTAAGGGCTCTGAGATTGTCATTAAACCACAGTGCTGAGGGCCTAGTCTTTGCACACATTCAGTTTATTGGGGAGCTATGATATTAATTGCTGGTCTTAGCACAAGGAAGAGTCCTCTGTCATTTGATCAGGGTTTTTAGAGAAGATCAGTTGAGAGGTGCTTAATAGTGAGTAAAGATCTGTGCTTGAATTTTATGCCAGGGTTGTGAGGGTTGTGGACGCCTAAGCTCAGACCTTATCGGAGGTAGAAATTTCCAATAGGATAGCCTTATGATGGGACCAGATTAATGCCAGCATGGTTAGATTGCGTATACTCAGATTATTACTGAAAATGCAACTAAGGAGGGCCCTGCTCAGTGGGTGGAATCCACAGCTAATTGGGAGAACCCAGGCAAGAAAGGGAATCAGTTAAAGCTTCAGTGTCAAGATCATTAGCAGATGAAAATTGAAATCACCTAGTATCAAAAAATTGGTCCTGAAAGAAAAGGATTCTAACAGGGATTCAAGAGCCAAAATAAATGGCTGTCTGGGGCCAGGATGCTTATAAACTAGAAGACCCATAGAGGATTTGTTCTCAGTAAACTCAAAGTTGGGCTTCACACTCTGTAGAAGGAACCGGGAAGAACGAAGCATTCATTTTATCTTTGAAAATGACCATGAGACCTCCACCCTTCTTCTGTGTTTTATCTAGTCTCTAAATACAGTAGCCCGGGGAGGTTGCAGCTGCTAGATCTGGGCCAGAGGACAGATTTGCCCAGGTTCTGTAATAAAAGCAATGTCGCTATGATACGAATCTAAGTGCTCGGCAACTTCAAAATTATGTTTTACTAGTGAACTAGAATTAATTAAAACAGCTCTGAATATCAATTTAGAATCTGACTTATCCTTCATTGGAGCCTTATGCACAGGAATATCTATGAAGGCAGAAGATGAAGGTTTAATGTTCAAGTGTGATGGAATGCCTAATGGGATTACCAATAGGGGAGTAGAGTCAATGACCTTAATGTGACAGTGGGGACAAACAAGCTGAGAAGGAACATTAACAGATGTCATATTTAACTTGGGGCAGGTTAGCGTCCTAGGCGCACTGTGTAGTACATATTAAAGACTGCCCTGGAGGGGTGCGTGTCTGGGGATGTGGTGTAATATGGTGTGTTGCAGCACAACACAATGAAGAACAGGAAGGGAAAAATAAAAAAATATACTAAGGTCCAGCAACCTCTTCCTCACTCCCAGGCAAATAAAAAATGCAAGCCTGTGGCAAAGGGACCCTGGTTGGATAGACAAAACACCTGCCAGCTACATGGTCAAACAAAAACTGCAAACAATGAGGCATGAAGAACAACAAACACTTGCAAGCCTATGGACAGAAAATAGCCCCTGGCTACACTGCATGGAGAACAAAGAGAAATGGTGGACAATGACAAATAAATGTACACACACACACCGGCCATAAGGAGGTATGGTGGTGGTAACACTGAAGAAAAGTGACCAAAATGAATTCAGCAATGCAAGACATTAGAAAATTAACGGAGTTATTAAACAACCTCCTACACCATCAAATATCACCCCACAACATATACACTTCATGCAAAAAAACATGAAACACAAAAAAAAGCCAACATTTTTAATTAATGCAATGCCATCCCTGCCCTAAATAAAGTTTTAAAAACATATACCACTGAAACATTTATTTCATACACTGATGACTACTAGTGCTGGAACCTACTGGCTAGATGGCTCTTTGGAAATCTAGGTCACATACTAAAATAATATTTCAAACGTAGAAAAAGGTACTGAGCTGTGCAACAATTTTCCTTTACAAAATGAGAGAAATCAATGAAACACAAAATACATAACAACTAAGCCTATACTAAAACTCCAGGCCACCCACCACTATAAAATAAAAAAATCCAACTAAAGTACAAAGAAATACTGGAGCATGCCCAAGCAAACAAATAACACCCTCATGCAAAAGATTTTGAACTTACTGTGTGATTCAACAAAAACAAAGTCCTTAAATCCAAGGGTGTATCCAGGAGACAAAGAGAGTGATCATTCCACCTTGACATGCAAGTGAAACATGACCAGGAGAGGGACAAAGCACTGGGAGGAGCCTGCAGGACAGGAGCGGAAGTAGGAGTCTCTGTCTTACTTCCTTCCTGTTTAAAAAAGGCTTCTCAACCTAAAAAACAAATAGCAGGGTCCATTGTAGAAGAAAATCTTATCAAAAAACTCTTTTTGACTAGATTTAGTGGCATCTGAAAATCCATTCTAGAAATGAGTTTGCACTCACAAAATGCAATGTTGTGGCCAACGCCATGTCTAGAAGCAGTGCGAGCGAACACAATGGGGGTCATTACAACCCTGGCAGACGGTGTTAAAGCGGCGGTAAGACCGCCAACAGGCTGGCGGTCTTTTTTTGAGTATTATGACCATGGCGGTTACCGCCATGGTCATCCGCCGCTTCACTGTTCCGCCCGCCAGGGCGGAGACGACTGCTGGGCTGGAGACCTGGGTCTCCAGCCCGGCGGCCGTCACAACACCGCCGCCGGTATTTCGACCTGGCTTACCGCCGTGGATTTCCAGCGATAGGAACCGCCATGAAATCCATGGCGGTAAGCCCTATCAGTGCCAGGGAATTCCTTCCCTGGCACTGATAGGGGTCTCCCCCTTCCCCCACCCGACTCCCTCCCCTACACCCCCCACCACCCCTGCCACCCCCCAAAGGTGGCAGGGCCCCCCTCCCCACCCCGACCCCCAACATCACATCACTACCCCCAACATCACATCACTCACACACACACGACACGCACGCAGGCACCACCAACACACATACACGCACACACACCAACATACATGTCTACATCCACACACTCAGTCAGACACGCACACCCATATACAGACATACACGCACACATCCATACAGACATACATACAGACATACACGCACTCATTCCCAACACACGCAACACACCCGCAAGCGTACACGCACTCACCCCCCCTCTACATACACAGACGCACACCCCCATGCACCCACACAACACACAACACCCCCCTCCCCTAACGGACGATCGACTTACGTTGTCCGTTGATCCTCCGGGAGGGGACGGGAGCCATGGGGGCTGCTCCGCCGACACCACACCGCCAACAGAACACCGCTGCGCTGAATCACAGGATGTGATTTGCTGGGTGGTGTTCTGTTGGCGTGGCGGTGGAGGTGGAGCAACCTCCACTTCCCCGCCGCCTGCCAGTGTGGCTGTTGGAGGCTCTCCGTCGTAAAAAGGACAGAGAGCAGCCAACAGTCATAATACGCCGAGCGGTAAACCGCCACTACTGGCGGTTTTCCGCACTGTGGTCCCTCGGCGGTCTTGTTAAAAGACCGCCGAGGTTGTAATGACCACCAATGTCTCGCACATGCTCACTAACAGCCCAGGAGAATCATGGCTCTTGCGACAGAGTGCCATAACCCAATCTTGTGAGCTCCGGAGAGCAGAATTCAAGAACTCTTGCCTATATCTTTGCCATCGTATCTTTCCAAAATTTTCCCACAAAAAAGGTGTTCTGGTGATTCTAGTTGTAAATTTAAAGTTTTGGGGTGATCTGTCCAGTGGGGACCAAGAAAAATGAGGGGGGGAGTTGCATTTCCTATCTTAATTCCCATAGGACATTTAGACACATCTACAGCCCGAAACACTGGCCAGAATTGCACCAAATTTGGCAGAAAACTAGCTTTCGGTACGCAGATAACACTTTTGCTTATTTAGAGTACATCCATTCAGTAGTTTTTGAGAAATTTAAGGAAATCCAATTTTGTATATCTCTGGCCACAAGGACTTCACAAATAATGACGAGTTCTTGCAGGAAAATGCACAGCTCTGATTGGTTGCCAGGACTTCAAACCAGGAAGTGTTAGCAGCCTTCTTGGGACTTGGCTTCAGCCGAGTTCCCGAAAAAAACATACAAAAAAAGGGGCCAGGGATCCGCTAATCTGGGGGAAATTTTGAAAAAGAAGAATCACTTCTTTTTTATAGAGCCCCTCCCCGGTGGGCTGAGTCCCGGGCCCATTGACTTATATGTGCAGGGGTGCCACTCCCATAGCCCAGGGACCACAACCTAACCTGGGGCAAATTTAAAAAGAAATTGGGGGTCTGTTTTGGACAACCCTCTGCCCCGGGAACCACCACCTCCCTGGGGCTATGTATGTTGGATGGGGGGCCTGGGCTCCCACCAAGGAGCCAATGTTGGGCTTCAGGGCACCTCCCCCCATGGCCAGCTCCTGCTATGTCCTGGGGTGCCCACCCCTGGGACATAGCTGTTTACTGTGGCCTGTCTGCCACCAAGCCACAGCAAACACTCCAATATGATGAAGGGAGAGCTGTCAAACAGCTCTCCCTTCATCAGAGCGGAGTTTCCTCGATCTGCCTACCCGCGGAGATGCAGGCAGACAGATGAAACATTGCTCTCATAGAGGGAGCTGATTTATCAGCTGCCTCTCTGTGACAGCAATGCTGGCTTTCATAGGAGGTAGGGAGTCAGCTGGAACCATAGGGGCCTTAAGGCTTCCCCCACGGCCACCAACACTGAGACTAGGTGCCCTGTGGGACACCCAAGTCAAATGGCCAGGACCCGGGGGACTGAGTCCCCAGGGCCAAGACTGGCCCCGGGTAGTGGGAACATGTGCCCACCCCAAAAAAAAAGTTAGGCTGTGCCCAAGGGGATCGTGTCCCTGGGGCAAAGATTGGCCTGGGGGGCTCACTGCTCTCCTCCCCATAAAAAATGTATAGGGTGGGCCCTACAAGATGGGGACCTGTGGCGCAGGGCCAAGATCTGCCTGGGGAAGGAGACTGTGTGGCCCCATCCTCCCCAAAAATAATAATTAGACCGCACCCCGGAAGATGGGGTCACTGGAGCCAAGATTGGCATGGGGCGGCCACCCTCCCCCCAAAAAAATTAAATGTTTAGGCTGGCTCCCCGGGGTTGAGATTGGCCAGGGACTGTGTGGCCCTCTCCCCTCCAAATAAATAAAATATTTAGGCCAGGGCCCAGGGGATTAGGGCCCCAAGCCTGAGATCTGGCAGGGGGTGCCTCGCAGGGCCTCCCCAAATAAAATTAAATATTTAGGCTGGGCCTGGGGGAAGAGGCCCCCAGGGCTGAGATCAGTCTGGGGAGGGGGGCTGTGAAGGTTCTGGTTTTAATAGGGGTTGGCCAGAGGGACAGCTGTTTGCTCTGACTTAGTGGAGAGCTTTGGCAGCCCCTGGTAAGTCAGACCAAACACATCTCTGCTCAAAGCAAGCGAAAGCTGTCAAACAGCTCTTGCTTGCAGGAAGTGGGCTTTCCTCTGTTTCCCTGCCTGCAGAAATGCAGGCAGGGTAACAGAGGAAATGATTGTTCTCACAGACAGGGAGTTGCATGTTTAGCAGCTTCCTGTCTGTGTCAGCAATGCCAGCTCCCACAGGAGGCAGGGAGTCAGCTGGGACTGCTGAGGTCTTGAAGATCCCCTTCCGATCTCATTGTAGACTGGGTGCCCTGGAGGGTACCCAGAAGATATGGGCAGGCCTTGGGGGGTGGGGTCCCAGGAGCCAAAATCAGCATGAGGAGAGGGGCCACGTGCCCCCCCTCCTCTAATTAATGAAAGCCAGACCTGGAGGATGAGGTCCCGAGGGCTGAGTTTGGCCTGGGTAGGGGGGTCAAAATCATCTGGGGGAGTGGGCTGTACCCTACTGCCTCCATTTAATAGAGGTTGACCCTGGAGGTTGGGGTGTCTGAGGCCCAAATCAGTCCGGAGAGGAGGCTCCACCCCTCTATTGAATTGTAATAGGTCCTGAGGGATGGGGTCCCCGGGACTGAAATTGACTGCAGAGGGGGCCCATGCAGCACGGCCCCTCTCACCTGGAGTACATAGGTCTCCCTTCAAATTGCTAAAAGTATGCAAATATGCAAATCACCTAGAAGTTGTGCTTGCTTGGCCCCACTTCATCCACCTTAGTAGTATGCATGTATTTCCCCTTTTGCCAGGATGATTAACAGCTTCCCAAAGGGTCCCCAGTGCATTTCCCACTGATTTTGATGGTACGTTCTTGATGCTGAAGAATATGAGGACATCTACACAAAACTAAGAAGCACTTACTTCATATAGATAAGAGGAAAGACCCTGGTTTGGTGGAGAAGTCCATCTTTGTAGTCTTGCTGGCCTCTCTACAGTTCATCTTATCACAGAATTCGAGAGAAACAGGCAACAGGCCCATTATGTTGCCACAACTCACATAGGGTACCTGGTGACATTTCCTTGTGCTCCATTACACAGCCGTAGTGTAGAATACATACTGGACATCTAGCAAAGGAGGCAGAAATAACTCCACTTTGGTAAATATTTCATGCAAAACTATGGACTCTTGTTGGATAAAAGGGCAGGTGAGTTTCTTTTGTGGCAGAGTCACTCACACAGCTACTGACACACTCACACAGACACTCACACATCCACTCACAGATGCACTCAGACACTCACTCAGACACTCATGCACCCACTTGCATACCCACTCAGAGACTCACACACCCACTTGTAGACCTACACAGACACTCAGGTACCCACTCACAAACCAACTCAGAGACTCACGCACCCAATCACAGATTCACTCACAGACCCTCTCAGACATTTATGCACTCACTGACAGACCAATTCAGACTCTTACACATACACTCACAGACCCACACAGACACTCGCACACCCACTCACATAGACCATCACACACAGACTCACACTCAGACACTCTCACACCCATAGACACCCTCTCACAACCATTCTCACACTCACTGAGACAGGCTCTGTGGCCAACTCCCACCACACACAGCCAAAGGCCATGCGCAGCACAGGGTTGGGTGGTTAGGGGGTTGGCTACAGGGCCAGGCTGCAGCAATCCCCCACCACGCACAGCCAAACTCTGTGCGCAGCAGAGGTTGGATTGACGTATAGTAATGAAAATGACATTATATTAAAAAAAGCTAAAGAAATTCACTGAAAAAACAAAAGTTACAGGCTAGTTATAGTTAGGTTCTGAATTTGCTCACTCAAAACCAGAGAAATTCAGCAGTTATAGTTGAATTTATTTCAAGTAACCATAACTCGCGGCCTAAGGTACCTATAATTGGCACTCTTGCTATGCACTGCTAATTACCCCAGCTATTACTGCCCTCATGATAACTTTCATAACGTCAATAAAAATATCAATGAAACATCAGAATTCAAGTTATTGAAGGAACAAAACTGTGCATACCGGGGGCCGAGTTATAGTTACCTTAGGCCACAAGTTACAATAACTGTAAGTGCTGAATTTCTCTGGTTCCTCAGGTTTTGTGCAAGTAAATTCAGAACCTAGGTATCGCGTCTCTACAACCTCTGGTTTTTAAGTGAATATATATATATATATATATATATATATATATATATATATATATATATATATATATATATATATATATTTACATATATATACAAATATATGTAAGAAATGGGGTTTCTGGTTTACTAGGGTATGCACCTCAGCCACAGCAGAGCCCACCCACTCTAGTCAGGGCAAGGGAGTTACACATCCAAGATAACCCCTGCTCACCCCCTTGGTAGCTTGGCACGAGCAGTCAGGCCAATCCCAGAGGCAATGTGTAAAGCATTTGCACAACACACACAACACACGTGATGCAATATCCCCACCACAAAGGAAACACAACATCAAGTTATATGAAAATATACTGTATTGTACACAACACAATTATTAGACCAAACATCACATTTCAGTAATATCCTGCTACCTTAGCAGTTGTCAGAACGTTACACATTATTTACTCTGCAAACTACCAGTAGTCACATATAACACACAGGTTACTCAGTATTCTGCAACATAAGCAGTAGTCAGGAAACAAGTTATTACACCAAAACACTTGTCATAAGAATATCATAAACGCCCATATTAGGAACATAATAAACCGCATGGCAAGTCATCAAAACATATTAGTATGGTATGCCCATAATAGGAACATTTACATACATATATAAACATCATGAAGCAGGTAGGCAATATATGTATTAATTAAGTCTGTAGAAAGAATTTAGAATAAATATATGGTTCCTTTAGGGAATACCTGTGGTAATGATGAAGGAACCTGCAGTGCCTAGAAGATGAAAAATGGGCCCCCTGGTGCTCCTCTGCGCAAAACGGGTCCTCTGATATCCTTTGGGCAGAGGAGGGCGGCACTCACCTCCTTTTACTATGGACGGGTGATCACTGGGGGCCCCCCAGGCTCCAACCGGCCCTCATGAGGGAGGGCGAAGTCCTCCAGATAATGCAGGGAGGAGGGGGCGCCACGCACCCCTTCTGATTAGTAACGGGCCCCTCCTGGGGCCTGCGATCGCTTAGGGTCCCCCCGGGCCTGCACTGGCCCTCTGTTGTTGGGGGAGACCACCAAACTGACACTGGTCCACGAGAGGGCCAATGAGGAGTCTGCAGCACGGGCAAGCCTCTGGTGAGGCTGCTGCTCCACCTGCAGATGAAACAGGAGCCCTCCAGGGCTTGGCAGGCAAAGGAGAGGTGTCTTCTTCTCCCTGCTACCAACAACGTTCTGGCCCAAAACAGGGCCTTCCGGTGCCCCGGGGGTGCTCTATAGAGCGGACCTCGCCCCGGGCGCACCCATAGGAGCACGCTTGCTCAATAAAAGCAGTATGAGTTTTAAAGATTGGTTTAATAAAACAACTGCATTTTGGATAGCAAAGTGTGAGCTGCAATAACCAGAACTACACAACACAACAATATTAAAATAGTGACGATGAGAGTGAAGCATAAGAATAATGCTATCATGGTGCCACTAGAATCAATGGACTATTCCCTATCTAAATCATATTTCGAGCACAGCATGTTAAGCTCTAATCCTGCCTTTCAGGTTCCCCCGGGAGGACATCAACCCGCGACCTGAGCAAAGGCCTGTGATCTGCGTCAGCATCTGCAGCGGAGCATTCAGCATACAGTTGTGGTTCCCTGGCTGGAATCTCCCTCTTGACGTGTAATAAGACTAGAAAGTGTTTTTATAACTAACACAGCAGATGTTCTAAGAAAATGTCCCTACGTAAGGATGTGTATTTTCTACGAATGTTGGAGACTAAACTTCTACCACGTTTACCGGCAATGTACCAGACTGTAGCCTTGACTGAAGCACAGGGTGATCAAGAATGCGTTGTTTGAGAACACAGTGCTGAACTAAGCAAAACATTTTGATAGAAGAAATTAAAGCAAGACCGTAAAACTGGTTATTGTAAAAATAATAATGCGAAGCTGAATAAAATATATCTAGGTCAAGGTGCACAGCGGCCTAGTGTATTAAACTAACGTGCATGGAGCTATACTTAAAATGGCTACACAACACCCTCCGCTTGTCGGTAGAAAGTGGTTCAAGCCAAAACTAAAATATCTCAACCTAAGATATACCTAAAACCCTACTCAATTTGGACAAGTTAAGAGGACACAAAAGCATACTACTTGACAATTTTAAAAATGATCATGCGGCTTAGAAACCGAATTCAATGAAAAATGTTCATTTAGAGTAGTTTTGAATCAAGCACGAGTCATGGAAAGCAAGAGATCTTCCACTTCGGCAGATGACAAAACCAGAAAATCTGCGCCAAAAACGACCAAGGAGCAGGTGTGTTCCATATCCCCAGTATAACCAAGTGGCATCCCGTGCAGTGCCCATTGACGAGTTGATGACAACTTCCTCCAGAAAGGGTAGCTCGTAATCAGCTTCACGTAGCAAACGCAACCGCAATGCGCATGTCTGGTAATGAACCCTCAATGAGAACATCAACAGATCAGCATCAATTGCTGGGGGCCATTGCTGTGAAAGACAAACTTCCAGTGCATGTTCAAAAGAGCACCAAAGGCACCGAAACACGGGCTGCACACAATCCAAAACCGGTCTGAATGACAAAGACCAGTCACACCCCAAATGTTCCAGGAGTGTTGCTCCAAATTGCTGCATCATACGTTCACGACACAGCTGCGCTGATGGGAGCGCCTTCATTTGTCCTTATTGCGGCGGGACAGCCATTGCGGAAAAACAACAGCAACAGCAAAATGCCAGCTAATAATGCCAAAGTTATTGGAAATCCCCCAAAAATACTACCGAAAATTGAATGGATAGCTGAAGGTATCAAACTGAATATGGAGGAGAAGGTGTGAACAAAACCTACAGCTTTGAAGAAATGTGCCAATCCAGCTGTGCTGGACGCATTAAATATACGTCCCACGAGTTTGCCAAAGTGTCTCTGAAAATTTGTATTTAACAGGGACTGTATTTCTGCCGACGACCTTGCCACTTGAAGTGCATAGGTCTTGCGTGCAGATGTAAGGGCCACATGCTTCTGAAACAATAAAGCCTTGAGTCTAATCAACTTGTTAAAATTCACCTTTGAAGTAGCAATATGAGGCCAGATATCAGCTACCTCCTTTAATTTAGTGGGGGGAAACAGCATGTTCCTGCAGCATGTAACGACCTTAGAGACCGAAACAACATAAACTATTCCAGCCCGCATGCCACAACAGTCTTCACTATTAAGAAGGACGTAGCTGCCGTTTGAAAGCACCTGGAACGTAGGTCTAATCAAGGGGACTGGAACTCCCTTCAGATAACAAGCCAAGTTTGCAGCCGAGGCGTTACCCGCCCCATGCAAGGACAGCTGTTTACAAATCATCGAATGGCTGACTGAAGTCTTGCATTCACTACCGCTAAGAAAGACCTCTTTCATGCCATTGAAGCATTTGTACGAGAAGGGAAGCTCCCACACCTCATGGATGTAACTATCTCCCAATTTTCATACCTGCCTACTGGAATGTGTTTCAAACAGGAGGTGAATTGTAGTGTTGAAATAGGCAGATTAATAACCCCGTGTATTAACCACTCTGCCGAAGGTATTTCTACCACGGTGAAAGGCAACCTTTCTATTTTCTCTATGTTAAGCATGACATAAGTTACTTCTTTCTTAGCCATTAGTTGTTGTTGCAGCGTTAGATTAAAGGAGAAAAATATTTCCCTGGCACTAACGTGCTGCCACGGAACGCGACCCGCCTTCAATATTTGAAGCGTCCAACCCAACTGCATAATGGACCTGGTCTGACTCTGTCCATGGTATTAAAAAGACATATCAGATTGTATAATGTCTATAGCAGAAGAAATAATGTTGTTAATTGTATATATCCGGTCGGACAAGGTGTTAATCCCATTATCCACAACAGCTAATGCCTTTTTGAAATTTTCCTGATCTATTTGCCTTAACTGGGCTGCAGCATCTTCTTGGGAAAGTTTCCATATTTCATTGTATACTGCATACAAGAAACACTTCCTATGTGGTATTTTGGGGCCTGACAAGAAATCTTGTAAGTCAGTGGTGTTAGATAAGAGATTGAGGTGTGCTTTAACCGCATTTAGTGAGGATGATTTAAGCCACTGTTGGCACAATTTTCCTACACTATGGGCCTGATTACAACTTTGGAGGAGGTGTCAATCCGTCCCAAAAGTGATGGTAAAGTGACGGATTTACCACCAGCCGTATAACGAGTCCATTATATCCTATGGAACTTGTAATACGGCTGGTGGTATATCCGTCACATTTGGGACGGAGTAACACCTCCTCCAAAGTTGTAATCATATCAGCAGGTTCTAGTGATATGTAGCGAGGGTCTGGCCTATTTGTCCTAAAACCACCCGAGGAGGTGACAAAACGTTGATGACACCCGTTGGTATCTATGGGCCACAATAACCACCCGCCTGGACGTGTCAGTGAAGCATTAAACGTACCATTCTGGACCCACTCATTGAGCTCATCTTTGGTTGCATTCATGTACTTTTGCCAGTTGTCAAATTTTGCAGCGGCAGGTATACTGGGCACGTTTAATTCTCTGATTGTTTCTAAGCCTAAATAGCTTGTTTGTTGCACTGTTTCATTTAAAAAGATCATTTGAACAGGGATGAGACATGCGCTAAACAATGTTTCCTTTCCCTTGATCTGCCAATTTTTCGTTCCCCAAACACTTTTCAAATCAATAGATTTGGACCAATATTCATAACCTTCTATTGATAACCAGGAAATAAAGGATTCTGAATATATAAATTTCATATTGGTCAATAACATATGTATATCCTTAGTAGGAGTTACTTTAAAATAATATGACTCATCATTCCTTTGATGATGCCCAGAAAAATACCAAACTTTTCAGTATAAGTTTTAGAACTCCCTTGCGGTGGAGTTGGACAATGTTCCCATTGCGTGTAATTAAATATCGTTTTGGGACTACTCGCTCTATGTATGAAGTGGTGCCCATAATAATTATAGCAAAACATATCACCATAATTTTCTTTGAATTGGTAAACATCTTCGTTTTCAAAGACAGTATAGTATTGTAATTCTGCCACCATAGAATCAAATGTTTTCACGTCCCAATCATCAGATACAATGCCTGGTATAACTACATCATTCATTGATAATTTTAACACATATGGTATTTGAATAATTTCCGTGGGACCATATATATTGAACATTACTTTGTCCCAAACAATCCCATCAGGAATTGGCACTGCGTAAATGTTCACAAAGGATAAGTCTCTTCGGACCTTATGTGATGAAAAATGTGGTTTCAAAACCTCCTCCACCTGTTCAACCGCTGATCTCTCGGGAACAAAATGACCATGTATTAATAAGAAAAGGTAACAACAAAACCAATCCAAAGTAGAAAAGCTGGGACAGTCAAAGAAAGCCATATATAGTTCCATGGAAAAATAAAGTATGTTTCTTTAAGCCACTTTGTTAGCTTACGTGCTCTTGACAAATCAGCTGTCGAAGAAGTGAACGAGTCTGAGAAAATCATTGTTGAACTCGGCAAAATACCCAAAGGCAGTTCGTGCAAATGGAGTAACCGTTGTCAATGGTGGAGTTGGTGTTTCCTATGGTGGCACACTGTAGACAGCACCATCCGCTTGGCTTGTAGTCAAGTTGACTTGGTCAAATGTTTCTAAGTTATTTGATGTTAGTGTAACTACTGTAAGATCATCATCCACCCTCCCCAAGCTCGGAGAGGTATCAGTGTTGGTATAAACAACTTGTAGCGGAACTTCTTCTCCAGTAGTGAGAGGGATTCGGGGACTACTGGATGTTCCTCTTGGTCAGCTGTTCAGGATCGGCCACATGGTGTAATTTGACATTGTCAATTGAAACAAAACAATTTTCTTTGGCACCTGCCAACGGTGGTAGAATGACAGTTCTAGTACCGTGTATCCCCAGTACAGGGACTGGTGCTCGATAAGAAGGGCCAAATTCCTTTTTCACTGCAACCTTTTCACGTACAAGATCCCCAACTCTGGGAATCCAGCCGGTAGATGTTACAGGCACATCCTTAATTCCTGTGGAGGCAGCACTTTTAGAAGAATTATCTTCACTGAACTGTTGTAATTCCTGTAAAATAGTGACACGTTCATTTATGTCAAAAGGTGTTTCTGCTGCCTCCACGCCAGGACCATCAAGATCCGGAACAAACATTTGAGTTCCGAACAGGCACTCATATGAAGTACGACCCCTCAGGGACCTTCTAGGCAGGTTATTTAGTGCTCTCCGAACTCCATACAGGTGAGTAAGCCTACTACGACCCGTATCTAAGACTCATATGTACCGATAAAGACTCGCAAATCTTTAATAACAGTCCGAGCGTCAGCCGAGCGTTGTAGCCACACCCATACAAACCTGGAGCATGAATCAACAGCAACTAATATGTATTTGTGTGCACTATCAGGTGTTAGTGGACCGCAGTGGTCCAAGTACACACACTGTAACGGTTTACTTGAAATCAAGAGGGGTGTCTGCGTCGGGCGCTTGGCCGTAGGAACTTTAATTTGTTGACAGATGTCACAACAAAGGACATACTGTTTAGTCTCTTTGTAGAGACCGGGCCACCAATAACGGGCCTGTAAGATTGAAATTGTAGCCGCCACACCAGCATGTGCAGATGCCACCCCCTCATTCGCTGCTTTGATGAATTGTGGTCTTATATCTTTGTTAGGGATGTCACGTACGCCTACGCCTGGTATTTTTGCTTCAGCGTTTAGCATACTTCCCATATAGTATTGATATTTGTTTGGGAATCCTTTAGGATGGGGTGTACCATCAGCCGTAGCCTTTATGGCAGACAAAATGTCTGTGCGTGGTTTGGAACTCGAACGAGTCACTGCAGCTACAGTGGCTACTACCACTGCTGACTTTGCGGCTTATCAGCCATAGTATTTCCAGCAACGTGTATTCCAAAGCGCTGGTGTCCAAGTGGATGCACAACATGGACTCTCGTAGCGTCTCTTTCAGATCTGCTACCTTCCCCCACAGAAGTCTGTGTTTTATGGTGTTGCTTTTGGAATCTCTGAACCCATTCTGGCACCAATAATGCAAATATTCATTAAAGGACTGGACACAGTAATATGAATCATAAACAATCAGCGTAGGCTGTGCTGGACCTGTATGTTCTAGTGCCATCAGCAGAGCTTTTAGCTCAGCCAATTGTGCTGTACAATCCCCTAAGGTCTGTGTATAGGTATGTAGGGGTCAGAATGTATCCCCTTCCATATAGCCACTTACGACTGCGCAAGCAGCAGAATATTGATGTTTAGTTCCAATCGCCGGTTGTGCAGAGCCATTAGTGTACATGACTCTATGATATTGATCTATGGGCAAGGTATTTGCTGGAAATGGATAATCAATTTCATATTGTGGAAATTCCTGAGTTTGTAACTTTGGATCAAAAATGTAGTCTACATCAGTGGCTGTTAAAGACATAGCCCATTGTATCCAACGTGGATGTAGTGCTTTTGCGTTCGGAACGCTAGCTTTTGTAACAGCCTCTAGGGCTGGAATTGGAGAAACGACAATAATATGTTTTCCTTGGGCAAGAGCTCTTTCTTTAATAACAGCCATCTGCACAGCAGTGAGAATTTTCTCTGTGGGTGCAAAGCACTGTTCAGCTGCTAAATACAAATGTGATGTGTATGCAATCAGGACTGTCTCACCTTCATTAAATGTCACATAGGTGAAACGGATGGCCCCAGCTATTACCCTGATGACCAAATGTGTTTTGTTGTCCCTTCTGTGTAAATGTTTTGCTGCTAGCATGTCTGTCTGCAACTCTCGAAGAGTGTATGTTCAACTGTCCAGAATTTACTTGAAAAATCGGGACGTATTAAGTCATATAAAGGTTTTATGCGCATAGCATAATCGGGAATGTAAGTTCTGCCAAAATTTAAGAAACCCAACAATGATTGGAGTTTTTTAATAGTATTCGGTGGTTGTAATTGTGCAAATTTTTCTAAACATTGTGGCTCTAGGCTCTTCCCTTCACTCGACAGCTCATATCCCAGAAACAGGACGCTGAGGAAGGCAATTTTTGTTTTTTTAAAGTTAAATTTGTAGCCAAGTTCGGCAAACCCTACAACAATGCGGGCTACCCGTCTTAAATGTTGTAGTAACTCATCATCCGTGAGATATATATCATCCACATATTACAATGCTTCAGAGTCAATCTCATGTAAGATGGCAGTCACACGAGCTGCAAACAGTCCTGGGCTGTTCGTATACCCCTGAGACAAACAACAGAATTTTTTCAGAGAGCCTAGTGCTCTAAAGCTTGTTAAGTTCCTGCTTTCAGTTGCTATATTCTGGCAGAAGAACCCTTAAAAAAAAAACTAGGGTGGGTCAGGGCCTTGGCAGGGTAAGCTTAACAACAAAAATTCAATGTTAATTGGAGGTGGAGTGCCTGGGGTATAATTTTAAGTATAGTTTTGCCCCGGGCCCCCATCTTCCTTCGAGCCAGAACATGAAAGGGACTTTACCATAGACTCCATTCCTTTGCAACAGAGGTTCCCGGCTTGGTGCATTTCTCACCACTCATGCCGGTGTATAGAGGAGGACAGATGCACTCAACAACACATACAGCCTTCTCCTGCCCATGTTGGCAATGCAGGAGGCAGGAGGCAGGAGAAAAGGCACAATATGTCTGCTCTGTGCAGCACACACTGACTGTGCCAAGTCAGGAGCTGGCCAGAACTGGAGGGTTCCCTCCATCATCCCCAACAGAAGAGGAGGTTGTGGGTGCCCCCAATGCGATGGGGCACCAAAAATAAAATTAAAAGGGAGCAAAAGAACACGGCCTTAGGCCATTAAAAAGCAAAGCAACCAGTGGTGAAACAGCTAAACTAATATACTCACCATAGGCAGGGGATAGCCCCTTAAACAAAACACCCATAAGCACATACAAAATTGCATATAGCTTTATGTGGTGCCCCACAAAGTACAGCAGCACCACCAATGGTCATCAAAAGTGTTTGGGATACAGAGAATGCAGCCTTTTAAAAGGCACCCTAATTCTCCCAGGGGACAGTAGACATGATACTGGGTAAGGTTTTGGTGACTTTTAAAGCACTTCCCGAGCCCGTACTTGTTCACATGCACTTGGGAGTGTTTGGACACCTGTGAAAGAAAGACTCTGAGACATGTTATGGAATTCAATGCTTTTTTAACAATGGAGAAGCTGGACAATGCAGGATTTTACAATATAATGAATGCTATTGACTCTTCCATTGTCTTCAATGGTGGTTCACACCACGTCACAAATTGTCATTGTCCCATTAATTTCAAATGTGTTGCAATGTTGAATTATACCATATGGCTTCTTTAAACAGATGTGTGTGCCACCCTGGCATAGCCAGTAAGCTTAACACCAATTTGTCCATAGAGTGACTAGCACCCAGTAGTGATATTAAGTACTAAAACTGTAACTGAGGAAAGAGACCAGCTAGAAAAATATATAAACTTTCTTCATATTTATTAAATGAATATTGTAAAAAACAAACTTTCAGAAATATACCCTTTACCAGCCGAAACTGCCAGAAGGCTATTCAACATAAGCCTCTGTCAGCTCTCAACCACTAATTGGCCTTGAATAGATGTGAATAGATGTAAAATGCCTCTCAGGAACACAAAATAGGATGACGTGAATGGGCAGGGATGAATCCTCTAAACTCCGCAGACTATGAAGGGTGGGGGTTATGGGACTCTTTTTTGATACTACACTGTCAAATTCTGCTTTAATGTCAAACACTTCTAGGCAGGTATGATGGGTTCAAATATAACACAGGCTACACTTGAAAATGGAGAAAAGAGAATGTCAAGACATTTCTTGTGTGTAAGAAATTGGGTTATTAGCTAAAAGGGGTGTAAGCCCTTCTAAATCAATAATCACAATCCTTGAAGAGGTGAACCACAAAAGTTGCTAAATAAACTTGTGCTTAACCCTCTGGTAGCTTAGCACAATACAGTCAGGCTTAACATAGAGACAGTATGTGAAGTATTCGTTCAGTATGCAAACAGTAATAAAGTGGGTGGGCACAACAAAAGAACAATCCCAAACCAAATTAGAAAATATATAGATTACTTTAATAAATAAAATGATACAGAAATGGCAATAGAAATCCAATCAGTAGAATGAGAGGTATGAATTTTAAAGTTTAAGGTAAAATTAGCACCAAGAACTGTGAAATGCCAAATGCAGGTATCTGGTCATTGTGAGACAGGACAAAGTCACAGGTTCAGGCATACTGCGATGAACCGCAAGCCAGGTATAAAACAGAGCTCAGCCTGCTGAGAGTTGTACCTTCCGGCCTTGATGCAAGGTATGCTCTGTGCCACTTTGTGGAGCTCTGCCTTGTTCTGGGTTGCATCTGGGAAAGCTTTCCACTGCATGGTAAGGCTTTGCAGGACTTTGTGTTACTCAGCATCAGATTGATGAAGTCTTCAGGTAGGAGCTACATGAGTCTGCGGTGCCCTGTGTCACTTGCATCAAATCTGATGCAACTTTCTGTTTCGCAGGTACAAGTGCACTCTGACTGCAGCCAACTCTAGGACCTTCAGGACACCACTTTGGGGAAGGGAGTAGGACTCAGTCCTATGGAGGCCATCAGAGGGGACCAGTTCCACTTTGGTCTGGTCAGCTGGAAAGCAGGAGAGGCCATCTGACCCTTCGATTCACTTCTGGGGTCCTGGGTTTAAGCAAAGTGGTCCAGTTTTCCTCTTTCATGCAGCAGGTTAGTCCTTCTTCTGAATCTTCTCAGGCCAATGAGTTTTCTGAGGAGTGGTTCTGAGGGATACATTTTTATACCCAGTGCCAGCTTGTGTGTAAACACCCTTTGGTCTAACACTACACTGATTCTAGCCTGTTCTTCCCTTTTCCTTGGTTTTGGCTCCAAAATGCCTAAGAAAACAAAGGGTAGGCAGGCTCTGGTGTGAACCATGTCCACATATGCCAGGTACAGGGCAGGTATCTTCAGAAGTCAGTAAGGGGCTGGATACAGAAATCAGGCTACCCTTTGAAGCTTAGGAAGGGGCTGGTTACAACCCCGCAGGTAATCCTGGTCAGGAAAGGTACACCCTCTCTACACCCAAGGCCCTTTTGTCCAGGTTGGAAGGAATACACATCACACCACGGGAGATCCATTAACAGTCATGTGACCTTGGACACAGGCAGAAAGACACTTTTAGTTTAGGCAGCAAAATGTCTACTTTCACAATAGTAATTTAAATTCAACTTTAGCATGAAAGAGCACTTTAAATCACAATTCAAATGAGTGTAAAAAGTATTTGTCTTGTTGCTCCTAAAATGAAGTCAATACTTAATAAATGTTGTAAGGTCACCTAGAATTAGTCTGTGGGATGCTAGCCTTACCATCATGGAAAGTGACTTAGGGGAGTTGTCACTGCCAGGGCATGTGACACTTATTTTCACGTCTTGGGGATGCTGCCCTATGAGCCTTTCGGGGCTACGACTGGGTGGGATATGGATTAAAAAGGCAGGTTTAGGCCTGACAAAAGTATTTCACAAGGTCAAAATGGCAGATTCAAACTGCACTGCAGACTTGACTGGCAGGCCTCAGACACATTTGACAGGGTTACTTTAGTGCACTGCACAATGAGTGCTGCAGCTCACTTGTAGCATTTAATTTATACATGCAGTACTAAGGATTAGAAGTAAATTAAATGTGCCAACTAGATGTATACCAATTTTTCCATGTTTGGAAGTAAGAACACAAGCACTTTATTAATGTTTAGCAGGAGTAAAGCATGCTGAGTCCCAATGTCAATGAAAACATGTTCATCAAAAACAGGGTAGTAAAGGCTCAAATCCAAGACAATTTTTATCCATCCACTGTCTGGTTGCTGAAAGACTCTTTTGTCCTACCATTTTTGTTTCCCTGGGTTTATCTTGAGTACAGTGGCTTCCACAAACTGGATTTTAGGTTTCAATGTGGGAGGACACTAGGGTTAAAATTCAAAGCCCAGGATTAGTGTGACCAAAGACTTCTGACATCTTGGAAATGCCCATAGTGGATGGGGTTGACCCAGGAACCTTTTACCCCATTGGTTAGGGTGTGCCTAGAGGTTATCCCCACTTACCAGCTAGTGCCAAGAATTAATGTGGCACCTCAGGGCATCCACTTACAAACACTTCCTTGACCTGCTGAAGATCAAATGAGAATTGGACCTGCTCCATGTGACCTTAGAGGACCCCTGAAGTACTGGACTTGCTCATTCTTGCACACAGGACAGAAATGGGACTCCAAAGGTCAGTTGGGTGACCTCCTGTCTAAGCTACAGAGCCATAACAAGCAGCGAGAGGTTATTTGCTGGAAGTACCCAGCTGATCAGTGGCTGCTGGACCTTGACTGGACCCTGTTGGCCTCTGCCTGACACCCTGTGAGGCTCTAAGTGCCTAACCTGACGTCCTTAGGGGATGTCTTTTGAAGTGTACTCCTGTGGTGTATTAGGACTTAAAGGACTAAAGTTAGAAGGTGAAATATTTCCCCAGGATGGTCTTGTTTGATGTATCTGACCCACACTCTATCACGGTCAGCCTCAAATTGCATGTATGTCCTGGTCTACCATGATCAGTGACTATTGTTGACGCTTTGTGCTTTTTGGCGCTATTTGTGCTTTAAACTTTAAAAAATTGTATCTCCTGTTCCCTTATTGGATTTCTGTCATTTTGGTATCATTTTGTTTACTGAATTGTACTCTATTTTTCTAATTTGGTTTGGTATTTTTATTGTTTTGCATTTTGATGTTATTACTATTTTGGTACTGTATTAATACTTTACACATTACACTAAATTAAGCCTGTCTGCTCTATTCCACGGATACCAGGGGTTTCAACTCAGGTGAATTTAGGCCCGTATTTATACTTTTTTAGCACCGCATTTGCGTCATTTTGTGACGCAAAAACAGCGCAAACCTACAAAATAAAATTGGCGCAAACTTACAAAATACAATTGTATTTTGTAGGTTTGCGCGGTTTTGCGTCAAAAAATGACGCAAATGCGGCGCTAAAAAAGTATAAATATGGGCCTTAGTGTTTTTGAGGGTTTCCTATGACAATGATAGTAATTGTTTTTTGAGGTGGGTAGTCACCCACTTCAAATAATAATCCAGTTTCTTACACCATGCAGTAGAATACAGTTCAATACAATACAAATCCTGCAGAAGAGACTGGGCCAACTGTATGTAGATGTCATTTTGCATTTCCTAAATAGCAATTTCATAGAAATTGCTTTTTAGGAAATGCAAAGCGCTATATAGCAAGATACCGATTTCCTATAGCAACTCCTACAAAGTAGGAATCACTATTAGGAAATCGCAGATACGGAATCCCATGCCCTTTGTGACAATGGACCAGTTTGCATTTCCCAAATAGCAATTTCCTATTAGGAAATCACTATTTTAGAAATGCAAAACCAAGGATGACTATCGGCAAAATGCTCCTTGAAATGCACCCCAATAATAGTGGTGCACATGTAGAGCACACACATGCCCAAGGGCATGTCTGTGCTCTACTGCACTTTAAAAAAGCATTTTTGGGTGCTTTTTTTAAATTGCAAATGGTTACCCTCGACTTGAGATCAATGGGTATTGCATTTCCTAAGTGCTCATTTTGCATTCAGGAAATGCTTTGCACATGTGCCAAGAAATCACAAATAAGAAATCCCTACTTGGGATTTCCTATTTAGGGAATCGCAAAATGGGATTTTTACAGGGTAGAAATCACATTTTGCAATTCCATAAAGACTTTTGTACATAGGAAAATGTTGTTTTACATTTCTTCCCTTTAAGAAATGCAAAAAGCCTTTGTACATCTGGCCTTGCATTCCTAGTGCTGCTCAGTCTTGTGTTACCCCATAGGACTCACACCATTAATGGTAGCAAAGCATATCAACTAGCACTCTGGGTGCATATCCTTTAGGCGACTTGCTCCAGACTAGCAAAGCCCACTACAAGAACCATTTAAAGTCTGTCTGGCCATGTAAAATACCAATGTAATGATGGCAACTAAATAAATATTGAACAGTTGAAACCCAGCAAGGTACTGCACAGTGTATGCATAAAGTGATTTACTATGCTTTGCAGCGTACCTTGTCATACTGATAACATCTAACATCATAAAATGTACAGCCGTCCTTCAAATACACCCTTTTGACAGCTGCACTGGCCTTGTCATACTCTGATCTCTAATCGATCAGAGACCAGCCTTAGAATGCAGGTACACCAAGCAGATGTCTGGCCAGTGAGCTTTACAATCTAACACAGTTCTTCACATCATCACTTGCAGCAACACCAGGCCTCCAAACATAGTAAATGCATGATCTCTTCACTTTGTTAGCATAAAGTCAGAAGCTTTATGAGATGCAATGTCAGTGTGGGCTGCTTATCAACAGTTATTGGCAAAATACTACACTGTGCTTTTTCCTTCCGCTGTTTTAAAACATGACCCTACTATTACAAGGAAGAATGATTCACCATGGGAGATAACCTTTGCAAAGTAGGGCAGTGCTGGAACATTTTACAATACCCTACCTCTTTTGAGTCCTTGTATTTAATTTGCTCTTAATGTCTGCAGTTTCAGTTCTATATGCTGTGGCAGTTCTTTAATCTTGTCAATATACAAAAAGCAGTCTGATAGTTAACAATTTATGGGACACTAAGAGGGTCATTCTGACCCTGGCGGGCGGCGGGAGCCGCCCGCCTGGCGGGAACCGCCAAATGGCCGCTTCGCGGTCAGAAGACCGCGGATGCCATTCTGGCTTTCCCGCTGGGCCGGCGGGCGACCGCCAAAAGAGCGCCCGCCGGCCCAGCGGGAAAGGCCCTGCAACAAGGAAGCCGGCTCCGAATGGAGCCGGCGGAGTTGCAGGGGTGCGACGGGTGCAGTTGCACCCGTCGCAATTTTCACTGTCTGCTAAGCAGACAGTGAAAATCTTTATGGGGCCCTGTTAGGGGGCCCCTGGACTGCCCATGCCAGTGGCATGGGCAGTGCAGGGGCCCCCAGGGGCCCCACGACACCCGTTCCCGCCATCCTGTTCCTGGCTGTAAAAAACGCCAGAAACAGGATGGCGGGAAGGGGGTCGGAATCTCCATGGCGGCGCTGCTTGCAGAGCCGCCATGGAGATTTAGCCCATGCAGGGGAAATCCGGCGGGAAACCGCCGGATCCCCTTTTCTGACCGCGGCTTTACCGCCACGGTCAGAATGGGCTGGGAAGCACCGCCAGCCTGTTGGCGGTGCTTCCGTGGTCCCCGGCCCTGGCGGTCTTGGACCGCCAGGGTCGGAATGACCCCCTAACTTTTTTTAACAGGACATATTTCTTGATTGCATGTTAGAGACATTTTAAAGGTAATACACAACAAGTGCAATCAATCTAAACAACATGAGGTACAAAGCATTAAGCCAATCTCTCTGCTCCACATAACTTTAAAAAAGATCCTTAGGGATACATGGCCCAGATTGTTTCTTTTGAGCTATACTGTGAGATTTAAATAGGCCCAGATGGAGCATTTCATTCCGCTTGTGAGATTCCCGTATTTTGGGAGAGTCAACATTAATCTTGTACCGCCGTGTTCTGGCCAAATTCCGCCAATTGCTGCATGGCAGAATTTTTTTCTCCTACATGGCTTCAGAAATGTGAGTTGGCAAGCATGAGTGAGATTTGGCATCATCCTCTAGTGTGATTTACAGCTGCAAGGAGGACTTCTGGCAAGCTTTTCTAATGTTCAGTGTCACTGTCTCAGACACGGGCACAGTCAGTGGGCTGCTTTTTGAGTAGATATCCAACTCAGCTTCAACAAAATCAACTCAAATAGCCAGGTACTCTTTTGAACCACGTGGTGACATTCAAGCTGATTTTTCACAGCATGGTGTGTGTATTTTCCCCATTTGTGGAGTTCTGCAGAATACTATGGAGTTTTTATGTAACTTCAGGGAATTGAGCGGAGTGAAATTCCTTGAGTTCTGACCACCCCTTGTTTAAAGATTAAAAGGTGTTGGGTGTAACATAGAATATGTGAGGTTACCAGAGGAGGATATGTTTAGCATAGTAAAATAATAAATTACTCACTTTCCTATAATCTGTGTCGGCAAGGAGCAAGCATGAAATAGTTTGAAATTGGATATACAACAAATTGAAGCCAAACTTTAGTAGGATCATATCCTGTTTGCAAAAGATTCCCTCTGGTGTCATATTCAATAATATTTCCCTGAACAGATTCTTTGGTACTGCCCACCATTCAAGTTCTTGGCAATTTTCACATGTATTATCCCTCTAATTTCACATGATTTCAGGGTAGTCACATTGCTCAGGGCATATTACTCCCTCAGCTGTGAACCATGCTGACTGACTGAGGACATCATTTTTGGTGTGTTCTCAAATTTTTTCCTGTCTGGTTTTGTCTATCTTAGGACTCTGCGTGCTATGCCACTGCTTATCAGCAGCATAACGTTTGTACTTTATCCCTAAGCATGTATTTTATGTTGTATTTACTAAATTGGCTTATACCTTTTCAAATAAAGTGATAGTAGATACACAGACAATGAACAGCCAGTGAGGTGTCAGATGTAGTCTGCAAAGAGGATTTGGTATAGGAATTTCTCCAATCACTGGCTAGAGCACAGGGTAAGATTGACAGCTCTCCACTTCCTCCTCAGGACACTTAAAGACCTGGGAGCATAATACCTAAAGAACAACGACTTCTGACTCCTGCTAGCACCTAGGGATTTGAACTGTTCTTCAAGATTCGGGTGGCTGATCTTTTGTTTCAATGCTCAATAATACAAAAAGCAGAAGAACTCCTGACATCAAGAGGACCCAGTTAATAACTGAGGACTGGTATTTGCCTGGATGGCAAGAGACTTGGGCCCTCATTACAACCTTGGCGGTCTTAAGGCAATGTGGCGATCTCACTGCCACATTATGACTGCGGTAGTGGTGCTGCGGTCTGACCACCAGCACCTCCACTTTACCTCGACACAGGAGGAACTAGCAGTGCTGGAAGTCCTAATCCGCCAGGGCAGTGCTGCAAGCAGCGCTGCCCTGGAGATTATGACTCTCCTCTCTGCCAGTTGTTTTATGGCGGTGGCACTGCCATGAAACGGCTGGCAGAGATGGACTGTAGGGGCCCCAGGAGCACCCCTGTACTGCCCATGCACTTGGCATGGGCAGAGCAGGGACCCCCTGGCAAGCCACGTCGTGAAGTTCACTGTCTGCTTTCCAGACAGTGAACATCATGACGGGTGCTGGTGCACCATACGCACTAAAGCATTGCTGCCGGGTCTAATATGAGCCGGAGACAATGCTGTAAGCCGTGTCCCGCTGGGCCAGGGGGAAACTTGTAAAGGGGCCCATGGGGAGGCGGCCGAACTTGCGGCAACCTGCCCTTCAGGACTTCGGCGGACAGGCTTTGCCGTCCGCGAAGTCATAATCGACCCCTTGGTGTCTAGAAGCCTAACCTAAAAATTTAAATCCTTGGACTGTATAGAGGAAGCAAATCCAACCTAGCATGCAATAGCATGTGTTGAAGTAAGCCTCAGCAAGGCCTACTAGTGCAAGGGGTTCACCCTTCTCTGCACAAAGTCCATATAGAAAGAAGTTGGCACAGAAACTGAAATAAAAGACAAAGTTTATTAAACCTCATGAGGTGGTACTACAGTTCAAACAGCACCCTTCGGTAATGTTTGAAGTAGCACACTGAACTAAGAGAGCATGGTCCTTTTATACCCACGCAGGGGCTAAAAGAAGGTGGTACAATTATAGAAGCAAGACTTATATACATATAAGGTCATATGGAAATGCACAGTCGACAGGCAGGAGGGGCTAACAGTTTTCAAGGACTAGTAGACACATTACTGTTGGTTACTAATTACTAACAGCTGCAGACCTTACTGGGCATTTACAAAGTGGGAGATGCTAAATATAACTTGTCACTAGACAGATTTTCAAGAGTAGTTAACAGGAAGGTAGGACAGAGCACATGGCGAGCACATGGCAGCATGTGGCAGACAACATGGCTGCCATGAATACAAATGGATTCCACGAAAGGTTCACAATAGTTGCTAATTACAAGATGTCTTCTGCTAATGCTTAATCTTATCGCTACTAAATTACAACAGACGACCCTTTCAGCATTAGCTGAAGACATTCGTCTTTCTGGGATAATCTAAATATTCATCTTGTATATTTATGCTCATCATTTCAGCTAATTCCTTATCTAACATGTGTTGTGCTTTCATTTCTGTAATATCTCTTTTGGTAGGCATTCAAGCAGTAATACACATGGAGCAGAACATTGGACCACACTGAATACAGATACAGCATGTGAAAAATATTGCAATCATTACACACAGGATAGTCAGTAGTTTCCAGTCCCAAGCGGAAACAAGAGCCCAAAACCAGAAAAAGTCCAAGTACCAGTCTCTGTGTGAATTTCTGCAGCAATTTTATGCAATTTAGATATTGCATCTTATACTGAAGGTGAGTGATCTGGAATGAAAATGCAGCAACTACTACCGATGATGCAACATGCACCACCTCGATCAGCTAATATCACATCTAGTACCATACGGTTTTGGAGCGCTACAATCCTAGCAATTTGGAGCTCCTCTGTAATATTCCCAAGTGCCAGAGCTGCCTGATTGGTAACAGCTTCCACAACCCTAGTCAATCGTCTCACTTTCCTACTGTTTAACGCAGCACCCACAAAAGAGAACAACCCTAAATTAAAATCAACATATTGTTGCAGGCTAGTGTTCGTTTCGTCTACCTCGTTTGTACTTATTGTCCTTTTATATCTATTTTTAATGATGTCATTGAACAGTTTAAAATCTCGGTGATATGATGCAGGTGCCAAAAACACAGGGGGTATTAGAAAACATACATAACACACACCTGACCACCCAACAGGTAGTTGGTAATATCCATAGTTACCACAAACAAAATATGTATTATGTGAAGCTGTAAAACTACTATTAATTACACCCTCAATAGTTAAAATCAAGGTTCAATCGCTTGTCCCCACTGGAATTCACCCAATGCTACGTATACAAAAATCTGCTTTAGTTTTTGTAACAGAAATCACAAATTGTTCTTTCTTGTCAGAGTCTCTTATATTTGTGAAGACATATGGTATTGAAACATTGTCCGGTTGATACTCTTCCCATTCCCATTTAGTTCCTTTGGCTTGGGGATACCCATCTTTGTCTTGGTAGCATACTTTATTAAAACGAAAAAGAAGTCCGCCCTCTGTACATTTTCCAGCTGCAAACAAAAGCATATACCAAGCTTGACAAGAACCATTGTGTGAAAAAGGAAGAGGAATGAAAGGTGTTCCTCCTTTCTTTTGATGCGCAGATATCATTCCACATACCCAACAGTTAGTAGTATTTGTAGCATTATGAATATGATGCAACATCTGAATGAAAGTATTATTGAAGTACGATTGACGGTGCTTCTGCTCATGATAGGGAAGCGTAAAGTAATAGTGATCCTCTGGTACTGGAGTAGTAGCAACAAAAAACTCACGAGCAGGAGCTATCTTTTCATCAAACCAGGTGATTATTGCCATAACCGCCAAAACAACAACAAACCCATAGTACTAATGATCACTTTGTTATTCATTTTAGCAACAGTGATAACCGACCCTTCCAGAAATTAATTAAAAAAAATTGTTGGAGCTCTTATCCCTGGGCAGCCGCTGATTTCTTCACCATGGGCCAAGACGGGTGTCACTACTCTAATGCATGGCTGATCCCCCACCTTGCCAAACTGTCTCTCTGTTTCACTAACCCAGGGCGGTTGCTCAACCAGTTTTCTCCAGCACTACAGATTCTTTCCTCTGTCTCAAATTATATCGCGATACTCCAGAAATCGTATGGTCCGGGAAGTACTCCGCAGATTCGTCAGGTGATATAGCACAGCCTTTCTCCGTAGTCAAGATCTCTCGATGATCGGTCAGCACAGCAGGTTCCACCAAGGTAGGTAGCACTCTCTTGCAGTGAGTATTATGGACCCAATTCTTTCAGTTTGTCACTCGAACTGCTGTCCTTGTCACAAGTAGCACCTGCTCTGGGCCTCGCCACCTTGGTTCCAAACTGCTTGATCTTTCAAAGGACTTAATCATCACCTGGTCACCAGGGCGGAGTTCATGGCCTTCACCTGTAGATCTGTCAGGAAGTGCTTCTCGAACCTGTTGATGAATAGAAACCAAATTGTCGGTTAACTGTGCCAAATAATCATTCATCAGGACACAAGGTACATCATATACAGAATTTGGCTTAGGAACTCCCCAAATGTTCATTGGCCTTCCAAATACTATTTCATAGGGGGTAAGGCCTGTTCGAGAGTGTGGCACTGACCTAATAGACAATAATGACAATGGTAATCCATCCGGCCAAGTTAAAGATGTGGAAGCCTGTATCTTCGCTAACTTCAGCTTCAAAGTAGCATTATACCTTTCCACCAACCCTGCTGATTGTGGGTGGAAAACCGCATGGAACTTCTGTTTGATCCCTAATCCTTTCAGGACATACTTAATAACTTCCCCAACAAAATGAAGTCCGTTATCATTCCATAAAAGTCTGCAAACACCAAACCTAGGGAAAAATTATTTCAAAAGCACCTTCGCTGTGGTAATGGCAGTATTATCCTTTGTGGGGTACGCCTCTATCCATTTACTAAAGGCACATACCACCGCCAAGACATACTTTAAATTGTTGCAGCGTTCAAGCTGAATATAATCCATTTGTAGAACTTCGAAAGGTGCAGTTGGTGTAGCAAACCCTCCCGCAGGAGTTTGTGTCCCTTTTCCAGGATTGTACTGTAAACAGATCAAACAAGACTGTACTACTTTCTTAGCTGTACTGGAAATTTCTGGATGCTCCCAAACCTTCGTAAGTAATTTCGTTATTGTTGAAGCTCCAACATGTGCCAGCCCATGTGCCATCTGAACCATAGGTTGTACAAAAGCTATAGGCAATTTCCATTTATCCATCTGCTTATTCCGCCAACAGCCCTCATCATCCAATTCTCCTTCTTCAGACCATTTCTCACGTTCTTTCACAGAAACAGATTTCTGTATATCTAATACATCTTGTCTAGCATTATGCCAACATTCAGCTTTTACTTCACTACATACATAGAAGTAGTACTTCGCTGCATCGCAGTCTCACGTGCTACGCTGTCCGCAAGGGCATTACTTTGCCCTATCTTATCGATCACTCTCTTGTGTGCACTACATTTCACAATAGCTATTTTCTTTGGATATGTCAATGCAGTCAAGAGGTTATGCACTAATTCTCCGTGCATTATCTGCATCCCGTGGGATGTGAGAAAGCCTCTCTCCTTCCAAAGCAAACCAAAATCATGAGCCACTCCAAAAGCATAGCGGCTGTCTGTATAAATGTTCACACATAAGTCAGTGCTAAGCTCACATGCTCGTGTCAAAGCTATTATTTCAGCTGCTTGAGCTGACTTCTGTGGTATACTAGCTGTCTCCACTACCGTGTGTATTGTGGTGATTGCATATGCAGCTGAGGTCGTACCATCTGGCAACTTCAAACAAGACTCATCAACCCACAATTCCCCGTCTACATCTGGAAGGGGCATATCTTGCAAATCAATACGACCCTTTGTCTGTTCTTCGGTAAAGAACATACAATCATGTGCTTCTTGTGACTGAGGCTGAGTCACCGGATATGGCAACAAAGTGGCTGGATTTAGTGTTGCACCTCTATTCAGTGTAATGTGAGGAGCCAGCAATGTCAATTCATATCCTGTCAGGCGAGCGCTACTTAAATGTTGCGTCTTTGTTTGATTTAAAAGAGCATGAACAGCATGGGGCACTAACACCAACAGCTTATGTGACAAAACTATCCCTTCACTCTGACGTACTGACACAGCTGTTGCTGCAACTGAACGAAAACACCCAGGCAACGCTCAAGCGACAGGATCAAGTACTGCTGAAAAATATGCACAGGGACGCTGCTTATCGCCATGTGTCTGTACTAAAACTGACAATGCACATCCATCTTTCTCATGTATGTAAAGTGCAAAAGGCTTCGTGTAATCTGGAGTACCTAACACTGGTGCTGAACAAAGGGCTTGTCGTAGCTGCCGGAAAGCAGTCTCACATTCATCTGTCCATGGAAGGGGCATTGGAGTATCTTTAGTCAAAAGTGCTAGAAAAGGCTTGACAATGTGTGAAAACCCTAATATCCATTGCCTACAAAAAGAAGTAAGACCAAGGAATGCACGAACATCTTTCTGAGTGGACGGTACTTGTGTGTCTAAAATTGCTTGAATACGATCTGATGTAAGTGCACGGCCCTCCTTAGACAAAAGGTGACCTAAATAGGTTACCTTTGGTCTACAATATTGCAATTTTGTTTGGTGACACTTTATGATGGTGTGAAGCAAGAAGAGAAAGTAAGGACAAAGTGCACTTTCCACATTGCTCAGGGGTATCAGCTGCCAACAAAATATCATCGACATATTGTATGAGAGCCACACCTTCAGGTAAAACAAAAGAATCAAGTTGTCATTTTAACGCTTGACGATAAATACTAGGACTCTCAGCATAGCCTTGAGGAACTCTGCAAAATCTATATGATTGTTTATTCAAAGTAAAACCAAACAAATATCAGCTGTCAGGATGAATAGGAATCAAAAAGAAAGCATTCTTCAAGTCTATTACAGAGAACGTAGTTGCTGTCGGGGGAACCAAAGTAGGAAGTTTTGTGATGTCAGATACCACAGGATATTGTGGTACCACAATTTTATTCACTTCTTGTAAATCAATAATGAATTGGTAAATCCTAGTATCAGTATCCTTTTTCAGAATAGGAAGAATCAGACTGTTACAAACATTATACGGAACTTCCTCAAAAACTCCAACTGCAATAAGATCATGCACAATTTGTGTGAGTGCTTCTTCGCCCTCCTGTGAAATTTTGTATTGAGGCAAATGTGGCAATACAGCTCCCTCCTTGACACTAATATGTACCGGTGGAATAATCATTTGTCCCACATCAGTATCTGAAGTAGCCCACAAAGTACTAGGGAGTGAAGCTAATGCAATATCCTCTTTAACAAGACAAACTCTTTCCATCACGGTATGATTATCATTCAAAATAACACGCACCCCTTCAGGAGAGCATCGTATTGCAGCCCTGAAATACTTGAGCATATCAAGACCCACAATATTGTCTGGTGTATTTGGAGAAAGCAAAAAGGGACATGGAGCAGTAAATTTATCAACATGGAATGCAAGTTTTGGAACCAATTGTTTAGACAAGGCGCTACGAGTAGCTCCTGTATCAACCAGAAACTGATCAGTAGAACCCAAAACATGTGCTGTAACATAGGGACCCCTCTGATCTACTGGAACTTCAACTGATTCCTTGCTCCATCCTAGGCAATCCTATGCATAAGCAGAATCTTGGAAATCAGGCTGCACATAGTTAGACAAATGGTATTGGTTCAGTCTATCAAAAGTGTTAAACCCATCCTGCCCTTGTACATTAGCATCAACCCTAGCATGATCATTCGTGCTTCTTCTAGGTCCTGAATATCCTGAGCGATTTCTCATTTGTCCCCGACCACGTGAACACTGCTGAACACGTAGTGCTGGACAATCGGCAGCCCAATGCCCAAATTTCTTACAATACGCACACTGATCAACAAACAAATTCGAACGAGTGTAAGAAGAACCATAAGATCCACGTCCACCTCTATCACTACCTCTAAAAGGCGGACCATAGGCTTGAGCCAACATAACCTTCGTATTTAATTCTTTAATCTTTTTATCCTTGCTACCTTTTGCTTCTAATTCCTGACGTTCATAATACTGAGCCATAGTCGAAAGAGAAACCGGAGTGGAGGTAGTCCATGAACTTTCAGTAGCTTTTAGATGACTAGCTATTCCTGGTAACAGATTTGCGACATATTTATCGACGAACAAATGTTTGCCCGTATCATCTGACAATAACTGGCCGTTAAAATCATGAAATGCTTCTTTAAAACGTGTAAAGAAATCAGAGACCGATACATCTGCCTTTTGCTTACAAGACGCTAAAACAGTCCAATCTATCTTTTGAGGGGGAATAATCATTCTTTACTTAACTAATATGGCTGCAGGAAGATCTAGAATCAACTGATATGGCTTTTTTGCAGGTTCCCTATCCCGGTCCATCTGTTCTAATTCTTTCCATGATGCCCCAAAAACTACACGATCATCAACTTTACAAACAGTTCTCCACAAATAAATCAATGTTAGCCAAAGTCATAGTACAAGAACTAATTGCTCCCTCAGCTTCCTCATAAAAGGCGGCTGGATTTTTCCGCGGGTCAGGTAATGCTGTTTTAAGTGCCATTACATCTGCCCTATTCCAAGGAGTATACACCCAATTATAAATAAAATAACCATTAGCATCAACAGAAGTTTTATCATCACTTGTACCCGATCCTTTAGGAGGAACATACAAAGGCGCGGCCTCCCGCATTGGTTTCGCGTGAACTATCATAGTCTTATCTGTTCCAAAGATGGAAGCTTGTACCCCGCCGGTCTGAGATGTCCGTGCAACTACGTCCACGGCCCTTTTCTCCTCTTGCAAACGGACTGCCGCAACACATTATTTCACCAAAAGCCTGATTGCATCAGCCACGTGGGAGAAAACAAAAAGACCATCACGCATTTGCTTTTGATCAGCTGCTACATCATCGGGCTCTAACTCATCAGAATATTTCCGAAATAGTTCAATAACTTCTGTGCCAAATGCCTCAGTAAAATATAGCTGTCCTTTTCCGTCCACCCTTTCATGTTGTCTAAAAGTTCAGAAGCAGAGACAACACTACGAATTGCTTTACGAGCAATAGATCTAAGCTCAGACGCATGGTCAGCAGGCAACATAGAGCGACTGTCTCGTATCTTCTGTTGCTCCAAACCGGAGACCTCAGCTAACTCATGAGGGGCAGAAGGAACGACATACGGAGGTGGAGGGCGATCTAGTAACAAAAAATCATTGTGCGGTTTATCAAGGATAGGATAGAGAGGTTGCCGAACAGTGTATTGGCCAGTTACCTGTAATTTACGTTCTTTTTCTTCTATCTCCTTTAAATCGTTTATTTCTTTCTTTCTCATTTCCAATGCTTTCACTTATACATTCTTCCGCTGCTCTTTCTCAAGCAAGGCTTGCTCATGCTTCACTCGTCCACACACTTCTTTCCCCCACATTCCTACACAGTCAAACATTTCTTGCCTAGACCTTTGCTTACACATTCATTGTTCCACATACTCAATCTTTCGCAAGTCAAATGACCCATGCATAGGCCAACGTAACTCAGGATCCGCACAAGTGTATTTATTCCATAATGTGCTGTACATTATAGAAGAAAGACCATGTTTAACATACATATCTCTATTGGGCGTCCCCTCTGAGGGTGCCGGTTGCGATTCTTCCAGTCTCAAATTGGTACCATTACAAAAGCAACACATCCTACGAAGTGCGCTAAAAACAGGCATGCCAAAAATAGTGCAGAATATGCAGTATTATAATCAAAGTAGCACTTAAAGTACCTCTAGTACAATGTGCTGTTCAAATCAAAGTTAAATTGGAGAAAATTCTCCTCATAACCTGCCTATATAAATTGCAATTTATATGTCAAAGGACACAAATTGACTAGTCACCCAAAACACGAGAGCCACAGTAAGTGGTGAAACAAAGGCATCAAAACCCACAGCAAGTGCCGTAAAACGGCTCTTACCAATCACAGGGCGTCCAGGTTCCAACTGCCAAGTTCTAAAATCGACCAAATGGTCACTGCACGACGAATGACCAAAAAGGATCTCAGTCGAAGACCGGCGCCATCTGGATGGTCAAATCAGAAAGAAGGGAAAAACGCCATGGTTGCCAAGACTCGGGTCTCCTCAGGCATTGATTGTCCGCAGCGAGATCCCAATCCTTCGTTGCGACCAATCCGTCGGGCGTCCGAGTCGCCGATGAGTCCCTGTTCGGGTGCCAATTTGTTGAAATAACCCTCAGTAAGGCCTACTAGTGCAAGGGGTTCGCCCTTCTCTGCAAAAAGTCCTCAGACCATATAGGAAGAAGTTGGCACAGAAACTGAAATAAAAGACAAAGTGGGTCATTCTGACCCCGGCGGTCATGGACCGCCAGGGCCAGGGTTGGAGGGAGCACCGCCAACAGGCTGGCGGTGCTCCACAGGGTATTCTGACCGCAGCGGTTCAGCCGCGGCCAGAAAGGGAAAACCGGCGGTCTCCCGCCGGTTTTCCGCTGCCCTGGGAATCCCCCATACCGCCATCCTGTTCCTGGCGGTTCGCCCGCCAGGAACAGGATAGCGGTATGGGGTGTCGTGGGGCCCCTGGGGGCCCCTGCAGTGCCCATGCCAATGGCATGGGCACTGTAGGGGCCCCCATAAGAGGGCCCCACTTTGTATTTCGGTGTTTGCCTTGCAGGCACTGAAATACGCGACGGGTGCCACTGCACCCGTCGCACCTTCCCACTCCGCCGGCTCAATTCTGAGCCGGCGTCCACGTGGGAAGGATGGTTTGCACTGGGCTGGCGGGCGGCCTTTTGGCGGTCGCCCGCCAGCCCAGTGCAAATCCCAAAATACCCTCAGCGGTCTTTCGACCGCGGAGCGGTATTTTGGAGGGGGGAACTATGGCGGGCGGCCTCCGCCGCCCGCCAGGGTGAGAATCACCCCCAAAGTTTATTAAACCTCATGAGGTGGTACTACAGTTCAAACAGCACCCTTCGGTAATGTTTGAAGTAGCACACTGAACTAAGAGAGCATGGTCTTTTTATACCCACGCAGGGGCTAAAAGAAGGTGGTACAATTATAGAAGCAAGACTTATATACATATAAGGTCATATGGAAATGCACAGTCGACAGGTAGGAGGGGCTAACAGCTTTCAAGGACTAGTAGACACATTACTGTCGGTTACTAATTACTAACAGCTGCAGACCTTACTGGGCATGTGCAAAGTGGGAGATGCTAAATATAATTTGTCACTAGACAGATTTTCAAGAGTAGTTAACAGGAAGGTAGGACAGAGCACATGACGAGCACATGGCAGCATGTGGCAGAGAAAATGGCTGCCATGAATACAAATGGATTACACGAAATGTTCACAATAGTTGCTAAATACAAGATGTCTTCTGCTAATGCTTAATCTAATCGCTACTAAATTACAACACATGGGCAGTTTTAAAATCCAGATTTGTTTTGTTCAGAGCTTTTGACACTTCAGCCAACAGCTTCCGTGGGGGCTCAACAACGATGTTTCTGACTTCAAAGGACATTTCCAGCTTCATCCTTGGACCTTGCAAAATCAGAATACTATGACCTCCCAAACGTAAACTAAGTCAGAAGGTAAAATCTATGACCAGAACCTCCATTTTAATTATACAAAGTCCACTCCATCACAGTCAGCATGAAACCATGCCTAGGTGCCGGTCAACCATGAGCTGATGTACTGCAGTTGTGATTTTCTTTTTATATGTTCTTTTTATCTTTAGAATTTTACAAAATAATATCTCATGTTCCCCTCATCTGATTTTAAACATTTTGCTTATTACATTTTCTCTACTTTCCTAAAAGGGTTTGAGTATTTTATTTCTTGACTTTACAATAGTTTGTACTGCCTGAACTTAACACACAGTCCACTGAGGAATTGCCTACTGTATGTGCCATAGCTACGAGGTGTTGAGTGCGGATCAATGAGACTTGTGTATAAACATAACTAGGGTATGTTTATCAAATTGGCAAAGGTTCCTCTTTCCAAATATAATACCCCACTTTCAGACATTATTGTTTAGGATCATTCCAAAACCATAGCCTTTTACTTTGAGGTATCACTGGTACATAGTTGGTATTAAAAAAATGTGGATGCCCCGATTGTTTCTTAGGAGACCTTCTCACTTTCACCTATGAGGACAGCCCTTTCTTTTTACATGTGGAGTTCTCCACACTTGTAAACTTACTATTCAAATGCAGTTTTGTACTGAAAAAGTGCAAACATACGCAAACGTGTAACGTTACCATTGTGAATCAGGTCGCCCATGCGTACATCTCAACTTAAAGGGTGTTCAATGAAAGGTGTCATTCTTTCATGGTTAGAAAGTATGATTTGCAGGGGTAGGTAGATGTAATAGTATTTTTATGAGTAATGCTGCATAACTTCCCACCAGCAAACCTTGAGTTGAATCCTGGATAAACTGTGTACCCTTAGACGAATACTGATAAGCCCATGGAGGAACCCTGAGGCTATGCTAGATGAGGTACTGGCATTTTTCAGAAAATGAAATGCAAAAACCATAGCTCTTATGTTGATTTTTATAAGCAAACTAATAAATAACTCACACAATTTGAGGTCTATTCCTAAAATTCCCAAACCTCATAATCAAACAAACCTGACTTTTGATATTGACCACCACACACTAAAGACACGCGCAGCAGCGCTCTCTGACACCAATGTCCATATTCATTCAAAACCCTTTTTAGAACATCCATTGTGTTCGAAAATTTCTCTTGACCAAGGGCCTGATGTACGACAAGCTTTTGTGGTTGCAAACAGGGAAAATCGCAGTTTGTAACTGCAAAATGGACTGGTACGATGTACCATTCCTATTTTGCGAGTTTGTCGCAATTACCAACTCGCCAAATAGGGATTTGCACCTCGCAATTAGGAAGAGGTGTCCCAAGGGTTTCTCGTCCTAATTGAGAGTCGCAGGGGGATGCATCATTGTTTTGTAACCGCAATTGCAGTCGCAAAACAATCGCAGTTACCACCAGTTTCAAATTAGTGGTAACCAATTCACAAATGGGAAGGCGGCCCATGGACCACTGCCTGCTCTGAAACATTTTAGAAAAAAAATATTTTTTTTGTTTGAAATGCAACTCGTTTTCCTTTAAGGAAACCGGGCTGCATTTTAAAAAAAACGTTATATTTAAAAGCAGTCACAGACATAGTTGTCTGCTGTCTCCTACAGGCCACCATCCCTGTGAGTGTGGCCATTCCCAATTTGGTCGCAAATTGCAACCTACCTAATGAATATTAATGAGGTAGGTCATTTGCAACCCCATTGGGCGTCACAGTGTGAGTTACACTGTTGTGCATTTGGCTTTGCGACTAGCAAATGTGTCGAAAATTGCGAGTCTCAAAAACTCAGGGTCGTAGATCTGGCCCCAAGTGCTTTTAAATATTTCAGAACACTTTTGTGAGAGAATTTGATTTACCATTTGAAAGTCATATTTTGAAACGCATTTGATCATTGTTTTTTAACGGGCTCCTTACCTCCTTCTATTATTTAACTGCTTGTGCCTTATTCAGCAAATTGTGGTCGTTCCCGAGTTACTTTGCAAACTAATGGCCTTGTTTTGCACATAATTTCAGAAACTTTCCTCCAATGTACGTTTGCGTCTCTCATTGGTTATTTCACAATGTGCAGTGTCTTTTATGTGTTTTTTGTATACCGTTGGTAAATATTATAAAGTCAAGCAGCAAACTAATTTACATTTTTGGTAAGATACTTTACGAACCTCTCTGTAGTACTTTTTCTTGAACGAAACAATTTTAAGACATAAGGCTTTCAGTTCATCCCAATGAACCATAGCGCTGCAGTCTTCAAACTGTTATGTACGAGAAAGAGAACAAGTATTTTCACTCTAGCCACTGATAAAATGTTAAACACATACCAGGAAAGCGCACCAAGGAAGTAATAGTGCAATGCTCATGAAAACAGAAAATAAATTCTCACAATTCAAATAGTTATCCAACAGTTTTCCATCGAGAGAAAAATATTGTTGGTTAAATATTGTTGGCCATCAATACTTAAGGCAGGAGGATGATTTATCTCATGTGTGTAAATTAAGAATGCATCAAACAAGGATTACCTACCTTATGCAAATATGCTTTCATACCTATATAAATATTTATGCATTCCTGATCCAAGGGCCAATCGTGCTCACCTTTGTCATCAGTGCAAAAAGGAATATGATTCATCATGGTGTTAAACCAAATATATTACATGAAGATCTGTTCATAGTTTTTTTTAGACCATAACAAATAACATGATCTAAATTGGCTGGCATTTCTCTTAGGTCCAGCAGTACAATAGACAATCCTGGACAAAAAATGCAAAGTACGAGATTCACAGCAACAGACCCTGCATCATTAACATTTGCTTCACTAAGTTATTAAAATATACATTGACATGTATTTGAAAAATTGGCCTTCCTTGAACAATTGTATTTAAAAAGATGCCTTTTAAAGTTTATTTGAATAAATCCTCATTACTCATCGTCCAAAGAAGTTCATTAGAAGATCACTTTGGATAGAATTCGGCTAACTAGCCTTTCTTCTCAGCAGTGAATTGCATTAGTTACTTCCTAGTAATTTAATTCTTGAAATAAAAGATGTAAACGCTAGCGTGACATCTTAAGATCATTGTTAAGGCAGGTCTTGCATACACAAAAATGCCCAGCTGGTCTGGAGATAAAACAGGTAGATAATTAGTTGCAAAGTGTAACATTTCATCAGGAATATTTTGAATAATCCAATTTATCTTTGTCAGATATGCAGCACATATTTTTTTTTCTTTGGAGACTCTTTGTTCTTTAACATAATATTATAATTTCAGCCTCCTAATTAAAGCGGCAGGCAGTTGGACCTGCCTTGATGTGTGCGGCAGATCGCGGGCCGACTACACCGTGGAGGTAAGGTGGCTGCCCTGAGCCACATGCCACCACTAACTACTGTGGTGCCTGCTGCCTGCTTACCATCCTACTGAGGCGTTCACTGGTTTGATATTGCAGAGATCAAAGACTGTCAGTTTGAAGGGAGGAGGGTTTCACTCTGTTGGCTAGTTTGAGTGATTGAGGCCAGTGCGCAACAGCTGGGACCACTATTTCTTCTGCATTCTCAAAGCAGAAAACAGCCCAACAGCGTGAGCTCCTACTGTCTTCGGTTACTAATTATCTGATAAAAACGAATTGTCCCAACTCGCTGTCTGAACGCAGCCAGGGAGGCGGCGGAATGAGACCGGATGATACCTAGTTGAACTGCCATCTTCTCATAGTTAACAAATGTCTAATTGTTTGATGCCCGCGAGGGTACGTTGTTACTCTTTTCAGCAGGAGCCCCAGGAGGAACGAGCTACACGGCTTCACCCAGGACAGCACGGTAATCTTCAGGGGGGATACGTGTGGCTATGGGCGAGGGAAGCAATAGCAGTTTGACTGACATCAGGAGTGATAGTAAATGGATCTGAAACTGCAGGCAGCGATGTCCCATAAGACCCCCATGTGGCAGTAGACAATTATTTCCTCACACGCTGATACATCTTTTGTTGTTCCAACTTAACACTTTCCATAAGGCCCATATGAAAAATGCAGAATACGCGGTATTTACATTAACCAGTGAGAGCTACTCAACATTTATTAGACAGACATGGGAAGCTTCCTCCCAAGAGTGTGGTGTGTCCTTTAAATACAGACAGAAGTCGCCCCTCACAGACTTGGTTTGCCCAAGAGTTAACAAACAGCGAGACAGGTACGAAATTGTTTTGGTATCAGCGTTATATCCAATGCCCATATGATCCCTAGCAATGATAACTGTAGTGACGTGTTATAGATTTGAACTGCAGTATATATTTATTGAACAAGACGTGTACCTTCGAAATAAAGCCAGTGTAAACCCGAAGGCAATGTCGTTAAATGTAGTAAAGAAAACCAACTATCTTGAAAATGTTAATTGGACGTGAATGTGCTAGGAAGGGGTGCATTTTAGTATTTCAGTGTTGTGCTTATGTTACAGAACAATTTGTAAACTTCGGAAAATGGGCCTACACTAAATAGCACAATGAAGGCTCGAAAATGCGAAGGAGAAACACATTGTGCTGTGGATAAACCTTTTTGTGCAAACATGCATACATCGAATTTTTGGTGGCTGGGCATATCTAATATGTTCGAATTCTTGTGGCGCTATATTCTGTAGTGGGAAACTGTGGGAAGAGAGGCCTAACTGACCTGTTGCAGCTAAGTTATAAGATCTTATTGAAACTTGAGCACAGAACTCAAATTTAAGACAGTATGTGCTTCATAGTGATCTCCATTTACTGCTACTACACAAACAGTACACTTGCTGGAAGTGCTCCTGGTGGCTGGCGCTCACCACCAGGAGGAAAATGAGCCAAGGATCGTCTGAATCAGCCCAACAGGGTCCAAGGTATGGCCATTGTAAAGTCAGTGAACTTTGACCTTTTCAGAGCCATGGCACGTGTTGGGCTCTGCGACCCATCTAGATTCTATCCCCTGGGTGGGCCTGGGCCCAGGGGTCAGTACAAAAATGTATTTATTGATTGCTGGGAGGGGGCATGCATGGAGTCCACTCCCCATTTTTTTCTCTCTCCCCCATGAGCCCCTTTATCCCCAGGGATCAATGCAAAGCTGATCCAGGGCAACCAGAAACCGAACACTAGAACCAACAGAACCGGAGAGAGCACCGCACTCCACCCCCTTGCCGACGTCTGGGGCAAAGCACACCTAGGCAACCTGCATGCATGGAGCATGGGAGGAGAAGGAGAGCAGGCAGCTCCCATGCCATAGAAGGAGGAGGCTGAGCAAGGAGGAGCCAGATGGGGTCTTTGGGCTCTCTCAGTGACCCCCACTGCTGCACTGACCTTGGATGTTAGATCAGGTACCCCCGGATGAAGAAGCTGCAAGGCTGCATGCCACCAGCCAGGGAACATGGCAGAATCCACAAACTGTGTATCCATAAGTTGCCGGAGGGTGTGGCAATCTGCAAAGTGCTGGTTTGGGCTCTAATGGTGTTCCCTGAGGAATTGAGGCACCACCAATAGACACCAAATGAGTCGGGGCTGCAGCCACCGCTTCCTCAAAATTAGTAACACTGACCCTATGTCTCCCAGGTCTTAAAATGTATGACCTGGGTAGACTTTTCATCATTTTTACAACCACTAGCATGGCTGAAGGACCTGGGTAGACGTTTCATTATTTTTATAACCACTATAATGGCTGAAGCTTTCACTCTTCAGCTGGAAGTATTATGCTCACTACGGGGTGGTTTTATGGCTGCAGTTCATGTGGCCTCACTGTGTTCAAAGGAGGTGCATGGAACAAAGGGTCCTCTAGGGACTGGATTTATGGCTGCATTGTATGTGGTCAGAAGGTAAGGCCCTCTAGAGGTTGTTTTTATGATTGCATTGTTTAAAATTTCAAAGTATGTAAAAAGCACACAGACAAAAGCTATGTTCATTTAAAATAATTAAGCACTATTTATAAGTTATTCGACATATGGATATTATTGAAGATTGCATTTACAGTACAATGTGATGGTGTTCTTAAAATGTCGTTTGATGTCTGGTCATGTCATTACCCTTTAGGGGTCAAATGTAAATATGCAATGTCATCCATGGTATTTTCAATCAGCCAAATGTACATATTTGTAAATTAAGGCATAGTATTTAATAGTGTATATGTAATACACATACTTTTCTTTTTCTAAACAAAAAGCACTGACTGGACAAACATTTAGTGAGTGTTATTATTGGTTGCCAACAAATGGCACACACCACCTCCCCTGAGTAGGCCTTGGACTATTGTGCTTCACTACCCTAAGAAAGTCAACTGTTGCAATTGGGTACTTGCTTCCTAGTAAGGGGTAATTGTGCATAACTAGTAAACCTAATTTTCTAACCTGTCAGCTGTGTATAGCTACATTTTCACATACAGAAAAGTCCAACAAGGGAACCAAAATTTATGACATAAACATACCTTGGAGTATCAACAGGTGCAACTATGGAGCATATGAACAATTGTACATCCATGCCAAGAGGCTAGACTAAATATGCTAAAAGAGAAAGACATAAAGGAAATATTGTCCTAAAAGCATATACAAACGTAGATAAAATGGAGTGGCTACTTAAGTATTTTTATGAATGTGCTATCAAGATAAGAAAACATCCACATGTTGATCAGATGTTCATGATGTCATTTACTGTGCAATCCTTTACAAAATAATGACATGAATATATAGGGGCAGTTGGTCATACCTCCGAGAGGAGATGCAAAGCTGAATGCTATTACACACTGAACAGCCCTTGCTGCAGCACCTGCCTTTATGGATACAGTTAGGAAAAGAGTTATTTTGTACTTTAGAGTCAGATCTCTCTGAAGTAAAATATAAAACAGGGAACAATTTTTGAAAGATGATCACATGAAACAATTAGCAGTGCAAGGTGCAAGTAGCAACTAAATACTTTCGTACAATCTTGGAATGGACTTAAAACATGTCCTTACTGTGCTATTTAAATTATCTAGAAGGATTTGAATAAATTAAAGAGAAGAAGAGAGAGGACTGAGAGACCAGTCACACCACATGTAAGGTGAACAGAACCGGTGATCTTAATTTGAAACAATTGGAATCTTCCAGAAAATAAGTAGAACCATTCCAGGACTTTATCTTTGATCCCGTGTGAGAAGGGTGAGAGACACCTAGTGCCCATTTGTTACTCAATTACTGCAAAGGGATCACAAATATTCGACAAACAAAATGTGTTCAAACATTGAAGGGAATCCTCCAACACCTGGAATTTGGAACATTTTTCCAGTGATGTGACTTGAAATAACACCAGCAAATACTGTTGGTGTGTTTTTGAAATTAAGAGGTTTGTTTGGTAAAAAGTTTGAAATCGGAGAGGTCAGTTGTTTTTATGAGAGGCTTTTTGAGAAATGTAAAAGATTGCTCTTTCGTGCAGAGGAAGAAAGATTTCCAGATCATACTTGCCAGGGGCAGTGCCAACTTTAGTCATACAACATTCTGGACAGTGGTAAGAAATTGGGTTATTGGTTGAGGGGTGTAAAACCTTTCTCAAGCAGCAGCCCCAGTTCTTCTCAGGTTGAAGTTGCAGGCCAACCCTAAATTAACCTGTGCTCATTCCTCAAGTAGCTTGGCACAGAGCAGTCAGGCTTAACTCAGACTCAATGTGTAACGTATTTATGCAACGCTTCAAACAGTAACACAGTGAAAGCACACCACAAAAGTAGCCCACAACAGAGTTAGAAAAATAGAGTAATTTTTAATGATTTAAACAAGGACCAAAATGATAAAAGTCCAGTCAGTAGAATGGGACATGTTACATTTTAAAGATTTTAGTAAAAAATAGTACCAAAAAGCATAGAGCGGCCATTGTGGATATCTGGTTGTGCCAGACCAAGACAAAGTCATAAGTTCAGGCCGACTGCAATGGAGCACAAGCCTGCTACAGGGATCCAGTTAGGCCTCATAAGAAAGTACCTTCAATCCTTGTTTGCAGAGCATTGCAAGGATCCGCCTCGAAGATGTGTCATGCCGCTGAAGCAATGCATCAGTTCTGAGATGTAGTGAGGCTGTGGTGTGAGCTCATGTTGAGTCGTCAAAGATCCTGTCAACAAGGGCTTGAGATACAAAGTCCGGAGTCAGGGATGTGTCACGCAGTCAGGGCGATTGGTTGGTTCCGACGAGCTTTGAGGCTGCGATGGGAAGTCAGACGTTGTCGAGGACCTGTGCACAGGATGCATCAGACACAACAGTCATGATGTGGCGATGGGCTCTGATGCAATTTGGATCTTTGCGGCAGATCTAATCCATGCAACAGCTGCAATGTGTTAGTTCTGCTCAGGGTTGCCCCACACACCAGAGAAGATGTGCTGGATCTGCTTAATGCACATAAACCGGCAGAGCACCTTAGGCCTACTTCCAAGGACCAGGACTGGGGTGGCACCACTTGACAGGGTAGACTCACAATTAGCAGAGTCAAGATGCAGGTGCAAGGTTGTTGGAGTCTTCAGGATGCCAGCCAACTAGCCCGTTGAGTCACTCTAGGGTCTGGGTTCAAGAGATGCAATTCCAGTCCTTTTCACCTTGGTGAAGATAAGTAGGTCAGCATAGCAAGGGAGCAGCACAGTAAAGCAGTAGTCTAGCAGAGTGCAGTCAAGCAGAGTGTCAGTCATTCAGCAGCACAGCAGTCCTTCTTCCTGGCAGAGTATCCGCAGGTCCAGAAGTATACTGAAGTGGTAGTGCCTGAGGTCAAGTATTTATACCAAGTTGTGCCTTAGAAATGGGGGGAGAAGATTCTAGAGGTTTCCCAGTGAAGTTGCCAGGTATCCTGCCTCCTCTGTCCTGGTTCACGACTAACTATAGGGGGTATGCAGCCCTTTGTGTGGAGGCAGGACACACCTTAGTCAAATGTAAGTGGGGCTGTGCCCAACTCCTCCCATCTTGCCAGTGATGTCCCATTCAGGCACACCTACACTTCCTATTGTGTGTGGCTGTCTAGAAGGAATACACAAATCACAACTGTCAGCTACACCCAGTTACGTGACTCAGGTACAGACTACAGACACCAAATAGCTAAGGCAAGAAAATGCCAACTTTCCAAAAGTGTCTTTTTCAAAATTGTAATTTAAAATTTGACTTCACCATGAGTTAGGAGTTTAAATTCTAACTCCAGAGAGACCAAATATGAGCTGGTTATCTGTTTCCCTTTGTAAATTACATTTATAAAATGTAATAAGGTAACTTTAACGTTATCCTATGGAAGAGGTAGCCTTGCAGTAGAGAAAAACAAATGTAAAAGTTTGTCACTACCAGGACATGTAAAACTCAAACATACATGTCTTACTTTTTAAATGCATTGCACCCTGCCCTCTGGGTGGACAGGGCATACCCTAGGGGTGATTTATATGCATTAAAAAGGAACAGTTGGGCATGGCAAAAAGGGCTACTTTTCCAGGTGGAAACTACAGATTAAAAATGCATAGACAGGCTTCCATGGCAGGCCAGGGACATGTTTAAAGTGCTACTTACAATGATGGCACAATCAATGCTGCAGGCCCACAAGTAGCATTTAAGTTACAGGCCCTGAGTACATGTAGTACCACTTTACTAGGGACATATAAGTGAATTAAATATGCCAACTGCATATAAGCCAATATTACCATGTTTGGGAGGGAGAGCACACGGACTTTAGCACTAGTTAGCAAAGGTTAGCAAGGTAAGCAAAGGTAAAGTGGGCAGAGTTCTAAGGCCAACAAAAAACGAGATCAGCAAAAATGGAGGGGGAAAGCAATAAGTTACATGTAACTTGGAACAGATACACTTATGCATTTTCGTGTCGCAATCCCCACAATTTGGAAAATCGCAGGGCTTTTTTACAAGAAAATTTGTTTTTTTGAATGTAATAAACCCATTTAGCAAATCAGTAACATGGTACCAAAATGCTAAATAGGTTTAGAAAATCATTAGGATTTGAAAAGTGGAAGGAGCATGTTTAGGACGTCTCTTCCTTATACGTGTTAGACTTTTCATCCTTGGCGTGGTCTCCCTTAACTTTTTGCCTCTGTTCCCCTGGTTGTTGCTGTGTGCTGGACTCTGATTTTGCTGTTTTTGTTACTCTTACCACTGCTAACCAATGCTAAAGTGCAAGTGCTCCTTTACAAAATGTATATGTAATTGGCTTATCCATGATTGGCATATTTGATTTACTAGTAAGTCCCCAGTAAAGTGCACTAGAGGTGCCAGGGCCTGTAAATCAAATGCTGCTTGTGGTCCTGCAGCACTGGTTGTGTCACCCACATAAGTAGCTCTGTATTCATGTCTCAGACCTGCCACTGCAGTGTCTGTGTGTGCAGTTTTAACTGTAAATTTGACTTGGCAAGTGTACCCACTTGCCAGGCCTAAACCTTCCCTTTTCTTACATGTCAGACACCCCTAAGGTAGGCCCTAGGTAGCCCCAAGGGCAGGGTGCAGTGTATGGTTAAGGTAGGACATATAGTAATGTGTTTTATATGTCATGACTGAAATACTGCTAAATTCGTTTTTCACTGTTGCAAGGCCTGTTCCTCTCATAGGTTAACATTAGGGCTACCTTTAAATATGACAAGATGACCACAGCACACAGAAATGTATAGTCCAATCGTGTAGCAAGGATAAGTATCCCTGATGGTGTATTTGAGGTCGAAGAAAGCAAAGAGTTGAAAAAGTCCTGAATCTCGTTCGTAGAAAGTGTCTTTAATAGTAGGTACTATTGGTCAAAGGATTGTGCCTTCGTCGAGATACAGCCAACACGTGTTTCGTCACTCAGGTGACTTCATCAAGGCTGGGCCGTCCGGCCAGAAAGGTAGGTTGCGTAAGAACCCCGCGGTAAGGTGAGTAGGCCTTGGGTGGTGGGTTAAATCTTCATTAAATGGAGCTGTGAGTTGGCGGTAGTGCCCCAACAGCAGTAGGTGAGTACAAATGGTAACCGCGTATGGTTGGGAAAATGAAGGCGGCCCTGATAAGCCTGGGGTCTCATCCTGAGAGGAGGAGTGGAGAGGTGCAGCACACAGTCGTCGGCGCATAGAATTGGACCATTCTACGCGCCGACGACTGTGTGCCGCACCTCTCCACTCCTGCTCTCAGGGTGAGACCCCAGGCTTATCAGGGCCGCCTTCATTTTTCCAACTTATAAAGACACTTTCTACGAACAAGATTCGGGACTTTTTCAACTCTTTGCTTTCTTCGACCTCAAATACACCATCAGGGATACTTATCCTTGCTACACGATTGGACTATACATTTCTGTGTGCTGTGGTCATCTTGTTCTGTTTGTCTCTGGGTACTTTGGTACCCTGTTCAGTGCCTACTGGGTAGTAAGGCACTTGGCCATTCTGCACCAGACTCTGTTGACATCTACGTCTGCCTAATATATTGTTTTACTGCCTAGATGTGCGGCACCTTTTCACCCATACAACCCTTGTGTTTGCTCTAGGCCTTTACCTTTAAATATGATTAAAGTGTAGATTCCCTTTGGGAGCTGATGGACTTGTGGAGTTTGGGGTCTCTGAGCTCACAATTTAAAAATACATCTTTTAGTAAAGTTGATTTGAAGATTGTGTGTTTGAAAATGCCACTTTTAGAAAGTGAGCATTTTTTTGCTTATACCATTTCCGTGACTGCCTTTTTGTGGATTCCCTGTCTGGGTCAGTTTGACAGTTGGGCTGCTCACACCTCACACTAGACAGTGATACAAAGGGAGCTGGGGTGTAGTATGAATTTCCTGATGAGTCATCCGTGCTTGGAGAGAGGGGAGGAGTGGTCACTCACACCTGAAAGGGCTGTGCCTGTCCTCACACAATGCTGTCTCCAACCCCCTGGTGAGTGTCTGGGGCCTGGCCTGGGCAAGGCAGGATTTCACATTCAAAAGAGACTTTACTTTGAAGTACACCTACCTCAAAGGAGAAATTGGGTATATGAAGGGCACCCAAAACCACAGACTTTAGAACACTTCTGGAAACAAGAGGAATCTCTGCCTAGAGAAGAGCTGAAGAGCTGAGGAAGAGCTGCCCTGCCCGTGACTGTGCTTTGTGGAGCTATCCTGCAGTTGCTGCTTCTGCCAGAGAAATAGGGCAAAGACTGGACTTTGTGTGCCTTCCATCTTGAGAAGAACTCTCCAAGGGCTTGATTTAGAGCTTGCCTCCTGTTGTTTGAAGTCTCAGGGACAGCAAAGACTTCTCTCTGCCAGCACCTGGAGTCTCTGGAGAGACTCTTTCTCTGCCCTGTGGTGCCCATCCAGTTCCTGGGACCCTGAAAGAAGAAGCTGGCAGCCTAAGAGGAGGAAATCCACGCACAGAGCACCATGCGGGGAAAAGATCGACGCAACTCCGATATGCAGCTGAAGAAACAACACGCCGTCGGCTCTGGGGCTGAAAATCGATGCTCGCCGGAAACACAACTGAAGAACTGACGCACTGAGCTGGAGAAACGACGCGCAGCATCACTGACAGAGACTCGGAGATCGAAACAGACGCTGCATGGTTTTTGAATCATCGTGCGGCTGGATTTCCGATGCAAGTACCACTCGGCATGTAAAAACAACGCAAGGCCTGCCCGGACTCGAGAGTGCTGACCGGATCAACGCATCGCTCTCCTGCAGAGAGAAGAAACGACATGCCCCGACCCGACCAAAGGAGAAACGACGCAAGGTCTCACTTGTGAGGGAAATCGATGCATTGCAAGCCCTCTTTGACGCACACTCGCCCGTGCGGGGTTATTTTTGATGCACTCAAAGCGCTTTTTCACGCTAACAGTGTTATTGTGTGTTTTAAACTATTTAAAGACTCTTTTAGATTTTTTATTGATAACTTGATTTTTGTATTGTGGAATTTTCTCGTTTTGGTCTTGTTTTGTTTAGATAAATTTTCCTATTTTTCTTAACCTGTGGTGTGTCATTTTATAGTGTTTTCATTAAGTTACTGTGGGGGTCATTCTGACCCCGGCCGGCGGCGGAAGCCGCCGGCCTGGCTGGGACCGCCAGAATACCGCTGCGCGGTCAAAAGACCGCTGCGGGTATTCTGGGTTTCCCGCTGGGCTGGCAGGCGACCGCCAGAAGGCCGCCCGCCAGCCCAGCGGGAAACACCCTTCCATGAGGATGCCGGCTCCGAATGGAGCCGGCGGAGTGGAAGGGGTGCGACGGGTGCAGTTGCACCCGTCGCGATTTTCAGTGTCTGCATGGCAGACACTGAAAATCTTGGTGGGGCCCTGTTACGGGGGCCCCTGCAGTGCCCATGCCGTTGGCATGGGCACTGCAGGGGCCCCCAGGGGCCCCACGACACCCCATACCGCTATCCTGTTCCTGGCAACAGGATGGCGGTATGGAGGTCGGAATCCCCATGGCGGCGCAGCAAGCTGCGCCACCATGGAGGATTCCCCAGGGCAGCGGAAAACCGGCGGTACACCGCCGGTTTTCCGTTTCTGACCCCGGCTGTACCGCCGCGGTCAGAATGCCCAAGGGAGCAACGCCAGCCTGTTGGCGGTGCTCCCGAGGTCGTTGGCCCTGGCGGATTTTACCGCCAGGGTCAGAATGACCCCCTGTATGTTGGTACAAATACTCTACACCTAGCACTCTGAAGTTAAGCCTACTGCTCTACCAAGCTACCAAGGGGGTAGCTGATGGTGATTCTCTTTTACCCTGAATAGAGTGAGGGCCCTTGCTTGAACAGGGGGCAACCTGACTGTCAACCAAAGACACAATTTCTAACAAGTATGTATTAATGTTTTGTGACAGAAATGCTGTTGCAAAGCATTACTATTTTACTAGCACCTCAAAGGAAGTGGTACACTTTAAAAAATGGGAAGGGGCCCCAATTGGAAAAATTTAGGCAGTTGTACATAGTACCGCTGCCTACTCTTAAATAGTTTTACAAACTGCTATCTTTTTTTAAATGCATCCCGTTTTCCTTTAAGGGAAAAAAGGCTGTACTTTAATAAAGATTGCTTTATTAAAAAATAATCACAAACATGGTGGTCTGCTGACACCAGCACGCCAGTATCCCTGTTACTCCTCATCCATGCAGACAGTCAATACAACCAAGAAGAGAACTGCCACAAAACCTAAGTATGGAGATTATATTGAATCACCAACTGTCATATTAAAATTAGCCAAGACAAAAAGATATTCACAAATCAAATTCCAGTAATGAGCTATGGGCTATATAGCCAAGACATCCAAGACAATTGCCACAAAACCTAAGTGTAGAGATTATATTGATCACCATCCATAATATTAAATGTAGAAAAACAAAATTTATACACAAATGAATGTCCAATAATTTTTTAATTCGCCTCTTTTATTACATTTGGTTGTAACATTTGTCGTGGTTCTCATTTGTAAGATTATACTGCAGTCTATTATTTTACTTTGCATATTCATTCTAGTCCTGAGGAAGTTGGTGGGAAATCACACCAGTGATAAAACACATTTGCTAGAGTTGTAATGAGCTTTTGTAGCAAGAACTTAATGCAATGAGAATAAAGTTTTAATATAACATTGAACTTTTGAACTTTTTTGAGTCCTGGCGGACCTTATGTATTTCTTGGACTTGCTCTATTTAAGGAGTTCATGGTGGCAATCCTCCCTCCCCCTGACTCCTCCCTCTCCTCTGAAGCACCTGTTGACCTTTTGAATCCTGTGAAATACTGGTTGGAAATTGCGTTTACTGACAAATCTATTCAGCCACCAATCTTTTGTGTTAGTAATAGCTCTACGTCCTGCTCTGGACCTATTACCTTTAGGCATGATGACTATTAGGCTACTATTTTTAATGCTCCCATTGGTTGGTAGGGTGCTATCTTGTAAATTAAATAGGGACATTGACCACAGTGGTGTAGGCAGTATAGGAATCTCAGTGTAAGAGATATTGGGCCCTGTCTATGAGTGGTTGTACCTACCCTAGTGGCTAGGCTCTGCAAATCTCACAGTTCTTGTGTTGTTTCTTGATTGTGCCTGCTAAGTGATATTATTATGCTCCACTTTGGCCCTTATTATCTCTCTAGTTCTCTGTTAATCACCCAAAAAAGGAACAATTTGCCTTAGCAGATTAATATTTTACACTTTTGCGAGATTTACCATGTTGACCAGGAGCCCCATTTACAAAAATGAATCACTCCTAGAGGCTTATGGCCTTTTTTAGAGATTAGCAGATGGGACACCCTTTCAAAACATTGCAAAGAATGCACCCCCAATATTAAAGTGCCATAGCCTACAATGCACTTATAATAAAGCAAACAGGACATCCTTCACCTTTCGTCTGCCAAACACTGAATAAGGCCCTTAACATTTCTCTTCAACAAGTATTGCAGTTCAGTGTAGTGTCAAAGATATAGGGCCAAATTTACAAGAAAACAGCACATCAGCTGTGAAGTGCCACGTTTCTTGCGCCCCTTTTGGTCCCCCTAATGGCACCATGACGCACATTAAAACAATAGCATCAAAATTTATGATGCTGGTGTGGTACTTTGCAGGATTAGCGCCATAGACTGTGGTGCCTGATCCTGCAAAATGAAGGGAGGTTCATTGAAAGTGTTGGGCACGTCATTTTAATGCCTGCTGTGAGCAGTGGTTAAAAATTACGCTAAATATGGTGCAGGGAAATATTGTAAATTTCACTGCGCCATTTTTATGGTCCTCCCTAAGGGGAAAAGGCATAATGTGGCACAAGCGGGTGCAAAGTGGTTCAATGCAAGCACTGCGCCACTTTGCAAATATGGCGAAGGAGAATGGCCTCCTTAACAGCACATTAGTGTAAAACAATTACACTAGTGTGGTGTTAAGAGGCGCTATGGCCTTGTAAATCTGGCCCATTGTTCACTTTTTGTGAATGTAAATTTTCAGATGCTACCCATAGAAGATCTGTTTTCACCATTGAAAGTCTCTAATTATACTCCCTGTACTAGAAAGTGAAATACTGAAAATCCTTTAAGAGTTTAAAAAATGGAACTGAAGTTACAGCAACAGTGACATAATGAAAAATGAGGGGGGCCCCTGCTGTAAAGTATATGTAGCCACCCCCCTCAAAACTCACTGGGGGGCTCTCAAGACAGGGAACTGTGCTGAGGGGGCTCCCTGGAGCTCAGGAGCCCCCTGCACGGCAGAGGCTACGGGGACCTTTGTTACACAACTGTGTAGCTGTCAAAGGACATCATGGAAGGGTTTTTGATAAATATCAAATAATAAAGGAGAAGGGCAAAACAATTGCAAAAACTCCAGAAGTAATGGGAAATAGTTCGATGAAGAGCAACACATGAACTAGTACATGGTATCAAGAAACTACCCGAACCTCAACTAATGCTTCAGGGGATCAGATCCATAGAATCAACACAGCAACATCAAATAAACAAGGATCTCAGCTAAGATGTCATCTCACGTATTTTGCACACAGACACAATATTCGGACAAAATTCTCAGTACCAGATTCCTCACTGAAATCAAAATGTTGTTGCAGAAAAGCAAAACATGTTCAGCCTTCATTTAAAAACGTGATCTGAACACAACAGTAAAATACTGCACCATTAGTCATACAAATACCCAGTAATAATTATATTTTGATCCACTTGACTGTAAACATCCTTAAAAATTCATGGTAAAGAGGCCACTGTTGGCTTATTTTTCATAATTTCTTTGTTAATAAACATAAGCCTTTCGCTAGCAGAAAACATGACGTCATTACTTTCAAGTATTGTTGTAATTTTGTCACAGCCAAGACCAAGAATAATTGTGTAAGTATATGATGACTGAATAATCACTTTTATATGGCTCCAGTGGCTTTACCTGCTCTGTAAATAATGTCTAACAGATAGCAGATTGATCGGTTACAACTGAATATATCACGTATGCCCTGAGCACTTCTGCAGAACCACTTGGAGCCGGGCATGTGAAAGTCCTTGCAGAGAACTTGAAGTCCTAGACTTCCCCCAGGCTTGGGTTCCCAATGGAGTCCCCCAATTTCACCACCTGAGCAAGCCATCTGTCCTCCCGCAGGGGAGTTTCAAGTGATAATTGTGATTTAATCCAATCCATCGCAGTGCATCCCTCCACACCTGGAACACCACCTGGGTTGGTACCAGAAGGGGAGTAGCTGTGGATGCCCAATAAAGTATGCCTGTTACAGTGTTTAAAACTAATGGGGCCTGATAAGTTGGGTTCCCCTATCCCCCGCACACCCAGTCATTGATAATCAGGAGCTGGGCATTCCAATAGTAGAGGCACACATCGGCCATACTGAGCCCTCTCTCGTACACTGTCCGAACACATTTTCCAAGGGCCATTTTTGTAGGTGTGTGTGCCCAAAGAAACCTTTGCCCCATAGTTGCCAAAAAATTGAACCAGGACTGGAAGATGGGGAGGGGGTAGTTCTGCAGGGTGTACAGGAACTGCAGGAATATTATCAGTTTACAGAGAGCTTTTCTACCCATGCGGTTTAGGGCTATTTTATCCCACCAAGCCAAATCATTTGTGGACTTCCGCACTAATGGGCATATAATGAAACTCCAGGCGAGACTCAGCTCACAGGAGATATGAATCCTCTAAATACAAAAAGGTAAGACAGCGTATGGGGATGGCAGATCTCATCTTAGCAGTCCCCTCAGATGGGGACCAAAAGGGACTTTTCCCAATTGACTCTCAGACCAGAGGCCGATCTGAAGGTCTCAAGGATGGGGAGTAAGCGGTCCCATCTCAGTCAGGTGAGAGAAGAACAACATTGTGGCCTTTCTTTCAACCAATCCCCCAGCACTCACAACAATACACTCAAACACCGTGGTTAAAAAACAGATTGAAATATTTCATATTAAACAGGCCATGAAGCTCATTATAGACAGAGTCCTGTTCACTCTATCTAACTTTCATCAGGGAAACTCACAGCAACTGTTAGAAATGGGGTCTTTGGTTGGCAGTCAGGTTACCCCCTGTCCAAGCAAGGACCCTCACTCTATTCAGGGAAAAGGAGAATCACACTCAGTTAATCCCTGCTCACCCCCTAGGTAGCTTGGCAAAAGTAGGTAGGCTTAACTTCAGAGACCAGGTGTAAAGTGTTTGTACCAACACACACAGTAATATAGTAAAAACACAACAGAATGACCCAACACAGGTTTAGAAAACTAGCCAATATTTATCTAAACAAAACAAGACCAAAACGACAAACATCCGACATACACAAGTCAAATTATGAATTTTTAAAGATTAAGCTAAAAAAATAGTGCTTAGAAACACAAAACACTTCGATGAGGTGAAAATACGGCGTAGTGACGGAGTCGTTCCCAACAATCTGACGCCCATGGCACCGGGTACAGAGTCATGCAGACCCCCAGGTACAGTACCTTAGTGAACTGTGAGAACAAATCGGTGCGTGAAGTCGGGGATCACGGCGTAGCTGGATCCGAGGCAGAGTCGGTTCTGGTGCTGAGGGGCGAAGGAGTAGAGGCATCACAAAGAGGCATCGGGTCCTTGCTGCTGAGAGGTGGAGGTAAGGCATTGTCAGTGCAAAGCATTGAATTCGCGCATTTCGGGCAGCGTTGGTCACGGCGTGGTGCTGGTGACTTCCACAGAGACATGGACTTCGGCGGGGTCGGCCTGCGAGGGTTGTCACACTCCAACGAGGACCACGGAGTCAGTTGCAGCTGGTGTCACAGGATTTAGCAGTGGCGTCGAACCGGAGTCACCTGAAGTCGGTTTTCTTGGATGTTCACCAGCTTCTCCTTTCAAGGGCCCAGGGACTGGATAGGGCACCACTTGTCAGGGCAGGAGTCTCAGCAGAGAGTCCAGGTGCTAGTAGGGGAAGTCCTTGATGTCCCTGAGACTTCAGAACAGGGGACAAGCTCAGTCCAAGCCCTTGGAGATTCTTCTCAGGCATGAATATACCACAAAGTCCAGTCTTTGTCCCCTTTCACAGGCGGAAGCAGCAACTGCAGGAAAGCTCAACAAAGCACAGTCACAGGCAGGGCAGCACTTCTCCCCAGCTCTTCAGCTCTTCTCATTGGCAGAGGTTCCTCTTGATTCCAGAAGTGATCTAATTTTCAGGGGTTTTGGGTGTTCTTCTTATATCCCTTTCTGCCTTTGAAGTACGCCTACTTCAAAGGAAAGTCTCGCTTGTTTGTGAGATCTTGCCCAGGCCAGGCCCCAGACACACACGAGGGGGTTGGAGACTACATTGTGTGAGGGCATGCATAGTCCTTCCAGGTGTGAGTGACCACTCCTCCCCTCCCTCCTAGCACAGGTGGCTCATCAGGATATGCAGGCTACACCCCAGCTCCCTTTGTGTCATTGTCTAGAGAGAGGTGCAAACAGCTCAACTGTCAAACTGACCTGGACAGGGAATCCACAAACAGACAGAGTCACAGAATGGTTTAGCAAGAAAATGCCTACTTTCTTAAAGTGGCATTTTCAAACACACAATCTACAAACCAATTTCACTAAAAGGTGTATTTTTAAATTGTGAGTTCAGAGACCCTAAACTCCACATGTCTATCTGCTCCCAAAGGGAGTTTGCACTCTAATAATATTTAAAGGCAGCCCCCATGTTAACCTATGAGAGAGATAGGCCTTGTAACAGTGAAAAACAAATTTGGCAGTATTTCACTGTTAGGACATGTAAAACACATAGGTACATATCTCACCTTTAACCCTACCTCAGGGGTGCCTTACATGTATGAAAATGGAAGGTTTAGGCCTAGAAAGTGGGTACACTTGCCAAGTCGAATTGGCAGTTTAAAACTATACACACAAACACTGCAGTAGCAGGTATGAGCCATGTTTTACAGGGCTACTTATGTGGGTGGCACAACCAGTGGTGCAGGCCCACTTGTAGCATTTGATTTACAGGCTCTGGGCACCTCTAGTGCACTATACTAGGGACTTACTAGTAAGTCAAATTTGCCAATCATGGAAAGCCAATTACACATATATGGGAGCACTTGCACTTTAGCACTAGCTAGTAGCGCTAAAGTGCCCAGAGTATCAAAAACAGCAAAAACAGAGTCCAGCACACATCAACAACCTGGGAAACAGAGGCAAAAAGTTAGGGGAGACCACGCCAAGGATGTCAAGTCTAACAGCAACTATTACGTGTAAATTGCCTTTTTTGTCTTTGTTGGATTGGGAATTTGCATGGCATGTGTAAACTTCTGTGATGTCAGCGGACGCCACCGTATATAAATATATATTTGAAATAAATGAATACATTTTGAAGAGAGATGTGGCAAAATGTATCCTACATTTGGTTGCAATGACTGCAAGATTCTTAGTTTACACACCTTTTAGAGTGATAACTGGATTTAAAATGTTCTGTTATATTGTCTAACGGGGATACGTTTCTGTTAGCCTTCTTCAAGATGTTCTTTCATTTAAGTCGATAAAAGGCTTCACAGCCTGAAATGTTTGTTTTAGACCAGAGTAACACACCTTTACATTTTCTGTTGACGTTAGTTATGAACCACATCTGAAGGGAACAAAATGGCGTTTAAGTTGGTCACCAATAGCGATAGCTTTCTCTGTAAGAGTATAGCCACCTCCCTTAATCCTCACGCATAACCTGCATGAAACACCCTTTCATATCCTCTATGGGCCAAAATTGGCAGCTGTGACCTTGCAGGGGAGTTTTATTGGGCATCAGGATGGTCGGACAATGAATATGATCAAATCGTAGCATGGTCATCTTCTTAATCTGGTCCAAGAGCCCATTAACATTCCATGTCAGAACTGACAGTGTTTCCATGGCGATTAGTGTGAAATGGCTAACTGCATCTCCTTGTGTGGTGGCTTCCATGTCCAAACAAATAGGCCACAGCAGGGGGCAGATGGGCGTGGGTGCATCTCAGTTTGTGTGAGCACATGAGGACCTTTCTGAATGGCTAGAGGTGTTGATCAATAATACTACTCAAACAACCGAAGAAAACTGAACAGGAAAACATAACCTCAACATCCACAAATACCCCTTCCCTATACTTCCTACCCTGAAGAAACATCTTTCTCCCAAACCCAACATAAACAGCAATTTAGCTTGGGATCAGTGTACCTGGACCGACCGACCGACAGCCCTCCCTGCCCGGCGGGAAGGTCTGACAAACTTTGAGCAAGGATATTGTGTTGCTGGCATGTGATAAAGGAATGCCTAGTCGTGGTGAGTTGTGAACTCGCGGCCCTCAATTGGTTCCAGCCTCTGGGATCCATCTCTGGCCCTCAGCAGACCCAGGCAGGGGCTCCTCACTCTTTGCTTGTCTCGTGCCTCCCAGGACAGGCCTCTGTGAGGGTTGGTTCCCATGCACCAGCAATGCCACGGTCGCAAAGCATCAAGTGCACCAAGGCCTAATCCATAGGCCTAATCTGCCCTCCGTGGGCTCCACTTTCTCTCCATGTCACAGTCTGGGGGTCACACACCCTGCAGGCTGCAGCACTGCATGCCTCTAGGACCCATCTTCAATCCCCCAGCACAGCTTCCAAGAGGGCCAGTGCTTATATAGCGGGACAAGCATGGCTGCGATCATTAAGTCCTGGGTGCATCAGGACTTGCATCTCAAACCCAGCCTGCCATTTGGGAGTCTGCAGCTCGCTGGTACTGTGAGCCAGACAGCTGTTCCTCTTCAGGTTGCTCCTGGGAAGGTGATCCCACAATGGTGGCCAGCAGAAGCTCACCAAGTCTAGCCTACCATCGTGGCCATTCAGGCCAAGCCCACTGCAATTGTGTGATCTTAAGCAAATATTTTATTTCACCTAAGCTCCTTTTTCTTCAATATGACATATTAAAGCACTTTCAAATATCTTATTTCAGAATACCAGTTGTACAAAAACCTACCGCATTTGATTTCATAGTCTGTAATGCTGCGTTACAAAACTCTGGGTCACACACAGGATTTACATGACAATTGTCTCCCCACTTAGTTCACTAATGTTTAGTTTTCAAAAACTAAGGGCCTCATTTATGAGGCCAGTGGCACAAGGCAGCACAGCAAGTACCTTGCAGTGCTGCCCTATGCCACGAAAAAAGGGCAGAAATGCACCATATCTAAAAGATATGATGCATTTGTGTCCCCTCCTCCTGTGTTAGTACACAAATCGCTGCCTAGCGCCAACACAGGCACCCTTGCACCATGGCGCAAGGGTGCCTGCGTTGTAGGGATGATTGTTTTTGTGCAGGAAGGGACACGTTCCTGCACAAAAACAATCACTGGAGGTATTTCCTCTTTCAGAATGTAGCACACATAGAAAGAGAAAAAAACGGGGAGAAATAATATTTCTCCCCATTGCATCATTCTTATGCCACCCCTGAGGTGGTGTAGGAATCTGACGGATTTCCAGACTTGTAAATCTGGGAATGCATCAGGTTCCTTTAGGCTCCATGGATATTGCGTGGGAATACCCCAAGCAGTACCCATGGAACGTCCCTTTTTACGTAGTGTTATGCGTGAAAGGGGTCCATATTTACAATGCCATGAAAAGCCACGCAAGGTGGCTCTGCGTGACCTTGTTAATATGGGCTGGCACACTGCACCTCCAGAGCATCAAAAAAATGACGCTCCGGTGGCAAAGTGTAACGCTAAGGCCTTGTAAATGAGGCCTCATCACTTTTATTAAGTATTTCTCAGTGAAGTGCTATAATGTGTTGGACTAGTGTCAAAGCTTCTACATAATACAAAAAATACACTGTTTTGAATTTGAAGAGGCTTTATCATATTTTATGTGGTTTGTTTTATGATTTACATGGAAAACTTTTCGGAGCTTGGCTCGTGCACAGATTCGAAGGGCAAATACAGACCCTTCCTTCAGCTCTGTCTTAGCTCTCCCTGTTAATTTGTTGGCTCGCCCTTCTCTTCTTCCTAAATCCTGTATGAAGTTCATAGTCCACATTGAGAGATTCCCATGGCTGGAATTATGGGATACAAATAAACTCTCAGATTAAAGTCAATTTATCTCAAGAATCTAAATCAAGGCCAGCATAGGGAACATTGTAATACGCTCGGGTGGGATGCCACTGGTATGACAGTGGAATCCGCCCTGTGAGTTTGTTGGGCAGCGCGTCCGACCGCCAATCTCATAATGAGGCCCCTAGGCTGGTCATTTTTCCTTATTATGGGAGAAAGCGGGGCATAATGATCCAAGTTTTGTCATTCAACTCTACATCAATAAGAGACTGTCAAAATGGTAACTTGATATTTTTTCAACACTAGTTGTCATTATTGTCATCTGACATCTGTTGGCTGAGGAAGGATTCTCAAGGGTCTGAAACTCTGGTCATGTCAACACAAAGTGGATCACCCTCCCTCCATATCTCCACTTCTCAGCTACAGAGAGTTTTAGGAAATGTTGCCTTTAATCCACTATTAGATAAATAGGCACTGGTATATTAATTACAATCAATTAAACAATGACACAGATGTTGGAGTACCTTCTCTCACATAGCATGTTTTATATAGCAGCCCTTGAGATTACCAATGAATGAGACTATTTGTGTATAAATGTACAACAAGGGATCCATGTAGAACAGATAAGGAGTGTATATAATCGTATTCAAGATTTCAGAAATCAATACAAAAGGATCAGTCAATGATAATATGTAAAAGGCTCAATGATGAAGAATCAATCTATGGTAATGAGAAAAAGACTGGTCCCACTTAGTATCACATATGTGTATTGTATTTGCAAAGCTAATCATAATTCTTTATATATGTACTCATTTTTCAGGTGATCACACAGTGAGTATAAAATATACAGTGCATAGTGCTTAAAAAGAAAAACAACAATAGGCTGTTCCTATTGGAGTATGACCAAGGACCATTTGTATGTAGCTGTGTCTGTCTGGAATGGCATAGTTGACAAACAGTAACAGACTGGAAAGCCCAAGTGATCCCCAGTGTTTAAGACTATTTACAAACATTCCACTCACCAATGTTGTGTTTTCCTCATATTTTTGGTGGAGGTCATTTCTTCTGAAAGATTAATTGTGTCTGCAGCTCACACAGATATCTATAATCACATAAGATTGCCATTCAGGTGAATAAAAGTGCCTCCAAGATCCTAAATGTAACATTTGTAAATGCATCAACTCCAAGCACGTCTCCCTTGACTGTTGTTGTCCCTCAAGGAGGCATCATTGTATTTTCTGCTAATTAGAAATGCAACCATCATGTGGCAGAAGTCAAAACAATGTTTCCCGAGATCTTTAGCACCAATTAATCATGCTGACATCAGGCAGAACAAAGAAACTCAGAGTTCAAGGATCTCAATGTCTTTCTGAGCCCTGAGGCCTTAGGAATCACAGTAACACTCTGTAACATGCTCTTAAGCTGATACACTATGAAGAGTTCATGTTTTCCAGGATCATGCATGTTGCCTTGGAGAATATATGCTTTTCATGGTAGTTATCAGGATTCCGTATGCCTGCAAAGTGGTGGTCACACTTGCTCCCATTTGGACACCTTGTTCACAGTTATGCTGCTGAATAATACTCAGTATGGTTATCAAATACTACTATCCTTCCTTCTGCATTTTACCTTCCTGTTCATTATAAACATAAACCTGTTAATGGGACCTCAGTTAGCCTACACTCTCATGTCCCAAATTATTGCGCCTTCTCTGGTTCTAGTCTGAAACAAAACTTTGCCCATATGTACTGCTCTTATTCTGTTTCTTTTCTTTTGAGATTTTCTAGAAAGATCCTAATAGTGGAATGCATTTTGCACCATTGTTGGTTAAAGTTTCCAAACATGCTATTTTTCTGTCCCTTGATGTTCTTCTCAAGGTAATCAAGTTATTTCCAGACTTCACTATTTTTATCTAGTGTGCAAGCAAGTAACTACTAAGAGTTAAGTTCACTGAATACATTGAAAAGTGTACAACGTACATTGAAACAGATGCAAACTTTCAGCAGTAGAGGTATTGTTAATATTGCTTCTACTAACTATGCTTGAGGTGTATATTCTCTCGTGTGTGTTTCATGTGGACATCATTCTTTACTGTTATTATGTACCTGCAGAATAATATACAATACTGTAAGCAATTCCTAGAAGTGGAACAAAAACTAAACTAGAAGATATGAGTTAAAAATGTGAGTGATACATCTTTTAGACAAGTTATTTAATATATTGTGAGAGGACACACATTTATCACTTATTTATTAATTGCATACACAGTGTATGTAAAATAGGTTTCCTATCTGGGATGAACAATTCCATTACTATAAAATATTAACACCAAAATTCTTGATAAAAATTAATGCAGAGTATCAGCTAGAGTATATGGGGCACATTCACAAATTAAATTTTGTAGTATGTTTTGAATTACTTCTGTAGTACTACAAGCAAACTACATACCGCTATTCACATACCTACATGCAGAATTAACAACTATGGGACTCCAGAGTCTTCACACACATAAGTTAACATTTTAGTACTAAATGTCGGAGGGATTGGGAGAGTAGCTGAAAAATGGGTAATACAACTGAAGGGGAAAGGTTTAGAACAGCGTAAGAAGGGATTAAGGGAGGCTTAAAAGGTATTTGTACCCATCCACAAGAGAATAAGCTCATTGCTATTTAAACGATCCCTCTAAAGATACTGCAGTCAAAAAGACACCCACATGAAATCAAATTACTCCAGATCAAAGCTAAAGTATTCCCTGCACCACATATGGCCAATCACTGATACTCCAATACCACCCATAGAAAATAATGGAGCTAGGAACTTAAAATAACAGTCTGCAGGAAATAATGCTTAATTAAACTACCTTATTGAAAATAGTTAAAAATATAAATAAATATAATCTTATGTAAATCAATATATAAATATGCCGCAGATTTTAGGATTAATTATAAAGCAGTTTAATTTCTTTTTGCATTTAAAAATGAATGTAGCAATAAATGTAATTAAATGAAATAAAAAATCTAATTACTTTTAAATAATTTGATACATCACCTTTAACTATTAATGTATACTAACAACATTTCATTTTTTACGTTAGTGTGGAATTTATTTTCAAAATGTAAACTTGAGAAAAATAATTTTAAATTAATTTGATAATATATACATCAATTAAAGATTTATTTCAAATTTTAGTTAAAACTGCTATTGCAGTTTTTTAGTTCTACAATTAAAATAAATATTCAAAATTAATTTACTTTCTTATCTAACATTATATGAATGCAATTTTTTTCAAAGTTCAATAAACATTTGTACATTTCCCTCTTACTACTAAACCATTTTGCACTGGAAACATGTCCCTGAGAGGGAATGTATTTTTATTAATTCCCTTACTGAGTATGGTCGGCATGAGTGCATAATCCTTCACCCAATGATCATTAAAGTATTCATTTGTATGGCTAGATTTAGAGCAAGAATGTTTGCCTTAATAGGTGAATTGATGTTTTCCCATTTCTCTCACCTGCCCTGCTTCTAAGCTGACATGCAGGAACATTCTGCCACACTGCCAGTTGTCTCAAGGTGCTGAAGGTGATCGCTTAGTACTACCTTGTTTCCACGTATCCTTAAAATAATCGAAGTGTAGCACCTCCTTGAGGGATATTCATCACTAAGAAGACAATGTCGAAGAAAGTAGCAGCGTTCTCTAAAGTGCCACAGGAAAAGGAGTGATGTATATCAAACCAAACATCTGGGGGCAATATGAATTAAAGGTGTATCTCATATTGGGATGTTAAGGGGCTCTTGCCTCAAGGGACAACCTTTAATACTCACGTGGGAGCAGCATACACCTTTTTTCTAAGAGATCACGTTTTTGGGTAATAATCACTAAATGTAAAAGATATAAAGCATCTGCTCATATTTTATTGTAAGATTCAGGAAAGAGAAGGAATGTATGCCTGAATACCTGGCTCGCTTCAATAGGAACGCGGAATGCTACCGTGGTATAATTTATTGCTTTTAAAACTGGTAAAATATTTCCTCTGTTTTATTTTGAAAGCTTATATTTTAATTTTGATAGTAGTCCGCCAGGGCTAAACATGACAGATTTGGATCAGACAATTCATACATATCACTGAGGAGGGCGTCAGGGGTACTCATCCGGTGTCCTTACCGTCCTCTTGTGATACAACTGTCTGATATTGACAGAATCAGAGGTCAAAGCTTGAGACTTACAAAACCAATTGGCTTACGTAATCAGGACAAGTGATATCCTGTAACGTGTGCATGTGACATCAGGGATTGAGAAATTTGTCACACATCTTTTTTTCTAACACGTTCATTGTCCCTATAATTCATGCTTGCTCACAGTATATTAGAAATCTCCTTTATTTACAATTACTTACTGGGAGTACAATAGGTGGCATATTTTAAACTCTATAATGGAAATAAAATTATGGAAAAGAGGTATATCTATTAAAAGCACACCCAGTGCTGGACTAAGTTACATCCAAGTACTCGCCTTAAGGTTTGAACCCTTTAAAAATGAGCTCGGGATGTCATATTGCACATTAGCCCTTAATGACATGCAAGAAATGTAACACATCTATTCTTCCTTTCTTTCTTGGGAATTGCAGTGCATGTACTTTTCTTTGGGAAGCAAAGAACAATTCTACTGGCGATGCTGTATATGCACTCACGGTTACACACAACACTTTATCAAGAAGTATATTTTGACTATAAATCGAGAAGGCGTATTCTTTTCCTTTTTTGCTGTTTGAAGGGGTTTGAAGACAGCCTTGGCTTGGTTTCCAAAGAGGGATGCCTCCTAAGAATCTCTGTTTGTTTCTTTGTTTTGGTTGAGAAGGCCTTAAAAAGTGTATGCAGATATGTAGAAGGTCCTACAGCTTTTATGAGACTGGCAAATCTTTAGGTTAATTGCACAGAACAGTATTGTTGGTGAAAAACAGAAAGACTCAGTGACCTTTGTGCTGAGGCAATACCACTACCTACATTCACGATCAGTATGCCTTGGCTGTCAAGTATGTTCCTATTAGCCTTAAAAGTCAGCATGATGGACTCTCTGTTTCTACATCATCTTTTCTCTTTGCATGTTTCATTTTTTAGGATTACTAGAAAGTAAATGTTTATTTTCCAGATCTTTCCTATTTCTGTTGCAATGTTAGGCATGTTATGACTTTTTAGTGTCCTGCTTATCAACACTATATGCAGAGCATTAGTCTCTGTGGATAACAGCAAGGTGTGTGGGAATGAAAACAACACAAAGTAGTATTTCATTAACTGATACAGGTGCATCTCTTGTGTCTGGGGAGATTAACAAATATATCCGTTATTGTTCTATTTCTGTCTTATTTTCATCTATTATGCCTACAGATCTTTGGCACCCATTTTCTGAGAGTGCAGCAGCTGCAAATCACTACCAGGCTACTCATTTGTGCTCCTGCAAACTTTTCTTTTGTATCACTTTACTTTTATTTTTACTTTACTGCTCCAAAAATGCCACCAGCGATATTTGAACTGTAAAACAAAAAGGGGCAGATTTAAGAAAAGTGGCGCTGTACACAGTTCAGTGGCACTTTTCTTGCACCCCTTAGTGCCCCCCTAATGCCACCATATGTGTGCCGTATTTAAAATACGATACACCATGGCGCAGGGTAGGGGGCAATTTTTAAAGCTATTGATGTACTGTTCAGGGTTAATGCCAAAATGTTGGTGCTAACCCTGAACTATACATAGGTGCCCATTGTAACCAATGGTGTGCCCCCTTTTAACGTCAGCTCTGCGCAATCATTAAAAATCACCACAAAAAATGACACTGTGGAATCTCTTAGATTCCACTGCTCCATTTTTGCAGTGCCCCGGTAAAGCAGACAGTGCACATTCCGACGGTGCTGGGCAGAGGAACCTCTGCATTGCCCATGCCATGGGCAGTGGAAGGGTCTCCCTGTGGCCCCTGGCACTGGCTTTCCACCAGCCGTTTCATGGCGGGGTCCCTGCCATGAAAAGGCTGGTGGAAAAAGGGGTTGTAATCAGCCAGGCAGCGCTGAGTTCAGCACTGTTGTGGCTGGTTAAAGCCTGACCTCTGTCACCCCGTCAGGATCTGTGATCCTGGCAGGGATGGTAGACTTTAGGCGAGTCTGCCCGCCTAAGTCGTAATAGGGCGGTTGGACCATCCGGAGTGCGGCAGTCTGACTGTCAATGGAAGTGTGGTAATCCTTGGTCTGCTACACTCATAACGAGGACTTTAGAGAGGTAAAGACCTCTGTTTCCTCATTGCTTGGCCGCTGTGGCTTTATACTACACACATCTCTCTTGCTGAAACTTCTCTTGAGGTTTCTGTGGAGGTTTCTGTGCACCAACACCCTCGCCCCCCGCAAGACTCCCCACTACAGAGGCCCAGCCAAGAAAGAAAACTGCTTTACCCCCGTGCTCAAAGAATTGAAGCAGGTCTGCAGATGTCTAGAGAGGAAATGGCACACTGACAACACCCACGCAAATCACAAAACCTTCAAAAATGCCGTCAAACATCACCACCAGCTCATTAGGACCACCCAAAAACTCACCCTGCAACAACGCATCAATGAAAATGCCCAGAACAGCAAGGAACTGTTCACAGTTATTCAAGAGTTCACTAACCCCAACTCCAACTCCACTGACATCCCCTGTCGTAAGAACTCTGCGAAAACCTCGCCAACTACTTCCATCACAAGAGCGCAGACGTTTATGACAGCTTCACCACCCAGGGCCCCCCCATGACTCTCACCACCAGCCCTCCTCCGCTGGAACAACATCACAGACAATGAGACCCGCAACATCATGGTAAACATCCACTCAGGAGCACCCACTGACCCCTACCCTCACCACATCTCCAACAAAGCCAGCGACATCATCGCACGCAAACTCCAGCATACCATCAACCACTCCTTTGAAATTGCCACCTTCCCAGAGAGTTGGAAAACGCTGAGTTCAAACCTCTACTGAAGAAACCCACCGCCCACCCGATAGACCTCAAGAACTAGTGGCCCATCTCCCTGCTCCCCTTTACGGCCAAAGTAATTGAGAAGGCAGTCAACAAACACCTCACAGCCTTCCTGGAAGCCAACAACATCCTGGACCCCTCTCAGTCAGGATTCAGAAGCAACCATAGCACCGAGACCGCCCTTCTCGCTGCCACAGATGACATTCACACCCTCCTCGGTCGAGGTGAAACCGTCTCCCTCATCCTCCTGGACCTTTCTGCCGCCTTCGACACATTCTCACATGATACGCTACGCACCCGTCTCAATGACGTCGGCATCCGAGACTCAGCACTGCAATGGCTTTCCTCGTTCCTCACCGGCAGAACACAGACCATCCGACTCCAACCCTACTAAGATCAGCTACGTCGTACCCCAAGGATCCTCGCTGAGTCCCACCCTCTTCAACCTCTACATGACCCCACTAGCCGCAATCATCAGAAGCCACGCATTCAACATTGTCTCCTACACCGATGACACCCAAATGATAGTCTCCCTCACCAACAACCCGACCACGGGCAAGAACAATTTCCACGAAGGAATGAAAGCAGTCGCCGCCTGGATGAAAGATAGTTGCCTCAAACTGAACTCGTACAAAACAGAAGTCCTCATCCTCGGCTCCACACCCTCCACCTGGAACGAGTCCTGGTGGCCCACCGCCCTCAGAAACACCCCCACCTGCACCGACCACACCCCCAACCTCAAAGTCATCTTAGGCTTATCGCTCTCATTGGACTAACAGGTGAGCGCTGTCTAATCGGGTTGGTTCTACAACCTGCACATGCTTCAAAAAATCTACAAGTGGATCCCACCGAAGCCAGAAGGTCAGTCACCCAGGCCCTCGTTAGCACCCACCTTGACTACGGCAATGCACTCAATGCCGGAACCACGCTCAAGACCCTGAAAAGACTACAACGCATCCAGACCGCCTCTGCCTGTCTCATCAAGAATGCCCCATGACACAGCCACACCTCCGCTCTTCTGAGAGACGTACACTGGCTGCCTATCAACAAGAGAATCACCTTCAAGCTCCTGACCCACGCCTAGAAGGCCTTACACAATGCTTGACCTGCCTACCTAAACCACAGACTTTCCTTCTACACTCCCGCCAGACAACTCCGCTCCACCGACCAGGCCTTCGCCAACATCCCCTGCATCCAGAAAACCACAGCCGGAGTAAGATCCTTCTCCCACATTGTCGCCAAGACCTGGAACCCCCTCCCCATCCACCTTAGGCAATCCACCACCCTGTCACAATTCAGGAAGGACCTGAAGACATGGCTCTTCGACTGATCCTCAGCACCCCCGTCTATCCCCAGAGCCTTGAGATCCTCACTGGTGAGTAGCCGCGCTTTACAAATCTCTGATTGATTGATTGTGGTGCTGACGCTTTACTTTACTCAAAACATTGCAATTTATATCCTTTAAAGCTTCCTTGTAGATTATTAGAGAAGTTGGGTTAGGTGTAGGTTCAATGATTAGTGAGAATCAATAAAGGGGTTCCCTAAAAAGATGCTAGTAGCTCAATCAGGGAAAAATATGAGTAGGAGAAACTACAACGTGAGCTACAATAATCATATATACTCTGAAGATTAGATGGTCTTCCGAGGTGACGCCCTATAGGGCTTGATAGATACAAGAATGGATGGAGATAGATGAATTGAAATCATTAAAAGAAGTAATACCGGACTGCTAGACCAAATCAAATAATGACACAGAAAGACAAAAAACAAAGTCACAACAAGAATAACTTTAATAGAGTGCTAAAAATACGCACATAATAGTGAAATGAAAGAATTATAAATTGTTGAACCCTAATATTCTAATTCAGACACTCCACAGTCAGGCTAGACAACAATGAACAATATCGTTAGATCAAAATTTTCTTGCACATATGACAACATTGATAGGCGATACATAAAAAGTACAATAAATACAAACACATAAAACCATGCTCAGACAATAGATAAATACACATATATTGATGATAATCTAATACAAAAATAGTCTATGTTAAGAAAACGGTGGCTCAAGTAAATATCACTACAGCAAAGATATACTGTGGGAACCAACGGCCTACGCGCGTTTCGGTGTTCCTAATGGTTATAGGTCACCTTCTTCAGGGCCATTCCCATTGATAAAAGACGAAGAGGAGTTTTTTTAATTCTAGCAGCCAGGTTCTCAGATTAATTAATCAAACTTTGGATAATTGATGTACTAAGGTCACATAGTCATGTCATCTAATGGAAAGAAAAAGATCGAAAGTTATATACTTTTATGGTATTGTTAACTGTCCTCAAGTTATCTCTTTTTATTTACATGTGCAAACCTATGCATCTATACATAAAAGTATATATAGTAATAGTAAACGTACCCGTTATCAATATAGAATAAGAATCTAAAAACAAGAGGTTAGAAGTTGAAAGGAAAATCCAATATTAAAAGTGAAAATGAGAAAGTAGAGCTATAGAGATACACGATAGCCAGAAACACCTATAAAAGTACAGGTTTAGTGATCCAGATGGGTAGTTGTCAGTTCTTGAGTTGAATATATTGGTTAGCACAATGTTTAAAATATATATAATATTTGAAGTATAATAAAGTAGTGCTTTATATGATGGTACTTCAAGCTTTTATCCTGTGTCCATAAGCACATGCATCCATGCACATTGTGTAATTAGTTCTGTTTGACCAATATGGACTAGCTTACTTCAAATGTCTATGTTGATAGTTCTAACAGTGTTGTAATCACTTATTGTTGCGGGCCTCTATGTGGGCATAGTCACATCGGATGTAGTGGAGAAAGTTGGTTTAGCTATAAGGGCGGAATAAAAAGATAAAAGCTTGAAGTACCATCATATAAAGCACTACTTTATTATACTTCAAATATTATATATATTTTAAACATTGTGCTAACCAATATATTCAACTCAAGAACTGACAACTATCCATCTGGATCACTAAACCTGTACTTTTATAGGTGTTTCTGGCTATCGTGTATCTCTATAGCTCTACTTTCTAATTTTCACTTTTAATATTGGATTTTCCTTTCAACTTCTAACCTCTTGTTTTTAGATTCTTATTCTATATTGATAACGGGTACGTTTACTATTACTATATATTCTTTTATGTATAGATGCATAGGTTTGCACATGTAAATAAAAAGAGATAACTTGAGGACAGTTAACAATACCATAAAAGTATATAACTTTCGATCTTTTTCTTTCCATTAGACGACATGACTATGTGACCTTAGTACATCAATTATCCAAAGTTTGATTAATTAATCTGAGAACCTGGCTGCTAGAATTAAAAAAACTCCTCTTCGTCTTTTATCAATGGGAATGGCCCTGAAGAAGGTGACCTATAACCATTAGGAACACCGAAACGCGCGTAGGACGTTGGTTCCCACAGTATATCTTTGCTGTAGTGATATGTACTTGAGCCACCGTTTTCTTAACATAGACTATTTTTGTATTAGATTATCATCAATATATGTGTATTTATCTATTGTCTGAGCATGGTTTTATATGTTTCTATTTATTGTACTTTTTATGTATCGGCCTATCAATGTTGTCATATGTGGAAGAAAATTTTTATCTAACGATATTGTTCATTGTTGTCTAGTCTGACTGTGGAGTGTCTGAATTAGAATATTAGGGTTCAACAATTTATAATTCTTTAATTTCACTATTATGTGCGTATTTCTAGCACTCTATTAAAGTTTTTCTTGTTGTGACTTTGTTTTTTGTCTTTCTGTGTCATTATTTGATTTGGTCTAGCAGTCCGGTATTACTTCTTTTAATGATTTCAATTCATCTATCTCCATCCATTCTTGTATCTATCAAGCCCTATAGGGCGTCACCTCGGAAGACCATCTAATCTTCAGAGTATATATGATTATTGTAGGTTCAATGATTAGACAGGTGTACCAAAGCTTGAACTCAGAGCACCAAGTGTTGTTCTTTATTTTCTGTATTGTTGCCACTAAAGTCTTGGCTTGTTTGATATTGGTGCATTTCAACTTTGTTTTACCCTTTAATTGACCTTTGGTAAATCTGTACTTGCATTGCATGTTTTTGAGGCTCTTTTATATATCTGGCTTTGAATTTGCAGTAAATCGTTTCAACTTTCAGTTTGCCTATGAGACTCAATGTGTGACCAAGTGGATAACACTATAATTTTATGTTGAATGGTTAAATGTGATTTCTCTTCACCCCTCGGAACTTAGAAAAACATTAATCAGGCCCAAGCAAATAGAACTAGCGCTACATGTTGGATCACTACCTCCGTATGCAATGGTATTTCTTATTGCTCAAGACATCTCTTTTCTTATTACATGGTTTTCTTTTTTTCTGCCATTCCTCTTTGCCTCCCATCTGATTTCAATGCCAGGACACCCTTGTTGGGTATATTGACACCCTTTGTAAAACCTCTTTATCATCATCATGTCATTCTTCTTGTGCACAGTCAGTGGCCATTTTGAAATGATTTCCCTTACCATTCCAAAATAGGCACTGAACGCACGCGTGTGCATGCACACACATGGCTTTGTGGCGTGTTTGCATTTGCACTTCTCTGTATTACATGTATCATAACACAGAAGTGTCAGCGCAAACAAAAACTGACAAATCCAAAGGGTCAGCATTCACCTTGTCAATGCTTGTTTTTCAAAGCCTCTTCAATAAATCTGACTGTAATACCATTTTCTGTAGAAAATTAACACTGCAAAATGTAGTTTCAGCTTGAAAGAGTGTCAACAAAAATATTTTCACAATAAAATCCTCATATCAGCACAGTACAGTAATGTCATCATTCGTATACTGTTATCGCAACCATAAAACCAAACCCAGTATTATCATTCAGCACTACTGCATTTACATCACAATGTTTGAACCACTGCACCTTCCTGTCTGCCCATTTTCTTTCTCTAGTGGGTAATGGATTATGTAACGCAAAAATCGCATTGCTATAAGTAGGTAGGAAGTGAAGGACAATTGTCACTTATGTTTTACTAAAAAAATAAAGTTAGCAAGTTTTCGGAAGTCCCTAGAAAGTTCGAAGTTATTAGTGGTGCTGTTTACATTTGGAGAGGTAAAAAGATCCTTCTAAGCTGTACTTTATAATAAATGAAAACACAGTGCAGCAAGGCAATATATTATGTAAAAGCATACGCTTTAATCAGGTGCAAGAACCTGATTTCAGTGTTAATTCTTTGTAATATATATACCAGCATGATAGAAGCCAAATGACACATTTACCAAAATTCCTGCTTAGAAGTTCAGTTAAAATATCCCTCAATAGACATCCGGAGCATAGCACATTTCTTTCAAATGTCTATTGATCTAACACCTTTTGAAAATATTTTGGCTCTTTAACTAGAAGTCGACGAGGAAGAGTGATCTTCTTGGAATAGTCATTGTTCATTGAATTGTGATATATGTCCAATGTCAAATATGTAATTGACAAGCTCTTATTGGTCAAAATTAATGAGAGTTCCACAAATCTTTTTCATTTGATAAAGACTTTCCCTCAAAGCCAGAAGACCCACTAAAAGGTAAGGGGGCATTTCCTTCTCACAAATTACTCATAGTTTTAAATGTTTTAAGTGTACACCAGAATTGATAAATAGGGGGGCAGTCCAAGCGAGCAGAATGCCCGTACATGGGATGTCGCCTTTCTCACAATTCTCAGGGTCATTGCAAGGCAATCCTATGACGATATCTGGGGGAATAATACTCTACGTGAATTATTTTAAATTGTAATAATGCTTGTTGGCAAATCATGGATATCTGTTGGGTTGTGTTTAAATGTGCTGACATTGCTCATCTGTAATAGTCAAGTTAAAATGCGAAGTGACTTTGCCCTACATAGCAGTGTGTATCCTTAAGGTCAAATGTTGTGGGGGTCGAAGGTTTTGTAAATATGATATCACATTGGAGAGAACAGATCTAGAGGTTTACTAAAATTTGGCGCAACATGATGTAGCAAGACAACTTGCTGTCTTGCGTCAAATGAGGAGGGCAGGAATGCACTATATCTACTAATATATGGAGCATTCTTGGTCTCCTGCACTGGTGCACTTGTGGCTGCCAAGGGCAAATGCAGGGACACTTGCATCGTGGTGCAAGGGTGATTACTTCGCAGCCAATATTGTTTTTGTACAGGAAGAGGTACCTTCCTGCACTGAAACAATACTCTGAGGGTTTTTCCTCTTTTTACGCATGATGCAGAATGCAGCACATGTAGAAAGAGCAAAACAGAAGAGAAATACATGTATTTTACCTCATTAAGCCTCAGCTGGGAAGGCATATAATTTGACGCTTTCCCGGGCTCACTAGAGTGAGTAAATCTGGGAATGAGCTAAAAGTAATTGGTGGCCACATGGGAACACCCACGCTCCACCCATGGAATACCTTCCCAGGACAGGGTAATGCAAGGAAGCAACTTGCATTGCTTTGTTTTTCTCCAGAATTACTATTCTATGCATAGCTACACTCAGTGGCTGTGCGTGGCATAGTAAATCTTGTTTAAGGGCTTGATTGCCCTTGTGTCACCTTATGTGATACTAGGGCAATGCAAGCCCTTGATAAATCTGGCCCCTAATAACTGCGTTACTCAGAGTACACCCCACTGAGTCACCTTTATCGCTGGATAATATAGGGCATCTGATATGCAAAATCCTATCAAAACCGGGGCAGCCAGTGAGTTTCAAGTTTATGCAGAAATAGTTCCCTTTAGATGAAAATGCAAAGAGTAGCATAGTGTACCTGCTCTACAAAAATATATTTCAATATCTGGAACTTATCGAATGTCTGTAGTGTAAACTGGGAGAAGATACTCCCACCATACCTTGTTAGTGTGTCTGACCTTAATAAGTAAACTTACAAGGGGTCGCAAATAGGTAGATAAACCTTTTGACCCGCAATTAAGACGTTCCCACCATAACTCCTGAACACACAGATCAAAGATCAATAATCAATCAGTAATATCAACAGTCAATGGAGTCAGCAATTGTCACGCACCATGACCTTTCAGTCATGAATAAGCACACTTTTTAGTAAAAGTTAGAAATGTTTATTTCCCTATATTAACAATGCTAAGGTCATGTAAGTTAATCTCAAAATCAAATGATACACATACAGAAACAATACTAGCTGTCCAAAGTGACAGAAGAAACACAATCTAATCAAAGCTTGAACTATTACAAATTCTGAAGTTACAGTGAAAATTAATAACAAGAATATTTGCCCAAACTATATCACATACATTTAGATTCAGCAAAGAAAAGACATCAAACGTTATTCCCTATAGGAGACTTTCATTGGTGAGAATCCTTAACTAACACCAGTTTAGCATCAGCATGGTGGGCTTCATGCAAAACAATTTAGTAACACAAATTTAGAAAACATCTAACTATGGCTCTATCAAAACAGTGCGGTTGGTACCTAGAAAGAAAAAGCAAATAGGCATAACAAACAGTACAAGAATACCTCTCTTCAATTGGATCGGCAAGCTAAAATAGTCTTTGTCATCAAGACATCAGTTCGGTCAGCAAGCCATCAAGATTCAGCATCAAAGTTCAGAAAACGCAAAGTCTTTAAGAAATTTGAAAGAATAGAGGTAGACCCTCAAGAAGGATAGAGAGAACGGCAAACTCTCCTCTCTGTGCAGTCCCATTAAGTTAAATTCCCTAAACTATTTCCCAAGTCCCTGTTGGTCAAGGGATCACATGTTCACACTTTGTCCAATAAAACTAAAACTCCAAATCTATGAATTCTACCACTATTCCATTCACATGTTGCTGATTGGCTTCTCTTGTAATGTCCTCATCAGCCAGCTCGTCAGGTAACAATATTGTTGCAGCTTGTACTCCAGTCACTGTCTCCATTGTTCTCCTCCTAGGAAAGTCAGTCTCACACACATTACACTCATAATGTTACATTTAGCAGGAACAGGATCTTCTAGCAGTCAGTTCTCATGAGAAAGAGTTTTAGCTACAAGCACATTTACACAATACAATGGAAAATCACAGTTTAACTCTATCGAAAACAGCCATTTATTAAACGTTAAGAAATACAGCTTGACATGAGGTCGTGCAAGTAGGCCAAGGCCTCTGCTAAGTTAGCACCTACAATTAATAAAGCTAATACATAATGCATAACCCTTTATATGACACATTACTACATTAATCTAAGACATACTCAACATTTAATATTAATAAACTATTAATAACTATACTTTGTGAACATTGGTGGCCACTCATCATGATCACACTTTCAAATAAGTGCATTAATTTTCTACGTTATTACTTTTCTACACAAATCCATTACCCAAAATACAAGAACACTCATTAATAAGGTTTATTAAAATACCTGCGCTATCACCCTTGCATGCTCCATTGATTAATTAAACTTAATCAAAGGACTACGCCACAAATTCCACGTTGGCCAGCAAAGAATTATGTATTTAATGCGCACAAAAAGTACAAATACCATAGGATGCAGTATTTACAGGATGTGGAAAATGCCTTCTTTTCTGATCTTTCCTTTGGGAATTAGAAGTTGTGTTAAGAACGGCTGTTTACCAAACCAAATTCCACATATACCGGAATTTAGTGCATGTTTCTACCAAGGTTTGCACTGCCAAAATTTATGAAACCAAAATTGTGGCTGTGTACTGCTTACCAAAACTCCCAGAATCGTGATACCTGTGCAAACTGAAATGTGCAGAATGATCTGAATTTTCTCCCACTGTATTATCAATTAGCACACTCTGGTCCGATGCACAGTACTTTTGTCAGACTCTATGCAATTGGTATAATAAATGCATGACTTAAGTTCAATAGCTGAAAGATAGACAAAAATATCAACCAGTGCATGATTTTTTAAAGTTCTTCAAATGAGCCATTTAATAGATTCAAAGACTGTAATTTATACAAAAAGTGGCCATTGCACATGTTCTAGGGTTGATACGTTTCCACGAGGAGGATCTATACAATATAAAGCGTGACCTAATAGAACTATGAATGGCATTTGTAGATGTATCCTGTTAATCATAGGGTTAATTAGCATCTTAATTATTAAAGAGTGATGGCGGTAATGTGTGTGTGTGCGTATAGTTTCGATTGTCTGGCTCATTTACAGGATATCAATACACATGGAGAGAGGATGAGGGAGAAAGAGGGACAAGTATGGAGGAACCCACCCGTACTTAGCTCCCTAATTCTATAACTCAAAGTACCTGGGCGGACTCAACCTCACTGTTAAAGGAACAGGAGGGAGTGCGTAAATAAACTTGTTTCTTGTGTACTTTTCATTTACAGGATAGGCAGAGTCTTACAGATTAATATCATAACGCTTTTTCCATATGTCCTCATACACAGCTTGCTTCAAAATCAAACAGTGTTAAATCAAAGTATTGTTCACAGAACTAAAAAGTATGAAATTAAAGTAATCAAGACAGGGTGAGCAATGTTTCAAAGGGGTAATTTGTTTCCTTATTTAGATATCACTGTTGAGGCAAATTTGAATTGGGGACAATAGTAATGAACTAGCTAAAGTATTGTGATTTGCTAAACTTTGCAAGAAACCAAAGGCCAGGTTTAGACCATCCATATTTTGTGTTTACATAGAAAAGAGTGTATCGTTATAGTCATGTGGACAGTTGTGTAGATTTTTTAAAACTCCTAATGATAAACTCTTATCTAGCCGCTTTTGATGTTACAAGAATTATCACAGCACCTATCAAAGTAAAGGCTGGACTTAGGTTAATATACATAGAAGCTGGTTTGATGAGAATGCTGTGAGAAAAAGACTCTTTTTGCGTGGTCCCCTGCATTTATGCTTACTTTGCTTACTTTTCTGGGACATTGCTAAAAAGATCCCAGTGTATGTTCTTTTACCTCTAAAGCTCAAATACATTTTCTAACTCCAAATGGCAACCTCAGCTTTTCTTTAAGGCCATAGTACATGGGACACAAATACACCCATGGCATGAAAAATTAAATATTGTCTTTGGACTGCAGCACTTATTACTCCATCAAATAGAGTGACAAAGGAAACATGGATTCAGGCCTATCACTATAGCCTGACTGCCACAGTGTAAACCCTGCAGTGCAACCTGTTAAAAATAACCCCTTGACAGGCAGAAATCTAAATTGTATATATTAGTAAGTGTTAGAAATGGGGTCTTTGGTTGGCAGTCAGGTTACCCCCTGTCCAAGCAAGGACCCTCACTCTAGTTAGGGTAAGTCACACACAATCCAAAATATCCTGTGCCCACCCGCTGGTAGCTTGGCACTGAGCAGTCAGGCTTAACTTAGAAGGCAATGTGTAAAGTATTTGTGCAATAAATCATACAATAACACAATATAGCACCACAAAAATACACCACACAGTGTTTAGGAAAATATATATTTATCTGGATATTAGCAGGTCAAAACGATAAAAGATGCAATAAGAAATTGTACAGATATCACTGAAAAGTGATATGAAGTGTCTTAAGTATTTAAAAAGCAAACAAAGTCTCTTTCAAGCACAAAGTACCTGGTTTGGAGTGAAAAATCTCCGCAGAGGGCCGCAGAGGGGGAGATGCGTGGAAAATGGTGTGTGCGTCGGTTTCGCCCCTTCACACACGGACTTGCGTCGTTATTTTTCACACGGGGAAGACGTTGCATTGATTTCCGGCGTGCGGACAGTCTCCTCTGTGGGTTGCGGGGTTTTCAGACGCCCCGGGGTCTGTGCGTGGAATCCTGGCCTTGTTGTCCGGCTACACGTCGTTCCGGTGGGCTGTGTGCGTAATTTTCTCCCTCACGGCAGGCGCTGCGTCGATTTCCTCTCTGGAAGTCGGGCTGCGTTATCCAGGAGGGCCATGCGTCGAAGTTCCGGTCGCACCGCAGGCGCTGCGTCAATCTTTTCCTTGTGAAGTCGAGCGGCGACATCCCGGGTCGCGTGCAGTGAATTTTTCACCGCAGAGCAAGCTGTGCAGCAAATTTTTTGCCACACAAGGAATCCAGTGTAAAAAAGAAATAAGTATTTTTGGTCCTGAGACTTCAGGGAACAGGAGGCAAGCTCTATCCAAGCCCTTGGAGAACACTTCTGCAGCAAGGCAAGAGTTCAGCAAGGCAGCAGGGCAACAGCAAGGCAGCAGTCCTCTGTAGAAAGCAGACAGGTTAGTCCTTTGGGCAGCCAGGCAGTTCTACTTGGCAGGATGCAGGTTCTGGTTCAGGTTTCTTCTCCAGCAAGTGTCTGAGGTGGTAGGGCAGAGGCCCTGTTTTATACCCAAATGTGCCTTTGAAGTGGGGTAGACTTCAAAGAGTGGCCTTGAAGTGCACCAGGTCCCCTTTCAGTTCAATCCTGTCTGCCAGGGTCCCAGTAGGGGGTGTGGCAGTCCTTTGTGTGAGGGCAGGCCCTCCACCCTCCCAGGCCCATTCAAAATGCAGATGTATGCAAGTTAGGCTGAGTACCCTGTGTTTTGGGTGTGTCTGAGTGAATGAACAAGGAGCTGTCAACTAAACCCAGCCAGACGTGGATTGTAAGGCACAGAAAGATTCAAGTGCAGAGAAATGCTCACTTTCTAAAAGTGGCATTTCTAAAATAGTAATATTAAATCCAACCTCATCAGTCAGCAGGGTTTTGTGTTACTATTCTGGCCATACTAAATATGACCTTCCTACTCCTTTCAGATCAGCAGCTACCACTTCAACATTGTATGAGGGCAGCCCCAATGTTAGCCTATAAAGGGAGCAGGCCCGACAGTAGTGTAAAAACGAATTTAGACGTTTTACACTACCAGGACATGTAAACTACACTGGTACATGTCCTGCTTTTTACCCACACAACACCCTGCTCTAGGGGTTACCTAGGGCACACATTAGAGGTGACTTATATGTAGAGAAAGGGGAGGTTTAGGCTTGGCAAGTACTTTTAAATGCCAAGTCGAAGTGGCAGTGAAACTGCACACACAGGCCTTGCAATGGCAGGCCTGAGACAAGGTAAAGGGGCTACTTAAGTGGGTGGCACAACCAGTGCTGCAGGCCCACTAGTAGCATTTAATCTACAGGCCCTAGGCACATACAGTGCACTTTACTAGGGTCTTATAAGTAAATTAAATAGTCCAATTGGGTGAGATCCAAGGTTACCATGTTTAAAGGGAGAGAGCATATGCACTTTAGCACTGGTTAGCAGTGGTAAAGTGCACAGAGTCTAAAAGCCAGCAAAAACAGTGTCTAAAAAGTGGAGGGAGGCAGGCAAAAAGTTAGGGGTGACCACCCTAAGGCTGTCAGGTCCAACAGTAAGGGACTGAGCCAGCTGCAAGAGGCCTTTTTCTCAAAAGTTCCAGCTGGTCATTGGCAACTGTAACTTAGACTGACCTTCTCTGATGGCATCTGCCTAACTTCTCGTCAGGCTCTAAATAGCCCCCAGAATGACTGGGGCTCAAAGAAGTGTGGTTCTGTGGTTGTTTGGGCAGTAAAAATGTTTGAACACTTTTGAAAATCTTTTGCTGCAGACCTTCAAGCAGACCTGCTACAAAAATTAACTCACCAACAGTTCTGGTACATCATATTGTGTGCCCGTACAGAAATCTCAGCATCTCTGAAAAATGACAAAGTAACTTTCTCCATTGGAACTTAGAAGCTTTTTCTTCTAAAAACCTCAAAATCTCCAGTGCTGCTGCAGAAGGACTAACCAACTATGTTATGTTATGTTATGTTATTTGGATTTATATAGCGCATAACTGCTCAAAGGCCTCGCAGCACTCAAACTTGAGGCAAAAACATACAGCAAAAATAAATTGAAGTTCAGACCCTGAATAGCCATGTCTTGAGGGCTTTGCTGAAAGATAGTTCATGGTCCATTGCTCGTATGCTAGTCGGCAATGAGTTCCACAACCTAGCGCCCTTATATGCCAGTGAGCTTCCCCACTATCTGGCTTTCTTCACTTTAGGAATAACTGCCAGATATGCTGATGAAGATCTAAGTGATCTATTGGGGATGTAAAAGGTCACTAATCACCTCAGCATTATGCAACGCTCTATGCATATGGCATAATGTTTTAAACTGTATCCTCTTGTCTACTGGCAGCCAGTGCAATGATGAAATTCCATCTTTAATGGATTCCTGTTTAGGAATATTCAGTACCAGGCGTGCTGTAGCATTTTGGACTCTCTGCAATCTTTTAATGACATAACCCGGGGAGCCCATAAACAGCGCATTCCCATAGTCAATTCGGGAACCAATTAATGCCTGTGCAATTATCCTTCTGGCTGTGAGTGGTAGGATGGTAAAGACCCGTCTCAACAATCTAAGAAGGCCAAAGGAGGAAGCCGCTATTTTATTAGCTTGATGCGCCATTGACAGTTGTGAATCGAGCCAGACCCCCAGGACTTTTAATAAAATCTTTAGGTGGGGGTAAACAACCTATTTCTTCAGTCACGGAAGGATTCATGATGGGCTTTCCTGATTGTCCAAAAATCATCACCTCTGTTTTATTGTCATTCAATTTGAGTTTACTTCCAGTCATCCATGCTGCCACCGCTTGGAGACATGGACCAAATGCTGACTCTATAGAGCAGGAATCCCATGAAAGACATATAACTACTTGTGTGTCATCTGCATAAGACACCAGAGTTAGCCCAAAGGGCTTGATTATTTCTGCCAATGATAACATGTAAATATTGTATAGTGTGGGGTTAAGAGAAGACCCCTGTGGAACTCCACATCTGATCTCAATATGATCTGAGAAGTATGACCTATCTAGGACCTGAAAAGACCTATCTTTAACAAATGAATTGATCCAGTCTAGAGCTGTCCCAGATAGTCCAATATCTTGTATCCTATTCATTAGTATATCCAGGTGTACTGTATCAAAAGCGGCACTGAGGTGTAGAAAAATAATAGCTGTTTCTATGCCCCTATCTAGTTGCATTTTAACTTCTTCAGTAACAGCAATTAACGCAGTCTCTGTCCTATGTAGTGGCCTGAAGACCATCTGAGTAGCATGTAGAATGTTATTGGTTTCCAGAAAAATAGACATTTGAGTTTCAACATGTTTTTCAGCTATTTTAGACAGAATCTGCAATAGTGAAATAGGCCTATAGTTACTAAGAAGTTCTGGATCAAGATTAGGCTTCTTCAGCAGAGGCTAGACAATGGCATGTTTCCACTGCTGCTGCACTATACCAACAGTCATTGAAAGATTGATGGCATTTGTCATAAAAGGAACTGTCACAGGTTCGCCTAGTAGTAGTACCTGGGGAGGGGCTGGATCCAAAGGTGATCCTGATTTAATAGATTGAAGGTGTTTTTTAACAGCATCCTCCAATATCGGAGGAAAAGCTGATAAGGGAGTAGTGTACCCTGATTTTTGTTTAAAAACCTTCTGTCCCTGGTTTATGACATCAGGAAAGGTTAGGTTTATATCTAGCACTTTTTGTTGTAAATATGATGCACGATTATTGACATGCTCCTTGGATGCATCCAAAAGTAGCTTGTTTTCTTGGTGCTGAGTGATCTCATTGAGAACGCGGAAGATCTGTTTAGGTGAGTTAGCTGCCTGTTCGATCTTTCCTGTGTAATATCTGGTTTGAGCGGATTTAAGTTCAGTATGATAAATCTGAATGGCTTTTTTGTATTCATACTTTAAAGATTCAGTATGTGACTTCCTCCATCTCCTTTCCCATTTCCTGCATTCTCTTTTGAGTTGCAGCAGATGTGCCGTAAACCAGGGAGAATTCCTTCTACCACATCCCCTTCCCCTGGTGGATAGTGGTAGAAGTGTATCTACACTGTTCATAATCCAGGTGTCAAAGGATTTTGATAGATCCATGACATTATTTTGGCTGGATGGTTGATTGCTTTCAAGGGTGTGAATCCAGGCATCAGCATTAAGCTTATGCCAGCACCTGAAAGGTAGAATCATATTAGGCAACCATTTATGTCTTGGTATAATTAATTCCAATCTTATCAAAAAATGGTCAGACCAAGCCAGAGGATCAGAAGCCATAGGTATTAACTCATTAATGTTTGAAAAAACCAAGTCAATAGTATGCCCCTTCTTATGTGTAGGACCCTTAATCAATTGTATTAAACCCAGTGCCTTCATATCTGCGATCAGAGAGTTAGTTGTCAAACTATCTTCCTTTGATTTCACAGCCACAGGTACAAATAAACACGGCTACAATTTCAGTTTTGTCCCATGCACATCCAAATCCCTGAGCCTGGTTTTGATTATCATGTGGGATCAATCTAAAATATACATTGAATGCCTCCCAAATCATTGACTTATCATAACCAACCCCAGTTTTCTACAGTATTAATGTTTCAAATTATTTCCTATTAAAGAAATATACTTCCACCTAATCCATCAGGTCACAATGCTTTGACTTCCATCCAGGGATCTATTACAAACTGTGAGGAAGAGTTAGGTGGACTAACACAGGGAATAGATCAGACAATGTTCTGTAAAGTATTATTCATAGCTCTATCTGTTGTAACACTGTCTTCCTAAGAAAGAGGAAGCCCATTCAGGAACATAACCACATTCTGAAGAGTTGGATGTTCAGTGCCTATCATATTGTATAAGGGTAGTACAAAAATCAATGAACATATCTACTGTTTGCTCTAGGGTGACTCTAGATACCTACCGTCCCAATGATCTATGAATTAATGTTACCATTTGTTGTGATTAGCTTCCTTTATTTAACACCACCTTTTTTTTCCTACCCTTACCTCTTCAATTGATCATTTTCCCCTCAATCATAACTGTAGTATGTTCCCCCTAACTGGCCTTTAGAATGTTGCTGTAATGAGATGATCATCCTGAAGGACTGAAGTAACGATTGCCTGTCTTTGCCTTGATGCTGCTATGCTCTCCTTCATTCACTTCATTCATTCTAACACTATTGCATGAGACTGAGTTGTGAATGATCTAAAGAAGTGATGACACACTCATATTTTACAAGACACTAAGGGTGCGGCTATCGACAGACTCCATTTTGTAGAACATTTTGCAGTACTGTGTTAGTACTATTTGCATACTACAAAATACCATTGTCAAACCAACATGCAAATTTCTCAATACCTCAGCCTCTCTTATATTTCCTTGCAGAAAGCTATGGTCGGTCTGCAGAGATCCCTGCACACACATGCAATTGTTTTTGTGGTATGTATGGGAGGAAGAGGAGAGAGGGCCTAGAAATTGGTGAATAATTATGTCTGAATAGGGGGTTAAGGGGTGAGTATTCAGGGGTTTAAAGAGGGTTAATGGGGATTTTAGAGACAGACATGCACCTAGCCACAAAGGAGTAAGCCTATTCCTAATCACTAACTGCACTTCTAAAACTACTACAGCCAAAATTGTCCCAAAAACAGTCCTAAATGTGCTCCAGATCAGACCAGGAGTTAATTCAGCAGCAAACATAACTTTAAGTAATTTGTAACACACAATATATAAATATAAACATTTTACTTATGGTGAGATTTTTAAAATACTAATTTTAAAAACGTAAATGTAAATTAAGTAAAGTTTTAATTCAAAATTAAGTTAATAGTGTTGTAGGTTTTTTGTGTATATGTAATTGATTGCTGTTAGACCTGGCATCTTTGGTGTGGTTCCCCTTATCTATTTGCCTCTGCTTCCTGTTTATTTTACTCTGTGCTGGACTTCATTGTTGGTTTTTGGTACTCCGGGCACTTTACCACTACTAACTAACGTTAAAGTCCAAGTGCTCTCTGTATAAATTGTGGTTATGATTAGTTATCCCTGATTGGCATATTTGATTTACTAGTAAGTCCCTAATAAAGTGCACTATAGGTGCCCATGTCCTAAAAAAAAACAAATGCTACAAGTGGGCCTGCAGCACTGATTGTGACAATCACATGACTAGCCCTATAAACATGTCTCAGACCTGCCACTGCAGTGTCTGTGTGTGCAGTTTTGCACTACCAATTCGACCTGGCAAGTGTACCCACTCACCAGGCCCAAACCTTCTCTTCTACTACATGTAAGTGACCCCTAAGGTAAAGGCCCTAGGTGGCCCCATGAACAGGTTGCAGTGTGCAGGGTGCAGTGTATTTAAAATGTAGGACATGTACTGGTGTGTTTTATATATTCTGGTAGTGAAATACTGCCAAATTCGTTCTTTACTATTGCAAGGCCTAGCTCTCCTATAGGATAACATGGAGAGTGCCTTTAAATATCTTTTAAGTGCAGTTTCCCATTGGGAGCAAATAGAGATTTGGAGTTTGGGGTCTCTGAACTCACAATTTAAAAATACATCTTTTGGTAGAGTTGGTTTTCAGATTGTCTGTTTGAAAATGCCACTTTTAGAAAGTGGGCATTTTCTCATTTAACCACCCTGTGCCTCTGTCTGCCTGTCGAATAAATGCCTGGGTTAGACTGACAGTTGGGCTGTTTGTGAATTCCCTCTCGACAGTGACACAAAGGACGCTTGGGAATGTCCTGCATATCCAGATGAGTCTCCTGGACTAGAGTGGGAAGAGAGGACCTGACATCCTGGACTAGAGTGGGGAGAGAGGACCTGACATCCTGGACTAGAGTGGGGAGAGAGGACTTGACATCTGCACCTGAAAGGGCTGTGACTGTCCTTAAACAATGCAGTCTCCAACCCGCTGGTGTGTGTCTGGGACCAGGCCCGGGCAAGGCAGGATCTTGTGAACAACAGAGACTTTCCTTTGAAGTTTGACTACTTCAAAGGCAGAAATGTAGTGGACCGAAACCCTGAGATTTTTAGAATACATCTGGATCAAGAGGAATCTCTGCCAAGGAGAAGAGCTGAAGAGCTGGAGAAGGAGTACTGCCACTTTGCAGTGTGTGCTTTGCTGGTTTGGCCTGCAGTTGCTGCCTCTGCCTTAAAGAGGACAAAGACTGGACTTTGCTGTATACCCTGCTTGTGAAGATTCTCCAAGGGCTTGGACTGAGCTTGCCCCCTGTTCAGAAGACTCAGGGCCATCAAAGACTTCATCTACCAGCACCTGGGCTCTCTTGATGAGACCCCTACCCTGCAAAGTGGTGCCACATCCAGTCCCTGGGCCCTTGAAAAGAGAAGCTGGTGAACCCAAGGTGAAAATCCACACACCAGAGCCGAGCGGCAGAAAAAATTATGCAGCGCCTGCAGAGCAGCTGAAAAATCAATGCAGTGCTGGTGAAATCGACGTATCACCAGCTCAGTGCAGATTCATCACTGCTGTGCATCCAGATTTTTCACACATCATCCATGGGCATCAAAACCTGCAAAATCACCACCCAGACCTGAGGCTGTTTGTCCAGAATTCTACACTTTTTTTACTGTGAGGAAAGAATCGATGCATCGCTTGCCCAGCGGATAAAGAATCAACACACGGCCTCACTTGCAAGTAGGAATCAATGCATTGCTTGCTTTTCGATAAACACTCGCCCGTGCAGCTTTGTTTTTGCACATACAAGGGACTTTGTGCTAAAATAACGCATCCATTGATTTCTATGGATTAAGACTCTTTTGCTTTAAAAATTCATATCTTTGCTTGTGTATGTTGGATTTTTGTCATTTTGGTCTGATTTAGATATATATTGGCTATTTTTCTAAACTGGTGTGGAGTTCTTTTGTGGTGTTTTCAGTGTGTTACTGTGTGTGTTTGTACAAACACTTTACACATTGCCTCTGAGATAAGCCTGACTGCTTGTGCCTAGCTACCAAGGGGGTGAGCAGGGGTTATCTGAGCTGCTTCCCTTACACTGACTGGAGTGAGGGTCCCTATTTGGACAGGGTTTAAGCTGACTGCCAACTAGAGACCCTATTTCTAACAATTACCATAAAAACATATCTTTTAGGAGTGGGGCAGAATTCGGTGAGTTTTACTGTGCGAAAATCTGTGGAGTTACCTAAAAACTCTGCAAGATTCAGCTGAGTTCTGCAAGTGGTGGAATTTCAGTCCTATACCTCAGTGTCTCCTTCTAGCCTGAAGGTATCCCACTTTCCTCCACTACAGGGCCCAATACACCATAACCTGCAAAGATTCCTAGAAGATGTCCTTGCTCCTGTGGCAAAGTAGGAGCCTCACCCACCTGCAGCTGAGGGCAGCACCCTACCTCCTTCTCAGAAGACTACGGCCCTCATTATAACATTGGCGGTGACTGTTAAAGTGGCAGTAATACCGTCAACAGGCTGGCGGTCATTACCGCCAAATTATGACCATGGCGGTGATACCTCCCATAGACAGCCAATGTACTACACCAACCGCCAGGGCGTTATCACCACTGACCACGGCTGTAGCCATCAACAGCCAGGCGGAAGACAAGTTACGGCCCACCATATTATGACATAGCAAACCGCCAGGATTTCCGGCCGGTACCAACGCCATCAAAAGCCCGGCAGAAACACTGCACAGAAAATGAAAGACTCACCATCAGAAACACAAGGAGACCGCCGCTGCCATGGGACCAGAATTTCAAGTCTTCCTGATGCTCTTCTACACCATGGTCCTCCTGGAACACCAACGCCGACGAAGATGATGACGGTGAGTACAACTACCTTGCACACAAGGGAAGGAAGAAGGAAAAGGAGAGTGACACACACATGCACAACACACACCATTCACACACACACCATACACACAACCAGCTGCAGGGTAAAACCAATGTTACAGGACCCACATCTAATTAAAACGAGGATCACATTGAGGTTTAAGAGACACTGTAAATTGATGTCAACAGCCACCATATTGTCCATGTGAAAACAAAAGCATGTGTCAATGTCCAAAAAGAGTCAATGACAAGTCCAAAGTCCAAAAGGTCCACATGGCCATAGGGCACAGTCCAAGGCCCAACTTGACTCCTGACATTATCCGGACTCCACTGTGCAGGGGCATCATGTTGGAAATGGGCAGGCACCTCAGGGGGAAGGTGGGTGGGGGCACCTCAGCTGAAGTGGGTAACATGCCCACTTGTTCTGGAGGGGGCTCCTTGCCCAACTGTCCCTGGTGGGAAGTGTAAGGCCACAGTCTCTGAAGAGGGAAACATGCCCACTAGTTCTGAAGGGGACTCCTTGCCCAATTTCTCTCTGGTCGGTGGCCTACATGCCCTCTGCTGGAGGTGAGGGCTACTGTGCCTCTGCTGGAGATGAGGGCTTCTTGCCCACTGCTTGTGGAGGTGTTACCCTGGCTGCCTCTGCTGGAGGTGGGAGCTCCTTGCCCTCTGCTGGTGAAGGGGGCCTCTTGCCTCTCTTTGCTGGTGGAGTGGGAACCTTCACTTTCTTGGGTGGTGGAGAGGGATCCTTCCCTTTCTTGGGTGGTGGAGTGTGATCCTTCCCCTTTCTTGGGTGTTGGAGTGGGAATCTTCCCTTTCTTGCCTCCAAGACTAGGAGGTGCCTCCACTGTCCCCGTCTCCTTTCCCTTGGTTTTCACCACCCTAGTACTCCCTTTCTGAGGCGGAGGTGTGCTCACATTAGGAGTGGCAGCCATCACACTCTGGGGCCCCTTTGTGCAAGAAGCTGAAGATTTGATGGGAGCAGTGGCAAACTGGCTGAAGTGCTGTGCTGGGTCGTGGGGACCCTGCTCTTAAGGGCAGGGCAGGAGGTGGAGGGGGAGGGAAGAAGTCAAGATGGGCAAGGAAAAGCTTCCTAGGGAAGTTGGGGCAGGATATGGGAGGAGGGATGGGAGTGGAGGTTGAGGGAGTGGTTGTCAGAGGTGTACATCTGCTGGACTTGAGTGGAGGTGCATGGACAGTGTGCATGTGAGAGATGGATTACTGTTGGGAGTCTGAGTGCGTGCGTTTGTGTCTCTTCAGAGGGGGGCCGACAGGGTGGGAGAGGACAAAGGGGATGTGGATGTATGTTTTGGAGGTGTCTGCAATTGAGGTGTGTGTGCTGCATGATATGGTGATGGTGGTGGTGGCTGTTGATGCAGTGCATGCAGGTGTGAGTGTGGATGTGACTGTGAGGGAGAAGGAGGAGGAGAGGGAGACAGTGGAGGTAATGGATGTTGTTGTGTGTACAACTGTCTGTTGATTGTGTGAGTGCTTGTGACCTGAAGTGTGCTGCCTATGTTTGACTGTGCTACTCTTGTCTGATGTTTTGTGTGCATGCTTGTCTGTATGTGTGCAGGGGATGGTTTGGGGTTGAGGAGACTGGGAATGGGAAGTGGTAGTTGGAGGGGGGACGGTAGGAACAGGGACACTGGCTGTCATCAGATAGGAGGCCAGAGCCTGAAATGATCTCTGTAGGGCCGCCAAGCCACCGTGGATGCCCTCCAGGTAGGCATTGCGTTGCTGCATCCAGGATGCCAGCCCCTGGATGGCATTCACTATGGTTGACTGCACTACAGAGACGGATCTAAGGAGGTCAAAAGCCTCCTCATTGAGGACAGCAGGGCTAATTGGAGCAGGGCCTGAGGTTCCTGGGGGAAGGAGATGCCCACCCTCCTGGGTGAGCAGGCATGGGCAACTCAGTGAGGGAGTACTGGGAGGACGGTGCTGGTACGGGGGATGGTGGCTGTACCTGTAGCTGGGGTGGTTCCAGAGATGTCCGCCACCACCAGGGAGCTCCCCTCGGAGGAGGTATCAGAGTCTGTATTGTCCCCTCCAGTCTCCGCCGTGGTGCTCCCCTCACCCTCCCTCTCACTGGTCCCCTCGACGTCAGTGGACTCTGCCTCCTGGGTCCTGTGGGATGCAGCTCCCTCAGTCGCCGGCATCCCTGCTCCTCTGCCAGATGATGCTAATCCACACATGGACAGGATGACAGAAGAAAATAGGGGGGGGAGAGAAAGGGGGCACTGGATCAATTACAGCACCAACACAACAGAGGGCATACACATCACCATCACACACAGGGATCAGGATTGGGCACTATGCTTTGCACTGGCATTCCATTAGCTAGGTACCGCGGTAAGATGAGAGCAAACCAGTGCCGACTGCACCCCTCCTGGGACCCACTAAACCCTGTCTGACCTGGAATACAAGATTTAGCTATACACCCATTTACCTTGTGTTGGACCACACAGCAATGTCTGAGCTAACATTAAGGGGTACCCGCTAACTGAAACCCACCCCCTGGATTCCATGTCAGCCAACAAAAATGGTTGTCGAGTTAAATGTACTCACCCCCTTGTGGCTGCTGTGCTGCCCTCAAGCGTGCAACCAGCACTTGATAGGCCACCGCCAGTATGCGGGCCATCAGTGGCATCAGGTTTCGACATGCACATCACCCTCATCGGGAGGCCATCCCCAGCTGGGCATCCGCAGTGTTGCAGGCCCAGCGTCTCAGGTCCTCCCACCTTTTCCTGCAGTGGGTGCTCCACCTGCTAAAGGCCCCCAGGGTTCGCTGTCCTTGGTGATGGCACACCACAATCCCTTCTTCCGATGGGCACAGACCAGCAGAGGTAATACAGATAGGAGGACACCATTAACCATACAATTCTGCCTCTCACACATATGGGCCACAAATTATATTTCATCTCCATTGGCACGCACATCACGTGGAGCCCTGCATGTACACTACCACCAGACATACCCCACACCTTGTCGCATGCATCATCCCCATGGTGTACTCACCTCTTCATCTGGAGGCCCATACAGCTGTCCATACAGGGGTAGGACCCCATCTACTAGGTGTTCTAACTCCTCTGAAGTGAAGGCAGGCTGCCCTTTCTCCTGTCACACGGATCATGACAGGATCCAAACACAGGTCACAGCAGCACACGCTGTGTAGGTGTTGTCCTGTGGAACATCAGGAATCAAGTGAGGTTATAGATAGAAAATGGCAGTCATGTCCGCGGCAGTGTACACCGTCACCACCGCCGATGATCCTCATTGGATGCTGTACTACATAGAGCCTCATGTTAGCCAATGAAGAATAGCACGGCGGTGCAAAATCACCTTCCGCTATGACGCCCAACGCCAACAGAGTTACACCACTTCCACCTGTCCATACTTACAGGATAGGCGGTCACCATTTCATGATGGTGGACAACAATCAGAAATTGGAAACTGTGTCATTGCTGTCAATTGTACATACATTGCCATTCACATTGTCCGATTACATACATGCCCAGTTGCACTGGGGTGGTGGTTCCATTGTTCAGTTTTGTGACACCCTTCTCACTCTTATGTCCCTTAGATACCTACCACTGTGGAGGAATAGGAGGACAAGGCAAGCCCCTGTGTACAGAACCACTTATGGACTTTGCTACACTGGAGAAGAGGTATATAATACTGACCTATAGACTGGACAGGGCCACAATCAGAGAGCTGTGTACTCAGTTGGAGCCTGATCTGATATCACGTATCCGTCATCCCACTAGGATCCCCCATCTTGTGCAAGTTCTATCAGTGCTCCATTTCCAGGCAACTGGTTCATTTCAAGCAACAGTGGGCTTAGCAACAGGAATGTCACTGCCAATGTTTTCAATAGTGCTGGCAATGGTTTTGTCGGCCTTGCTCAAACACATGTGCAGCTACATCGCTTTCCCCCAAGTGGAAGATTTGGCCACTGTGAAGGATGGATTCTATGCAATGGGACATGTTCCTAATATTATTGGGGCGATTGACAGAACACATATTGCATTTGTCCCCCCCCACCACAATGAACAGGTATTCAGGAATCAGAAGAGTTTCCACTCACTCAATGTGCAAATGGTGTGCCTGGTGGACCAGTACGTCTCCCATGTCACTGCCAAGTATCCTGGGTCATTGCATGACACCTTTGTCCTGAGGAATAGCAGCATTACAAATGTGATGGCACAATTACAGAGACACAGGGTGTGGCTGATATGTGAGCCTGAGTCCCCACCCAAGATATGTCAGTGTATGCCTTCTGGAGTCATCCCCCATACCAGTGTGTAAGGCTAATGCTTGTCCCTCAATTATTGCAGGTGACTCTGGCTACCCAAACCTGTCATGGCTCCTGACCCTGTGAGGAATGCCAGGACAGGGGCTGAGAATCGGTATAATGATGCACATGGGCAAACCAGGAGAATCACAGACTGTACCTTCGGCCTCCTGAAGGCCAGGTTCAAATGCTTCCATCTGACAGGTGGATCCCTGTGCTACTCCCCTGAGAAGGTCTTCCAGATAGTTGTAGCATGCTGCATGTTGCACAATCTGGCCCTCAGACGACATGTGCCTTATTTGCAGGAGGAGGAGATTGGAAATGCCCCTGTGGCAGCAGTGGACCCTGAGGACAGTGAGGATGAGGAGGCAGAGGATGAGGATGTGGACAACAGAACATCAGTAATAGGGCAGTACTTCCAATGGCACACAGGTGAGAGAGTGGACCTGACCATTCCTCTAATTATTTATGATTTCAGTGTGGCTGTAACATTATGACAGTCATTTCCTTTGCATCTCAGCTGACTGTCACCTATGCCTTCTCTATTTGCAGATGTTGGTGTTATTACTACTGTGCACTGATGTCATGACTACAGACAGCTACATCTCATAATTTGTATACTATACCAAAGTTCATGTCAACTGCTCAAGATGTCACCTTTAACATAAGTGCACATTTTCATCACATAAAGCACTATCACTTGTTATGTCCAAGAGTGTTTATTTTAGTGCAATTAATAGAAGAATAGTGCAATGGAATGGGGTGATGGTAGAGGTAAGTCCAGGGTATTGGTCCAGTCCGTTTGTAGCACCGGTCCAGTGTCCAAGGGGCCATAGGAAGGGGAACAATGGCAGTTCAAAGTGGACAAGGTGACAGAGTGGAACAGAAGGTGGCCATTCAGGAGGGTCTCATTTCCTGTCAGTGGTCTTGGTCTTGGCAAGTGTCTCTGGCATCTGTCTGGGTTGCAGGGAACATTTGCGAGGTGGTTCACCTTCTGCATGGGGAGGGGTGCTGGTGGCCTGTGGGTCCTGTGGCAGGGCCTCCTGTCCACTAGCTGCAGCAGATGTGATGGACTGTTCAGTTGACTGGCTAGTGGAAGGGGCCCACTGGTGTGCTGTACATTCTCTTGTGATGTTGGCCATATCAGCCAGCACCCCTGCTATGGAGACCATGGTGGTGTTGAGGGCCTGCAAATCTTCCCTGATCTCCTGACGGTGTACCTCCTGCAGCAGCTTGTTCTCCTGCATGTTGTTAAGAATCTTGCCCATCTTGTCCTCGAATTGTTGATAAGCCCCCAGGACTTTAGTGAGTGCCTCCTGGAGAGTTGGTTCCCCGGGCCTGTCCTCCGCCTGGTGCACAGCTGTCCTCCGAGTGTCCCTTTCCCCTTGTGTCTGTGTTCCCTGAATGGTGTGCCTACTGCCACTGACTCCAGGACCCTGATTGTCTTGGCTGTGAGGTGTGGACTCAGCTCCCTGTACAGGTGGACACACCGCTGATTGATGTGTCCTGGGGACAGAGGTGTGGGGATATTGGGTGGGTGCTGTAGTGCTGGATACTGAGGGGGGAGGCTCTGTGGTGGACTGGGATTTGGCTGGGGTGGCCGACTGGGTCCAAACTGGAATGGCATGGCAAGCAAAAGAATGATGGATTAAACCCAGATCTGTGACTGGGGTGAGTGTTTGCATTGTTCAGTACTCCGTCCATCATCCTTTTGTGTCGCTAAAGTTGCCCCAAGTGGGAAGGGTATGCCCAGACGTGGGTCCCGTGCTTTCTATGCCACCAGATTCAAGCTAGCCTGGCTGAAGAAGGGCGATACCCTGAAACCAGCCCCAGGATGCTTGTTTCTGGTCCAGGGAGGACCTGGCCTGGCAGTTCAGGCTGGACTGTTCCCATGGGGAACAGGGTCAAGACTGATTTGCATATGGCTGGGTCCAAACTGTAATGGCATGGCAAGCAAAAGAACAATGGATTAAACCCAGATCTGTGACTGGGGGTGAGTGTTTGCATTGTTCTGCACTCCGTCCATCATCCTTTTGTGTTGCTAAAGTTGCCCCAAGTGGGAAGGGTATGCCCAGACGTGGGTCCCGTGCTTGCTATGCCACCAGATTCAAGCTAGCCTGGCTGAAGAAGGGTGATACCCTGAAACTGGTCCCAGGATGCTTGTTTCTGGTCCAGGGAGGACCTGGCCTGGCTGTTCGGGCTGGACTATTCCCATAGGGAACAGGGTCAAGACTGATTTGCATATGGCTGGGTCCAAACGGGAATGGCATGGCAAGCAAAAGAACGATGGATTAAACCCAGATCTGTAACTGGGGGTGAGTGTTTGCATTGTTCAGCACTCTATCCATCATCCTTTTGTGTTGCTGGGGTGGCCGACTGACCAGTGATCCCTGATGGGCCAGGTAGTTAATTTAGATCCTGAAGTCCAGAGTTGCTGTCATCACTGGGGGCATCTTATGTTGGGGGACTGGATAGTCATAGTGCTTCCTCCCTGCTGGGATTGGCTGGGGCACTTGTGGGGATGTAAGTGATGTATTATGCTTCATGTCTGTGACATATTGTACATCCCTAGCTTCCCCAATATCGTTGCTGCTGCAATGCCATCTTTGTTTGTGTATGGTGATGTACTGTGGGATTGTTAGTTCTCCATGCTGTGCATGCTTGGGTAACGGGTGTACATGCAGGGCTGGAAGGGCTGTACATCCATTGCTATGGCATGCCGGGCTTGGCATTGGGGTTAGTCACATGTGTAGGTGCACTGTGCGGGATGGAGTGATGGGAGTCAGGGTGAGGGGGTGATATGGCATGCAGGTATGGGGGTGATAAGTAGTAAATATTGACTCATCAGTGTCCAGACCTCCGGCTATTCCAGTGAGTCCCTCAGGATGCAGATTTGCCCTGACTTGCTCCTCCCATGCTGTGAGCTGTGGGGGAGAAGGTGAGGGTCCACTACCAGTCCTCTGGTTGGCGAGCTGGTGCCATCCCCCGTAGGTTGTTCCACCTCTTCCTGATGTCATCCCTTGTTCTTGGATGCTGTCCCACAGCGTTCACCCTGGCCTCAATTCTCTGCCATAGCTCCATCTTCCTGGCAATGGAGATTTGCTGTACCTGTGCTCTGAAGAACTGTGTCTCTACCCTGACTATTTCCTCCACCATGACCCGCAACTCCTCATCTGTGAAACAGGGGTTCCTTAGTGGGGACATGGGTGTTGTGTGGTGTGTGTTGTGCAGAGGGTGTTGAGTAATGTGGTGGGGTGTGGGATGTGGAGTGCGTGACAGATGTATGAGTGGTTGTGGTGTGTGTGTGTAGTTGTCTCTGTGATTTGCATGGCTAGCTATTGCAGTCTTTTTGTGTTCGTAAAGGGTTGTGTGTAATGTGGGTGTGTGTTTTATAGTGCTGTGGGTGGGTGGCTGTGGTGTGTGTATCAGTGTCAGGTGTGTAATTTTCATTTTGGCCAATGTTGTGTTGTTTTGTATTTGGGTAGCCATTCTGACAGTGCCGGCGTGTGTACCGCCAATGGTTTACCACCATTGAATGTCCGACGGGATGATTCGTAGGTCATAATATGGTGGGTGTTGTTTTGCTGGCGTAACAGTATGGGTGTTCGTACTGACACTTTAACACTGACCTTTGGACTTGTGGATATGTGTTTGTGGCAGTATTCTGTCGGTTTAGTGTGTGTGTGTCATAATATGTCAAATGGATGTTCGCCTCCGTGCCAGTATGTTGGCGTGCATCACCGTGGCGGTGAGCGGCATTTACCGCCAATGTCATAATGACCACCTACATCTTTCCTCAGAGGGAGCTCCCTTTTTCCAGGAATACTCGGACAAGAAACATGCCACAAAGCAAACAAATTACAGAACAAAAGTTACATTCTTCATCAAATACAGTGAGGACAGTACCCACCATATACATTATCAATGCAGCAAATCAAATAGATCTGAAGTTTAATAAACGCATACCTACATGTAAATTGCATCATTGGGAAAGCAGAAAATTAGTTGAACAGTGTAATTTAGTTTCATCCCCATAAGAACATCCATTTGAAGGTAATCGACACTGTGGGCAACTGTGCCTCATTTCCATATGCAATCCCAAATTATGGCTGTGCATACACAAGGGAAACAGAAAAAGCCACCAGACACAAGTGGCATTGCTGATGTCGGTATAGCAGCTTCGAAGGAATCACATAGCTCAGCGGTTCACTTACCTGCTACAGCATCTCCCCAGTAGATACAGAGCAGATTCCGAAGTTGATCAGCCACAAATGAGTAGTGGTTGTGATGTTATGATGTTTTAACAGCTTCTCATGTGTTGCACCTTACCTCCTCTAAAAGCTGCTGCTCTGTGTTCTGGTTGCTGTGATTAATTTCCATCACACAATATGGTTGCCTATCCTAACTAAACTGAGCACAACTGACCACACCCAAAGCGAGCCCAAAATTAGCTCACTGAGACCTTGTGTGGCATCCACACAGGACTTGTAGTCCGCCTGCCTTCAAACTAAAAGAACCGAAAGCTGCTCATTGACATATCAATCCTACATTACCCAGAACTCAACGCTTACTCCTACCCCCCTGTTCTGAATACTTCCCTACCCCTCCGTCCAGAGAAATGATGTCATTATTAGAAAGCAGAGAGGACAACATCGCAGGGGAGGGGAGGCAGAGCAACAACACAGGTCAATAGCACAGGGGAGTAGAACAGCAGCAACATATGGCAATACTTGCATTCAAAGAAGGGCAGGCAGATTTCAAATCTAAAAGCAGAATCACAAAGTGGAGGGGGCCCCAGTAGACTCCATCACGTGGTGGTTGGTGGAGTTATTGCCGAACTTCACACTGTAAAAGTAGTATATTTCCTATATGATTTACTAAAAATACCATTATTTTCAAGTTGTAATACTCTTGTTATGCCCATACGTTCCAAGTCAGGTTGCTCAATGTGAAACTACTGAGTTCACCATCCATGCAAATTACGCTCATAATGATTCTCACTGTGTTGATCATGGCCCTTTCTGCAGGGTCATCCACAAACGTTTTGTCTTGATCCTCTTTTTCTGACCTTGCTTTTGTTTTCTTTAGGACTCTGGGAACTTTCCCACTGATAACCAGTGCTAAAGTGTATGTGGTTTCTGCATAAAACATGGTAACATTGGCTTATCCCCAGTTGCCATTTATAATTTGTTTATGAGTCCCCAGTACAGTGAACTATCTGTACAGAGGGCCTGTAAATTAAATGCTACTAAGGGGCATGCAGCACTGATTGTGCCACCCACTTCAGTAGCCCTTCAAACATATCTCAGGCCTGCCATTGCAGAGCCTGTGTATGCACTTTTAAATTGCCATGTCGACCTGGCAAGTTGACTCTTGCCAGGCCCAAACCTTCCTTCTTAATACAAATAAGTCACCTGTAAGGAAGCCAAAGGGCTGGGTTCAGTGTAGTTAAAAACTTGGACATGTACTTTTTAGTTTTACATGTTCAGGTAATGAAAAACTCTTAAACCCAAGCAAGATGGAGGCTGCGTAGGTGACGGGTGGCAAGTCACGCCCACCCCAGACGCCGGCATAGCATTGATGGCGGAGGAGCGATTGAGAGGGCAATAGCGCGGGCCCCCCTCCTTTAGGGTTCTTTTCTTCTGAAGCAGGAGAGCATCAGGAGAGCCGGGTTCGGCCGGGCTTGGAGAAGCGGTAACTGCGGAAATCACACCGCCTCAGATTTTTTTGGATTAAGGGAGAGTCGGTTGGAGAGACGGTTTGCAGATAACAGCTCTGGGAAACAGGAGCAGAGGAGTTACGGCACCCAGTTAACAGGATTCCGATGGTGCATATTGTCTGCTAGAGATGCACCACCACGTTCCGCAGGAGGCACAAAGGTAGGAAGACGCCTCAGATTGTGCACATAGAAAAGAAAGAGGGGGGGTGTTGAGACCCCAGAACTTACCTTAATTCAAATGCTAGCTGAACTCAGCTTTAAGACTGATTTAGGTGACAGTGAGCAACATAATACTGGTGTTGGCGCAGTGCAGGCAGTGAAGAGGCTGTTGAAAAGGGCTATTGGCTTTTATACAAGGAGCGGGGAGGATTGGCTCCAGAGAGTTGCCAAATTTATTGTTCAGCCTGGGCCTCAAGAAGCGGATATGGCACCTAAAGCCGCACTGAACTTTGGGGATAAAGGAGAGGGGGACCGGATAACACGTGCAGGGAAAGACAGTGGGGACGCAGGCTTTACCGGTTGGCGGCCAGTCTCTGGAGTGATTCTAAGAGGAGGTAAAATACTGGTGGTGTTGTCAAGGAAGGCAAGGAGGTCACCAGTGTGCCCCCGGTGGACCCTAGGGGAAAGGACAAAACACAGCCTGCTATCACGAGTTTTTTGACTAGTGGTTTGCCTGAGAATGTTTATGAGAGCTCTTTGCCTCCCTCCACAGACACTCTAGCCTATGTAAAGGAAACCTTTGAAACAAGCAGTGGGGAGACTTTGAAAACTAGAGAAAGCAAGGAAAGTTTTTGGGAGAGTAACCCCTCTCCGACTAGAGTACAGAGAGATGAGGTGAGGCCGACTGAGGCTTCAGATAATGCCGACTTGGCTAAGGCAAGTAATAGTGGCAGCATGCATCCACAATCGCTAGAGCCTAATGGGGCTATTCAAGCCTTCCAGGAAGAACTCAGAAGTGGAGGTCAGAAAGATCGGAAAGATTAAGAAGAGTAAGAAGGGCTCAGACTGGTCCAAGGATGGTGGCAATAAGTTCTATTCATTAACTGAGGACTCAGAATCCACTAGTAGTGGCTGCAATCAGAGTGCAGTCGCAGGCAGTACTTTGTCTGAGTCCGAGAGTGCATCATCAGCAGCAGAGTCCACGGTGAGGCAACAAAGACGATAACGCAGGAGCACAAAAATACAGACCGGTCTCACTGGGAGAGCGGAGTCCACAGGACAGAGCACCAAGGAACTTAAGTGGGATAATTTAGGAATCAGATTAACAAGATCGGAGAATGTTCCCGTGTCTGACTCTCTACCTAATGTAGATGGGAGTGCGGACAGTCAGACTCCCAACACTAGTACAACTAGTACAGACACAAGATTGCTACAGATATTATATGATACGATAAAAGAAGTACAAACAGAGACAAGGGCTGAGAGTCGACGGGCTCGAATTGCCACTAAGCATCTAAAAGGCGCGGTCCGGAAAATTGCGAAGTCCTGTACAGAAATCGAAGAAAAATTGAGTACAATGGAAGATAGAACCACGGCGGTGGAGGCAGGTGTCGAAGCCCTAAAGAAACAGTCACAGATACATGGAAGCCAACATACTGATATTATGTGGAAATTGGAAGACTATGAGAATCGGCAGAGGAGAAATAATTTGTGCTTTTTAGGCATAGAAGAAGGGGTGGAGGGCAATGATATCAGGGTATATATGATTAAGACCTTGCAGGACGCATTTCCAGAGCTTGCTAAATGGGATTGGGAGTCTGAGATGACACAGATTTCCAACAATTAAACGAGAGGGAGGCCGCAATGCAGAATCTAAATACCCTAGAGCTGTATTTTTTTTTGGTAATCATTTATTAAGACAGGCTATTTTTGAGAAAGCTCGTCCAGACGCCCCCCGTCGAGTGGATAATGTTACTTTTTTTACCAGACCAGATTACTGCCACTTTACTGTGGAGCGGAGATGGCGTTTGCGGCAGTTGATTAAACCCTTTCAGGATAGCAGAGGGGAGGCATATTTACTGGCTCCTGCTAGGCTGAAGATAGTGGTGCATGGGAAAGTTAAAATATTTACTTCAGAAATACAAGCAAAAGAATACTTGATGGAGCTGAAAGCCCCGTAAAAGATAGAGTGGAGATGTTTAGTGCCTCAGTGGCATAGATTACAGGGGTATTAAGCAAGCAGGGGTCGGGTAGGAGTCTGGCAATCCAGGGTGGGCTTCCGATCGCCACTGGTGGGTCATCATCACTCAGGCCATTGGTGGTCTGATTGCTGTTAGGGATGGGGGAGATGAGGGATGGAGGGTGGCGTCAGCAAGGGACAGGGGGTAGAGGGGGGAGGAGTAGGAATAAGAGGAGAGGAGGGCGAGACAGGTGGGAGGGGTAGGAGGGGTGTGGGGCGGTGAGGGGGGAAAGGGAGGAAGGTGGGATGAGATGGGAGGGGGTTTAGATGGGGTTAAAAAAGAAAATTGGTTACCCAAGGGAAAGTATGGAAGGTGCAGCAATGAACGGCAGGTAGATTTAGTGGTAGGAGGTTGTAGGGAGAGACAGGAGGTAATGGAATATATGGGCAGATCTAATATTAATTATGGTAGCATCAGGAGGGACCTGCTTAAGGCAGATAGATGGCTACATTGGGGATAGTATCTGTCAATATGTGTGGTTTGAATAATCCCAGAAAGAGGAGGAAAGTGGCAGAAGATTTGAAAATGATGAAAGCAGATATCTATTGCCTGCAAGAAACTCATATAGAGTGTTCTGATAAAGCTCTGTTGGAGTCTCTAGGTTTGCGTCTTTTGGCATGTACTGAGCAAAGGACTAAAACAAGGGGGGTAGCCATTCTGGCAAGCAATACTAAATGTGTAGCTATCCGGAGTAGGGTTGATCTGTTAGGAAGATGGGTAGTAATAGAATGTTTACTGGGTAATGAAAGGTTTACGCTATGTTCATTGTATGACTCAGTATATGATGATCCAACACTCCTTGACTTTATCTCAGCTGAATTACGAGTGTGGCCAGCCCCGTATATTGTTTGTGGGGATCTGAACTTTAATGGAGCATGGGACAGATCTCAGAATTTAAAGGAAGTGAAGAATAAAAGATACATGGGGCGTAAACTTAGAGTATTTCAGCCCCTCAGGAATTTGCAAAAGGAAGTTGGATTGGTGGATGCATGGTCATCCCTGAAGTGGCCAGGGTATACATACTTCTCAGCTCCGCATAGGAAAATGGACTAGTTAGATTACTTTCTTATATCGCCTGTTTATCTAAGGGAGGCAAGAATAAAGTTATACCCGTGATTTATTTCAGACCATAACCCATTATTTCTAGAGGTTAAGGTTATGGACGGGGAGAGTTATAGAAGGGGCTGGTCATTCGAGAGAGGACTGCTGAATAACCCCGTGTATCTACAGCATATGGGTATATGGTTGAAGGAGTTTTTGGAATTTAATATGGGGTCTGCCCCAGTAGAGATAGTGTGGGATACGTTGAAAGCTGGGATAAGGGGGGAAATGATTAGCTGTAGCATTAGGCGGCAGGAACAGGCAGCAAATCAGATAAAAGAACTATTGGGTAAACTTCAAGAGGCAGAAAAACAACTTACTGTGGCAGTTGAGGGTGGTATGGATGTCAAGGGTGTCCTACATCAGATAGCGGTAGCGAAAATGTCAATAAATACCCGCTCAGCAGAGAGAGTGGCTGAGAATTACTTGGCAAAACGTAAGGAGTGCCATGAATTTAGTGAGAAGGTGGGCCGTTTATTGGCAGTACGGGCCCGACAAAGGGAAACTTTTGGCTCAATCTCAAAGATTCGAAACATACGGGAAAAGCTGGTTACGGATCCAGATTTGATTAGGGAAGCTTTTCGGGAGTATTATGCGGAACTATATAGCGCTACTCCTATTGATGCGGAACAGCTTGATTACGATTGGGTAAAGGAGGTAATCTGCGACAGGATTACTCCTGAGGAACAACTGGCATTAGGACAAAAGGTTACAATGGAGGAGATTGAAGGGGCGATTCAAGGGCTCTCAAGCGGGAAAGCTACAGGGACGGATGGTATCTAGTTGGAATTATATAAGTATTTTCAGATTACGTTGCTACCGGTTTTACCCAAGTTCCGCAAGGGGGGCAATCCTCCCCCGTCTTGGGGAACTAATAATATAGCAGTATTTTTGAAGAAGGGTAAGGATCCGCTTAGCTTAGGGGCGTATAGGCCAATTACACTTATCAACAGTGATGTGAAAATGTATTCTAAAATATTTGCGGCTCGCTTGTCATCCTGCATATGCAATCTAGTGATACCAAACCAGCATGGGTTTGTCCCTGGGAGAGATACAACTGACCACATTAGAAGAGTAATAACTTTGTTCGACGCTACTCATGTTGCAGAGGAGCCCATGGCTATGGTTTTGCTAGATGCTGAGAAGGCATTTGATAGAGTTAATTGGGAGTACCTGTGGGAGATACTGCAGGCCTATGGTTTAGGTAGTGGGTTTATTATGGCTATTAAGGCCTTGTATAAACATCCTTGTGCTAGAATTCAAATGCTTGGTGACCATTCAAAAGTTATTCAGATTGAGCGAGGCACGAGACAGGGATGCCCGTGTTCGCCGCTGTTATTCGCATTATATATAGATCCTTACTTGCGGCGGATAGAAAAGAATACGACCATTCAGCCTGCGATACGCAGTGGGTGGAGTACTAAAATTTTGACATTTGCCGATGATGTGGCAATTATTACTGCCAACCCAGATACGGCTCTCGAAGAAATAGAAAAAGTTGCTCAAAGGTTCGGGATGGTATCTGGGTATTTACTTAATAAAGATAAGACCCAACTAGTGGTTAATGAGTATTGTAGGACAACCAATGCTCGTAGAGTCGAATACGCAGTTTACTTAGGGATTGATATCAGACCTCAAGTGGAGCAGATAGTCCGGATGAACTTAATGCCGATTGTTGAAAAAGCCAGATATAATTTTGGTAGATGGCATAATTTACATATGTCAATTATGGGGCGGTGCAACATGGTAAACAAGATGGGCCATATGTACGAACACTTTTTCCCATAGACACAGAATGGGTAAAAACCTTTGCTACATCTGGCCTGATGTTTCTCCCCAAGGTTTTGTATCTGTTCCGCTCTATTCCGATGGAGTTTGAGAAATCCTGGTTCAACATGTTAGATCAATTAATGATGAGGTTTATTTGATCGTACGGTAAGATTAGAAGAGCCAGTCGGTATATGACATTATCTAGGGAGAAGGGGGTCTGGTCCCTGCCTAATTTTAAATTATACCAGTTGGCAGCGGCATTACAATACATGCACCCTTTGTTTAAAATTAGAGGATCGGAGTGAGGCGAGGGGTAGTGTCCGGATATTTATGAACTGCTAATCGGATCCTCGGTTAGCAGGGTACTATTGACATTCATGGAACCTAATTATTACAAGAAGGTATGATTTAAGGTGTTAAAAGCTGCATTTAAATGTTGGGATCCTTGGCAGAAAAGAATGGGACTAGGTAGATATAACTACTATACGGGGATTGAAAATAACCCTTCACTTCCTGAGATATTTAAAGACAATTACATGATAAGGTGGAATCGTCAGGGGGTACATAGGTTAGAGAATTTTTTTGAAGGATCCGTAATAGGCACATTTGAGAACCTACGGGAAAGATTTGGTTTGGAACAAAAGTTTTTTTTTAAATACTTACAAGTCAGGGATTTAATCCATAGGAAAACGGGGGGGATAGCGGGATTTGCAAAAAGTCATATGATGGAAATGATGGTAACTGATGATAGGATTACAATACACTCTGTTTATGCTAAACTGAAGGAAAAGTTACCAGATGATCTGGAGAAATATTGTAAGAAGTGGGAAGCCCAACTGAATGTGGACCAATGCACATGGTTCCCTGGACCTGTCCTCCCCCTGGTGCACAGCAGTCCTCCCAGTGTCCCTGGTGGCCTGTGCCTCTGTCCCCTGAACCTTGTGCCCACTTCCACTGACCCCAGGTCCCTGATTGTCTTGGGTGCAAGGTGTAGCTCGGGGTCCTTGTACAGGTGGGCACACTACTGATTGACGTGTCCTGGGGACAGAGGTTTGGGGATGCTCAGTGGGTGCTGTGGTGTTGGATACTGATGGGGGAGGCTCTGTGGTGGTCTGTGACTGGGCTTGGGTAACCGGCTGTCCAGTGGTCCCTGATGGGCCAGGTAGATCGTCCAGATCCTGAAGTCCAGAGTTAGTGTCATCACTGTGGGCCTCTTCTGTTGGGGGACTGGATAGTTCTGGCACCTCCTATTCGGAGACATTGGCTGGGGTGCATGTGAGGATGTAAATGATGTGTTATGGTTAATGTTAATGACATACTGTACATCCCTGGCTTCCCCTCTATGGTTGTTGTTTCCCTGCCAGCTTTTACTTGTGTATGTTGCTGTATGGTGGGATTGTTGGTTCTCTCTGTTATACGTGCTTTAGTGATGAGTGTCCATGCAGGTCTGTGAGGGCTGTCCATGCATTGGTACAGCATGCAGGGCTTGGCAATAAAATTAGTGAGATGTGATGTTGGGGTCTATGTGATGTAGTTGAGTGGTGGGGGTGAGGTGAGGGTATGTGATGGCATGCAGGTATTGGAGTGCTAATTGTTGACAGTTGACTTACCAGAGTCCAGTCCTCCTCCGACTCCGTCCAGGCCCTCAGGATGCAGTATTGCCAAGACTTGCTCCTCTCATGCTGTGAGTTGTGAGGGAGGAGGTAGGGGTCCACCGCCAGTCCTCTGTATAGCGAGCTGGTGTCATGCTAATATGGAACATACCTTCCCCCGTAGGTCGTTCCACCTCTTCCTGATGTCGTCCCTTGTTCTGGGGTGCTGTCCCACGGCATTGACCCTGTCCACGATTTTCCGCCATAGCTCCATCTTCCTTGCAATGGATATCTGCTGCACCTGTGCTCCAAATAGCTGTGGCTCTACCCTGACAATTTCTTCCACCATGACCCTTAACCCCTCCTCTGTGAAAAGGGGGTGCCTTTGTGGTGCCATGGGTGTTATGTGATGTGTGTTGGTGAGAGTGTGTTGGGTAATGTGTTGGGGTGTGTGAATTGGGGTGCGTGAGGGATGTATGGTTGTATGTGGTGTGTGTATGTAGTTGTGTCAGTGGTCTTGGTGTTAGTCTTGTGCCAATAAATTGTAATCGTAAAGGGTTGTGTATAATGTGGGTGTGGGTTTTATAGTGGTGTGGGTGTGTGGGTGTGGTGCGTGTATGGATGTCAGGTGGGTGTTGTTTGAATTGTCCAATGTGGTGTTGTTTTGTCTCTGGGTGTCAATTGTGAGCGCGGTAGTATGTATCGCCAATGGTTTACCGCCACTGAATGTCTGCCATGGTGATTTGTGGGTCATAATTTGGGGGGCGTTGTTCTGTTGGCATAACAGTGTGGGTTTCGATATCACCACTTTATCACTGACCTTTGGTCTGGCGGATTTGTGGCTGTGGCTGTATTCTGTCGGATTGGTGGGTGTGTGTCATTATATAGTGAACGGATATCTGCCGCCGCGGTAAGTTGGCGGCCGTTAGTGTGGCTGTAAGTGGGATTTACGGCCAATGTCATAATGAGGAACTCTGTCTCTTAGACTTAGCTAGTTAATTTTCAGGGCAATATTTATAGACTAGTTCTTATTGCATCAACACCGACTTTGAGGCAGAAGATATGCTCCTACACTTATCAAGCCAATTGCACATTCCACCATTTATAAAGTTATATTTTTTCATGAGCATTCATTACTATAGAATCCAGGTAGTGTGATTTGCCCTTCACTGACATTCCTCTTTTCTTTCCTTCTGTACCCCTACTGCACTCTACATATAGACTGTAAGGGGCTGATCACCAATGGCCACGTTACAAGGTACAGTTATAGTGTTCCCAATATTAATAATACCAAGTGGCGCTACGTCACCTCTACCAGGCAATTCTGAGTTTCCACATCTGAAATGAAGACAGAGTCGGCTTTGGTGCTGGTGGGGCCCAGAGGGTTAGGCTTCTTTGGTGGCTCCCCATGACTTTCTTGGATTCCCTCACTACCACCTGGCAAAGTGCCCATCATCTCTCCATAGCCCTTCTCTCACATACATTTAATTTGTTTTTTAAACTCTGGTAAAGGCTGCTTTTACTAATACAATCAGCTATCCACATAAAATACAGATCGGTTATTTGCAGCATGAATATTAAGCCTCTGCACTACTGTATGGCGTTTCAAAACTGCCACTAGACAAAACACCAATCTCCCTCTCTCTACAAGGAACATTAATGACAATAGTTATCTCCACATTTTAATTGCTGCCTGGAAGCTGGATGCACAATGAACTCTGCAGCAAGTGCTTTTAATTGCTAAATACAGTGCCCCCCTCCGAGGTCAGTGTCGCCCCCTCCAGGTCAGCGCTCACTGCAGCCGCACCAGTCGCACCACCCTAAAGCCGGCCCTAGATGTAGACCAGTATGGGCAAAACAATATTGTAACCCATTTTCTGCATGTTTTTCCTGAATTCCTGTCTATTGTCTGGACATATTACCACCTACTTTTTGGTGGTGGATTTGTGCCTGACAATACTAGGCCATCTCTAATCCTTTTACGGTCAAAAACAGAATTAGCGACCCTCTAGCAATCAGCCCCAAAATATAGGGAAAGCAAGGATCTAAATGTGTGGCAAATGGTGTATGTATATTGAAGTATGCTGCATTCACGATGTCTAACAGGCAAAGATGCCTTGTAGCTCAGGAGATATCATTGGAGATGGATGTCAACATACATAGCACTGGGTGGAAGGTGGTGGTTCGGGCTCTGCATAACAATGCTATAGAGTTTGTAAAACATCATACATTACGCAGTCAACCGGGGCAACATGGCTCAGTAAGCACCTTCAATGACCTAAAGCAATGCATTTCAACTATCAGCCTCTCATCTCCATTCCTCTATAGTGAGCTCACCTTGTGTGATCGAGGCTATAGAACCAACATACTTAGACTCCTCATTGACCTGCCCAGTGAGTTGACTGAAGCTGATCTTGAGTTATAATTGCTTGTCCAGATATTGCTAGCCAACATATGTAGGGACCCCCTGGCAGTCCAGATCCCGCTGATATTCATTCAGAGTGAAAGCTCTATTCGTAGCAGAGGCATCAGGCATAGCAAAATTCATCCACATCGCCAATTGCATCCTGCAGCCTTTAACTATTGAGACTGAAAATTGAAATATATTCACACACTTGGACAAAAGGGGATTCATCACAGGGCATCTTAGGTTCTCTCCCAGAGCGTCATGGGTGCTAATGGTTCTTTCATTAAGACCTGTGCCAACAGGGGGCCAACTCTGACAATTAGCACAGATCTTTCATGAAACATAACAGCACAGTTTTCAAACAGATTTTAAAAATGGGGGCATTCATCATGGACTAGAAGACTATTATTTCTGAATAGCATATTTTTGTGATTCGCTATTAGGAAATTGCAAACTGTGATGTACTACCGTGTGTTTAACACTGCTTGCAATTCCCAGTGGGTCGCAAATGGACCTGCCCCATCAATAGTCATGAGGCAGGGCGCAATTTGTGACCCATTGGGAATGGCCACGATCACAGGGATGGTGGCCTGTTGGGGTCAGCAGACCATCACGCCTGTGATTGCTTTTAAAATAAAACAGTTTTTTTTTTAATGCAGTCCATTTACCTTAAATAAAACGGGATGCATTACAAAAGCAAAAATGAAAAGCTTTATTTTCATTTTTTAAGAGCAGCCAGTGGTCTTTAGAGGTATGAGCAGGTCCCTACTGAAGAAAAAGCATAAGCAAATCACTTTTCCTCAGTAAACAGGAAAAAGTCACTCTTCACTAAAAAGGGTTATAATTTGTACTATAAAATGTAAAATGCACATATATCACTCTACTTTCTACAGTTCCGACATTGCAGAGATCTCATCTTGCAGTCTCGTTCTGTGTGGCAGGATAGAACACTGAAGCAGCTTCATACATTCTAGTATCTTAGAATTGCAGACAGTTTGCAATATAGTGCTCTGGTATTTGCGCAGCCATCCTAACAATATTGTAATTTGCTTTTTTACGTAAAGAAAAATGAAAAATATATTTACGAATGGCCAATCTGTATCCCTATCCCTGTCCCTTATGTCAGGACACACTGGTGCAGGCCGATGACAAGGGGATACATTGTTTTCTCTGTTTTGCTTGCGCTCTGAGAATACTGTGGGTGTCATGCTGCTCTAGAAATGTGGAACCTCATTTACGAGGATTTGGCGCAGGGTAGCGCCACAAGGAATCTTGTTGTGCTGCCCTGCATCAAAAGAAAAAGGCAGGAATGTGCCATATCCATAAGATATGGTGCTTCCCTGTCCTTTTCCCATGCCCCAGAGCACAATGGACTGACATGCACCAATGCAGGTACCCTTGTACCATGGTAGGGATGATTGATTCTGTGCAGGAAGGGACACCTTTCTGCACAGAAAGAATCACAAGAGGCATTTGTGCTCTTTCTATGTGTGCTGAAGAGTACAGCACACATAGAAAAAGGGAAAAAAACGAGGAGAAATAAAGGTATTTCTCTTCATTGCACCTCCCCTGGGGAGATGTAGGTTTTTGATGCATTCCTAGGTTTTCGTAATCTCGTAAATCTGGGAATGTGTCAAGTGCCATGGATGTTATGTGGGAACACCCGCCGTAATGCTCATGGCACGCCTGTGTATTGCAAGGTGAGGCAACACAGCAACTTGCGCTGCATTGTCTCACTCTGTATCTACAAGTCCAAGAAAACCCATGCTGGGTGGCTTTTTGTGGCCTTGTAAATATGGAGCTGCAGTGTGCACCACCGGAGCATCACAGAAGTTATGTTCCTGTGGCACACCTGGGCTTGTAAATAAGCGCTGTGATCTGTAAAACTTTGGGAACGTTCGGAGCAGCTCTTATGTGATAGAGCAGAGGTATGTCCACAGAAAATATCAACATTCTCTACTGCAGCTGTGTTCCAAAGAGTTTCCCTTCATTTTAAACTTAGTAACATAGATGTGGGTGTGTCAGACCTGCTCTGGCTTATTAAAAGCACACTGTGCATGAGCAGAAATGAGCTAATGTGTGAGAACCACGGATGGCTTAAATGAATTAAACTTATTTGGAAATTAAAAATTTCTTGTTTTGAATGTGACAAGATAAGGAATGGTGATATGGGAAACACCAGATGTAACAAAACTCTTCCAAAATGTTGTTGTTGTTTTCTTTGGTTTGTGGGAATGCCAAGCAGACAATGGATTTGCTTCAAGGTTCTCTTGTAACCGATGAGCTGAAGATTGAAAGGTGAACTAATACATGGCCCGTGTTTTTCATTTGGGCACTAGAGTTGGCATGCTTACATTTTTGCAAATTAGGGGACATATTTTTGGCCAAATCACGCAATGCAGCAAATCATCTTCCAGTGCTGCACTGCATGACAGGGAAAGGACAGAAATGTGCAGCATTTGAAAGAATATGGCACATTCCTGACTTTGTCCCTGTGCTAGCACCATTTTGGCTGCCTAGCACCAATGCTGACATCTTTGCAACATGGTGCAACAGTGCCTGCGGTGTAAGGACACAAAAACAATCCCCTGAGCCATTTCCCTCTTTATGTGTGTGTTGCAGAATACAGCAGACATAGAAAGAAAAAATGAGGAGAAATAAAGATATTTCTCCTTGTTGTACCTCACCTGGAAAGGTGTAATATTTTGGTGCATTCCCAGGTCTTCCACTTCTAGTAAATCTGGGAATGCATCTAAATCCATGGCTGTGGCATGGGAACACCCACACAACACCCATGGAACGCCCCCTGAGGCAAACTAATCCAATGCAGTGATTTGCACTGCATTGCTTTACTCCAGCTGTACAAAGCCACTTAGGGTCACGCAAGGTGGCCTTACGTGGCTTTATAAATTGCCTTTTGGATGGCATTGAGCATGCACCATGTTGCGTGGTGCAAAGCAGCGCAACCCCACTGATAAATATGCACCTTGGTTCTTAAATAGCCCTTAGTGTTATTGCAGTATGTGTTTCCTGCATTGAATAAAAAGTAGCAAAATACATTTTTTAGTGCAAATAGAATACCCACAGAAAGCAAGCCGAAAAGTGGAAACACTTCCACATTCCAATAAAAATCAAATTATAAATAACCATTTGTCAAAACCATTTATTGCCTCAAAGTTATGAAGTACGATAGTGATTAAAATATTGTTTTCCCAACAATTAATTAGTAATCTAGACAAAAGAATAAAGGCAATCATATAAAGTGCAGAATCTTACTTTGCATAGTGATACTCAAAATATTGTCAACCTAGGTTAATGACGCTCTCTAAGTGAGCTTTGACCAGGCCCACACATAATCTCTGGTTCATCATGGCTCCACTGCTGACATTGTTCTGTGCCTGCAGAACCCTTCCCCCAAAGGGGAAGAAACCCATGTGAGCTGCAGCAACCCCAAGAATCGGGCTGCTGCACTCGACTACGCCTTTCACATTTGAGGCCTGGATTGGCCTTCTGCAGTGCCCCAGAAGCAGCCACTGATTCATCAGCAGACTCACACCAGAGCAGCTGGAGGCCCTAAGCAGAACTGCTTTCCTGGAGTTAGGCCCCCGCTGAGATACCCCTACCTATTGCTGGCTCCCCTGCCCTAGGCAAGAGGCACCTGCGCGGACCATAAGGAAATTGGGCATTCCAAAGCATCATTTGGGGTCCGAGGTGGTCCCAGCGGTGGGGTTGTATTGTAGCTGTGCCGCTGCTAAGATAGGGGCATGAAGGCTGGGTCACCGGCAGGACTGCACCAGAGGCGCAGGGCACAGAGTCACCTGTGCAGCGCTGTTTGCAGTGAATGGTGCCAGGAGCAGGGCCCCCAGGGTTCAAGAGATCAGAGAGGGCAGCTAGCCCTGCTGCTGGACTGCCTGACCGAGGGGAGCACTAGTCAGAAGGAGTGCCCCCTGGTTAGAAATGGGGTCTTTGGCTGGCAGTCAGGTTACCCCCTCTCCAAGCAAGGACCCTCTCTCTAGTCAAGGTAAGTCACACACAATCCAAATTATCCTGTGCCCACCCTCTGGTAGCTTGGCACTGAGCAGTCAGGCTTAACTTAGAAGGCAATGTGTAAAGTATTTGTGCAATATATCATACAGTAATACAATATAGCACCACAAAAATACACCACACATTGCTTAGAAAAATATATAATATTTATCTGGATATTTGCAGGTCAAAACGATAAAAGATGCAATAAGAAAAAGTAAAGATATCACTGGAGAGTGTTATAAAGTGTCTTAAGTCTTTTAAAAGCAAACAAAGACTCTTTCAAGCACAAAGTACCTGCAAAGGTCTGCAGAGGAGGAGATGCGTGGAAAATGGTGTGTGTGTCAGTTTCGCCCCTTCACACACGGACTTGCCTCGTTATTTTCCACGCGGGGAAGACGTTGCGTCGATTTCTGACGCACGGACGGGTCTCTTCTTCGGGTTGCAGGGTTTTCAGACGCCCCGGGGTCTGTGCGTGGAATCCTGGGCTTGTTGACCAGCTCTGCATCGTTCCGGTGGGCGATGCAGGGAAATTTCTCCCTCACGGCAGGCGCTGCGTCAATTTCCCCTCTGGAAGTCGGGCGGCGTTGTCCCAGGTGGGCCCTGTGTCGAAGTTCCGGTCGCACCGCAGGCACCGCGTCGATCTTTTCCTTGCGAAGTCGAGTGGCGTCGTCCCTGTTTGGCGTGCAGTGAATTTGTCACGGCAGAACAAGCTGTGCGTTGAATGTTTCGCCGCACAAGGAGTCCAGTTGCAAGAGAGAAGTCTTTTTGGTCCTGAGGCTTCAGGGAACAGGAGGCAAGCTCTATCCAAGCCCTTGGAGAGCACTTCTGCAGCAAGGCAAGAGAGCAGCAAGACAGCAGGGCAACAGCCAGGCAGCAGTCCTCTGTAGAAAGCAGTCAGGTGAGTCCTTTAGGCAGCCAGGCAGTTCTTCTTGTCAGGGTGCAGGTTCTGGTTCATGTTTCTTCTCCAGGAAGTGTCTGATGTGGTAGGGCAGAGGCCCTGTTTTATACCCAAATGTGCCTTTGAAGTGGGGGAGACTTCCAAGAGTGGCTTAGAAGTGCACCAGGTCCCCTTTCAGTTCAATCCTGTCTGCCAGGGTCCCAGTAGGGGGTGTGGCAGTCCTTTGTGTGAGTGCAGGCCCTCCACCCTCCCAGCCCCAGAAGACCCATTCAAAATGCACATGTATGCAAGTGAGGCTGAGTACCCTGTGTTTGGGGTGTTTCTGAGTGAAGGCACAAAGAGCTGTCAACTAAACCCAGCCAGACGTGGATTGTAAGACACAGAAAGATGTAAGTGCAGAGAAATGCTCACTTTCTAAAAGTGGCATTTTTAAAATAGTAATATTAAATCCAGCTTCACCAGTCAGCAGGATTTTGTATTACCATTCTGGCCATACTAAATATGACCTTCCTGCTCCTTTCAGATCAGCAGCTACCACTTAAACAATATATGAGGGCAGCCCCAATGCTAGCCTATGAAGGGAGCAGGCCTCACAGTAGTGTAAAAACGAATTTAGGAGTTTTACACTGGCAGGACATGTAAACTACACAGATACATGTCCTGCCTTTTACCCACACAGCACCCTGCCCTAGGGGTTACCTAGGGCACACCTTAGGGGTGCCTTATATGTGGAAAAAGGGGAGTTTTAGGCTTGGCAAGTACTTTTAAATGCCAAGTCGAAGTGGCAGTGAAAATGCACACACAGGCCTGAGACAAGGTTAAGGGGCTACTTAAGTGGGTGGCACAACCAGTGCTGCAGGCCCACTAGTAGCATTTAATCTACAGGCCCTGGGCACATACAGTGCACCTTACTAGGGACTTATAGGTAAATTAAATAGTCCAATTGGGTATGATCCAATGTTACCATGTTTAAAGGGAGAGAGCATATGCACCATAGCACTGGTTAGCATTGGTAAAGTGTGCAGAGTCTAAAAACCAGCAAAAATGAGGTCAGAAAAAGAGAAGGAGGAAGGCAAAAAGTCTAGGGATAACCCTGCAGAAGGGCCATTTCCAACATATCCTCCTTCCAGCCTAAAGCCAGGGTAGACTAATCAACTCTCTGATGGACTTCCCTGCTTAAGGCGATAGAACCTAGACAATGGCCCACTACTGCAGGGGCACTTGCCAGTTCTATGCCTTTCTGAACTCAGTGAGGCTTCTTTGTCTATACTCTCCGGGGCCACTGAACTGGCCCATGGGGAACCCTTCTCATCACCTGAGGACCCCATCTGTGAAGCTCCTAACTTTAACATGCTCACAGATGCATCCCAGTATGCAGACAGTACCACCATGGCCAACAAAATGATGTGGCCCGTTCCATTCCTTGGGTCTGACTTCTGTCCCCAACCCAGGGAAAACTCTGCCCACAAGGACAGAAACCAACAGACGCCACTGACAGCTGTCAGTGTCATGAACCAGGCTCCAGACCATCCACTGCTAAGTGGAGACCCTGAGGGGGGCCGTTGGATGAGCTTCTCCTCCAGCTGGGGGTCTGGTAGGGAGCTCCCAAGGGGCTCCTGAAGCATCCCAAAATGGGGGGCAGTAGCCCCAGGGGTCTTGCACCCCTTCTCCATTCTCACCATTTCAGGGGTGGGTCCCTGATACTAGTCACTCAGTCAAGGGTCTGTATCCTGAGGCTGAACAGAGGACAAGGGTGAGTCCTTCCTCACTGTGCCTCCACATCTGGGCTCACATACCCTCCTCTGGGGTGTGGTACTGCCAGACACCTGAACTGTCAGGGCACCCCTAGGGGTCAACCCTCTCAGTTCTCCTGACACCAGGGGAACTCATTCCCCAGAATGCAGTCAATGGGCAGCTGGGGGCTAACTATGACCCGCCTCTGGGTCACCTACCCACCCCACTCTAGGGACACCAGTGCCATGGGGCGGAAGAAATACTCCCCAATGGCTGGAGTCACTCTACACACCTGTCCGGTATACTGTTCTGATGACACTAGTCTCTCCTCCATCATGGTAAGACTAGCCCCTGTGTCTCTCAGAGCAGTGACTGGGACCCCATTCACTCCCACCTGGTAGAAGTGATGACTCCCAACCTCAGGGATCACCAGTTTACCCTCAGAGTCCACCTCCCAACTAAAGGAGATGAAGGCATGGTCTATGACCTGCCCCTGGGGACTACTTTCCCCTAAGGCCACATGGGCCACCCCTGAAGAGGTCCCAATACTGGGTGATTTCTTTGGACAGACAGAGTCCCCTTTCCTGTGTCCTAGCTGGGAACACTCAAAGCAGCGGGGTTGGGAATGGGATGCTTTGTGCCACCGCCCACCAGAACCACCACCCTGTTTCTCAGATGGGGCAAGGGAACCCTTTCCTCCCCTCTCACTCTGGGACTTGTCTGGGTCATCTCTAACCTACCCCTCACTCTGTTGGGGGGAACCGGAACCACCCTTCCTGGGGTCACTCCCAAGTACCTTTTTGGACACTCTGGTACTAACACAGAGGTCCGCCTCCTCAGCAAGCTTCCTGGGATCAGTCAGCTTACTGTCTACTAGGTGCTGGCGCAACTCTGTAAAACAAATACTGAGCATATGCTCTCTCAGAATCAAATTATACAATCCTGTGAAATCATCTACTTTGCAGCCCCGCACCCATCCATTCAGTGCCTTACTGGAAAAGTCAAAGAAATCTACCCATGTTTGTGTGGACAGCTTGGTGCTGACCCTGAACCTTTGGCGGTATTTCTCAGGGGTCAGCCCAAACTTGGCACGTAAAATGGCTTTCTGAAGTGGGTATTTGTTTTGATCCTTTGTGTCCAATGTGAGAAGTGTGTCCCTCCCAATGATGGCACATAACTCCACATAGCTGTACCCCATTGCCCTTCAGGAACCTCGTGAGCCCTTTGTGCAACTTCATAAGCAGCTAGCCATTTATCTATGTCATCTTCCACCACAAAACTGGGCACCACATTTTTGGGTATATGAACCTTCTTTTCTCCAGCAGGTCCTGTCTGTATGCTGCCACCATTACTGCTAGATTCAGACTGTTTTGCCTTAAGATCCAGCTCCTTGAGACTCAGTTCATGAGCCAACAAAAGTTTATTTTCAGCCAAGGCTCTCTCAGCTGCTTGTGCTTCTCTCTCTGCCCTTCTTTCCTCCTGTTGAGCCTCAATTTTCAGTCTTGCCATTTGCAATTGGAATTCCCTCTCCTCTCTCCTTTCCTCTGCGGTCAGGCCTTGATCAGAGACACTGCTCCCTGGTCTGGAAGGGGGCACATTGCAGTGGTAACATCACCCACTGATGGCAAAAAATCCTCTGGGGGGCCATCTTCTGGCTCCTCCTCCTCAGCATCCTCCTCTAAATGGGCTTCTGCCCAGGCCCTCAGCGCCACTTGAAACTCCTCCTTTCTGGAGGCCCCTTGGGTGGGTACACTCATCTCCCTGCAGAACCCTTTTAGCTGTTTGACAGTATATGTCTTCAACAGGGCTAGGTCAAAATCTCCTGCTTGAGACCCAGCCTGAGACATGTTGAGTGAGGATTTAGGTTTAGAAAATTGACAGGAAAAACAAATTTGCAAAAAGAGATGAAAATCAAGTTGACCTTCAACTGTGGGTAGGTAGTGAAATGCTTAGCTACTGTATGTCACTGCACAAATACAAGTCCTATCCTCACCGCTGATCACCAATGTTAGAAATGGGGTCTTTGGTTGGCAGTCAGGTTACGCCCTGTCCAAGCAAGGACCCTCTCACTAGTCAGGGTAAGTCACACACAATCCAAATTATCCTGTGCCCACCCTCTGGTAGCTTGGCACTGAGCAGTCAGGCTTAAATTAGAAGGCAATGTGTAAAGTATTTGTGCAATAAATCATACAATAACACAATATAGCACCACAAAAATACACCACACAGTGTTTAGAAAAATATATAATATGTATCTGGAATTTGCAGGTCAAAACGATAAAAGATGCAATAAGAAAATGTAAAGATATCACTGGAGAGTGATATAAAGTGTCTTAAGTCTTTTAAAAGCAAACAAAGTCTCTTTCAAGCACAAAGTACTTGGTTTGAGTAAAAAATCTCTGCAAAGGGCCGCACAGGAGGAGATGCGTGGAAAATGGTGTGTGCGTCGGTTTCGCCCCTTCACATATGGACTTGCGTCATTATTTTCCACGCGGGGAAGACGTTGCGTCGATTTCTGGCGCGCGGGCGGGTCTCCTCTTCGGGTTGCAGGGTTTTCAGACGCCCCAGGGTCTGTGCGTGGAATCCTGGGCTTGTTGACCAGCTCTGCGTCGTTCCAGTTGGGTGATGCAGGGAAATTTCTCCCTCACGGTAGGCACTGTGTCGATTTCCCCTCTGGAAGTCAGGCGGCATTGTCCCAAGTGGGCCGTGCGTCAAAGTTCCGGTCGCACCTCAGGCACCGCGTCGATCTTTTCCTGGCAAAGTCGAGCGGCGGCGGCCCGGTTCAGCGTGCAGTGAATTTTTCACCGCGGAACAAGCTGTGCATCGAATTTTTCGCCGCACAAGGAGTCCAGTTGCAAGAGAGAAGTCTTTTTGGTCCTGAGACTTCAGGGAACAGGAGGCAAGCTCTATCCAAGACCTTGGAGAGCACTTCTGCAGCAAGGCAATAGAGCAGCAAGACAGCAGGGCAACAGCCAGGCAGCAGTCCTCTGTAGAAAGCAGTCAGGTGAGTCCTTTAGGCAGCCAGGCAGTTCTTCTTGTCAGGGTGCAGGATCTGGTTCAGGTTTCTTCTCCAGGAAGTGTCTGAGGTGGTAGGGCAGAGGCCCTGTTTTATACCCAAATGTGCCTTTGAAGTGGGGGAGACTTCCAAGAGTGGCTTAGAAGTGCACCAGGTCCCCTTTCAGTTCAATCCTGTCTGCCAGGGTCCCAGTAGGGGGTGTGGCAGTCCTTTGTGTGAGAGCAGGCCCTCCACCCTCCCAGCCCAGGAAGACCCATTCAAAATGCAGATGTATGCAAGTGAGGCTGAGTACCCTGTGTTTGGGGTGTGTCTGAGTGAATGCACAAGGAGCTGTCAACTAAACCCAGCCAGACGTGGATTGTAAAGCACAGAAAGATTTAAGTGCAGAGAAATGCTCACTTTCTAAAAGTGGTATTTTTAATATAGTAATATTAAATCCAACTTCACCAGTCAGCAGGATTTTGTATTACCATTCTGGCCATACTAAATATGACCTTCCTACTCCTTTCAGATCAACAGCTACCACTTCAACAATATATGAGGGCACCCCCATGCTAGCCTATGAAGGGAGCAGGCCTCACAGTAGTGTAAAAACAAATTTAGGAGTTTTACACTACCAGGACATGTAAACTACACAGGTACATTTCCTGCCTTTTACCCACACAGCACCATGCCCTAGGGGATACCTAGGGCACACCTTAGGAGTGACTTATATGTGGAAAAAGGGGAGTTTTAGGCTTGGCAAGTACTTTTAAATGGCAAGTCGAAGTGGCAGTGAAACTGAACACACAGGCCTGAGACAAGGTTAAGGGGCTACTTAAGTGGGTGGCACAACCAGTGCTGCAGGCCCACTAGTAGCATTTAATCTACAGGCCCTGGGCACATACAGTGCACCTTCCTAGGGACTTATAGGTAAATTAAATAGTCCAATTGGGTATGATCCAATGTTACCATGTTCAAAGGGAGAGAGCATATGCACCTTAGCACTGGTTAGCAGTGGTAAAGTGCGCAGAGTCTAAAAACCAGCAAAAAGGAGGTCAGAAAAAGAGAAGGAGGAAGGCAAAAAGTCTGGGGATAACCCTGCAGAAGGGCCATTTCCATCACCCCTCCCTTGTTAGATCTCAGCTGCAACAGACCTGGGGCTAGCGGGGCTCCATATCTTGCAGTGAACTGCTGGCTGAGGTACAGGACCCCAATGACATAATACTAACTATGGTAGGCCCTGACGATCATCTGCTGGCCCCCAAGAGTGTAGAAGGGAACCCTGAGGACTACTGACACCCTGGTGACTGGGGAAACACTTGAGGGGCCGTCACCAATGTATGGAAGAAAGGTCATGTCTGAAGAAACAATGGTGACCCAGAGGTGAACTATGGAGAAGCCCTGGCGCCCCTGGGATGACTTGTGAGGTGGCTGCAGCTGGTCCGGTGTGTGCCCTTCTTTATTCAGTTTCTCTTTTGAGGGTCAGGGAGCTGCAGGATTGTGCTGAGCTGAGAGACGTACTCCACAAGCTTGTGCTGGAGCCTGGGATGCACTCCTGACCCTTGGCATCTAACTGGCTGGTGATCTTTCACTAAACAGGGACCCTAAATGGGGCCATACCCATGGCGCTTACTACAGACACTACAGACAATGCCTTTACTCCTGCTAGGCAACCCCTATCTGCAGGATCAGCCTACCACTCACTCACCTAAGGTTATCCTGATGGGGAAACCCTGAGCCTCTAAGAATCTAACACCAATCCCCGAGGAACCAGCATCGTCATCTGCCACCATGGAACAATTACAGGTAGCTTGCAGCAACTAGGAGACACACTCAGGTTCCGGTTCACCCAATTTAGCTATGTTTACCAGGCCTCTTTAAATCCCAAACGCATCAAGTGCATGTTCCCACTGCTTTTTCTTGCCTGCCCTGGTGCAAACTGCAACTGGCAGGGTTATTTCACATGGTGTGTGATTGCCCAGTGCTGCAATCAATCTGGCATAAGGTAATTGAGACTGTTGCAGACCTGTCAACACATGCCCCCCACACTCTCTTCTTGCCTATTGGGCCTTCGACCCTGCAAGAAGGGTGACAAATACCTACATCGATTTATTGACCTTGCCTTTGTCTTGCATAAGCACCATGTAGCAAGGGCTTAGAAATCTCCTGCCCCACCCCGACGTTGGACGTGGACACGTGCTGAGGGCCACACTCTACAATGGCTTTATATGTACGGAATCATCTGCTCAGGGAGTGAATGCTGGGAAACCTTTCTCCTGAATGTTGAGGCTAAGAATGACAATCTCCCCACTGAATGTGGTGTTAATCCAATACTTACACCATCATCAATAGCTATCACATTTCTGGTTCACATGTGAGCCTACAAACGCAGTAACCCACCAAAGTTCTAAGTGACCTCCATCGGGCACTCCCCTCACACTCCTTATGCTTGGAAAATCTAGCACCACAGTATGTTTGGTTCCATGTGCATGTTTTTTTCTGTTATGATTGTTTTAACTGTTCGTACAGTGTTTATTGCTAGTATCCGAACGACTGCTATGGCGATCACAATCAGAGAATCACTGAGCAAGCACAGCTCCATAATATACTCTTCTAAGCCTCAAGTAGCGGCACATCACCTGTTGCTGCGATGATTGTAGTAGCCATTTCTCATGACAAATAAAACCTAATGAACACATGTTTAAAAAAAAAAGAAAATAGGAGACACACTCAACACGCACTACGCCCAATTCAAGAAAATCCTTCATGCAGTGCTGGACATGAAGACCTCAATCGAAGCAAAAATAGAAGTTGTTTTCTCAGATGTAAACCTACTCAGAGCAGACCACTGGAAACTAATGGATTGCATGGATGATGTAAAATGTACTTTACCTCCCATACACCCCATGATCTGAGAACTACCAACACAACTGAGTGTCATGAAGGATGAGGTGGCTATGCTACACTGCAGGGTGGAAGACGCAGAAGGACTCTCACGGTGCAACAATATCCACTTTTGATTTTCCCAGAGCACTCAGAGGACCCAAGTGTTGAGCTCTTTCTAGAACCTTCACTGATGATGACGGTCCTAGAAAATAAAGTTCGGAACTATAAAGTATTCACATTCCTGGCAGGCCACCACTGTCCTGGGCACCTCCAGGCCCCTCATTGTCTGTCTGCTTAATTACAGGAACTGCAACCTAATACAACAACACTTTCTGATGAAAGGCCCCTGGCGTTACATAAATGTAGAGATTATAGCTTATCCTGACTTACCATCTGAAGTACAGTGACTATGAGGCTCCTACATGAAGGTTGAGTAGCACATCCAGGAACTTCAATTAAAATATGCACTTCTCTTACCTGCGAAGCTCAAGGTGATGGAGGTGGAGGCTTCCTACATATTTACATCACTGGAGAATGTGCAGACCCGCTCCATGTGAAAGGTTTGATTCCTGCTGCCGCTGGTCCCAAAGAGGAAGGAGTCTGGGTGGTCCTGCGTTCTAAGCGCAGGAAATGCAAGTCTGCTCAAGCATGTTTTCTCCAGAGCCAGGTGGCTGCAGAGCGGGCCTGAGCTGTGGAGGCAGCCTCTCAGCACAACATAAACTCTTTCACTCTCCTGAGGTCTGGACAAGGTTCAGACTGTGGTTTTAGACAGGCCTGACCCTGTGACCTCCAGCACCAGCCATGGTCTGAGGCTCACACTGGGAGCTGACAATGACTTGTAAGTGACCTCACACATTTGTCACTGTACCATAATGACTGGTGCGAACTGCCTGGGTAAGCTACATGCTTCACACCATGAATCATGATCACAGGCCAGGCACTGTGCTCCAAAGAGTGGGCATAACCCTCAGTGTCCATGGGAAGCACAAGTTCTACACCCAACATGGAATCCAATGTGGACTAGTTTTCTATGTAAATGTGTTTACATGGTTATTTACAGGTTGGAAATTTTGGATGGAGACGCACAAGTCTTCTGCCTTGGGAGGGATGTTGTCAATTAGGCCTTTAATTTAATATTATTTTAACTTATTTGGAGTCGACTTATGGGGGTCACAGGACACCAACAGCTCATTACATGGTGCAGCTGGACACAAAACAGGGGTGTGGAGGTTCATCTAGGGGAAAGTATATGTTGTTGTAGCATTTTATCACTTACAAGCATAGCTTGCGGTTCACACCACTACCTCATAGAATGGGAACCAACAGACACACCCCACAAAATAATATTGTAACATAGAATGTGTGTGGCATAGCCACTCAGGCCAAGCATTAATGTGCCCATGCCTACCTTAGGTGTCATCACACGTACTTTGCTACACTGCAAGAAACATACCTTATGCTGGCCGAACTGCAGAATCTTCATGTGAAATAGAGGGGACAGGTCTATGGTACAACTGCATTGGCATATGCCCACGGAGTGCTTATTTGGATTGCCTTTGGGGTGCCATGTGTGGTGGATAACCACAAAGAAGATGAGGTGGGGTGTTTTGTTACTACAGAGGGACACCTTTATGGATCTCCTCTAATGTTGGTGGTGATGTATGCCCCTAATATTAACCAATTGGGCTTTCTAGACACGCTCACTCCTGCACTTTTTAGTGATCCTTACTCCCTAAGTTTTTCGGGGGTGATTTAAACTGTGTGCCAGGTGCAAACTCTGACTGCTCTGTCCCCCTTGCATAATGCTATGTGCGTCTGTCCTACATGATGTATGGCAGCTCGGGCATCCACTAGACAGTGAGCTCTCATTTTATTCTCCAGTCCACTATGTTTACACAGATCCTTTCTATGCATGGAATAACTAGGATCACTGATGTCATGGTCAGAATACCTGGCATGCACCCTCTCAGATCACTGTCCTTTACAAGTTGCCTTACAGCTGGGTAAGCCGCACTCCAGGATACTTACTTGGAGGAAGTAAACTGAGGAGCTATCAGATCCCCCATCTTGGGAAGGCCTGGTGAAGTGCATTACCGAATATTTTGACCTGAATAAAGATTCTACCAATTCCTGGGCTTCGGAGTGGGATGCACACAAGGTGGTTGTACAGGGCCACTGCATGGCAGCTGCGTGGGGAATATGCCGGCTCCTACAGAATGAATTGTTGGCTTTTGAGCGAGATCTGCAGCCTCTGCAAACAGAGGCGGTGAATTGAACTGCATCAGCCAAACAGCTTCAGTGAATGCATAAGCATAGCAATGAAGCAGAGCTGCGAGTGGGAAAACATGACTGTAGGTGGCTCATAACTATGCTACATGCTGAAGGAGACCGCTCAGGGAAATTATTGGTGTGGCTACTTAAGGAGGATAAGCGGTGATCCTCAATAGAAACAATCAAGGTGGATGTTTACGACTCAGACAGTCATTAATGCTGTGCTTTGTGACTATTGTCAATCACTAAATAGGATGGTGGTCTCTCCATCGCTGAAACGTACCCGTAAGTTCCTTCTAAATCTTCCATTGACCAAGTTGTCTCCTTTACAGGGGCTGAATTGGACAAACCTCTTCAGCTGGAGAAAATTTGGGATGCCATCACCCACATTGCCCACAATAAAACAATGGGCACAGATGGGTTACCTATCGAGTATCATACTTCCTTCTCTACCCACATTTCGCAACACTTCTTGGAGATGTACAATGATACTAGGGCAATAGGTCAACTCCGGGACTCGTTGCGGGAAGGCCCGATTGTAGTCCTACCCAAGACAAGACGGGATCCACTGGATATCTGTTTCTATAGGCCAGTATGGCTCTTAAATTTAGATCATAAAATTCTCGGCAGGGAACTGGCAAACAGATCTCTTTCCATAGTTGGCAAACGGGTACACAAGTATCAGTTGGGGATTACACCAGAGTGCAGCACCTTCCTCAGAATCCATTGGTTGCTGTACCTCATCCAGGATACCCCCTGGAGTTTATAGCTGGGTGGGGGTGTCCTTGGACAATAAAGAAGCGTTCAACACCCTGAGTTGCGACTTTCTGCTGCTGACCTTCAAGCATATGGGGTTTGGCCGGAGTACCTGGGGTGGATACGCATTTTATACAGAAGCCCAAAAGTACAAGTCTGGATAGCGTAGATAATATCCCACAGCTTCACAACTCAAAGGGACACTAGGCAGGGATGTCCTCTTTCACTGTTGATCTTTGCCTTGTCATTGGAACCTTTAGCCTGCCAACTTCATCCATCCAGTGCCAAGAGGACCCTTGGTTTTTGCAAGCACCCATTGTGCGCCAAGAAGCACAGCCTCCTCAAATTATGTCTTGTGGATCTGTAGGGTACGAAGCTGGACTGATCAGGGTTGATAAGGGAGTCAATCACCTGTGTTAAACAATTTGCTATTATTTTATCCAGGCTCTTGGTTTTGGTGTTTATCAGAGAGATTGGCCTGTAGAAGGCACAATCATCAGCCACCTTTCCTTCCTTGTGAATCATGACAATCGAGGCTTCTCGAAGATAAGGTGGGAGAATGTCTGCTTCTTTAGCTGCATTAAACATGGAGAGCATCTGCTTCACCACTTTCGAGGTCGGGGTTTTTCCATTGTTCAGGTGTGAGATTGCCTCCTTCACCTCCCCCTCTGTGATCTTCTCCTCCAGTATCTGATTCTGCAGCACACCTAGAAGTTCCAAATCGCCATTGTAGATTGTTTATGTGCAGAAGAGGACACTCTCCTGCACATAAACAATCAATCCCCTCAATGCAGACACCTTGTACTATGGTGCAAGCGTGCCTGTGTTGGTGCTGGCAGGTAAATTTAGCCCCAGCTCAGGGGGAAAATACAGGGGTATTTTAGTAAATATGGCACACCCCTATGTTTCTAAAGTGATGCAGCACAGAGCTGCACATTTTGGTGCAGCACCACGCTGCATCACCTTTAAGTAAATCCGGCCCTATGTTTCAGGCACTCTGGTGAACATTAGTGCATGAGGGCGTGACTCTCCTGGTTAATCATTTCAGTCTACAACAGGCTTTTTAGGACTTAGCTTCCCCTTGTCCATCTATTTGCCGCCCTTTCATCCTACCATCCCCGGAATCCCACATCTTTACCAAAACAGGTCCACCGTCATTGGGGTCACTTTTTGCCCCTTCTCAGACTCCTTGCCGGGCAGGGAGTCGGGAGAGCAGTCATCTTGGTCTTCAAAGGTATGTGCTAGTTTCACCCACCTGGCGGTCACAGGTATTGTGCATGTATGTAGTACGTCCGTCACCACCTTTGCCCACTCTGTCTCTGCCTGTCCCTTCAAAGGGGCTGCCTTTGGCTGACGGCAGGCCTTCTTTTTTGATCTGGGTGCTGTCTAGCCCTCCTGGGATAGAAACCTCTCGCTCCGGTGGTCGGTCTCGTCCTTTACTGTCCAGTCATGTCCATACCTTCTTAGCAGAGGTGAAGAAGAGAGTTTGTTCTCGATCCACCACACAAAGCTTAGCAGGAAACAGGAGCACATATTTTAGATCTAGCACCCTCAGTTGATGTTTTCTGGCCCTGAAAGTTTCTCGCTGGCATTTAACTGTCTGGGTGTAATCAGGATGTATATTCACTGCTTCCTCATCCACCTTCCAGGGGCCATGAACTCGAGCTCGCTGAAGTATGTTGTCCCTGTAGTTTAGAAGATGGACCTCCACTGATCTCGGGTGCCCCTGGTTTTGGTGGGCCCCCTGACACCCTATGGGTTCTTTGAACAGTAAAGATCTTGGAAGACCTACCTCCCAGGACCTCTTGCAGTAGCCAAATTTCCTCGTGTAGTTCAATACTGTGCCCCTCACTGCATTCAGGGAGACCCGCTACTCGGATGTTGTTACAGCAGGAATGGGCCTTCCTGTCCTCAACCCTGTTGCAGAGCCATCCCACTTCATGCTTCAGAGTTCGCAGCTGTATACTGTGGTCTGTGATCGTGGGTGTATCTTTTGCACCACTTTCTTAGTTTCCCCCACCCTCTCTGACAGTTTACGGTGGTCTGCTCTCAGCAGGCCTAGATCCATGGAACTTCATCGATCTTGCTCTCCAGTGCCGATTTGGTGTTCCCTATGGCTGCTAGAATGGCAGCAGTGTGGGCCGGGTGCAACATGGGCTCACTGCAGCCCAATCTTCATGTCACTCTGTCCAGATGGTGGCAAGCTGGAGAGTGTTTGCTCATTTTGCATCATCACGCATACAGTAGCAGTATCTGGTGTTCTTATATTGTCACTATGCCATTCCAGAAAAACTCACGGAGCCACCTTGCAGCAGGAGCTACCATCAACCCTAGACAGGGCTGGCCACACACCAACTTGTTCCCCCTCAAAACCTGAGCCAATTCCTCAGCTCATCAGAAGGGGCACACCTGGGACACAGTGCCAGCCAAGCCCTCCCACAGGGGCCAATTGCGCTCCACAGCCGGCACAAGCCCTCCTGCTTACCTCCAAGCCTCTCGCTACCTGTTGTGGGTTCTTCTGGCAGTGCCCACGCCCCCTTTCACTATCTTCGATCTGTGGCTACTTCCTTGAGTGGTCAAGTGGCTCCCCTAACCCTGTCCCAGCTATACATTAGCATACCTCTGACAGAGGTCAGGGCAAAATGTGGGGGATGTATTATACATGGTTTGGCCCCTGGGGGTGAGGTCCAGTGTACTGCAAGTTCCACAGCTGGCAGAGATGGTCAGATGGGGGAAGGAGGGAGATGCCAAGATTGCCCCAGTGGAGGCCTTCCCATAAAGCACAATCTTTACTGTTACTAGTAGGATTTTTATCGGTGTTTCATCACTGTTTTACTTTAATGGTTTGAAGGTGCAATATTTGAAAGTGTAAAATGCTATGTAAAGCTTACTGGTGGTAGCCACAGCACATTCGAACATCAATTTAGTACAGATCCTCTGGTTTAAAGACATGCAGGAATAAGATTCAGTTGAAGCAGAAGAGCACCAACAGTGTCATGGTAATGAGCGGAATGCAGGCATCCATGATTGACAGCACTGTTTACATATATAACAAAGGCTTTCTCTACTCTCTGCAGTTGTAGGTCTCTGCTCCTCTGACAGCCTGAGTGGAGCATGTGTCATCTGAGTGAGCAGATATAAATTCATCACTATGCACATGAAGGAATCTGATAGTTTGTGAAGCTACCAACTGCAGGAAGCAAATCAGGAACGGAAGTGATTAGGTTTTGTTTCACTAATGTACTTGGGCACATGAATGAAATACTGAAATTTCTCTGGATTGGCAAAACTAACAAGGAAGTCAAAACATGATGGAGCAGAAACAATAATTGATTCAGAACATCAAGGGCCATATGTAGGAACACATTTTCCCATAGACACAGAATGGGTAAAACCCTGTGCTACATCTGGCCCCAAATCACCAATTTCTAGAATCTTAATTGATAAGGGATATGATGAAAATCAGATGAAGTTCTAGGTCTTGAAAGCATGTTGGATCAGCAGATTGGATATGGTTTGGTTATAGAGGCTGAATGAAAAACAAGGGCATTCTGTGTTGGTCACCTAAAACCATATCAGTTGTACAAGAAATCTGATCAAAAGACAAACACTGTAACATAAAACAAATTTCCTGAGGTAAAATTGTGAACATTTGGCCTCATAATGGCGGCACAGTAAAGGCTTCTTGAACTTCAATATGCATTTAGTATATTCAATACTAGTGCATGCTTAAGATTATTTCACTTGCTTTATCCATTTGTATCTGTTGGAAATGGCCAGCATTTGCTTTGTGTATCCCCAGATTGTTGCTTTGGCTGTGGCTGGTTGTAGACCTTTGTGAAGGGGTAAAGTGCATGAGCTGTCCCTTTAAATATCATGAAATTGGCATACCCCTAGTGGACATATGTAACTTACCTATGTATCCCTAGTATTTGGTAAAATGTACTCAGGGCTTGTAAGTTAAATGATAGAAGTGGACTGAAGAACCCATTGTGTCATCCACTAAAGATACATTGTGAACATGACAGTAAATATTATTAAGGAGGTGCATAGCCCTAGTCCATTAGGACTTATCTGTGGCCTGTACTTTGACCAGGCTTACTCCCTTTCAGATCCCACTGTAGTGCGTTGAGGCTCCCACCTCTCTCTCTCTCTCTCTCTCTCTCTATCTCTCTCTGTCTCTCTCTCTCTCTCCCTCTCTCTCTATCTTTCTTTCTTTCTGTCACTCTCTCTCTCTCTCTCTCTCTCTTTCTTTCACTCATGCCCTACTCATGGGTTGGTCTTTTTTTGCCATATTATTGTTTGTCTGTTTTACCATTTCTTTCTCTCTTTAGCTTTACCATTTTATTGCCATTTCCAACTGTTGTGTGCCTTCCCATTCTGTATGTTTTTGCATTTCACAGTCTTTTTCCAGCTGTTTTTGTGTCACTGTCTACCATTATCTGTCACTTCTTTGTCTGGTTGTCTTTGGGATTTCATTGTCATTCCCATCTGTTGTGCTTCCCTTCTGTTTATTTTTGCCATTTCACTGTCTTTTCCTCCCACTGCTGTGTCTTTTTGTCTACATTTGGACCTTGCTTTGCCTACTGCTTTTCCATTGTCTACCACTGTGCCTTTCTGTTTTGCCTTTCTACCTTTTCTGTCTCCTTTCTGATCTCTACTTCTGCCCTCTCCCAGCTTGCCACTTTGTACATTTTGCTCTTTTTCCTTTTTGTGCCCATTTCCTGTTTCGCGACTCTAATTTTTGTGTGCTCTCCCCATCTGGGGTTGTTTCCCATTATTTATGCTCCCACCACTTCTCAGTATGCTCTTTATCTTCACCTCATGCTCTTCCCACTCGCCTGTCCGATTCTCCTGCTTCCCACCTCCAGCACCTAGCCCAGCATTTTCCACTGGCCCTGCTTTTCTCACCCCAGCAGGACCTACTTCAAGGCAGCCATAGTGCAGATGTGCATCAGGCACCCCACCAGAGCACTGAAGGCATGCCTAGGGCAAGAACATGCCTGAACTGTGTCCAAAGTTGGATCCTCTGTTCCTCCTCCCAGCCAAAACTACCCTACAGTGTTTTCCAGTGCTCAATACCCAGGCCGCCACATACAGCCCTATTGGCACACCACTTCATGTGATGTAGAGGGCACGTTCACCTGCACCTCCTGCAAGTTCTCGTGCACCATCCCAATTCTCACCTCTCCACACCGACTGCAATCAATACCCCACTCACTCAAATCCACATAGATTAACCACCAGCCACACAGCACACCACACACTCATGCATACTCCTCAACACGCTCTCACTCACTAAACATGCCACAAGGATCTTGAACCTTCTGTTTAGTCTCATGCCGGACATGTTACATGGCTGATAGCAGCCTCACCACTAGGCATCCCCACTGCCATATGTAACAGATACAAGATCAGAGGAGATGGTCAGCACAATCACAGAGTCACTATTATGTTTAAGGACACATTCAGCTGCGACAACACCATGGACACTGTGGCCATCTACGTAGAGCACTTCAACTTTAAGCTACAAATCATAGAAAGCTTTACTGTTTGTGGGATCCTCATATACAGACTACCAAGACACAGCACCAACTTCACCAGAGATATCACAGATTTCATAACACCCATCACCATTAATTCCAGTACTTTAATCCTCCTAAGAAACCTGAACTTTCACCTGGAAGACAGCACTGACCCCAACCAAATCACACTTCTTGAAAATCTCAGGAACTTCAAACTCACCAAGCAAGTTACCGGACCCACCCATGCAGCCAGACTACTCCTTGACCCGGGTTTTTCCTCCCTCAACAATATCATAGTTGACAAACCATCACCTATCATCTGGACAGATCACATCCTTGTCAGCTGCAGCATACCTATTTCAAACACATAAGAACCAACACCATTGAACATGCCCACAGCTGCTGGAAAAAAAATCCCAGAAATGGATTGGGCTTCCGCCCACCCCTTGCACTGACCCAAACCCACCAGAAACCTGATGGAAAATATCAAGAACTTCAACCTCTGAATGCCAACACCCTGGGCCCCCTCAAGCATGGAAAAACAGCAAGAACCTGAACACAAGCCAGCTGGAACACAGAAAAACTCAGGATGATTAAACTACATTATAAATAACTGGAGGCAAGTGGAGAACAAGGCAAGACTCAGCAGACAAAGACATCTTCCAATCTGCCCTGAGGTGCTACCACCAAATCCAGAAGACCAGCACAGAGCCTTCACAGGCAGCATCAATGTCGGCTCCGATAGCAGCAAGGAAATCTTTGCCATAGTCAAAGATTTCATAAAGCCTGAAGCCATCTCCAACATTTTCACACCTTCTCACGACCTATTGAACAATCTCTTGGTATTTTTCTGTGGCAAGATCAGATCTATATGTGGCACTTTCGACCAACTACCAGACGAAGAATTGATCCTGAGCGCATGGCCCACCATCCTCATATATGAGTCTGCCGCTACCATGAAGTCCATTTACTCTGGGGCCCTGTCAGATCTCTGCCCCAACCACACATTCATAAAGTGACTCATCCCCATCAGCAGAACCATTACTTTGATCCTCAAGGATTCCATCAACTTAGCCACCTTCCAAGAAGTTTGGAAGCACACTGCTGTTACCACCTTATTCAAGAAGCACTCTGTGGACCCAGCCAAGCTCACTAACTACAGACTGATTTGGCTGATTTGGCCAAAGTCTTCATCAAGATAATTAACAGACATCTCACTGACCACCTCTCAAGTTACTATCACCTTAACACCACACAGTCCAAATTTAAATCCAACTAAAGCACAGAAATAGCACTCATCACTGCAACAGATCCTGGAGAGAGAAGAGACTGAAGGCTTCATCTTACTGGGCCTCTCGTGGCCTATGGCATGGTATCACACCCCATCGGATTCTTACATGAGATAAGCATTCAAGGACCTGTTCTCCGCTGGATCGGCTCTTTTTTGATAGATAGAACTCAGATGGTCAGCTTAGCCCCATACACCTCTAAAGCCTGGAAACTCATCTACAGCATACCTCAATGCTCATCACTCAACCCTATCTCTTTAACATGTTATATGACACAGCAAGTCAACAACATCTGTTCCCAAGGCATCAATATTCTCTCCTACGCAAATGGAATGCAAACTATAGTGTTCCTCTTGGATAAACCCCCCAAATGAAGGAACAAGTTCACCGACCTGCTTCATCGAGGTCACCACCTGGATGAAGTCCAACTCACCTTGGGACTCCATCAGGTGGCCGGCAGAACTGGGATCGATAACCAAAACAAGCTGGACATGTTCGTACAAGTCAATATTGTTACTGCATCCTGCTTCACACCTTCAATGCTGAGGAAGATTTTCAACACCAGAAAAACCATCACCTATACTCCAGGATTATAAAAACTCCCTTTATGCTTGGTTCACAAAGAAACTCATCAGAAGACTACAAACAATCCAGAACTTGACAGTCAGACTCATCTTCAACCTTCCATGCAGTACCCACATTACAGCACACATCACAAAACTCAGCTGTCTCCCAATATACAAGCATGCTCAATTCCAACTGCTCAACCACACATAGATAACTCTATACAGAACAGGTCTAGCCTACTTGAACAGTTGCATCTCCTTCCTTCAGTCCTCCAGACACCACCACTTATCTAGACACCGACGTGCATACATCCCAGTTGTACATAGAAAGAACACCGGAGTTCGAGCTTTCTTATATGTCACGCCTAAAGTGCGGAAAACCACCCACAACACATCAGAGTCTCCTCTCTTCTTGAGTTTTGCAAGAAGCTGATGAGTTGGCTGTTCAAGCAAGCCCCTCCCACCCTTCAAGGCAAGACTCTTGTACCTGTTTGGCACCAACGTTATTTATAGCTAGGAAACACCTACAAAAAAAAAAAATTGTTTATTAAAACTATAATTCCCTGTTGAGGTAGGCCTGTAATGATTATTTTGAAAAACGTACATTTAGAAAGTTACCTTAGCCCAGCCTAAATCCTCTCGAAGCCCATTTGTATGTGCTGCAACTGTCACCTGGCAGCTGAATAGCCCCTTAATGTGGTATAAACTAAGGCCCTCATTACAACCCTGGCGGTCGGTGTTAAAGCGGCGGTAATGCGACCAACAGGCTGGCGGTTAAAAAATCAGGATTTGGGCCATGGCGGTTACTGCCATCCAAAACTGCCACTTTAACACACCGACCACCAGGGTGGTAATGGCCGCTGGGCTGGAGACTTCAGTCTCCAGCCTGGCGGCCATCACATTTCCACCCTCAGGATTACGACCCGGCCTACCGCCATGGTTTGCGTGGTTTCTGTGCTGCCATGAAAACCATGGTGGTAGGCACTATCAGTGCCAGGGAATCAGTTCCCTGGCACTGATAGGGGTCTGCCCCCACACCCCCTCCCTAGAGTCCTCCCCCACCGTCCCCCTCCCTTGCCTGCCCCTGCACATATACACACCCACAAGCGCACCCACATACACACATGCACACACGCATGCCCACATCCACTCACACCTGCAGACATACATTCCAACACGCCACAACATACACCAACATACCTTGTCACACACATGCATTGACAACAGAAAACACGCACATTCACTCATTCACGCATGCAACCACTGCGACTCACACTCGCATGCACGCATTCCAAAACATACACCCCCCCCCACATACACACAACACCCCCCTCTCCGGTTGGAGAACCCGACTTACCTGCTTGCAGGGGGTCCTCCGGCTGGAGACGGTCCGTGGCACTGATGTCAGCAACAGCGTCCACCAGAAAAACTCCGCCAGGCCGTATCATTGGTCATGATACGGTCAGCGGTGTTTTGCTGGTGTGGTGGTGCTGCTGGCAGCAGCACAGCCTTACCGCCGTCCACTGCCATGACCGTCGGCAGTGTTACGCCAGATTTCTGGAGGTATGCCGCTGGTGGTCATAATACGCCTTGCCGGCTGGTAGCCACAGCGGCGGTCTGTTGGCTGCTGTCGCCGTGCTGGTAGGCGGTCAATACCACCAATCTTGTAATGAGGGCCTAAGTCTCAGAGCAGGGACTAAAGGCCTTGAGTGTGGGGAGGTGTTGTGTCCTAAAGGGGTTTATATTTGGGCGGATGGGATATCTGCCACCGTTCTGATGGAGTAACCTGACTACCATCATCTAAATCAGGCCTAACTATAATGGAAGAATTGAATGCTATATTTTGAAAGTAGTCACAATAGGTTTCATACAGTAGGTTTCTGATAATGTCCATATGTTATTTCTCTGCTCTCCAGTTTTTCTTTTGGCATATTATTACTCCAACTGATATGTGCCTGAATGTGAACAGAGTGTTTATTCGAAAACAAACTCTCTCCAGTGATATATGTCTATTTGTTGGGGTTGTAATGATCTAACTGTTTTGTGCTGTAAAGTTTTTATTTTTAATAATAGTATAGTTAAGCTTGTAATTATCTTTTTCTGCTTTATATTCATTCTTATTGGATCTTTGTGTCATTGCATGTGTACAATGTTGACTGTTTTCATTTAATAGTGTAAAATATTGTCTTTAGCCAAAGAAACAAAATACTCCTAACTAAATACCTCACGGCATGGAGTAGCCCAGAATAATTATTTAACACTATCAAACAAAATAGTCTTCAGTATGTTCCATGGTAGACAGTCACCCGATATGCATGTAGCTTAGTGGTTAAGTAATTAGTATCAATCTATTGTCTACAGACTCCAAAATTTGGCAGGCTCCAAGACCAGCAACTGATGTGCTCCCTTTGATTACTGCCACCCCCCCAGTTCAACTAAAGTGGCTATTGTCTATTTCCACACATGAGCATTCGCACGCAGCTTCCAGATTACTGTGCACGCATGTGCCTCAATTTCACACAACTCACGTACGCAATTTGGAGCATGAATGTTACACACACGCTGCTCTTCTTAAACACAACTCTTCTTCTGGGTGCCATTAGATACCAAACAAGGTTGCATTGCAGATGGTCTGAGGTATTCTAGCTTGGCCGCCTGAATCTTTGGACATGTTGCCAGAATTTGTCATTTTTTGGTCGAGCATAGAAGCGTGCAAGAGCTTTTTTCCCGACGTGTTGTTATCTGTGTGGGCTTTTAACCACGCCCATCACTAGTTCGTTGTCTTGCCTTTCAGAAATCCTTTGATGAGATTAGTAAATCCTTTATGTTTGTCCTGCCGTGGGGCAGTTTTGTTGCAGCCTTGGGGAGCGACTTTGTTGCATGGATTACTGCACAATCGCCGATATGCTTCAGCATGAGTGAACTACATTTTTTCTGTCCATCCTTCGCACTACATTTGCTCTTTATGGGCTCTCTCCATTGAGTGTGCCTGCTACATTACACAAAGTCACATACATTTTTTGTAGGCACTGGCGGATTTAGTGATGTTGAGGGGACACCATGACTCGAACCCAGGTCCTCAGTACCAAAGTCAGCAGCTCTAGTCCTTGACCCATACCTTTTTCCTTTTTCAGCAGGTTTCTGTGGAGCACATGAGCCATTCCAGCTCCTTTAATTGTTGCAATATACATATGTTTACATATGGCAGTTGCATCATTTTTAGGTCGAGCACCCAAGCGCTCCAAAGTGTTGTAATCTATATGTGGGCTTTTAACCACACCCACCGCACACCCATTACTATCACTCATTTATGGGCTTGCCTTTCAAAACTCCTTCATTATCATTGGTGAATGCTTTTCATTTGTCCCTCCTTGGGGCAGTTTTGTTACCGCCTTGGCCATCAACCCTGTTACATGGATAATTGCACGTATGCCGATACATTTGACTAGGAGCAAACTTCTTTTAATTTCCTGTCCCACCTTTTCCCTCATGGTGGTGGTGGCACTTTGAATCGGCTTGCTGATGTCAACTGTTTTACTTTTCATTTTAAATTTTTGTGGCAAGAAAAGTTAATTTAGGAATGTAACTTAGGATACCATTTGTACAGTTGTGTAGTACAGGACTTTTCATGACTGCAACTCACATGAGGCTCACTCACTGTCACTCCACATACCAGTCCACAGCACTCTTCTCCAAAGACTCTTGTTTGGGAAATCACGAAAGAAGTATTCTCACCCTGGGGGTGACATTTCTCAAGTGTATGAAGAAGATGGAATGACTTGATTGCTAAGGCCAGGAGGCTCTGTCTCTCCAACTCAAAACACAAGCCCAGTGTGCACCTGTCCAAATACCCCTGTTCGTTAACTCACAATGGAAATGTACCCACTTTGGAGGATCACATTTGTCTAGTGTGGGGAACTAGTTTGAGTGACCTGAATGTCAAGCTCAATGGGCCCTGTTTTGCTAACTCCAATCCCCAGCCCTGTGAACACTTGCCCCAATGAGTCTGTTAGTGAACTCTCAAAGGAAGCTTACCCACCTGGGAGAATCACATATGTCTAGTGTTGGAAGCTAGGGGATTGACCAGAATTTAACTCGCAGGTGGCACTGTTCAAGTGACTCCAAAAAGCAGAAGAGTGGTCACATGTCCAAAAATCCTAACCTGATCACTCTCAAACCATGTTAACTCACTGGAGAGAGACAAAGATACAGATCATGCTCAGCTCACACAAGTGGTTGGCCACCTAGATCTATCTTGGACTGCTAAGCCAAGATGAAACTATTGAGGACAAGAAGGACAGCTCACACAGTGTGCAACACAAATGATCAAGAAGGCCTCAAGATGCATCACCAGAATGGTATTGGCTGCAGACACATACACAATGCACTGACCACATGATGACTCCAATCCCATACACAACAAACGTCTGGGTCGACCTCCATAACATTCAACTGGGACTCAAAATGGCCAAAGCCACATTCTGCCCAGCCCCTGTTTTGCCTGAACTGCTGGCAAGATATACATCTCTGCCCCTCTTCCCAAGTGCAAATTAACTGCTAAATTCAGCAGCTGCTGGACTTTAATGGAATTGGCATGCTTGACAAATGTCAGTTCAATACAACGAATACCATGGATACCTGTCACAATAGGGTCACCTACAAATCAACTATGTACACCAGTTTTGCAAAATGTCACTGTAAACTTTTGGAGGTAGATGTCATAATACCACCAATAACATTGTATCTTTCTCATCAACAGGTTGAGCTGCCACCGGCCACCCAGAGGCCACAGACAAGACTGTCACTATCCTCAGGGATGAAGACCTCAGTGATAACAACATGTCTGGATGTCTGGACGTGGAGGATGGTTCCTGACAATCTGGACAACCTGGTCAGACTCCTAAAGTGAGTCTCACTGTGCCCACATCAAGACCTCCCTGTCTGGTTGCCTCGGCCTCACATGCAGCCATTTGCCCCCTAACCTGTGTCCCTTGGACAGTGGCAACCATATTGTGCCCTCCAGTCCAGGATCCTAAGTTGCAGCACAACTCCTAGCACAATGATGATCCTGGAACCAGTATTCTGAGGCACCCTGTGGCAAGGGCACAGGCCCGTGGGGGTAGGGTGCATAAGAGTGATGTTGTGGACCACCGGGTTGAGGTCACAGGGAATGCTCCTGGTCTTGACTCCATCAGCCAAGTCTTGGGGGTCTAACAGGAGTCCCAAGGCATGATGGGACAGTAGTGACCAAACTCTAGGAGATCAAGCAGCTGTATCAGGACATCAACAGGAATATGCTTCAACAGCGGGAGGCTACCGACACAAACCTGGCCTCCCTAACAGGGCTGTTGAGGGACATTAGCAGCAGCAGCAGGCCCTTCTTCATCGGTACGAGCCACTGGAAGGGAGACTCTGTCAGAGGAAGAACCCACCCCAAACACCCCCATTGCCATAGCGGCAGCTTCTCCCCCATGCAAGCGGGGACTTCCAGCTAAGAATTCAGGAGCTGCAGATGGCCTCCTTTATGTGCCACACATTCACTCTGTTGACTGTCCTTCAACCACCTTCCATTTCCTGTGGGAGGAGTACACTGGATTTTTGACTTACAATGCTGTGGCATCTACTACGATGATTTTAGTTATCAATTGTATGCTGTTTGTTGTAGTGTGTATATTTGCTATGAAACATACCACTAATTCTCAGTGTTCCAGGCCAAAGGTAAGTAGGTGATGGATCACTGTCCTCAGCCATTTGTCTGTGTAAATGTGTATGTTGGCATCTGCCACCCAGAAGCTTGTTTTTCATAGTGTATGATGTTGGCAGGCGCCTCACTGCAGTCTATGATGTGAAGGTGTCAAACAGACATGTGACATGGCTTACATTGTTCTTTGTGTACAACTATAGATCACTACTTTACCTTGGTAAGTGGGGAATGTCAATTGACATGACTTATGTACCATCACGCTTTGCCAACATTCCTTGTGCCTACATGTCAGCATGTGTCCGTTTCACTTTAGAAAAATGTGTTAGCTGCAGTTCCATGCATGGTCTACCTATGTTGATGGGATGATGTCTGTATTCCCTCACATATATGTGCATGGCAAACTGTGTGTGGAGTAGTACATTTGCAATGGGGCTACATTTCATGATGTGCCACATACATGAGTGTGTTACCATTGTTTATTGGCTGACACATTGCCTCATGCATCATAGTATGTCATTTGGCATGTACAACTGCAGTAGCAATGAGGGAAATGAAAGGAAGGCCTAGAGTTTAGAGCTGCAATATGCATTTCTATGAGCTTGATGTTGCATCAGGAGGACAAATGCACTGCATATGTGTAAAGGTTTAGGTATGTGTCCTGACTGTTGACATGCGCCATGGAGTGGCTTGCAGTTATATTTTAGACACGTGTGTTTGGGTACAGGCATTCATCCATAGACAGACATCTGGGTTTGCATGACCATGATGGGGACGGTGATGTAGCTTCTCATTGGGCAACATGTTGTGGGCCTTCTAAAAGTCCTTGCAACTTCTGTGTCTCTCCAACATGCAAAGGACTAATGGCTTATACTGATGCACTCAGAGTATGTCACTGTAAGGCGTGCCATCCATTAGCAGTGATTAGCCTAGTGTTTGCTCATTCATTGTGTAGTGTAATTTGGGGACATCTCTCCCTAACACATCGGACATGATGTCTACAGTGGTCATTAACATGGCAGATGTGTGGCCTATCTGCATGACATTGATACTACCTCCTTGACAGTACTGGAAGAAATTTCACTTGGTGAAGTGTAAAGTGTTGATATGTTTCCAGTGTGACATGGGTACTTCCATGTCACGTTCTCCAGGCTATTGTACTTTTGGCATCAAGACGGGTGAATTTTGGAACATCGTTTCTTAATTTAGGGCGATTATGTATGTGACAAATCGATGTGTGCATGCCCTTGTGTGAGATCTGTGGCAATGGACTTTGCATTGGCTTACAATTATATGCCAACAAGTAACTGAGGTCTGCTCCATGCGGCAGCGCTTTGTGAGTGATTAGGTTTCCTACTTGTTGACTGGTTATTGTGATTACACAACTTCAGCCATGCAATTGTAGTTTTCTGAGATCCAGATTTTCCTGTGACCAACGGTTGACAGATAAGATGGCATGCATGTATATGGTATGGCACATGTTTGGGCCTCATAAGTGGAATTTGTTGCTGGGGACTTCTTGACATCATGAAAATGTTTGCTAATCAGAGCTGTTGTTCAAGTGTGTCCATGAACATGTGATGGCCCTATTCCTCTTTGTCCTTGCAGCATCAGCACTGGCATGCGAAGGAGACAGGGTACAGCCGAGTGGGGAAGCATCTGGCCAGGGGACCTCATGTCAAAACACAAATACAACAGAGGGACCCAGTGGCCCAGAGGGAAAGGGGAGTGCCATGGAGGAGACCGGAGCATTTGCATCGGATTCCTCTTCCAGTGGGCAATCCCTAGTGGTGGCGGACCCATAAGGGAATCCCCCAGTACTATCCGTGCCCGCCACCCCCGTTCTAACACTACCCTCCCTGTTGCTCCCCACCTAGTTGGCTGTGCCCACTCATCCAAGAAAGTGGGCATCTTCTTCACTACAGGCACTTCTGCCCCAGCCCCTGTTAGCCTACTGCCCTAAGTGAGGAGGTTATTGACCTCCTGAGAAGTATCTCTATGGGTCAGTCAGACATTGTGAGTGCCATCCAGGAATTTGCCACACAACTCCAGCAAACCAACTCGTTACTAGAAGACATTCATGGTGCAATGGCTGGCCTACAGAGATCTTTCCAGGTTCTGGACTCCACACTGATGTCAGCCACCTTCTGTCCACTTCTGTCACCTTCTGTCCCCTCTTCATCTACCTACTCAAAGCACACAGACCGATCCGCGGACATCTACTTCAACAGCCAGGAGGAGCGCACACAAACACAATCAGCAGAAAACACACTGGCATGCCCACAAACAACATTCATCCACAGACACAGCAATAGTCGCAACTTCCCTTGACACTCCCACCACACCCTGCATCACACACACGACGTCCAGCATACCTATAGGCACCACACCAACAGTCACTAAAATCACCCCCACACCCATCAAACCCACAAACACCACTCCAGCAGACCCCCAGACATCCACCACACCTGCAGACACTGCTACTAAAGACACACAGACATCCACCATACCTGCAGTCACTACCCCAAAACCCACACGCCCACACACCAATGCATTCACCAGCACCTCCACCCCGAAGACACACAAACACTCACACTCACCCACCCAACAGACAGCCACCACACACAAGCATAACTCCCATAAGCACACACCCACGACATCCACACCTACACAGCATACAGCCACTCCCTTGACCATCAAATCCCGACCCCTTCTGATGACCGTCCCTGTGTCTCTAAAAATATTTTTTGTTTGACCTTGACCTTACCACTGTTCATCCCACGCCGTCCCAGACCCAAGAGGCACCCACCCAGCTCCCAGACCATCCCTTCCACCTCCAAGGCTTCCCCTGCCCCCCCTGAAAACACCCATACCTCTCCTCCAAAGAGAAGCCCACCACTCCCAAAAAGAAGCCCACCCCTCCCAAGCCACAGCCCAAAACCTCTTCTCCCAAATAGAACCCCCTACCAGAAAACCCCTGAGGTGCCTGCCTGCCCCTTTGATGCCCCTTCTTGTGTAGGTTCCATGGCAGTTGGGAGTCAAGTTTGGCACAAAAACTGTGCTACTTTGGGGCAAATATATATGGAATGGCCAATGGTCTTTGAACTTTCACAGTTCATACTTAATAAACCCAAACAGCTTATTTTTGGGCTAAACAGTTGTCCTGCAAATCCTTTTCTACCTTAATGTTGTTTCTGATTGACTTATTATTTGTGCCTACAGTTGTATGTCTTTCAGCCTGCTTACTGCTCCATTTGCTGTTGTTTGCAGTATGTGACATTGTGGGCAGTGCTGGTGTCCCCCAAGAGGAGGGGATATGTTGAGTGTATGTATATGTGTGTGTGTGAATGCTATGGTGGTGTCATGGCATTATGTGGTATTTGTAATGGTGAGTATTAAATCTTGTGTTATCTATTGTGAGCATGTATGGTGTTAGATGTGTCCCCTGATATGGCTTATGTATTAATCGGATATGTGTCAGCTTGAGTTTTATTAGTGCAGACATGGAGTAAGTTCAGTTGTGCTAGCTTTATTGCATTTCCATGTCCATGTGTCCATTTAGGTATGTGTCTCTGTCAGCTAGTTCCTGTAGAGGTATGTCCCATGCAGTTGGAGTTGTATGTGCTTTGTTGACTTGCACTTCCACATTATGTAGCTACTCATGATATGTGTGTCTAGTACTGTTTGTCCCTGAGACACATGTAGGGCCACTTCATGTATACATGTTGTTTTATTGGCAGTTGCAAGGCGATATGTGTCCCATGCAGGCTCCTTCCCCGAGTGTTCCTGGTGCTTCCATCCCAGTTGTGCAAGTATTGTGTGCATAGTGCCTTTTGTCTATTTGCTTCTCTGTGTATGGTGCATGCCATTGTCCTTCCATCGTGCTGTGATGTGTGTGTCCTTTGCAGGATTGATTATTGGTGGTGTTGTTTGTGTTCCATGCCACATTGATACATATGTGTGTTGTGTGTAATGACAGTCCTTGGCCTGTGTGGAATGTGAGTGTGTGAGTTTGTATTTGTATGTATGATGTTTGTGTGTTGTGGTGATGTGTGGGTGAATGTTGTGTAGCCTTCTCTGTCCTTGTGCAAGAGATGTGTGGCCGTATGTTTTTGTGTAGTGTTGCAGTGTGAGTGAACTGCCCAAAGGGGGCGTATTGTGACTGTTAACGAGTCCTCCTTGATATATGTTTCGAACTGTGTACAGGATGTGACATGTATTTGGTGCCCATGGCGTGCCCCCCATTTAATGTGGATGATGGTGCTACGATCCGTTTTTAGGGTTTATGATACATGTAGGTGTGTGTTCTTTAAGTAAGTGGCATCCACTGCAGCGTTGGTTTCGTGCACCTTCAAGTATCAGCAGCAGTACCTGTGCAGTAGGCTCCGTGGCGGCAATAGAAGAGTGAGGCTGCCTGCAGGTGAGTTCTTCCTTTTATACTGAGACATGGTGGTTGTACCGTCACGGTCACATTGGTGGTGTGCAACCTCGTAATATGTCTGGCGGAAACACAGGCTCCGATGGCCTGCTGGTGTAGCCTCATGACCAGGGCATTCTGTGTTGCCTGGCGGTGCCAGCGGAACCACGGTGGTCTTTGCTCTATAGGCCTCCTTGACTCGTAATACGGCAGTCAGACTGCCAACCCCACGGCAGTCGGACCACCACCGCCGCAATTGCAGTCGAGGGACTGCCAAACTTGTAATGAGGCACTAAATCTGAAGGTCAAATTTCTGATTTGGTCAAACCTGGTTCCTCTATTCAACCCACGCTCCATTGCAGTTGACCTTAACTTACGCCTAGGTAATGTTCAAGTGCAACCAGATGATCTAGGTTCGCATTTAACACTTTTTTGCCACTATGTTTATTTTAAAACATTAAAGATGCATAACTCTGGCTCTCCCTACTGGATTTTTGCCATTTTCGGTGTCACTGCATTTATTAAAATATTCTCAGTTTTTTAAATTGGTTTGGGATTCTTGTGTTTTTTATCTAGTGTGTTGACCTCATGTTAATTTACTGACTTTACTGTTTCACCCATACAATGATTATGGTTACTGCTTAAGGTGGGTCACCACCTCCTTAACTAATAACCCTATTTTCTTATAGAATCTAAACAGGTCGCCCAAGGAAGACGAGCTACCATTGAAAGACATTCGGGTCTGGAACTGAATTGAGACATCTTACTTAAGGTCAAGTCGAAGTAAACTAATGGGGAGTCCACTAAACTTTTTACATTTATGATTGCCATCACAAATGGATCTGTGGTTTAAACCACTGCACGAATAATTGTGCAAAAAACATTGATTCTGAACATGTTAACATTTTAAAAACCGTAGTATCTTTGGCTAATGACAGCAAGATGCCTCCTTGTCAACCCCATGCTCATTCCTTAGAATTGAAATTGTATTTATGCCATGCATGGTACAAATTTTACATTCAAAATAACTTTATATTGTCTGTGTGTGCCTTCAGGTATATGAGGGCGTTCACATGTTTTCCAGATGTAAATGACAACATGACTCTTTTGCGCTGCCTAGTACGTCTTTTAAGGTGGGATGTGGGGACACCATTATGAGTGGTCTTTGAAATGAGTGGATTTTCCCCGTCCTAGAGCTGAGGATACCAGCAGCACTGGTAATTCTGGGGTGGGGAAACCTGTGACCCTTCATGCATTGGACCATTGAGTACCCACTAAGAAATTAGGAATTATTAGAGGGGTCAATACTGCTCTCCTGCAATTCCTTGTCTTGGGTCAGGCTTTCTCCCAAGGTTTTTGGACGCTTTCAATCTAAAACTCCAGGTAAAAATAAAAAATCCATAATTGTGATGGGACTGCTAACTGTTGCTACCAGGCTCTTCGGATTTAAGTGGCCATTCGTGATGGAATCCTAAATAAGGTTGATGAGATAGCATTTTTGTAGCATGCTTCCTTAACTGAAGTACCAGACATGGTATTCCTCCAGTTCCAAAAGTGGGAATGCAAGGAGGCATGTGCAGCTCTGATCATTGGTAAGCAGAATCCCAACTCTGAACAAAAGAGGTTGATTTAGAAAAGAGAATAAGGAGTCTCTTTCTATAAAATATATATCTTCTACTCTCACATTGAATATTGACATGCAATGTTTACACCTTTCTCATATTAATATTTGTTTGACATTTCCAAATGCGGTTTAAATTGAGAGGCGAATACAACTAATTAGTGTTGGCAGCGTCACTAATATGTAGTTCTGTTGTCTAATCATGGTGTAGCAGAGCTATCGGTGAGCACCGGTAGTTTCCATTGACAGTGTAGTTCCCTATCTGAGAGGTTCTGGCAATGATACATGAAAAGGTATGGCATATAGGTAATATGTGAGTTCTGGTGTAATAGTAACTCTAAAATGGTGAATTCCATGCGTGCACTTGCTCTCCTGAGAGCACAGTATATACATAAAAAAATTAATTACTTATTTACCTATTTCCTCTATACATGAAAATGCATTTTCCAGCAAGGCTGCTCACCCAGCTGCCTTACCCACAATAGTTGATTTCCTGTATTAAATGTAGCATATTGCACCCCTTTAACCTTTTTCCTTTGTATGGTGTTTACTTCGTGTTCATCCTTGAATGCCATCAAGAGCAATAGCTATGATTCCTAAACATTTCTGGACATATAGGTACAACTTAGGCACTCAAGGAACGTACTTTCAAAGGGACAACACTAATTGATGGTAGGATTTTACCCTTGCAAACTGAATCAGTCCCCGAATAGTTACAGCATTTAGTGCAGATTTATGCATGAGAAAGTGTGTGATGTTTCCGGACTGGTCGCCTTGTTAAGGATGATGAACATCAGCAACCTTGCAAATCTGTGCTTATTCATCAAACATCGCAGGAAATTTTCCATACTAAAAGTACGTGCAAGGTGATGGGGCCACGATGGTAAACATACACGTACGTATATTTATTACCACTCATAAGTGTAACGCTACACTTCACTTTTGTTACACCTAGGAAGCGCTAGAATACCTATAAGAATGGGGTCAGGTATTGTTTCAAGACTTGACCAGGTATGAGCCTTTTTGTTGAGCTGCTGTTCTATAATTCCTAATGCCTTGAATACTGAACAGTGGCCAAAAGAGTGGATATCTGACCACAAGGAAGAATGTAGCTTTAACTGGCACTTTGGGAAGATAGAGTAAGCCTCATTTCATGGAGGGACACTTCAACAACATTTTATTCAAGAGGGCTGGGCCACTTAACATCTGAACATTCTTGTAATTTCGAAGCCATGCAAGCCATAAAGCTTGTCCAATCATTTTATGATGTTAATAACTCTTCAATTAACAAGCATCTATCAACAATCACTTGTTAATAAGAAGCAAAGTACAAAGTAGCAAATGTCCAGATGCTTTTCCACCAGAATGAAGAAGATATTCATTATTAATAGGAAGCAGTGAAGACGTCCACAGAGTAGGTCCACCTGTGCATTGTGCTTTATTAAAAAGATGAGCATCATTTATAGAGTACTAATTACATTTTAAATAAAACATCATGAATACCAAGTTTTAACACCAATGAGAAGAGGATTGCACCAAAAATAAAATTACAAAGATGTACAGTCTGAAAAGCAGCAAATTTGTAATGGCTTCTACAAACACATCTATGCCCAGATAGTTAAATTAAGAGACAAAATAAGATCACAAAGATGCACAGCCAATGTCATCATCAGAGCTGTGTGGAATGGTTATATTTTTGTGATACTCACTAAAATGTGGAAATGGGCACATTGTTCAGCGATATGCAAAGGAGCTTAACAGGCTCCTTTGAGGAAGGGTTTCTGAAACTCACAGTTAGTCTATGATTTTAGGCACATTCTTGATGTTGTTCTCCATTTTTAAGAGTGAGCAAATAATTGTGGAGACATTTTAAAATGGAAATTTCAAAAGATAACTGAATCTCTCCAGAGATTTGTTGTGTGGCAAACATAGACGGTATATGTGCTAGACGTAGAAACATAGACCAGGCCCATTTAGCCATTGGTTAAATTTGAGAAATATAATCTGTTGCTGCTGTGCTGAGGCCAGAAAAAAAAAAATGTGTGTGAGGTGTGTTTCGAATAACAATCAATCCCATGAGATTTTACAGAAACGTTTAATGGGAATCCAAACCCTGTTTTATTCAATGATAGCACACTCAAGATCACTGGAAAATATAGAATACAATTCACATTTTTTTAAATCCAAACAATTTTCAAATGCACTCGATATGAACTGTACCCAGAAAAAGACAAATAAAACAGCTATAACAGCATTTACTAAACACAAGAATAAAAGGAAAATCTCTATCACGCTTTTGTATGCTTATATAGCAATCCTACCCTCATAATGCTCTTTCCAAACACTAGTTTAATTCTAACACATCAGGACTAAAAAACTAATTTGAGTGGCAGAGATTGTTCACACCTGCATATTGTTTGAAAAACAGAGCTTATATTCAAGCAAAATCTGATATTTTTGTTGTATGAGGCCATCTGCATTTATATGTTCAGCCAGCCAAGGCTCAGTACCCCCCCAACCTGGTAGCCTTCAGCAAGAATCAGTAATATGCTTCTGCACACAATGTCTCGCTATCCCCTGTTGTGAAAATTCTACTCTAACCTGTTTGTCAGAGTATGAACCCTGTACAAGCAGGAGACACCACTTTTGGTAAGGGTAAGCTAGATATACACTTAGAGATAACCTGTGCTCACCCTCTGGTAGCTTGTGACAGAGCAGGCAGGCTTATCTAAAGAGGCAATGTGTGAAGTTTTTGTGCAACTCACACACAAACTAAGACAATAAAAACACTGTAAAAAATGCCATACAGGGTTAGAAAAATAGAGAACAATTATCTAGGTAAAACAAGACCACAATGACAAAAACTAAATCAGTAGAATTCGAGATATGAATTTTTAAAGAATAAACTAAAAATAGTGCCTAAAAGTCACTGGAGGTAAAAAGGTTACTTGAGGTTGTGAGGGACAAGTGCAACTCCAAAGTTCAGGCTGACCATGATGAACGGTAGGCCGCCTACAGAACCCATGTGGGGTCAGCTGAAAAATTACCTTGGATGGGGCAAACATCGATGTCAAGAAGCAAATGTGAAGGAGATGCATTAATGATCCGCGGTTGAAGCATCTTGGTTGAGCCATGCAGTCGGGTCCCACGTTGGTGTCAAACTACTTTGTGGTGAATGCAATGCATTGTCATCGAGCCACGCAAAGCATTGTCATTCTGCCGCACATAGTGTGAATTTGCTGTTATCGAACAGCCTCTTTGTCGGTGTCGAAGGTTGATGGGCCCCTTGCAACTGGCACAGTGGTGATGATGCATCCATTTCTGCAGAAAGCAGCTGTATTAACCACTCCTGAGGCCCAGGACTAGAGGGGGAACTTCAGGCAAGGGACTGGCAAGCAGGTGGCAGAGTTCAGCAGCACCAGGAGTGTTGCAAGAAGTCTTTTGTGACACTGAGACTTCAGGAAACAGGAGGTAAGCCAGCAAGCCATTGGAAGTCACTTTGGGTTCAAGTGAGAGGGTCCAGTCCTTGCATTGATCAGCAGACAATGGGGCAACTCAGCAAGCAGAGAAGCAGTTCCTCAGAACAGTCAGTCCAAGAAGAGTGGCAATACTTACAGCATAGCAGTCTTTACTCCAGCAGAGTTTTCCCTGGTCCAATAGTGTACTGATTCGGCAACGTCAGAGCCCCAGGTCTTAAGCCAAATGTGACCTTAAAGTCAGGGGTGACTTTAAAGAAGGGTCTTTGAAGTGCACAGAGATCCTTTCTTCCTAATCCTGGCTCCAGAATATCAGTAGGGGACCCATTTTGTGGGGACAGGCACTTCCCTATTCAAGTATGTCAACTCCCCTCCACCCTTCCTGCCCAGGAAGGCCCATCAGAATGTAGGTGAATTCAGATGAGTGCTCAGACACACCTAACCTTCCTGTGTTTATGGCTGTCTAGCAGAAATATGCAAAGTGTAGCTGTCACCTATCCGAGACGTGTATTGGAGACAGGCTGGAAGGCACACATAGCAGTAAGAGCAGAGAAAAGCCCACTTTCTATAAGTGGCATTTCTTAAATAGGGATTTTAAATCTGACTTTACAATTAAAGAGGATTTAACATTACCATTTAATTGATCTGAAACATGATGTAGCCACTCCTTTTTGATCTGGAATTACAGCTTGAATGGTTATTAAGGTACTCTCAATGCTGCCCTATGAGAGGAGTAGACCTCATGTTAGTGAAAAACTACTTTGGAGGGGGTTCACTACCAGGACATGTAAAACTTAAAAGTACATGTCCTGCCTTTCACTTACATAGCACCCTGCCCTGTGGGCTACCTAGGGCCTATCCAAATGGTGACTTATGTGTAATAATAGGGGGGTTTAAGGCTTGGTAAAGAGTTTTTAATGCCCAGTTGAATTGGGAGTGAAAGTACACACACAGGCCCTGCAGTGGCAGCCAGAGACATGTCTAAAGGCTACTAAAGTGAGTGACACGATCAGTGCTGCAGGCCCACTAGTAGCATTTAATGTGCAGGCCCTGGGTATATGGTATATTACTTTACAAGGGACTTATAAGTAAACTGAATGTGCCAATTGTGTATACACCAATGTTACCACGTTTAGGGGAGAAGAACATGCACTTTAGCACTAGACAGCAGTGGTGAAGTGCTCAGAATCGTAAGGCCAACAAAAAGATACAGCAAAAAAGTGAGGTAAACAGGCGAAAAGCTTGGAGGAAGACCACCCTAGGGCTCACAGGTCTAACACCACTTTTCGTCCTCAACTTTTATAACATTATTTTACTGTTGCTGAAACATTAAGAATAATCATTTAGCAGCAAGGTCCTGATGCCCTTTCATTTATTTTCATTCTGGAATACTGTGTTCTTTTGAACACTAACAATAAACAAAGACATGTAGTTATCAAATTCTAGAAACCCTTCAGAAATTGATAAAAGATAAAGTAAAACATAACAGTCACCATTACGTGTAAATACTGTGAATGTATTCAAGCAAACTTATCACGTTTCAGAACAGAATAGTGTAAAACAAATATGCTTCCTATTAATCACACTGATTCATTTTTGATTGATTGATTGATTGTCATGTGTAACTCGAAATAGAGAATACCTAGAATAGAAGAAGCTTAGTAGTCATGGCACTTAGCCTACTTTTGAACAGTTCCAGGCAGTCAGTTTTTGACAGGTCAAGAGAAAAGTCATTACATCATTTCGCCTGTATGACTTGGAGCAGTGTGCTCCCCAAAGATGGTTTGTTTTTATCCTGGAGACCTTCAGCCATCTTGAGAGTTCCCTGTGAGATAGTGTTGCGGAGTTTTCGGGCAGCAGAATCACCTGTACTGCGGGGTACTGAGGGGCATATTTATACTCTGTTTGCACCGAATGTGCGTCAAAAATGTTAACGCACATTTGGCGCAAATCGTGCACCATATTTATACTTTGACGCCCGAGCCCACGAACGTCAAAATTCCTCTGTGTGAGTCATTTTTTGGAAGCGGGAAACTGCCTTGCGTTAATGACATGCAAGGTAGGCGTTCCCACCCATAAAATGACTTTAAGGCCTGTGCGCCTTATTTATACTACTGCGTCATTTTGATGCACAGGAGAGGGCGGGCCTTAAAAAACAGCACACAGCCTGATGTGCGCTGTTTAACGCCTGGGTCAGGGCAGGCGCTAAGAGCCCTGTGGGCTTACTTCCATGGTCTCTGATCATGGAAGGAGTCCAGAGGTGCCCTTCCCTGCCCCCAGGGACAACCCCTGCCACCCTCGTCCACCCCTGGAGGACACCCATGGATGGGGAGACCCATCCCAGGTAAGTACAGGTAAGTTGAGGTAAGTATTTTATTTTATTTTTTTAAAGTGGCACAGGGGGGCCTAATTTGGGCCCCCCTACATGCCACTGTGCCCAATGACCATGCCCAGGGGACAGAAGCCCCTGGGCATGGCCACTGGGCAAGGGGGCATGACTCCTGTCTTTGCTAAGACAGCAGTCATTTCAATGGGGGTTGTGCATCAAAAAATGGCCTAAGTCCAGTTTGAGGCATGATTTTTGCCTCAAACATGACTTGCACCATTTTTTGATGCACAACCCCCATTTTCCCCTACGCCAGCGCTGCCTGGTTTGAGTCTTTTTTTTTTACTCTGACCAGTCCGCAGTGCAGGCTAACGTCATTCCTTAAATAAGGCGCCTGCACGGCCCGTAGGAATAGAGTTAGCCGGCAGTAAAATTTTGGGCGCAAACCAGCGCCGGCGCTGGTTTGCGTAAAAAAGTATAAATATGGGCCTGAGTCTGATCATGCACCATGTGACACCTGTCAACCTAATCCGGGTTTGTTCCAGCTAACTAGCAGTGCCTCATCTCCACCCAAGAGCGGGGATGATTGGGGCAACCGGGCACATGACATACATGACTCCTCAGGGTAATCGTGGTCACTCAGGTCTCATCCATTTCTCTCAGGTACATTAGTCTCACATATGGAAGGACAATCAGGGGCAGAGGAAAGTTCAATAAGGTTTAATAGAAGTAACTGCATCTTAGATAATAAAGCATATATTGCAAGAACTAGGACGATGAAGCACAATATGATTAAAATTGTAACAAGGAGAGTAAAACACAAGAATAACGCTACCATACTGTCACTAAGGTTTGTAGGGATAGTTCCTACCTAAGCTATGTTAGAGCACAGCATGTTAAGCTCTAAGTCTGCCTTTCAGGTTCCCCCTGGGAAGACATCATCCCTCACACGTAAGCAAGAGGCCTGTAGTTTACATAAGCAGCTGTAGTGAAGCGATCAGCAACCAGCACTCAGGCATGGTCATCTAGCTGGAATCTCCCTCTAACATACATGGGTCAAAGTAGTGTTTTTATAATAAAACATCTGATGTTCCAAGAAAGTCCCCACGTAAGAGTATGTATGTTTCTGTGAACACTGGAGACAAAGAGCACCACTTTTGCCGGCAACCTATCCTACTGCAGCCTTGAGAAAAGCACAGAGTGAATTAAATGTCTTGTTTAAGAACGCAGTGCTGACCTGGGCGAAGAACAACTAGATAGAGAAAAAAAAGAAGACCGCAAATGTGGCTAAAGTTAAAATAATGTGACAAAGTTAGATAAAACATATCTAGGTTAATGTGCACAGCGGCAGGCTTAGTTTGCTAAAATAATGTGTATAAAACTATAGCTAAAATGGCTACACAACAATAGAGCTTTAACCTATTTCTGCACTGAGCAAGACCTCCCTGGTGAGAAGACTTAAAAAGAACATTGTTTTGCCTTTGGGGGCCATTTCAGTATCCACAAAATTTGACATGCATGGTGTGTGTTAGAAATTGGGCCTCTAGTAGGCAGAGTTATGCACATCTGGCAGCTGTGTGATCTGATTTTGTACTGCAGATGCAGAAGGCAGTAGAAGATTGCTCTGCATTGGTACTTGCGCTAAGTGAGGACTAATCTGTAATGAGCTCTGTGTCATGTTAGGATTACCCTGTACGGAACTCTCAGTCATGTTAAGATTACTCTGTATTGAACTCTGTGACATGTTAACCAGTGTTGGTGCAGAGGGGTTCACACTAGTACTTGGCACATTCACTTGTGTGACATGGTGGTAGATGATTTCTCAATAACTGCAAAATGAACTCATTATCATCTGACTCTTCGTCAGGAGTCAAAGACTTCCTACTCTCCTTTGATTTCTGCTCTCCATCCTCAGATGGGCTCCTGTTCGATTTTCTAGAAGCCTTCTTTGCTTCTTTCTCACTGTCCTGTAAAATTGCAGGAAACATTCTAATTCCTTGTAAGGTAATTGATCTCCAGTATCTCTGTTCATTATCCCACCTAGCCTCCAATAGTGTCTTCTGTGCCCTTCTCATTTTTCTCTCAAATTTCAACTGCTGTTGTTGTCTGGCTACTAGCTCCCAGCTCGGTAATGCTTCAAACTGAGCTGGTCTCAGCAGAGGTTTTAAATCACACATAACTTGCCTCAAATTCTCTGAAATTCTCAAATTAAAGGTTTCATATTCAGGAAGCGCTAAACTCCCTTCCTTTTCTGTGACTTTGCACCAATGTTTTAACCAAAGGCATGCTCCAGTACCTCTCTCCTCAATTACGATATATGCCGGAGTGCCCTCTGGCGGATAAACTTCTCCTATTCTAGCTGGAATATAATCATCTCCCCTAAGTGCGCTTTTTAAAGCTTTGGAAAACGTAATTTTCGCAAATATGGGTATTAAAATTTCGATAATCAGGAAGTTACTTTTAATCTCACAATCCTCTTAGTATTCCTTCTCAACCTATTGCGTGTCATGATTGTCCACCAATCTGTGCGCGACCCTTCTCACTAACTGACCTATCCCAGCGCAGCTCTTTAAGAGCACATCATTATATATATTGAGGTTTGTTGCCTTAGAAAAATTATCAGAGAGTACTGTAGTTAAAATACGTCTACCTAATGTTGGTTGTTGTTGGTTAAAGATTTTTGGATTCAATAATGCAAAATAGAGAGATTATGGTGGTGATTCCTAGTTTGACCGCGGCGGTCATTCTGGCTTTCCCGCTGGGCGGGCGGGCGACCGCCAAAAGGCCGCCCAACAGCCCAGCGGGAAACCCACAGCAACGATGAAGCCGGCTCCGAATGGAGCCGGCGGAGTTGCTTTTGTGCGACGGGTGCAGTTGCACCCGTCGCGATTTCCAGTGTCTGCCATTGGCATGGGCACCACGACACCCGTTCCCGCCAGCCTGGTTCTGGCGGTCGAAACCGCCAGAACCAGGCTGGCGGGAAGGGGGTCAGAATCCCCATGGCGGCGCTGCCTGCAGCGCCGCCATGGGGCATTCTGCAGGCCAGGGGAAAACCGGCGGGAAACCGCCGGTTTCCCTTTTCTGACCGCGGCTTTACCGCCGCGGTCAGAATGGGCCTGGATGCACCGCCAGCCTGTTGGCGGTGCATCCGCGGTCCCCTACCCTGGCGGTCTCGGACCGCCAGGGTAGGAATGACCCCCTATGTGCCCTTAAACACCCAAGGTAACTTTCCCTGGTCCTTGGAGTTTGCCTATGTTTGTTTGAAGATATTCTCGGCGTTCAATTGATAGGGTGAATGGAATAGATTATGCCTCACACTGTCTAAAGGGAATGCACAAAGCCCTGCTGTCACTCACCCCAGACGTATATTGAGACAGGCAGAGGCACAGAATGGTTAAAGTAAGAGAATGCCAACTTCTATAAAGTGGCATTTTCAGGCTTTTAATTTAAAATCCGAATTCACCATAAGTTGTGATTTTAAATTGTGAGTCCAGAGCCACCAAACACCAAATTTCTATATTTTCCTAATTGGAAAATACACTTACAAACTGTATCAAGATAATCCCAATGTTACCCTCTGGGAGAGATAGGCCTTGCAGTAGTGGAAAATTAATTTAATAGTTTTTCACTACCAGTACATCTTAAAAGTACATGTCCATCGTTTTAACTGCCATTCACCCTGCCTTTGGGGCTACCTAGGACCTACCTTAGGGGTGACTTACATGTACTAAAAAGGAATATTTGGGCCTGGCAAGTGGGTACACTTGCCAGGTTGAAATGGCAGTTTAAAACTGCACACACAGACTTTGCAGTGGCAGGACTGAGTCACGTTTAAAGGGTTACTGTAGTGGGTGGCACAATCAGTGCTCCAGGCCCACTAGAAGCATTTCCTTTATGGACCCTAGGCACATATAGAACACTTAACTAAGGATTTACAAGTAACTTAAATGCACTAGTTGTAGTTAATCCAATGTCACCATGTTTAGAGTACAGAGCGCCTGCTGGTCAGCACTGGTTAGCAGTGGTAAATTACACAGAATCCTAAAGCCAGTAGAAATAAAGTCAGAAAAACAGGAGGTCAGAGGGAAAAAAGTCTGGGGAATCCACGACAAGGATGCCAGGTCTAACAGTATGTAATGAGTTCATTCTGCCACTGCTCTTCCCTACACTGATTGGAACTCTTTGTAGGTGACCCACAACTTTTTTGGAAACGCTTACGAGGATGGTGCTGCTATTACTCCCTGGCAATCGGCACTCTTCTATTTTTTGCAGCAGCAAAGTCTACGACTGAGATAACAGGTGAATATGACGCAACATGATTTGAAAGACTATCAGTATTAAGAGAACAGATTAAACACTATCTAGAGGTTTTTGACCTCAGGGAAGAACCTGATAACGGAGTCAACTAAAATCCAGCATGTCTGTGGTTAATTCAGCTTATCGAACTAAGGTTTGAGGTACCACCAAGGCCAACTCTACCTCCATCAACACAATGGGTAAGTACAACAAAGGGAACTACAGGCACAGATGTATTTATAGGGGAACACTACCAACTGCATTTGTCATAATTAGAAGCTGCCGACAAGAGTCCCGATGCACAATTTTCAGACCTTAGACAAGAATTGAATAACCACTTTTATCTCGTGTAAAATACCATAATCCCTTTAAAAAATGGTGTCGTCTTAGTAGTGAAGGGTCTCTTTTCAGTTAAGCTCGAACATTTTCTGATGGGCTGCTGAAATCATAATGCAAACCTTTAATCGTAGGCCTAAGGCCTCAGGCACAGTGACAATGGGGTGCTATAGTACACCCGCACTCTTAACTCCTGTGTTGGCCCTCAGCAGGAAGTTCACGTGGTTCTTTCCATAACAAACACTGTACACATGTTGGCTTGTCAAGAATTTGCAGTTTTATTGGAAATATTCTCCTTAAGTCTTTCGGAACACAGAGGGAATTGTGGGTAAAAGGGTTCTGTTTTTTAGAACACAGAGGGAATTTTGGGTAAAAGGGCTGTACTCTACTTCAGCTCCCCAAGTACACCCCAGGTAGTAAGGTTCTTCAATAAGAAATTACCAAATTGATGGATTGAGCCCCGGGTGTTTATAAAGAATGAGTCATATCTCGAAAAATCCATTAATTTACCATATATGACCTCAGAATATACAAACAGATTCAAGCTAATTATTTTATCTTTAAATGTATTATGTCGATCTACGTTTTTAATTTGAACACAACGGAGTGCGTGTAAACAACTTTGCTGCCTGTGCCTTGGCACTCAGATAAACATTTTTTTCCGTTCTGTGAAAAACACTAGAGTAATTTAAACTACTCGGCTTGTTACTTTCCTTTATATTTTACTAACCACGATAATTGTGCGCAGGAAGTGACTGGCCGACTATTTTACTGAAAAATTGTCAAAATTAATTAAAAGCTACACTGAAATTAGCAATTTCTGTAAATTGCGCGTGAGCACAAAGTGCATTTAACGCTTGACATACATCGACCTACAGTCTGCACTGTGTTTGTGCTGAGCCCGGCATTATTCTGTTTATGAAAGAAATCGTAAACTGTCAATCTAATTTGGGTACGTTTTCGTCAATTTGTAAGGACCCCACTATAACTGGATGCTTGCATTAAACAGATGCCTTCATGTAACCTCCGACCCTAATGCCAGTGACTAGGTCATTGCCTGACCTTGTAGAGGGCTAAGTCTGGACTCTGAGGCGGTCTCTCTCAGGCTTTAAACTGGGACATTACCGCTTTTATTTTCCTTTCTTTACCAGTCTTTCAAATTTCAGTTTAGAAATATATTCAGAGGCTCGCAATGTGACATGCTCTGTACAGCTCCACAAAGATATTTGAAAGCTCAACAGTGCCATCTGCAGGAAGTAAACAGGTGTGCAGGAGGCATTTTGTAAGGGTAACATTGAGATTAACACGAAATACTGTTTCTATTGTCGCTTTATTGAAATTGGTTGCAACTATATGAATCACAATTAAACGAATGAAATCCATTTATTGGATGATTATATGCATAATGAACCGGCAGGTGGTGTGTTGGAGAGATGCTTAATCCAGGAACGTTGGTGCTGGGAAGAATGGGAGGAAGATGTCCTGGTTTACAAGTGTTGACTCGTGGCAGGCCGTGTTACAGTGGTTTTCGGTAACACAGAACTTGCAGACCAGTCGGTTGACAACATTCTGATCTAGCTAGTGCATTTTGGTTGCGTGTACACATTGCAAACATAAGAAGCAGCCCAAACAATGATTTTGACATTCGTTGTAGGAATACATAGCCCATCCGCAATACAATTTAATATATCAGAGGAAACGTACATGGATTCCTAAATGTTACTTAACTCTGTTCATCAATCAAGCGTCAACGCTTTGAGAAAGATGCGTCTCAGAAAGGTGAATGCATCAGAGTACAGGAGATTACAACTTCGTATCATCACCGTGAGTCCTCCTGTTGTAGACATAGCACCAGACACCTGAGCTGCAACCAGTGCTTGAAATGGAAAAATGAAAGTGCCGGTACTCTGTATCAGAGTACCTGCTTGTTTCTAAGAAGTGCCGGTACTCTCCAATTGAAAGTATTACGTTTTTCTTGAGATGTGCCGGTACTATCTCTCTCAAAATAAAAAAGTGCCGGTACTCAGTACCGGACAGTACCGGCCCATTTAAAGCACTGGCTGCAACTTAAATTGTGATTTTTTAACCCATGAATGGTAAAAAACAACCTTTGCACTATGGCTTCTAAAAAAATTAGATAAACCATTGCTGAACTAATTCTGGCCCCTTGATATACCTCCCTGAAAAATGTTTGTCTAGAGATTTTCATTTTTTATTTGTGTTTGTGTATCATTAGAGAAGAAATTTAGCTTGGGTCAACAATGGTAATCTGGGCTGATTGTTTTCTGGATGGCATTTTTAAAAATGGCGGATATATTCAAGTGACGATGTAATATTTCAGGAACCATGAAACCTATATACGTCATTTTGGTGTCAAACATGTGGGTTTTGAGTGTCAAGTAGTTTTGTAGAGACAGAAAATAACTCCTAAGAGTAACCCTTCCACCATTTTCTAAAATGACAGCTCCATAATGATGTGTTTTAGCCAATATATTGGATATTTGTTCTACTACTGTTTTTTTCAGGTTTTCTGTTGATTCAGATTTGTAAACATGTGCGAAGAATGGTGGTAGCAGAGAATCTTTACCTCCTGACAGAGCTGCTAAGTACAAAATTTGAGGACTCCCTCAACAAAAAATGTGTCATATGCCAAACTATTCTGAACAAAAAACGAACATCAACAGTGGCTGGACAGAAGAGAGTTTGAGATGCTGCAGAAGAACGGCAAGGTGAAGTTCACAAAAGATTAAAGCTGATGGATGAAGAGGGTCAAATACTTTATCATTGTAACAACAAGTGCTACAAGTCATATAAAATGGAAAAAAAGCCAAAAAAGAAATTGTTAAAAAATAGCAGAAACTAGTGAATTACAACAGGCATCCAAATCTTCTGAGAAATCGACGACAACCAAACCCAATTCCCATCCACTTAGAAGATCAATGGCTACCCTTCCTCCACCTCCAGCCACTGAACAGAAAGCAGAGGACCTTCAATGTGTTATCTGTAGTTTAGCCAAAACAAGGGTCAAAGGGATTGACGAAAGAACAAAGTACAGAGAATGTGAGTCTCAAAGGGCAAATATGTTTTTATCTGCAGCTACTCTCTTCCAAGATGAAGTTTCAGCCAAGTAGCTGATCTAAACAGTGAGGTGAATATATTTGCAGTAGATTAGTATTCCCACCCGAACTGCATACCTTTGAAAATATGTCTGTGCAATGAGCTCCCAGCACCAACGTAACCGCCAGCTTTTAGTTTAGTTTGCACTCTTTGAAAAAGCAAATAAAGTTTTAAAGCCACTCTTGAGTGCTGGCTACAGGTTCACACTCAGGGAGATCAGAGAAATAAAGGTCACACCTGATGAAACTGTATTGACCCATAATAATGAAATTAACATTTGTCTGGTCTAACTTTACTCGTAGTAAGTTTAGACCAAAAGCCTATGTTTAGACCTAAAGTCTAACTTTACTTATAGTATCGTAGACATTTGGTCTAGGTTTAGACTTTTGGTCTAAACTTAGACTAAGGGCCTCATTACAAGTTTTGCTGTCCGAGGACCACCATGTTGGTGGTGGCGGTCAGACCTCCAACAGACTGGCAGAGAGGACCACCAAACTTTGATTTGGGTGGTGATGCAAACAGATTACAGTAAGCACCGTCGACACCGCCAGTGCGGCCAGATCACCATGGATGATTAAAGGTACCAGCAGACAAGTTTCCGTCGGACTTATTACAAGGTTGCACACGGCCACATTTCCACTGCCATCAGACCTCCGCGGAAACCCAGGCAGAAGCGAATTGGATAAAAGGAGACACTCACATCCAGGAAGCCATACTTGTCTGATGCTGCCATGGAACCACAACTAGACGTTATCCTGCTTCTCGCTGAAAGACAATAGAATCCTCACAAACAACGACGACAGCAACTGCAAGGATACACACTCACCTGTTACAGTTGTATATTGTGACAATTTTGTACAGTTACATAGCATACCATAGGGAAAGGGCTGCAAGAGCAACACTCACACTTAACAAAACACCAACATGCACACTCACATACAACAAATACACCCACACATACACAGCACACATACTACATCCAGCACACACACAACCCACACGTCAAGAACACACACTTACGCACAACAGTACGCACACAGGCTCAGTCTCACACAGTCCCACACAACATACCAGCACATCACAACAAACTCACTACCGCAACATCATAAACACATTGTCAAGCACTCACGACCAACACTGGCCAGGGACTGATCACACACGCAACACAATGTACAAACAACAGGGGACAAACACACACAATTACACAATCATACAACTTAGAAATGGACACACACATTGCACACGCACATCACATCATACCTATCATACCATGCACAATATACACATACTCACACAGTCAAAGCACACAAAGCCACATACCACAACAACAAACACATGTCAACACAAGCACCACACAAATATCATCACTACAACATGTCTGCAATATACACATGCCTATCACACAACACACACCCTATACCTGAGAGACAATAGCACTGCACACACCCTCACATACTGCCCAAACAATAGAGGAAGCACAAGCACCACAACAAACAAATACTCACACACAACCAATGTAAGGTAGGAATGACTCAAACCTAGGAAAGGAGCAGCAGGACAAAGATGTGACCAGTAACCCAAAAACTAGTTGGTCTGAATAAATTGTAATTAATATGAATAAGACAAGTTCAAGGCCATTGCCCAGCTCAATATAATTACGAAGTGGTGTACCAAAGGCACTATATTGTGCCCCAACTTGACTCCTGACTGCCATGTAACCTCCATATGTAGGAGCATCAATGGGGCAAGCAGACACCTCGAGGAAGTTTGGGGGGTGTTTTGGAGTGGGCTCAGGCTTGGGAGGGGGGTTGGGCTTTGGCTTGGGAGGGGTGTTTTGGTTTGAGGGAGTCTTGGGTCTTCTTGGGAGGGGTTGACTTCTTGGCGTGGGAAGAGGCATGAGTATTGGCAGAGGCTTTGGAGATGGAAGGAATGAGCCGGGGGAGGGGGATTGGGATTGGGAAGATGAAGGTATAGTGGGGACAGTTGACAAAGGGTGACTGGCTGCCGTCAGTGTGGAGGCCAGAGCCTGAAAGGATCTCTGTACACCAGCCAGGGCCCCATGAATACCCTCCAGGAATGCATTACTCTGTTGTATCTGAGTTGCCAGTTCCTGGACGGCATTCACGATGGTCGACTGACCAAAAGAGATAGATCGCAGGAGGTCAATAGCCTACTCACTGAGGGTGGCAGGGCTAACAGGGGCTGGGACAGAGGTGCCTGTGGCAAAGGAGACACCCACCCACTTGGGTGATCGGGCATGACCATTTGGGTGGGGAACTACAGGGGGGGGGGTGATAGAAAGGGGGATGGTGGACAGAGATGGTGCTGGTCCCAGATGGGTCCGCAAGTGTCAGGGAGTATCTACTGGAGGAAGATCCCAAAGATTATGAACTGGATCCAGTCTCCCCGATAGCAATCCCTTCATCCTCCAGACCACTGGGTCCCTCGCTGTCAGTGTACTCATGACTGGAGGTCCTGTGGCTAGCAGCTTCCCCACTCGACTGTGCCCCGTCTCCTTCTCCTGCTGATGCTGGAAAACAGAAAGTGAGACAGAGTCATCACATTCTGTACATACCACTTGCATCACATTGTACAAATCAGTAACATCACATCTAGTTGTACAACACCTCCAAGTAGTACCAGTTTAGCACCACCATCATGTCACAACAATATATAATGTACACTGCTCAATAATAATATAGTCACACACCAGCTAAGCAACCTATCTCACACCTGCAATACCATTATATCAGTAGAGCTATCTCTCTAACCATTCTATGACAAGGTGACTTGGCCACATAATACTAGGTACCTATCCACAGCAACATAGTCAACCAACAAACAAGTTATGGGAAATAGGGGTAACATTGATATCCACACATGACATACACAAACCCAACACATACTAACAATTTGGTCTAATGTCATCTACCAGGCAAGGAAACTCATGATATAGTAAACACAAGACACCATGGTGCATAGCCACCATAGCCATACCAGCCATAGCCACTACATGTCAGTGAGTCCACAACCTTCACAATGGAAATTCCCAAAACATGCAACTACTCTACTTGGCATACCAAATGTTAGATGATGAAAGAGTCAGAACACATGTCACCCACACATGTACCAATAGTGATGTAGGAAAGTATGATACATACTTTGTGGGCTAGGTCATCTAAGTCATTGTCCTTCTGAAAACAAAGTACAGCACTCATATAAGGGCCTAATAAGCTCAGAGCATTTACCCACACACAACCACGGGTAGTATATGTACACTTTCATGTCAATGGACCCCTGTCATGTGCATGAAGGAGACATACAGTTCAACGTATCATGCTATTATTCCATCAGTAACCCATAGACTGAGTGGCAAAATCACTAGCCACCCATCAGACATGACCAGCCTTACACCTTTTTAGGAAAAAAGTCAGAGACACAAACTACATCTGAGGCTACCATGACAGCTACACACACCATGATGCAAGTCAAATGCCAGAATACACATATCATTCCACTCATGTGTATGCCAACTACCATACCTGCACCACCTTGGTGTCCCATAAAACAAGGAGTCCAAACACATCCACAAGAGCAACAGTGAGTAAGATGATAGCTCATGACAATGTGCATTCATGACAGAACCTTTCAATGTACACATGATGTTGGCAAAAACCAGTTAAGATTGTAACTGTGAATAAGATTTACCATGCCTACAATACTATGGCCAAGGGCATAGCTATGTAGCCAGCTCCCACCTACATAACACGAACATGGTACTAACATTCATTGCTCTGACACCATGCCTGTTAGCCATCAGAATTCTTTGAAAAGTAGGAATTACTTCTGATTGTCAGACTCTATGTTGCACATAGACATTGATCAAGGGACATTGGAATATTAAAAACTGGGACCTGGACAACTTACCATCATTATATTGGGAGTACAGATCTGCGGGTGTAAAGGAACAACCAGCAGGGTGTTAAAAGATAAATAGTGATATACAGATGACACAGTTACATGTACATTGTCATGTGCTTGTGTACAGAGGGAACAACATAGGAGATTAATTTGTCACTATGCTTATTACTATGTGCACACCTGTGTACTAGTGTTGGGGATTGTACATCAGTGTGTTCTTTGGAGATCTTTGACCCTTTGCACTTACCACATTGTCACAGCTTACACTCATTCACATCATCCACTGACCTGGTAAAGGGATAAAAATGTGTTAAGTCTGTACTTACCCCCTTGCGGCTGGTGTGCTTCCCTCAAACACCCATTCAACTCCAGATTGGCAACTGCCAATCTGGGGGCCAATGGTAGGGTCCTTGGGGGGACATCCCCAGCTAGACCTCTGCGTCTTCTGGGTCCAGCATCGCAGGTCCTCCCACTGCTTCCTACAGTGGGTGCTCTGCCAGCTGTGGACCCCCAGGGTCTGCACTTTCTTGGCAATGCCTGCTTAATCCCCTTTTTCTGATGGGCATTGACCTGCATGGATGAAACATAAAAGAAGCGATTGTCATGTCCACATACACAATACCAAAACAAGCAGGGTGAAAATACAGGTTAGTACAAGTAGCCATACTCAGACCGCCTTCAACATCCCCTTCAATGAGGGATGGCCATCTGCAGTCAGGACATGTGTTATGTTGAGACAGGCATACAACATGTGTTAGACTTGGCATCCTTGGCGTGGTCTCCCTTAACTTTTTGCTTCTGTTTCCTAGGTTTTTGTTGTGTGCTGGACTCTGTTTTTGCTGTTTTTGTTACTCTGGGCATTTTAACACTGCTATCCAGTGCTAAAGTGCAAGTGCTCCTATGTAAAATGTATGTGTAATAGGATTTACATGATTGGCATCTTCGATTTACTGGTAAGTCCCCAGTACAGTGCACTAGAGGTGCCCAGGGCCTGTAAATCAAATACTACTAGTCGGCCTGCAGCACTGGTTGTGCCACCCATATTAGCAGCCCTGTAAACATGGCTCAGACCTGCCACTGCAGTGTCTGTGTGTGCAGTTTTAAACTGCCAATTCGACTTGGCAAGTGTACCCACTTGCTAGGCATAAACCTTCCCTTATCTTCCATGTAAGACACCCCTAAAGTAGGCCCTAGGCAGGCCCATGGGCAGGGTGCTATGTAAGTTTAAGGTAGGACATATACTAATGTGTTTTATATGTTCTGACAGTGAAATACTGCCAAATTTGTTTTCAGTGTTGCAAGGCCTCTCTATCTCATAGGTTAAAATGGAGGCTGCCTTCAAATATGATTCAAGTGTAGATTCTCTTTGGGATCAGATGGACATGTGGAGTTTGGGATCTCTGAACTCACAATTTACAAATACATCATTTAGTAAAGTTGGTTTTGAGATTGTGTGTTTGAAAATGCCACTTTCAGAAAGTAGGCATTTTCTTGCTCAAACCATTCTGTGACTTTGCCTGTTTGTGGATTCCATGTCTGGGTTAGTTTGACAGTTGTGCTGTTTGCACCTCTCTCTAGACAGTGACACAAAGGGAGCTGGGGTGTAGCCTGCATATCCTGATGAGCCATCTGTGCTAGGAGGAGGGGAGGAGTGGTCACTTACACCTGAAAGGGCTGTGCCTGCCCTAGCACAATACAGTCTCCAACCCTCTGGTGTGTGTCTGGGGCCTGGCCTGGGCAAGGCAGAATCTCACAAACAAAACAGACTTTCATTTGAAGTAGGACTACTTCAAAGGCCAAAATGGGTATAAAAAGAGCACCCAAACCCCTGAAAAATTAAATCACTTCTGGAAATCAAGAGGAACCTCTGCCTGGAGAAGAGCTGAAGAACTGAGAAGTGCTGACCTGCCTGTGACTGTGATTTGTGGAGCTATCCTACAGTTGCTGCTTCTGCCTGTGCAAGGGGACAAAGACTGTACTTTGTTGTGCATTCCTGCTTGTGAAGAAATCTCCAAAGGCTTGTCCTGAGCTTGCCTCCTGTTGTTGAAGTCTCAGGGCCATCAAAGACATCCCCTGCCAGCACCTGGACTCTCTACTGAGACTCCTGCCCTGTCAAGTGGTGCCCTATCCAATTCCTGGGGCCTTAAAGGGGGAAGCTGGCAGACGGAGACTGAAAAGCCACACACAGACAGCTGTGGATTGTGGCCTGCTGCATGCTCCACAACCTCGCCCTGAGATGTCAAATCCTATTTATACCAGATGAGGATAAGCCAGCAATTAATGCAGGTGAGAATGCAGATTTGCCAAGTGAGGATGAGAATGATGAGGATGAAGCAGGAGAGATCAAGGCTGATCTCATCATACAGTACTTTACCTGACCTAAGTTATAGATGTTTCATATTTTAAGTGACTCAGTGGGGTATTGGTGAGGTTGGAAATGCTTGATGATGGTCTTAGGATGACCATCAGAGAGGTCATAAGTAGCTTCAAAGCTCATAACATAAATGTGCATGCAGAATATTACATGTAATAGCGTGCAGTGCTTTGATCAAGATAGTCTAAGTTTGTCACCATGCAAAGTCAGAGTTACCATTATATATAGGAATCCCCTGTGTAATGTTTTTGTTTCAATGTGGACTATACCTTATGTTTGACGTTTATATCTTGCAGATTACTTCACAAGGTCATCCTCATTTGGCAATATCAGACAGTCACAGGCAGGTGGTATTTGCAGACTGACATGTGAGGTAAACATGGATTGAAGCAGGTACTGTGAGGCATGATATTTTTGGTGTGTGAGATCTATGCCCAGACTGTCTGGACAGTGGGATGGTAGTGTCCTTTTCCAAACCATAGACCTGTTTGCCATGGGAGGAGGGCCCAATGGTGCCATGTGTGTGGGCTTGTGTCTCTGACACATGGCATCCTGTGCTATCTATAACCTCAACCATCAGAATTGTTTGTGTTGGTAAAAAATAAATTGTATGTAGCTGCCAGTGTGTTTTCTCACTGTGATGATTAGTGATTAGAGTTATGTCTATCATATTTAGGCACTGAAAAATCTAGCCTGTTTAAACACTACATGTGAGATGGCCCCTAACAAATGTTTTACATTAGAGAGAAACTTTTTTGTACAAGAGGTGTTATAGATGATAGTGAAATATGCTTGAGAAATGACTTTCACACATGATCTGAGTTTATCTTGCATTTATTGAGGAGTGCACAGCAAAATGAGAGAATTGGATTCCCTATAACACAAAGTAAACAGTTAAGGTACAGTAATGGTGGATGAAACCATCAGGGTAGCTGCCACAACATTTGGAGACACAAGTCCAGTGTCCTTGTACTATAGGAAAATGGAGATAGGTTTCAGAACAGTCAACAGGATGTATGTGTGCCACACAAGGGGAACCAATCAATAGAGGTTCACTTCCTGGCAGTGTATTTGGTCTTGGAATCTGCTCCTCCTGGATGTTTGGGGAGATCTCCACATCTGTGGGGGGTACTTGGGCTACAGAGGGAGGGGGGTCCAAGGCATTTCCTTATTCTGGCTGGGCCTCCATTCCACTAGCAGTCACAGATGTAGAAGGGGGAGATGTCTCTTTGCTAGTGGAAGGGTCCAACTGTTGGGTGCAAAACCTACTCAGGGTGGTATTCATGTTTCTTAGCACCCCTGCAGCGGAAAGTCAAATGGGCATTTTGGGCCTGCCACTGCTGCATGAGTTCCTGGTGATTGTCCCTCTGCAGCTGCTTGATCTCCCCCACCATGGTAAGTACCTGGCCCAGCATGCCTTGGGCAGTGAAGGGGTCCTTCTGCCTAGCACCCTCAAAATGCACCCTATCTGCTGTGCAGACAGTGTGTATTTTAAGGTTGCTTGTGCCCCCTGCGTGCAGCAGCATTGCCGCGAGCTCTATTATGAGCCAGCGACAATGCTGCTGCACCTTTTCCAGTGGGCTGATCGGCGGAAACCTTGGTTTCTGCCGATCAGCAAGTGGGAAAGTGTTAACAGGGTCAGCAGGGAGGTCACAAGCACCACGGCAACCTCCCCTTCGGGAGTTTGACGGATGGATGTTTACGTCTGCCAAACTCATAGTCAGCCCCTATATCTCACGTCTTAATGATTGCTGGTCTGCTAGTAACAACCAAGAAGATTGAGTGGGGGAAGTACACCTCTCAATTCAAAAAGCCCATGACTCTTGTTTATGGGACGTTATGAGAATTAACATGAGAAAGGAAGCTCTTCTTCCTACACACCTTTGTCCCCTGCCTATATACATAAAGAAAAGTTCAAAGAGCCTAAGTAGGAGGCACTACTCCTGCCAACAACCGTGAGGACAGCTTCTGCAGCTTCCCAGACCCAAAGAGGCTCCTAGCTCTCCCTACATTCAGATTGCAATGGAGCTTGACTCCACAATCTGGCTTTGAAACATAGTTGGGTGACAAGATTTTGTAAAGTATAACAAACAGGGGCAGGCCAGTCAGAGAAGTAGGGCAACAACTAGACAGTGATTCAATTTATTTATATGCTTTTAGCCAAACCACTCCAGTGCGAGACGCAAGACACTAGTTAAGCTAAAGGAAATTTATGAGAGATAGAGGGGGACACCATATTTCCCACTTCAGGGACTTTTAAAAACAAACTCCGATGACATATAAGCATATTCTGGAAAGTCAATGTGGGGAAATTAGTATGTCCTGACACAAAGTTATGTCTCCATAGTATCAAGCAATATGTCAAATAGAATATTGCTGTAGATGAAACTGATAAACATGAACACTGTAGCATTACTGTGGAGGCAGGCAAACCACACCGTCTGTTTCCTTTTTCCCTCGACCCATCTTTAAATGACCTACCCGTATGGCAACCAGTATGAGAGAGATGTGTTGAAATTTTGCCTCCCTTCAAGATTGCTTGGGTTTTCCATTTTGTGTATGAGAATATATGTGTTTTTACCTTCTATGTATCTTATCCGCAGTCTATAGCAATATTGTGATAAATTTGATAGATAGTATTACTAATTGTAATAATGATTCGCCCAAGTTAGGAGGCAAGAAAATCCCACGTCTGCTTTATGCGGACGACACCATCCTATTAGCCAAAACTCCTATGGGATTGCAAAATCTGGCTAACCAATTCTTTTTGTTCTGCAAAGATTTTGGTTTGGAAGTTAACGTTAATAAAACCAAGTTTATGATATGTAGCTCCAGGAGAACAAAAGCTAAAGCAACCGTTTCCATGAATTCTATTCCTCTGGAAAGGGTAACTGAGTATGATTACTTGGGGATTACATTAATGGATTTGGGCAGATGGGTTCCAGCTATCAGAAAAGGGGCTCATATAACATGCCAAAGAGGGGGGCCCTAGGACGTAAAGCTAGGACTGTAGTTAGTCCATCTTTGAATCTTATTCTTGAAATATATAAAGTTCAAATTCGAGGTGCCGCACTGTATGGGGCAGAGTTATGGGTTTCCCAAAGACAGATGGGTGTTCTCCAAATTAAAGAGAATTATTTTCTCAGGTATATAACGAGGTTGGGGAAAGGTACACTGATGATCCCTCTCAGACTTGATCTCGGAACAAATAGCATTAAAGATGTAGTGGTTCTGAGATCTCTCTTATATTGGATCTGCCTATGGAAATTGGAAGAACTGGAACCTTTTCGAGAGGCAATAAAAGATCTTACAAAGACCCAGAATAGCTGGAAAAAGGTCAGCTGGTTGAGGGAGATGAAATTGGCCTGGGATGAATTGGCTTTCACCCACTTTTGGGAGATCCCCACCAATGCTACTTCATTAGTTAAGCAGAGATACTGGGAGAAGGCCAATGCGGAGATCCTTCATAGTAATAGGGTGGGCCACTCAACTTCTGAGTTCCTGCTTGCAAAACAAGAACCATGGCCTGAGCAATTTTTTGATCTTCCAATACCTGCTTATGCTTGTGCTTTACTCCTCCAGTTCAGATATGGAACTTTACCAGTCAACAGTTTTACTGCTCAATAGTCGAAGAATAGTTTTGAGGCAAATAAATGCTCAAAGTGCAATATACTGGAGGAATCAAATGAACATGTTCTTTTTTTTGCCCCCTATATAAGAGTCCTAGGGGAAAATTGATTTTTCCATTGTGTAAAGCTCTGCTATTATGTGACCAAGCTAATGCCTATAGAATTTGTAAATATGATTTGTCTACATTGGTTGTAAGCGCGGTCAGTAAATGTTTGACAGCAGCTTGGTCTATTCGTTAGAGTCACTTTTAGTGTCTGACTCCCAATGTTAAGCTATATAGCAGGAATAGTGGGGAACAATAGATGGTTATGATCTTTGGGTGGTTCGCCCCCTTTTCCCTGTTTCTATTTAATGGTTTTAGAGATGATATTTTCTTATCAAATTCTATTATAACTTACAGTGATAATATGATAACAAAAGTATCTGTTTTTATTATCTTTAGCTTTTATGGTCAATGGTTGAGATAAAGCATTTATCTGTCAATCTATTTACTGTATAACAGCACACTGCACTTTAGACTGTTATGATTAGAATAGTTCCCATGATTCGTGACTGAGATATTGTATTTATTCATAAATCTATTCACTGTATGATAGCACATTGCACCTTAGACTGTTAGTACTAGAATAATCTTAATATGAGTGGTTCTGGTTACAAAATGTGTTTCTTTTTAGGCAAATGGTATACTGAACTTTAGACTGGTAGTCTTGAAATTATTTTTATACTGAAGTCTTGATTTTATTATGAATTTACACATGTATTAATGGTTAAAAGTACATCTAATTTTAAATAGCTGTGAATCGGAATCTAATAGCCTCCAGTAGGAGCTTGCTGAAATGTGCAGATGATCGGTTTTCAAGCAGGCAAGAATGTCTGCTGTTATTTATCTCCCCTAGATTATGAAGAACCTTAAGGTTGTTCCTGCTTTTAGTATTTATTAAGAGTTTTTATTATTTATTTTCATATCTTTCTTTCTTGTTTTTCTTTTTTTTATGCACTGATGTATGGTTGATTGTACTCTAATGGTCTAAATCTTGACCGAATAAAGAGAATTGAATTGAATTGAATTGATAGATAGTATCAAAATATACTGGAATTTAAGTCACACATGAAAAGTCTGATATTTTTAAGTAGTAGGAAAAAGTACACCTGACATGCACATTTTCTGTAAGAAAAATGTAATATTGCATGCAGATGTTAGCTAATTTACCTGATGTGCATGCCTCCCTCAAACCCAAGTGATTGAGCTCCACTTCTGGAAAATGACGGTTGACTGATTTTAAAGCACCAAAATAGCAAAAGATCCAAAACAAGACAAGTAATTAGTTTTACATTGGGATTTGCAGCTGCCAGAGATTTATACATTATGACCAGCATTCTCCCTAAATATTTAATCATAATCATCGCTTCACTATAATATTGTGGCCAAAATATGCAACTACAAAAATAATGTGGACAAAATTGCCAAAGTTAAGTATATTTTTTCACTTTTAACTGTAATATTGAAGCTTAAGCTACAGTTTATTATAGTATTGTTTAATTATGATTCTTTATTGTATTGTAGTATTGCACTATTTATCCTATTTTGAAAATGTATTTTTAATTACTTTTAAGTAATATTGTAATGTAAGAAAATCAGGTTGTTCAGTTTATTAGGGGGAGTGAGTGGGTGGTGTGTTTTCAAAAATAAATATTAATTACATTTAATTTAACTTATTTTTTATTGAATTGTAATTTCGGGTGGGGGGTTTATGGGGGTTTGGGTGGAAAGTGATTTTAAAATAAATTATTTGTTAATTAACAATATTTTTTGTAATTATTATTTATTTGTTTATATGTTTAATAAAATGAACATTTACTAGCTACCATTTAGTATCAGGGTGAATGATTTATAAAGGGAGTAAGTGGCCAGTGTGTTATAATAGGAGATCAGGGCGTGAAGAGTCACAAGATTTATGACAGCTGTGGAGGAAAGACACAGCCAGAGGAAAAACAAGGACCCTCCTTGACTACTAGGCACACACTGCATAACTGTTGGAGTAGATGGGACCTAAACGCTATAAAGCATGGGCTTGATTCCCACAACATGGGGAACACCAGACTAATAGGGGCCCTGCTTGCCTACCAGGTCTACATTGTAATACCATTGGAGGAGGCTGGACCTTCATGCTATAAAGTGCATGTTTGATTCCCACAGCACAGGACACCGCCAGACTAACAGAAGCCTTGCAGAACTAACGGGCCAACCCAGAATCACTTCTGGAGCATCATAAATGCACATTTGATTTGCACAGTGCAGGAAGCACCCTAACTGAGCACAGATGAAGAGCCAAAACAAGCCCATTGGAGACAGGAAAGACAGGGCGGGGCCACCCTTCTGAGATCTTGATTATTTGGTTTTAATTGCATTTAAGAGGACTGGGATTAATAAAAAAACAAGCATACAATGCTGGTACATGTATTAGATTTACTCTTTTTGATCATGTTAAAGAACTAGATAGACAAAGTGATGACCAACCTGAAGATTGCAAGAGTATGGTAGCAGTACATCCACTTGTAGTTGATGATAACAACTCACACCAGAGATTGAGGCACATAAGAGAGATAGCATATAACAGAATCAAAATTTGAAGACCAGATTTTAAGAATATAGCAGGGATTTCCTTCAAATTGACCAGTAAGAACTGGGTGATGTTTATTGAGGATTTTAAGGTACAATGTTCATCATAGACTTGGGCATGTAATATCTTTGACTTTGAACATGCCTGTTACTCCAACTATGGCAGGCAGGGCAAAAGGCAGACTGGCAATCCTGGTTTTGCTTCTTTTACCTGGGAAAATACTAAGGACACAGCTTTATTCGCCATCTTATCAATTTTTAGCTCAGAGATGGAAGGGGATCAGAAGATATGATTAATTTTTCTAATAATCAATTTGATTGTCAAATCATTGACGTTATTTATAAGTTGTGACCTGAGGATTTTTATTCCCCCTACCATCTAAAGAGGTATGTGAGATTGTTTACACCCGTGTGTAGGATCAGCCTCATTTTGAACATACAATTTATTAGAGACAATAAATAATTATTTTTATCAATAAGGAAAGCCAGAATCAGAAAGGAAGTATATAATAGCCAGGGAGATGAAAGGCAACAGGTCCTTCTGCAAAATTACTAATTCTGTGTTTAAAGGAATCAACCTCTCCTTCTATTGATACATTGATCCATTCTTGGAGTGGGTGAAGTATTTTGGAAGCATTTATTATCAGTCGCCAGAGGCAAGTCCAACCACAATGGACAGAGATTCCATTTTCAAATCTAATTACTTTCCCATCTCATTTGATTTGACTGGTGTGTGCTATTAACTTTGTAAAGCCAAGACAAACGTAGACGGTGCACCTATGATGTGTGCAAGGAGAATATAGATATTTGGGCCCCCATTCTAATCAATATTTTAATAGTGATAGCAGACTTTGGTGATTTTGCATTTACATGGTCTCACGTCATCATAATTCAGAGTGTATCCCGAGTGCTCCCAACCTATTTCATTATTGGATGGTAGAAAACTCTGTCCTGTCAGATACTCAAATTTGTTTACGGAAAAGACTGGGTACAGTAGAACAGAGTTTACACTTGAATATTTGAATGAGTAAATACACTATAGTATGGAAGAAGTTTGTTCATCTGGCCTTTATGGACTTTAGAAATGCATTTGACCATGTTAGCAATGCAAAGTTATGGACCATTAGGACTAGGGGTGGATAAAGCAATATGGATGGCATACAACCTTACCTTGAAGTGGTCATAGACCCACATCCAAGTCTTGCTCTTATATGTTTTCACTTAAACATTATTAAATTTGTTGGTTGCTTCATCTAAAATTAGTCTATGGATATCTTTCCTTAAGCTTGTCATAGCAGCTGTGTTCAGGGCACCTTACGTCTTATGCTTTTTTATATATTGCATACAGCTATAAGGAAAGGACACCTAAGACTGCTTTTGACAAACTTGAATTTTAGACAGGCAGACCAGCACTTACACTGTTGCTATTTGCTCAGCAGTAGTCAGTTTTGTGCAACATGTTGTTAGAATCAGGAAAACACTTATGTGATCCTGACCACTGCCCTTTTAAAACTATATATGGGGTAAGATGACCTGTCTAGTAGTTTTAATTTTACTGTATAATATCTTTCATGGTTTGTATTTTTAATGAACCAAATAAAGCATTGATTGATTGATGTCAGAAGTGGCTGTGGGATATTGTTTATTTTAGTTAGCATTTATATAATAAATACAAAATAAGGCTGTGCAATTCTGATACAGTTGTTATTTTTAAATAGGTATATTGATGTTTTAAATATTTAATACTGTTATGAAGTTGAAAAGATTTTAACATTTATTAAATAATGTTTAATCTCTACTTTAATTGAGTCTGTTGCATTTCAACACCCAAGTATACACTTTCTCCTATGTGTGTATGTTTTGTTAGATTGGAGATAGAAAAGTAAATCTGACTTCCAATGTATGTGTTTCACCAATGTTTGTTAGACTGGAGTTAGATTAGTACATCAGACCCCTATCACAATGTATGCGCTTTCCCCGATGTGTTTTGTGTTTTCTAATGTAATATTTAAATTGCTCATTAAATATTTTAAATAAAGTTGTATAAATTTAAAAAATAAAAAATGAAAGTCAATGCATTAATACACAAATGTTATTTTTGTTTTATATATTGTGATTACATTCTTGTTATTAAAACTAACTTGTATGTTAAATTATGTCAGAGTTAATTACAATTAAAAATACATACTTACCATTGTAATGTCAATATTTATGGTCACAATATAGGTGAACACAATGTTTTTGTATTTTGCATTCTAAGCATGTAAAGTCAAAATGTCTTTTGTCAGTGTTTTTACCAGTATTTTTGCATGACAATATTTTTGTGGTTGTTCTTTTGTCAAACAACAAATATGATCTACAAGTTATGGCACAATTGATACTGTCACTAAAAATGAAGAATGGTGATACCAAAGAGATGGTAATTCCCACAAGCTGGGTAATAGATGCTGTCTACCTAGAAAACATGAAGTCTATCCTGTAGTTGCTGTTCTCTCTTGTATGGACCAACCTAAAAGTGGGTTATTAATAGCTCTTCTAAAGTTGTCACATTGGAAGGCAATTTTTTTAAAGACAGCCTTGGAATGGAAACACATTCTACAGCTGAAATCATTCTTCAGTCAGTGAGCTACCATCATTTAAATTAGTTCTTCTTAACTGTTAAGGAGTCATTTGATTACAACTAAGATATAAAGGGCTAAATATATCAACAATTACCACTGCAGCAAAGTCACCAAAAGTGATGCAAACTGGTGCGAAGTGTTGATTTAGAATTTTCTTTCAGCACAAATCTTGTTTTCCACTGGAAAGTAGCCCTAAATAAAAGAAAAGTAGTAGAGTGTGCTACGTTCCACTACTTGCATCAAGGGACTTCCCATGGATATCACATGGGTGCTTCTATGCAATGTCCTGTGGATTTTGATGCAAAGCCCCATTTGCTAACATTTGAACACAGGACTTTCCACCAAATATTTATACAAGCTTGAGGCAGAAACAATGATTATATAGTTTTATAAACTATGCATAAACTAATCGAACACATCTGATAATTCCTACAAGCACACCTTTTGCTGGCTATTTTAATCTACTTTGAAATGTATACCAACACCCAGACCCTCATTACGAGTTCAGCGTTTTTTGGCCAAGACCACACCAGGCCTTCAGTAGTGGCGGTACAGTGACCACCATATTACAAGTCACTAAGTGGAAACCACCATAATTCAGCCCAGAATTCAACACCGCCAGGCCAACCGAGGGTAGGAGAGAGGGGGTCCCACCACCAGCACCGCCACAACATCACGACTCCACCCACTATATTATGAGCCACTCTTCTGTACAACGGTGAAACATTGACGGTTCGCACTGCCATACACCATTCAATTAGAAACATTTCTGCCAATGGGGGATTGGGGCCCATGACAACAATTGCTAGTGGTGAGGGTCAGGTACGCGGCAGCCATCACTGCCATCTGCCTCCTCCCAGACGACCTCCTTGACGTGGGCTGCTATGTGGCCCAGACAGGTAAGTGGGATGACCATAAGGGTGGTGTTTGGCAAACTTGAATGTGTTTGGTGTGTGCGGGCATGTGTGTGTGACTGGTTGTATGGGTGTGTGGACGTGTGGGGGTACTTGTGTGTGCAACAGGAATGAGTATTCCTGGCGCTGGGTGTGTTACCACCAGGGTTTTCATGGCAGAATGACCACAGCGAAAACCCTGGGGGTTTGCATCCTCGTAATATGGAGGGCAGTGTGAGGCATGCCGCCAGCCCCAAGGAGGCCACCGCCACCGGTGGCAGTCTGCCCACACTGGTGGGAATGGGGGCAGTGTGGCTGTTTCACATCAGCCACACTGCCATGCTTATGGCATGGCAGTCTTCACCGCTGGGACCGTGAGACATCCACCTCCATCGTGGTGGTCCTTAGACCAACGTGGTCATGAGGGCCTCAATAGCTGAGTTATCTATAATAGGAACCCAAAGCAAATGTTAAAACTGTAAGCTAAGTTGATATATATAAAGCTGATACATACAAGACATTAAATCAATCTATCCTGACAAAAGTGGTTTATATTATATATATTAAAGCACTTTTGTTCACTCAAGTTGTACACAAAATAAAAGTGACCAGTGAACTTGAGGGAGAACCTTTATTCATCACACTGACAGAGGAATTCATTTAGAGTCTGGCAAACAGGATGCTCACTTTTGTGACAGAGTACCTTATCGGCCAAACTTCTAGTCTGCCTGCCTCTTATATAGACCAGCAGAATATATGCTTTCCATTATTTCCTCTTTGGCTCCTTCGATGAAAAGCTTCTTCCTTTGTCAGTCAGTGTGACCTTCTTCTTCTCTGCCCTGCAACCAATCATTTTAGACACCCCTTCCCTCTGCCTTGCCCCACACTCTGCTCTAGCACTCTTGCCTCTACCCACCACACTTCACTGTGTCTCAGTACCTCCAGGTCTGCTTCATATTATTTAGCATTTCCCCGCTGAACCCCTTACTCCTCTTTCCATCATGATAGTTCTCTCCCTTCCTACCCCTCCTTAGTCTTAAAAAACTCAAGAGCCAAATTATCAGAAATAACTATAGTCTAACATGAGATGGGGTAAATGCAGTCATCCAATAGTTACAACTTCCAAACATTGGATTTACACAGTCCTGCAATACTAAAGACTCTTAGTTGAAAAAGTAATTTTTGCTATGTAAGTATCTTTAGTTGTATTGATACCTAATTTAGTTCAGTCAGACTGGTAGATGTTCGACCTGAAAAATGACTCAGTTAACAAAGTGCTAAATTAATGGATCTGTGTGTAAGTGAAATTTAGCTTTAGCTCCTTGTCAGCTTAAATCATTTTTTATCTTTTCACAGTCTCTGCAAACTATTTTTATTTTAAAAAAATGAACTTCCAAAGTGGTAACATTTTTGAAAAAAAAAACAATAATAACCCTGGCATCCAGGGAGTTTCCTCACACAGCGTGGCATTAATTTTTCTATTTTTACTCTTCAGGATCATCAGGCTATCTCTGAAAAATAAGTACCTCAGACTGCCCACTCTAAATAAAGTGGACAGTCTAATGTACGTACACTGAAGGCCCCAGTTTCATTGGGCCATTGGTGTAGAGTTTCAGCATGCAGAGTGAGAAGCATCATCACCATCAGAAACATGACATTCTACCTGACCCCAAACAAATCCATATTACCAGGTGGGCATTCCAATCCAACTTGTTCAGCACTTCATTCATACCAGGCAGCTGTACACTTTCAGCCATTTATCCTCATTTATATTGGAAACATTCCATTTTTACCAAATCAATGGGTGTTGTCAACTTCTGCTGACCCTTTTAGTCATGCATACTCCCCAGCTGGCAACCTTATGGCTGCTCATTTCTGATGTCATCCATCTTCCTGCTCTTGGTTAGAAGGTGGGAGGGATTTCTTCATGAATAGTGCTGCTCTCTCCTGCAGAATGGCTTTTACTCTAGTAGCCCCTCCTCTTTGAAATTCCCCCATTCCATCTGTCTATGCCAGGGGATCTCCTTCTGGGGCACCTATAAAAAGGTCCTACTTTGCCTATTGTTTCATGAGAGGGGTGGGACTGGGAGATACTTTACTATTGTGAAGAATATCCTGTATTGCAACTGAGTCTGCATTCTGAAGGCACCTAACAGGATTGATGGCATATTTTTCCACTTTAAAAATGGTTCATAAGGTATGTGGTGTAAGCTTGACATGAGGAGAAAGGTGCCAACTTGCTGAATGCTTAAGGGCTCAATAACAATTATTCAGTATGAACAAATGCAGTTCAAGTTTACAAGAACGTTTTCTAGCATGCAACTTCTGCTCATTTTTTGAACTTGCAATGTGTGCTGAATGTCTTATAGTTATATATGTTTAAACTATCCAAGTGCCAAAAATAGGTGACTCATAAAATAATATAAATTCAAATTATATGCACGCAAAAATGGTGCTACTTTCCATTTAAATTAATTAGTTCTACTGAGAAGAGCTGAACTTATTTGCCAAGAAGTGCTGGCATGCCTCATTACTAGGACAGATGTTCTGGAGAAGTGTGCCAAATGAAATGTTTATACCCAGTGCTTAATTTAGGCCATTGGTTGTAAATGGAGTCCATCATCACTTATTTTTGGGGGCTCAGTACTCATTTTCCTCAACATTCTTTGATAAAGATCAAGAGGCAAACAGATCAGAACAGTGACAAAGGTAGAAAGCAGGTGTGAAAAAGAACCCACCAGGCATCCTCAATTTCCCTGAACAGTTTTAAGAGTACTGTTTTGCCATATACTGTAAACGCCTTTCTTAATTTTAAATACATGTTCAGGTTCTTGTGACAATGGTTAAGTCATTCTGCAGAGCAGAATTGAAACATATGCTCACCTTTCCAAAGGCCCTTTAAAGTCTGAAATAATGTTAGTAATATGTCTGTTTCTTTCAGGTAGTGCAGGAGGAGTCCAGCTGCATGCTCCAATCAGAGGGGAGGCAGAGTGAGGAGGAGCACAGAAGGCTCAGAGTGGTAGTACTTTCATAAGTAATGTCATGTAAACATGGCCTAATAAATGTGCGCCTCCATATAGGTACGAATTCACCGAAAAAAACAAAGGTTAAAGTGACACTATAACTCATTCCTCACAATGTACAGTGTTGATTCCGTCCTGAAAAATTGTCTAAGTGTGTTTGACTGTGTTCACTGGGATCCTGCTAACCAGAACACCAGTGATTCTGCTCACTCCCTTCTAACTTGGTAACTTGTACCATTTTCTCCCCACATTTGGCATACTGGTGCCCACATGAAAGTCCCTAATATATAGTATATAGGTGCCCAGGGCATTAGGGTACCTGGAGATCCCCATGGTCTGCAGCATGTATTATGCCACCCAATGGGAGCCCATGCAAAGTGTTATGCAGGCCTGCCATTGCAGTCTGCATGAAAGGGTGCAGGCACCCTTTTTCACTACAGGTCACTGCACCGGGTCACTGTAAGTCACCCCTATTGCAGGCCTAGCTAGCCCAGAGGGCAGGGTGCAAGTACTTGTGTGTGAGGGCACCCCTGTACTAGCAGAGGAGCCCCCATGAACTCCAGTGCCATTTTCATGGTTGTTGTGAGTGCAGGGATGCCATTTTATGTGGGTACTGGAGAAAGGTCAATAGCTATGTCCAGCTAAATAAGGTAACTCAGAACGTAGGCATGTTTGGTATCAAACATGTTGGAATCATACCCCAATACTGTTGCCAGTATTGGATGTATGATTCCATGCACTGTGGGGTCTCCTTAGAGGACCCCCAGCATTGCTTGTACCAGTCGTCCAAGGTTTTCCAGGCAGCCCAAGCTGTTGCCACCCCTCAGACAGGTGTCTGCTCTCCTGCTGCTTGAACAGCTCAAGTGCAGGAAGGCAGAACAAAGGATTTCCTTTGGGAGAGGGGGGTAACACTCTCTCCCTTTGGAAACAGGTATTACATGGCTTGGGAGGGGTAGCCTCCCCAAGCCACTGGCATGCTTTGAAGGGCACATTTGGTGTTCTCCATGCATAAACCAGTCTACACTGGTTCAGGGACCTCCAGTCCCTGCTCTGGTGGGAAACTGGACAATGGAAAGGGCAGTGACCACTCCCCTTTCCATCACAACCCCAGGGGTGGTGTCTAGAGCTCCTCCAGAGGGTCCCTAGGTTCTGCCAGCTTGAATCCTCTAGGAGCATGTGTGGCTAGGCCAGGCTGGTGATGTCGGAGCCCCCTCCTAATAGGTGGTCACCTGGCTAGGTGACTAATCCTCCTTTCATTGCTATTTGGCTCTCTTTCTTGGGTGGGTCCTCAGATTCAGCTTGCAAGATTCCAGCAGTACTCGTCTGCCACCTTACTTTGACTTCTAGCCACTGGAGCCACAACCGGATTCTCTAGGAACCGACAACCTGCATCCATGAAGAAGACTCTTCCTGCAACATTGTTTCCACAGCATCTTCCAGCTTCTGCAACATTTCCGCAGCTGTGCATCCTCTGAGGGCAGCGAGTCTTCAGTCTGCATGAAAAGGAAGAAGTAATCTCCCTCGGAGTGAAGGAGTCACTCCCCTGCATCTGCAGGCACCTACTGCAACTACGACCAGCTGTGTGGATCTCCTCTCATCCTGAGCTGCATGGATCCTGCATCACGGGTGGTGATCTGAAGTACTTCTCTTGGTCCTCTCTGCCAGCTGTCCAACTTAGGTGGAGGTAAGCCCTTGCCTTGCCATGCAGGACAGCACCTGGTGCGCCATATCTCTTGCAGCTGCCAAGGCTTGTTTGCATCTCCTCCAAGGGATCTTCAGGCTCCCTGTAGCTCTAGCCACCAGCACTGCTTCCTGTGACGCACAGCCCCCTGTGTGGTTCTCCTGCAGTGTGGGAGGTTTCTTAAGTCATGCTGCGTGTGCTTTTCTGTGATTCCTATGTCCCCATCCTGTGGGACTCCTGTGGGTGCTGCCTCTGCTCCCGTGGACTCTCCGTGTCGCTGACTCCTCCTTCTAGGTTGAGTCCTCCTGGACCTTGCAGGTCCCCGGCAGCTCCACTATTTGCCAACCGCAACAATTGCCTTTCCCAAGGCTTCTTGGTGGAATTCCTGCACCAACACCTTGCTGCAATTCTTCACCGACTCCAGGGCTGCAGTGCTGACCTTCTTCACATCACGGTTGACCAACTCCTGCATCCACAGCTGGATGAGTAGTTGCTCCTACTCCTCCAGGACTCTTCTGTGACTTCTGGACTTGGTTCCCTTCTTCCACAAGTCTTCCTCTTCAGAAACCCACCATTGATTTCTTACAATCTTGTCTGGGTGTTGAATTTTTTTCATATTCTTCCTTTTGGGTGGTTTCGAAAAATCCACTAACTTACTCCTTTTCTCCTGGTCGCTATGGGGCACTTTGGTACTGACCTTTTCAGTTTCCTAGTACCACCAGCCCCCCTCTACATATTTCACTTACCTAGGTGGTGGTCCTGTGTTCACATTCTATTTTTTTAGTATATGGTTTGGGCTCCCCATAGGATCACTATTGTCTAACTGCATTTGCACTGTTTTCTATCACTTTCTTTGCCTATTTCTGGCTACTTGTGTATATATTTAGTGTGTTACTTACCTCCTATTGGAAGGTTGCCTCTCTAGTACTTTTTGATATTGTATCACTAAAATTGAGAACCTTTATTATTGTACCACTGAGTGTTTTCTTTCAAGTGTGTAAGTGCTGTGTGACTACAGTGTACTGCATGAGCTTTGCATGTCTCCTAGCTAAGCCTTGGCTGCTCATACACAGCTACCTCTAGAGAGTCTGGCTTCTAGACACTGCCTCCACTTCACTAATAGGGGACACCTGGACTTGGTATAAGGTGTAAGTACCTTAGTACACACCACACGCCAGCTTCCTACAGATGTGTAGCCGAAGGGGGCTCCAGTGAGGTCGGCCTCAATTTGTGATTACGTCCCGGTCTGTGAGAGATCTTCAAAAAAGTAAAAGGTAAAACTGACCGATGCCTCCTGCTCAGTGTAGCCGATCAGGGTTCCATTGCGGTCCTTCTCAACTTTTGACCTTGCCCCGGTCAAGTGTGACCAGATTGGTGCTTTTGTTTTCTAAGTACTAGAAAACATTGAGGGTCAGATTACGAGTTTGGCGGATGGGATGACCCATCCCCTGAACTTCCGACAGGGAGGATGCCGCCTTACTGGCTCTTCCCCTCCAGGCCCATTACGACTTTCCCGGTAGGCAGACGGGCAGAAACCAAGGTTTCTATCCGTCAGCCCAGTGGGAAAGTGGCAACAGCATTGTCACTGGCTCGTAATCGAGCCGGCGGCAATGCTGCCACCTGCAGAGTGCACCAACACCCTCACAAGGCTCAATGTCTGCACAGCAGACAGTGAGCCACCTTGCAAGGGTGCTGGGCAGCGGGACCCCTTCACTGCCCATGCCAAGTGCATGGGCTGTACAAGGGCCCCCTGTGGCCCCATACACTTGTTCTCCGGCAGCCTTTTTATAGCAGTGAATCCGCCATGAAAAGGCTGGTGGAGAACCAGGTCGTAATCAGCAGGACAACTCTGACTTCAGCGCCTTACTGGCTGATTCTAACATGCGCCACTGTCTGCCCGTCAGGATCAAAGATCCCGGCAGAGACATGGGTAGGTTGGTGGGCAACCTCGTAAAGTGGCGGTCAGATCGCCACAACCGCATCGGTCCAACATCCACCGCAGACTGCCATACTCGGAATCAGGCCCTTAATCACTAAAAATGTATTAACCCGGTTCCCTTTATTGAACTTTTTGTCATTTTAGTGTTATTTTTAAGATAAATATATAATCTATTTTTAGGAGTTGGAGTTGTATTTTTATTATGTTTTGTGTTTTACTTATTTTCCGTTTTGTGAATGTTAAATGCTTTACACACCTGTCTCCTAAATTTAGCCTAACTGCTTGTTGCCAACCTACCAAAGGTTGTACTGGGTTTTATTTTTTGAGACCTTGATTGGACCTAGTGGGGTTTGTGGCCTATTGCTAAGTGTAGATACTTACCTGTCCTTACCAATAATCCACTTTCCAACAAAATACATATTTATATATGTATATATATATATATACATATATATACATATGTAAACCATGTTTCTTTACGTAATGTAAGATATTGATCACTGTGCACAGCATGGATACCCACTGTGAGTAACCTAACCCACTGGCTGTCTCTAACCTCCTCCCTGCTGCACAGAGCTTTTGGTCATGTGCGCCCTTGGGTCAGGCCCTGCTCTCAACCTCCTCAGGCTGACTATGTGATGTTACAATATAAAAGTCAGATTTACTGACTTTGTCAAAGGGTCGCAACACCAAAATATTGAAGTGGGCTGTTGGATTTATCAAGGGTTCAGCATAGCCATATATATAAAGCAGACCTTTGTCAAAAAATCAGCAAATGTTATTGTTAAATGTATATTTCATTAATGAACACATTGCACTATTTAATAAAAATGATTGTCATAAATGTTTTTAACATAGTCTTGTTAAAAAAAAATCATTATGCCTTTCAGTCTTTATTTTAACATTTTTCAGGCCTCCAAAAGCAGCCATAAACTCAAACCACAAGAGGGCCTAGCGTGAAGGGCTTACAACAAATATGGCAATCTCTCCATTGGTAATGAATTTAATGACCCAGGGGATTTATTGTTTTTTTTATAATGTTGCAAGGGGGCTGCTGCACTCCCTGCAGATCCTCACAACTTAAAAAAAAAAAAGCTTGGTGGTGTCTCTGCACCTTCCAGGGGCACCATCAGGATCTAAAAATTCTAAATAACAAGCCCTCACAAGGCATTATGGTTTCTCCATGCAGGAGCAGTAAATAATATAAGAGCAGCTCCTGCCACTCATTTCAATTCTATTTTTATTCTTTGCAAGTGGTCCCAAGGGTCGTGTAGGAGCTGGCAACATATTTTGTTTTTTCCAATATTATTTTTTTAAGAACTGGTTTGCCCCAGAGCCCACCTGGGAACCTCATATCATTGTTTATGGTGGGGGCTGTAGGGGGTACCCCAAAACCCTGACAAGAGTACAAGCAGAGACAAATGTTTGTGCTCCCACCTGGCAGAAGCCTTTCTCCTCCCACCCCTGTGGGAGCACAGAAAACTTCAGGCAGGAAAAAGATGGTGTCCAGAGGATAGGTTCCCGAGGACGCGCTGACAGAGCCATCCATGGAGAATATAGTTCCTGGGGTGTAGCATGGTTCAGGGAGGGGGACTCCTGAGTTAGTGCACAACCCTGGGACAAGGGGGCCCCAACGCCCCAATGAGGCTCAGAGAAGCTGGTTGCATGCCCTGTCCCCATAAGTTTTACTTCAGCTCCAGGGTTTGGAAATGGCAGAGGAGGGGATTGTAAATATGCACCCACACACATTTTGTTATGAATTGCCCTGGTGGATGGAGTTCCCAAGGCCTGGAAATGGCTCAGGGAGGAGGGGCTGCACACTCCCCTCCCCTTTCTAAATTGGTTGCACCGCCCCCCTACTTCCTGACCCAACATGACTTTTTTTTTTAATTGCAGTAAAATTAGAAACATTGCTGTACATTTGTTTTATCAATTTTTGCCCTCAAAACACATCCCAAACACGTCTGGAAGGGCAGGGCATCTCCATCCAGCTTCCTTATAAATTTTTCAGAACTTTTTTTTCAGAACAGAGGACTGAGCCTCCGAGTCCTAAAATGGCTTCCATCACATTTTTGTTGATATGGTTACAGGCAATCAGAACTTATCTCTAGAAATTTCAACTCCACAGCATGAAATAGTTATATTTAGTCTTAATTCGAAGACTAGTGACTGGAATCACACTAAGGCCTTCATTATGACATTGGCGGTAACTACCGCTTACCGCCATGTTGACTGACGCCAAAATGACGCTGCTACAGCAGATTACCGCTACCCATATCATGATACACACATAGCAATCCGTCATTATACAGCCACACCCACAAGTCCGCCAGCCCAAAGGTCTGTGATAAACTGGCGGTAGCAGAACCCACACTGTTATGCCAACAGAACTACGCCCACAACATTATGACCCACGAATCACCATGGTGGACATTCAACGGCGTCAAACCATTGGAGCTACATACCGCACCGCACAAAATACACACACACATACAAAACAACACTACACTGGACAATTTGAATAATACACACCTGACAACCATACAAACACCACACCCACACACCCACACCACTATAAAACACACACCCACATTACCCACAACCCTTTACGACTAAAAACAGCTGCCACAAGAAAGATACCAAGACCACAGACAAGACCACAGCCACACACCACCATCACCTATACACCATCCACGCACCATACATCACACACCCCAACACATCACCCCACACACCCTTACCCACACCACTCACACTACACCCATGGCACCACAACGATACCCCAGGTTCTCAGAGGAGGAGCTAAGGTTCATGGGGGAGGAAATCATCTGGGTAGAGCCACAGCTATTCGGATCACAGGTGCAGCAGACATCCATTGCAAGGAAGATAGAGCTATGGCGGAGAATGGTTGACAGGGTCAACACTGTGGGACAGCACCCCACAAACACAGGACCATCAGGGACTTGGGGTCAGTGGCAGTGGGCACACGGTTCAGGGGACAGAGGCACAGGACAACAGGGAAGCTGGGAGGACTGCTGGGAGATAGGAGGAGGACAGGCCCAGGGAACCGACTCTCCAGGAGGCACTCACCAAGATCCTGGGAGCATACCACCATTCCCAGGAGACGATGGGCCAGATACTGGGCAAGTTGCAGGTGACCCAACGGCTGCAGGAGGGACAGTGCCTGGGGATCAGGGAGGACTTGAAGGACATAAACACCACCCTGGTCACCATTGCAGGGGTGTTGGCAGACATGGCCAACACCATGATGGAGGTAGTGGCACACCAGCGGGTCCCTGACACTATCCAAACCACTGAACATCCTTCCATCTCTGCTGCCGCTAGTGGACAGGAGGCCCTGCCACAGGACCAACAGGCCACCAGCACCCCTGCAGAAGGAGAATCACCCCGCAAACAGTCCCTGCGATCCAGGCAGAAGCCGAAAACTATTGCCAAGACCCCCACCAGGAAATAAGACTCTCCTGATTGTCACCCTTGTGTCCCACTCACCCTGTCCACCTTGAACTGACATTGCTCCACTTTCTATGCTCCCTTAGACAATGCACCAGTGATCCACATAGACTGGACTCTATCCTGGAAATTCCTCCACCATCACCCCAGCCCATTGCACATCCCCCTCTACTTATTGGCACTTAAGTAAACACCATTTGAATAAATACAAGTATGGAGTCTGTCCAATGATTGAACTATGTATTTGATTAACAAGCTTTAAACACTGCAATACAACTGTACAGTAATGTATACATAGGAATGAACTGTAGTTGGCTGCAGTCAGCACACCAGGAGCGAAAGCGGGGCACAAATATCTGAAAATAGAGATGTCAAAGGGTACAGTAAGTGGCCAGAGAAGTGGGAAAATTAGCCTGCCAGTGACAATGTCAAACACAAAACTGTCAAAGAAAAGTGAAGTTACAGTGTCTTACCTGTGTGTCATTGGAAGTATTGTCATATTATTGCACTTCTATTGTCCTCATCCTCATCCTCTGCTTCATCATCTTCATTGTCCACAGGGTCCACTGCTGCCACATGCCCATCTCCAGCCTCATCCTCCTGCAGAAAAGGCACCTGGCGACGTAAGGCAAGGTTGTGCAACATACAGCATGCCACGATGATCTGGCAGACCTTCTTGGGTGAGTGGTACAGGGATCCACCTGTTAGATGGAGGCAACGAAACCTGGCCTTCAGGAGGCCGAATGTCCTCTCTATGATTCTTCTTGTTCACCTCATTGTAACATTCCTTTGCCCTTGTCCTTGGATTCCTCACATGGGTCAGTAGCCATGAGAGATTGAGGTAGCCAGAGTCACCTGAAAATATTGAGAGACAACTGTTTGCCACACACAAACCCTTAGGTCCCACACCATACCCATACACCAACACCAACTGGGTAGGAACCAGTGGCTCACCTATTACCCACACCCGGTGCCTCTGGAGTTGAGCCATCACATATGGGATGCTGCTATTCCTCAGGATAAAAGCATCATGCACAGACCCAGGATACTTTGCATTGACATGGGAGATGTACTGGTCCGTCAGGCACTCCATCTGCACATTCATGGGGTGAAAGCTCTTTCGATTTCTGAACACCTGTTCATTTCTCGGGGGGGCAAATGATATGTGTACCATCAATAGCCCCAATAATGCTGGGGATATGTCCCATTGCATAGAAATCAGCTTTCACTGTGGCCAAATCCTCCACCTGGGGGAATACGATATAGCTGCGCATGTGTTTACTCAGGGCAGACAACACTCTGGTCAGCAATATTGAGAACATTGGCTGAGACATTCCTGCTGCCAAGCCCACTGTCACTTGGAAGGAGCCAGTTGCCAGGAAATGGAGCACAGATAGGACTTGCACAAGAGGGGGGTCCCGATGGGCTGACAGATAACAGAGATTAGGTCAGGCTCCAATTGGGCACACAGCTCTGTGATTATGGCTCTGTCCAGTCTATGGGTGAGGATAATGTGCCTTTCCACCATTGTTGCCAAGTCCACCAGGGGCCTGTACATGGAAGGATGTCTCTGTCTCCTATTTATTCACAGCGGTTGCAATCTAGAGGGCAAAACGGTGAGCAGCTGGTCAGTATTCCATATTTACAAACACTACATTGCATTGCATGTTGTGACTGTAACAGTATATTGTTGGATAGGCACAAATGGTGCCTATCTGTACTGTGACGCAGTTAGGTGCCATTGCCTGACCCCCTTGAAATGGCGTCTGCCTGTCCTGTATGGAGGGACATGTGGAAATTAGGTAATTCTGCTGACGTTTTGCGCCATTGCGGGAGGCGGTCAAGAACCGCCGTGCAACTCCTCATCGGATACCATTGGGCCCTATGGGTTACAGTGGCCAATGGTGATGTACACCGGCGGTGACGCTGTGCACCGCCGTGGATGTGACCCCCATTTTCTATCTGTTCACTCACTTGCTACCTGACCTTCAACAGGAGAGGAGCTACACTGCAAGTGCTTCTGTGACCTGTGTCTGAAACTGACCAGGGCTCGTGTCACTAGGGAAAGGGCCCCTGGCTTCAAGCTGCGGAGTTGGAGAGACTGGTGGATGGGTTCCTACCCCAGTACAGAATGCTGTATGGGCCTCCAGACCAATAGGTGAGTGCACTGTGAGCATGACGCATGGTGCATGAATGCATGGTGTGCTATGTGTTAGGGCCTTGTGTGGAGGGGGATTGGTGGAAGGGCCCTTGGCAGCGTGCTGCATGTATGGTGGGCAATGTCTTTGTGTAAGGGGATGTGAGGGCTATGGTGGGCCATGAGTGCAACAGGCAGGACAGTCTGACTGATACCTTTTCCTATGTGTATTTCTCTGCAGGTCAGCGCCCATCAAAAAAAGGGTATATGGCATGCCATCACCAAGGACGTGCGGACCCTTGGGGTCTACGGCAGGCGGAGCACCCACTGTCGCAAACGGTGGGAGGACCAGAGACGCTGGGCACGGAAGACCGTGGAGGCCCAGCTGGGGATGGCCCCCCAATGAGGAAGGGTTGTCTGTCGAACCCTGACCCCCTGATGGCCAGCATACTGGCGGTGGCCTATCCAGAGTTGGATGGGCTCTTGGGGGCATCACAGCAGCCACAAAGGGGTGAGTACAGTGCCCCAATATTCTACTTGCGCGTGGTGGAGTGGCTTCCAGGTAGGGGATGGGAGCCTGTGGGTGCCCCTAGGCCAGGCCAGACATTGCAGGGTAGGTCCCATGTTGGGCAGGGTCTGATGTAAACCTCCTCCAAACAAGATAGTAGGCATCCACTACTGGGCAGGGGTCTGTGGGTCTCAGGTATGCTGCAATTGGCGTTAGGTATCCCTGTCCATGGGCTGGTGACGGTTAGTGCTTTGCCTAGCGAGTAGGGCTGTTCCCTGTGTGAGTGTGTCATGTACGCCAACGGTGGTGTTGTTGTTGCCATTGACCAAAGATATCCTTTGTCTCTCCCCCCCTTTTGATTTGTCACCCTGTCCTTATGTGCATTAGCATCATCTGGCGGAGGAGCAGAGGCACCGGCGACGGAGAGAGCCGCATCCCACAGGGCCCAGGAGGCCGAATCCACAGACGATGAGGGCACCAGTGGGATGGAGGGCGAGGGGAGCACAGCGGCGGAGACTGGAGGGGACAGTTCTGACAGTGAAACCTCCTCCGATAGAAGCTCTCTGGTGGTGGCAGACTTCTCTATGGCCACCCCAGCTAGAGGTACAGCCACCACCCCTGTACCAGCACCGTCCTCCCAGCAGCCCCTCAGCATGTTTTCTGTTTCTGCTCACCCAGGAGGGTGGGCATCTCCTTTGTCCCAGGCACCTCAGGCCCTGCCCCAGTTAGCCCTGCTGCCCTGATTGAGAAGGCTATTGACCTCCTGCAATCCATCTCTGTTGGGCAGTCAACCATTGTGAATGCCATCCAGGGCCTGGCAGCCCATTTGCAACAAACATATCCATTCCTGGAGGGCATCCACTCTGGCATGGCGGCCCAACAGGGATCAATCCAGGCTTTGGCCTCCTCCCCGATGGCAGCCATTGTCCCTGTATCTAGCCTCCCCCCTCCAACATCCTCTACCCAATCCCAGTCCCTTCAACCGCAACCTACCCCAAGCACACAGGCAGACCAGCATGCACACAAGACAACACACAGGAGTGGTTCAGGCAAACACAAGGACCACACATCATCCCACAGGCACTCACACAAACACCATCCAGATGCAGACTTACCAACATCCACTGCCTCCACTGTGTCCCCCTCCTCCTTCTTGTCCACCTCCCTCCCAGGTGCGTCTACACTCACACCTGCATGCACTACATCCTCATCCACTCCCACCATCACCATCACGCCTATCACTACACGCCCCTCACGGGCAGTCACTACCCCCACCTCCATGCACATGTCCCCTGTGTCACCTCCTACAGTGTCTTTGCCCCCACCTCCCAAAGTACACAAATGCAAGGACTCAGACACCAAACAGTCATCTCACAACAGCTTCCAGCCCATGCACCTGTACCCAAAATCAGCAGACACCTCCTACAACCACTTCCTCTTCCTCCTCTCCAAAACCTTCACCCTCTTCCCACCCCAATGTCCCTAAGAAGCTTTTCCTCTCCACCTTTGAGCTCTTCTCTACCACTCCCCCTTGTCCTTCACATCGGGCCAGGGTGGTCAGAACCCAGGCAAGCACTTCAGCCACCCAGTCCACAGCCACAGTAGTGTCAACAGCTACTGCAGGTGGGAGAGGATCCCGGGCACCAGACAGCAACACTGAAAGGCTCCTGCACCAGCAGCGTCTAGGAAGGGCAAAGCGTCACCACCAGCTGCGACAGGGAAAGGCAAGGAGGCACCACCAGCTGCAACAGGGAAGGGCAAGAAGGCACCACCACCAGCGTCTAGGAAGGGCAAGCAGGCACCACCAGCTGCAACAGGGAAGGGAAAGGAGAGATCCCCGGCTGCTGACAGGAAGTGCAAGGGGCCTGCACCAGCAGGCAGGTAGGACAGGAGGCCTGGTACTGAGACTCATTCGGAGCCCCCACCAACAACCAGGGTGGTTCAGCCATCCGAGGCTGCAAGGGAAGGGCTGGAGCCTTCCCCCACCACTGCCAGCACCGCCACCAGCACTGCCACCAGCACCACTGCCAGCAGCAGCAGCCCCAGTGGGCAGCCGTCTGAGGCTGCAGGGGATGGGCTGGAGCCTCCCCCCACCCCTGCCTTCGCCACCACCAGCACCGCCGCCAGCACCGCCACCGGCACCACTGCCAGCAGCAGCAGCCCCAGTGGGCAGCTGTCCGAGGCTGCAGGGGATGGGCTGGAGCCTCCGCCCACCACTGCCAGCACTGGCACCTACACCACCACCAGCACCACTGCCAGCAGCAGCAGCCCCACTGGGCAGCTGTCTGAGGCTGCAGGGATGGGGTGGAGCCTCCCCCCACCACTGCCAGCACCACCACCAGCACCACTTCCAGCAGCAGCAGCCCCAGTGGGCAACCTTCCAAGGCTGCAGGGGAAGGTCTGGAGCCTCCCTCCACCACTGGCAGCCCCGATACCAGAACCGTCACTGCTACCACTGAGCAGCCATCACCGCCTGTGGACAGTGTGTAGTCCGGCATCCATGGGCTGTTGTGCGTCCTTGCCCCTGCAAATCCTGTGGGTCTGACACCCAGGTGAAAGACTGTGACCTTGGACTCCCCAAGATCTGCTTCACAGGGCACAATGCCCCCTCCAGAACCAGTGGAAGAAGCCATCCACTCACCCCATTCTTCCCAGGATGAAGCACACTGGGCACAATGCCCCCACCAGAACTAATGGAAGAAGCCATCCACTCACCCCATCCTTCCCAGGATAAAGCACACTGGGCACAACGCCCCCTCAACAGCCAGTGGAAGAAACAATCCACTAGATAGACTGTAGCCTTGCACTTCCCAGGACCAAGCAGTGGCCAAACCACCCACTAGAGAGACTGTGGCCTTGCACTACCCAGGACCAAGAAGCAGGCAAACCACCCATTTGAGAGACTGTGACCTTGCACTCCCCAGCCAGGACAAAGCAGTGGCTAAACCACCCACTAGAGAGACTGTGGCCTTGCACTGTTTTAACTATATGTCTGTGACTCTTACTTTTTACACAGTTTTTATTATTTCATTTAGGGGTGAAACATGTAAAAAAGTAACAGTCAGATATATGTTATTTTTTCCTTATTAAAAAAGCAAATATATGTCTGCATTACCTTTTAACATTTTACACCCCATAAAATGCAATAATAAAAATAAACATATCAAGGCCTTCTATTTTATATGTTACACCAGCAACACATAAAATACAACCATACAACCAGCCTCTAGGTGGCAACATAATCTCAGCTGTAGAGAAAAAGCTCCAGACTGGTAAATGCCTTTAAAAAATATGTTAAGTTCTCCTGGGGTCATGGTTTCAATGACCCTGCAGATGTATTTGTTTCTAGGGCTGCTGGAGGCTGCAGATGTCTCTACAACCCCATACAACATTAAAACAAAGTTGGTGATGTACCTATCTCTTCTAGAGGCATCAACAACAACAACATGTATGTAAATAGCCTTTTCAGGGCATTATGGGGTGCTCCTAGAAGAAGCATTAAATCATAAATGAGCAGCTGTCTCCCCTCATTCATTACTCACTTTTGTGTTTTTTTAAATATTTTTTACGGGTGTCTCTGTCCCACCCAGGATTCCTGTGACTCCTCCAGCTCCTTGCAAGCAGCCCCTGAAAGCAAGCAGGGGCTTTTTTTTTTTTTGTTTAGGTGTACCCCGGTGACATGGGGCTACTTGAATTCCAAGAGTTTCTCTTTCTGAAGTCTAGTTCTCCAGTCCTCCCGGTTCTCTACCTCGTACCCAAGGTATATCTTTTAAACCCCCCAAGCAGGCCCATTGTTTCCTCTTGAGGCATTCTGTTGGAGAACATGTCCAGATATATTGATTGTTTTTTAAAGGATTTTGGGACCACCTTACCTTCATATCTGAAACATAAAGACGTTCTCAGAAGAGTAGAGGGTATTGAATGGGCCAGAGACTCTCTGCGTACACACCTGGATGTCTGCTCACTTTATACCAACATTGATCATGAGCAAGGAATTGATACTTGCAGACTCTTCCTTAGAGCATGTCCCATTCACCTCCTGTCCCATACTAACATGCTCTTGGAGATGATGTTTGTGTCTAGCGACCTGCTTTACTCCCAGTTTCACAAAGTTGTTCATGGGGTGGTGGGATGAGCAGTTGGCCATGGCTAATGACACTTCCGAAGATTTGTGCTCGGCCATTATGTGGCTGCACTATATAAAGACTTGTTCATCATATGGCAAGGGATGGAGAAATCTGCCAAGGACCTGTCTCAAAACTTAAAAGGAACAACTTGAACTTAGACTTACCATGAACCTTAGCAAAGAGAAAATTGAGTATCTTGACATTACTGTAAAAATCAAAAGAGGGACTCTCACTACTTTCTTACACAGGAGAACCACAGCAGGGAACACCATCCTACATGCTTGGAGTGGCCACCTTGACACCATTAAATAGAATATCCCTTATGGGTAACTTATTTAAGCCAACCACAACTGTAGTGACTCTTTTTCATACTTGAAGAAGGAGCAATGTATGTGTGAGAGGTTCAAGGAGACGGGTTATCCTGAATGGGTGCTCAATAAAGCCAAAACAAGAGTCAGAACATCCTCAAGACATACCATTCTGTTCAAATAATACACAGCCCTATAAACACCGATGAGAACAAACCTTTCACCTGAATCATTACCGCATACAACATTGCCACCAGGAAAGTTTCTAATATTATCAAGAAACACTAGAGTATTCTGACCACTGATTCCACTTTAGTCAAGAGCAACATTACAATAAATATCGCTAGAGAACAAGAACAGCCCCAGTAGAAAGTCGCATACTGTACAACTTGGGAGAGGGATAAGAGAAATCAGGCAGTTCCTCTAGCACTCAGTATGCCATCTATGTTCTGGAGTGCCCTTGTAAGAAGTGTTACATTGGTAGCACTATCCCTCTTGTCAAAAAACAGATATTAGAGCACATGCATGCTATCGATAAAGGTAAGAACCATTATCCTATTGCAAGGCACTTAGCCTCAGAACATTTCCAGGATAGGAATCTTTTCTCATATTTTCCCATCTAATACATTGTTCCTCTGCCTAGGGGCGGGGGACAGGGAACTTAAATTAAGGCAGAAGGATTCCAGATAGATCACTGACCTGGGTATCAAAATCACCAGTGAATGGATGGATGGAACACTAAAGAAGAGCTTAGCATCCACTTACGTGAAACATAGTTTGTTATGTTTGCCTCCTTCTGTTTCTCTATTGTTTTTTCAGTCACATTCAGTCACATTCTCAGCATGTGCAGTTCGACCTATTACTATAGCATATGGATATAGTGCTTTTACCCATGTTTTCTTATAGTCTCCTGTTTCTTTTATTGCTTGAAGAGAAAAGGAAGGAAATGTGTGGTTGAGGTATTGCAGTTCCAATCTGGGCTGGATCACCGTGCCCTTTTTACTCCCCTACAAGGACCTGAGATGAAATGTGATAGATAAGATCTCAATCTCCATTTTCCTTCAAATATCATGTCCTGGAGTGTGCTATTTTCTTGATAGATTCACATGGGTCTTTTGCACTTTTAGGTAGCAGTGGTTGTAGAGTTTTTGAAGGTCAGATAGATGGACATGGGTACAGAGGTGAACCTGACATTTTCTCCTACAGGCATTGCTGCATTGTAAGTTTGATATGCTGTTTTAAAATGGTCAACAGTTTGCTTCTACCCTATAAGAGGTGGTTTGTTCTCCTATGTCTATGCACTATTTAAGGTGATTGGGTATTGTGAACTGGTCATGTGATCAAGACTTTTTGCCGAAACACATCTGTAGTGCTTTGGTGAATAAACCAACGTACATTGGATTACCTCATGTGAACAGCTTCTATTTTTGATTTGAGTTAGATTGTGTGCCAGATACGTATAGTTAGGACTTAGGTGGTCATTTTGACATTGGCGGTCTTTGACAAAGACCCTGTTAGAAATGGGTTTTTTGGTTGGCAGTCAGGTTACCCCCTGTCCAAGCAAGAACCCTCACTCTAGTCAGGGTAAGTCACACACAATCCAAAATTATCCTGTGCCCACCCTCTGGTAGCTTGGCACGAGCAGTCAGGCTTAACTTAGAAGGCAATGTGTAAAGTATTCCTTCATCTGTGACTAGAAGCATGTTGACTTCAGACCTCTCAAAATGAGGCTTCAGTCGGTTGACATGGAGCACCCTTAGGGGGTTCCTAGGGGTTTGGAGGTCCACTAGGTAAGTGGCCTCCCCTTTCCGCTCCTTTACTTCAAATGGGCCAGACCAGTGGTCCTGGAGAGCTCTAGGCTCTACTGGCTCCATTACCCACACTTTGTCTCCATGTTGAAACTCTACCAGGGTGGCCTTCTGGTCATACCAGCGTTTCATTACCTCTTGACTGGCCTCAAGGTTACTCTTGGCCTCTTTCCAGAATCGGTTCATCTGGTTGTGGAGGGCCAACATGTAGCTGCCCACATCCTGAGGGGGTGCCTTTGGAGCTTTCTCCAACCCCTCCTTGACAATGCTTCAGGGTCCCCTGACAGGGTACCCATAGAGAAGCTCAAAGGGACTGAACCCTACCCCCTTCTGGGGTACCTCTCTGTAAGCAAAGAGAAGGCATGGTAAGAGGACATCCCACTAATGCCTCAGGGCCTCAGGGAGGCCACCAATCATGCCTTTCAAGGTCTTGTTGAATCTCTCCACAAGACCATTAGATTGGGGGTGATAGGGTGGGGTGAACTTGTAGGTTACACCACACGCATCCCACATAGACTTCATGTATGCAGACATTAAGTTAGTGCCTCTGTCAGACATTATCTCCTTTGGGAATCCCACACGGGTGAATATCCTCATTAGAGTTCTGGTCACTACCGGTGCAGTTACGGTCCTCAGAGGGATGGCCTCTGGGTAAGGGGTGGCATGGTCCACCAAAACCAGGATGAACCTGTTGCCTAGGACAGTTTTGGGGTCCAATGGACTAACAATGTCGATGCCCACCCTTTCAAAGGGGGTGCCAACGACAGGAAGTGGAATCAGAGGGGCCTTAACCCTTTTTCCTGTTTTACCACTGGCCTGGCAGGTAGGACAAGATCTACAGAATGTATCTGAGTGTGTGTCCTCATTCTGGGCCAATAAAAGTGGGTGACAAGCCTGTCAAAGGTCTTGTCTTGCCCCAAATGTCCTGCCAGGGGAATGTCGTGAGCCAGACCCAGTAGGAAGGTTCTGTAACACTGGGGGACCACCAGCGCACGCGCTACACCAATGGCCGGAACCTTAGGCTCACTGTAGAGGAGATCATTCTCCCAATATATGTGGTGATCGCCAGAGGCTTCACCTGCTGCCTGGGCTGAGGCTTGCTTCCTCATACCCTCTAGAGTGGGACATTCTTTCTGCGCCTTGCAGAATTCCTCCCTGGTGGGTCCACCCTCAACCTGCCAGCCAGCAAGCTCAGGTAGATCACCTAGGGTGGCAATGTCTTCCCCAGTTGGCTCGGGGGCCTCCTCCTCAGGAACCCCGTCAACCACAGCAGGAACTTCTGGGACCGGTTTCCCGCACCCCTTGCCCCTCCTCTTGGTAGTTGTCTGGGCCATTGTTCCAGGCTCCAGACGCCCTTGACTTCCCTCTCGGTCAGCCATGGACTGTGTGGTCATGCAGACCCACTCAGGCAATCCTAACATTTCCAAGTGAGACCTTAGCTCCACTTCCTTCCAGGTAGTGTGCTCAAGGTCATTGCCTAACAGACAATCTACAGGCATGGCAGGACTCACAGCTACTTTCAGAGTACCAGAGACCCCCCCCACTCAAAGGGAACCAGAGCTACCGGTAGGTGGCTCTCACGATTGTCAGCGACTATGACCTGGTAAAATGTATTGGGGACGACCTGCTCTGCTGACACCAGCTGACCCTTGACAGTAGTCATGCAGGCTCCTGTGTCACGCAGAGCCTCCACCCTTTGCCCATTGATGGTGACCCACTGTCTATACTTGGAAGTATTGGCAGGCATGTGGGCTTTTGGCACCATCTCTGCATCCCCCTGGGACACTAGGTTTACCTCTGTCTGTACCCCAAAACTGTCTCAGTCCATCTCCTCCCCGAGCGCTACGCTAAGCAACCTAGGTGTCTGCCCTCCTTGGGCGGGCTGTGCCCTCTTGGGACACTTGGAGTCACCCTCAGAGTGCCCATACTTATTGCACTCTAAACAGTGGTGTACATACCTCCCTGTCTTATGGTCAGTGATACCTTTCTTTTGAGAATCAGACCGGGACTGGTTACCATTACTCCCTTGGGAACGATTTTGGGGGCCTTTTGAGAACTCCTTGTTTTTAAGTTTTCTCCCTCCTCTTTCTTCTGATGGGAACCCTGACCACCTTTGTGGGTGTCCCCCCCAGATACCTTATTGGACACTCTGGTACTAGTCCCGAGGTCTGCCTCCTCAGCAAGCTTCCTGGGATCAGTCAGCTTACTGTCTACTAGGTGCTGCCACAACTCTGTAAAACAAATACCAAGCATATGCTCTCTCATAATCAAATTATATAATCCTGTGTAATCATCAACTTTGCAGCCCCACACCCATCCATTCAGTGCCTTACTGGAAAAGTCAAAGAAATCTACCCATGTTTGTGTGGATAGTTTGGTGCTGTCCCTGAACCTCTGACAGTATCTCTCAGGGGTCAGCCCAAACTTGGCAAGTGAAATGGCTTTTTGAAGTGGGTATGTGTTTTGATCCGGTTTGTCCAATGTGAGAAGTGTGTCCCTCCCCAAAGGGGGCACATAACCCCACATAGCTACCCCATATTGCCCTTCAGGAACCTCATGAGCCCTTAGTGCAACTTCATAAGCAGCTAACCATTTATCTATGTCATCTCCCACCACAAAACTGAGCACCATATTTTGGGGTATATGAACCTTCTATTCTCCAGCAGGTCCTGTCTGTATGCTGCCACCATTACTACTGGATTCAGACTGCTTTGCCTTGAGATCCAGCTCCTTGAGACTCAGTCCATGAGGCAACAAAAGTTTATTTTCAGCCAAGGCCCTCTCAGCTGCAGCTTCAGCTCTTTCAGCTTCAATCTGTTTGGCTGCTCTTTCAGCCTCAGCTTGCTTGGCTTCTCTCTCTGCCCTTCTTTCCTCAATTTTCAGTTTTGCCATTTGCAATTGGAACTCCCTTTCCTCTCTCCTTTCCTCTGCGGTCAGGCTTTGCACAGAGACACTGCTCCCTGGTCTGGAAGGGGGCACAATTGCAGTGGTAACATCAACCACTGATAGCATCAAATCCTATGAGGGGCCATTTTCTGGCTCCTCTTCCTCATCATCCTCCTCTAAATGGGCCTCTGCCCAGGCCCTCAGCGCCACTTGAAAGTCCCCCTTTTTGGGGGCCCCTTGGGTGGGTACTCTCATCACCCTGCAGAACCCTCTTAGCTGTTTGACAGTATATTGAGCCAACAGGGCTAGGTCAAAGTCTACTACTTGAGACCCAGCCAGAGACATGTTGAGTGAGGATTTAGTTTTTGAAAATTGTCAGGAAAAAACGAATTTGCAAAAAAGAGATCAAAATCAAGTTGACCTTCAACTGTGGGTAGGTAGTGAAATACGTAGCTACTGTATGTCACTGCACAAATACAAGTGCTATCCTCTCCGCTGATCACCAATGTTAGAAATGGGATTTTTGGTTGGCAGTCAGGTTACCCCCTGTCCAAGCAAGAACCCTCACTCTAGTCAGGGTATGTCACACACAATCCAAAATTATCCTGTGCCCACCCTCTGGTAGCTTGGCACGAGCAGTCAGGCTTAACTTAGAAGGCAATGTGTAAAGTATTTGTGCAATAAATCATACAATAACACAATATAGCACCACAAAAATACACCGCACAGTGTTTAGAAAAATATATATTTATCTGGATAATTGCAGGTCAAAACGAATAAAGATGCAATGTGAAATTGTAGCGATATCACTGAAAAGTAATATAAAGGCAGTCATTCCAACCTCGGCGGTAAAAGCCGCTTACCGCCAGTCAGAAGACCGCCATAACACCGCTGCGGTCGCGGTAAACCGCCACGGTCATTCTGACCCACAACAGGCAAACCGCCAAAATACCGACATCCACAAAAGTCCGCCACACCAAAGGTCAGCGATAAACTGGCGATGACCAAACCTCCACCGTCACGCCAACAGAAATACGTCCATGCCATTACGACCCACGAATCCACGCGGCGGTCTTTCAACCGCGGTATTCTATTGGCGGTACACACCGCCGCGGTCAAAATACACATACTCGTACAAAACACAACCACATTGGACTATTCATAATACACACACCTGATACACATACACACACCACTCCCACACACCCAATACAATATAAAACACACACCCACATCACCCACAAACCCCTACGACCAGAAATTCTGAGAGAAGGCGATAGAGAGACACCACAGTCAACTACCAAGCATCCACAGGCACACAATACCAATACCCACAGAACTTCCACGCACCTCACACAACACACCACTAAATAGCACCCCACCTATCACTACACACTCCACCCCACACATCATCCACACCACCCCATGGCACCTCAAAGACACCCCAGGTTCTCAGATGCTGAACTCAGGGTCATGGTGGAGGAAATCCTACGAGTAGAGCCCCAGCTGTTCGGGACACAGGTGCAGCACACCACCATTGCCAGGAAGATGGAGCTATGGAGCAGAATAGTCGACAGGGTCAACGCTGTGGGACAGCACCCAAGATATAGGGACGACATCAGGAAGCGGTGGAACGACCTACGGGGGAAGGTGCGTTCCATGGTATCAAGGCACAACATCGCGGTACAGCGGACTGGCGGCGGACCCCCACCTCCTCCCCCAGATTTTACAACATGGGATTAGCAAGTCTTGAACATCCTGCATCCTGAGGGCCTCGCAGGAGTCGGTGGAGGAATGGACTCTGGTAAGTCTCATCTTCACTACTTCATGCGCCCCACCCCACCTGCATACCAACTCATACCCCCACCCTCACCCTTACCCCCATCACAACTACCCCTTGCAAATGTCTCACCATCACAACCCACCCATCCCAAAACTTAGCCCTGCATGCGGCCCCAAAGCATGGGCACCCATCACCAAGGTATGCCCAATGCACATACCCATCACCCCCCCCCAAAAATACCGTCACAACAGCCCCCACAAAGGAATGCCAGCACTGAGGTACACGGGCACCCACCCATTGCACGCCATTGGCACACACAGAAGCAATAACCATACTTTTATACCCCTGCAGGACCCGAACGCCAGGCCACCGCGCAGGAGGGTCCACAAATGTCCACTCCACCCCAGAAGAGGCCCACAGTGATGACAGCAGCTTTGTCTCCCTGGATCTAGATGACCAGCCCGGTCCATCGGGGACCTCAGGACAGTCGGTTCCCCTCAGACAGGCACAGGCCACAGCAGACCTTCCCCCCTCTGGGAACACCAGCACAGCACCCACCCAGCGGGCCCATACCTCTGTCCCCAGGACACGTCAATCAGCGGTGTGTCCACCACTACAGGGAACCCAGGCTAACCCACCACCCCAACAACAGGGACCTGGGGGCAGTGGTAGTGGGCACACGGTCCAGGGGACGGAGGCCCAAGGAAACAGGGGAACTGGGAGGGCAGCTGTGCGACAGGGGGGGGACAGGCCAAGGGAACCCACTCTCCACGAGGCCCTCTCCTCCATCATGGGAGCATACCACCGCTCCCAGGAGACGATGGCGACGGTCCTGGCCAGGTTTCAGGAAATCCAGCTTCTGCAGGAACAACAGTATATGGGGTTAAGGGAGGAACTGAGAAACATCAGTACCGCCATGGGTACCATCGTAGTGGCCCTGAATGAGTTAATCTCCACATTGCGGACCACTGTGGCACCTCAAAGGGCCCCTGACACTAGCATGGACCAAGAACAGGCTACCACCTCCGCCGGCGCTAGTGGACAGGAGGCCCCGACAGAAGACCAACAGGCCACCAGAACCCTACCCCCTGCAGAAGGAGAACCACCCCGCAAGCGGGCCCTGAGATCCAGGAAGAAGACAGAGTAACATGTCAAGACCCCCGCCAGCAAAGGATACCGCCCTGATTGTCATCCCACTGTCCCACATTGTCACCCTGTCCAACCTTAAACTGCCCCTGCTCCACTTCCCACAGGCATTTGGACAATGCACCTGTGAACCTGATAGTCTGGACTCTGCCATGGACAATCCTCCACCATCAGCCCTCACCGATTTGCAACCACCCATCCAAATTAGAGCACTTGAATAAACACACTTATTGCACATAAACAATCTGGAGTCTGTCTGTGATTTTAACAAATGTATTAGACATGACAGTGCCACAATTGTTATTCACATTGTGATGCCAACAAACCGCTGTCACACAGCTGTAGTCCATGGGGAAACAAAGCAGATGTCACGCAGTGGGGCCCACAGCTCTGAAAACGGAAGGGAAAGTCACAACACAGTTACCATACACTGGTGGAAAAAGTCAGACAGTAGAGAGGTAGGAGTTTTTAAGTAAATGTAATATGCCGGTGTGTACTCTTACCTGTGTGTCACTGAAAATATTGCTCTATTACTGTGTTCCTGTTGTCTATGTCGTCCTCTCCGGCTTCCTCTTCTTCACTCTCCACAGGCTCCACAGCTGCTACAACACCACCATCTGGACCATTCACCTGCAGAAAAGGCAACTGGTGGCGCAAAGCCAGGTTGTGAAGCATACAGCAGGCCACGATGATCTGGCACACCTTCTGTGGTGAGTACATTAGGGATCCACCTGTCATATGGAGGCACCTGAACCTGGCCTTCAGGAGGCCAAAGGTTCGCTCGCTCACCCTCCTAGTCCGCCTGTGGGCCTTATTGTAGCGTTCCTCTGCCCTGGTCCTGGGATTCCTCACTGGGGTCAGTAGCCAGGACAGGTTGGGGTAACCAGAGTCCCCTAATAGCCACACCCGGTGCCTCTGGAGTTGACCCATCACATACAGGATGCTACTATTCCGCAGGATGTAGGCATCATGCACTGACCCAGGGAACTTGGCATTAACATGGGAGATGTACTGGTCAGCCAAACAGACCATCTGTACATTCATCGAATTATAACTTTTCCTGTTCCTGTACACCTGTTCACTCCTGCTGGGGGGTACCAAAGCCACATGTGTCCCATCAATGGCACCTATGATGTTGGGGATATGTCCAAGGGCATAGAAATCACCCTTCACTGTAGGCAAATCCCCCACCTCAGGGAAAATGATGTAGCTCCTCATGTGTTTCAGCAGGGCAGACAACACTCTGGACAACACCTTGGAAAACATAGGTTGAGACATCCCTGATGATATGGCCACTGTTGTTTGAAATGACCCACTTGCTAAGAAATGGAGTACTGACAGCACCTGCACTAGAGGGGGGATCCCTGTGGGTCGGCAGATGGGTGACATCAGGTCTGCCTCCAGCTGGGCACACAGTCAGTATGACATGTCTTTCCTCCATTGTCGACAGGTCCACCAGCGGTCTGTACACGGGAAGATTCCTCCATCTCCTCGCATTGCCCAGCGGACGGTGCCTAGGAAGGACAACAGCGAGCACAGAGTCAATCAACCCACAGGTACGTTCCCACAGCTTGCACACAACACGATTCACTATGCATTGAATGGTTTGTATGAGTGTTGAGGAAAGGCCTAGGTATGTGTGACGCAGTAGAAATTAAGCCATGTGGGCCCTTGAAATGGCGGCTGCCTGACCTGTGAAGTGTGACAATGGGATGTGAGGTCAATGCGCTGGCGTGGCACACCGTGGCGGTAGGCGGTCGAAGACCGCAGCGCAAAGCCGCATTGGTTAACATAGAACGCACCGCCGCGGGCGTGACCGCCATTTTCTATCTACTTAATCACTCGATACCTGATCTTCCACAGGAGAGGACCTACACTGCAAGTGCTGCTGTGACCTCGGTCTGGAAGAGACAATGGCTGCTGCGACTGGGGAAAGGGCCCCTCCCTTCACTTCTGAAGAATTGGAGAAACTCGTGGATGGGGTCCTCCCCCAGTATGCGCTACTCTACGGTCCTCCAGACCAACAGGTAAGTACAGTGGGACCATGCTTTGTGGGCAATGCCTGGGTTGAGTCGGGTGGATGAAAGATGGTGGGGAGGGGAGCGATTGAGGCATGCATCAGACGACAGATGAGAGCATGTGCCACATGGCAAGGGTGGGGATGGGGGGCCACTCACATCAAGCATGCAGAAGGTGATGATTTTTTTTCTCCCCCTGTACATGTCACATAGGTCAGCGCCCACCAGAAAATCGCTATTTGGCGTGCCATCGCCAAGGACGTCCGGACCCTGGGGGTCCACAACAGACGGGGCACCCTCTGCCGGAAGAGGTGGGAGGACATCCAACGCGGGTGCAGGAAGACGGCGTAGGCTCTGCTGGGGATGGCCTCCCAACGTATGCGGGGTGCCAGTCGTCAATTGACCCCCCTGATGTCCCGGATCCTGGCGGTGGCCTACCCCGATTTGGATGGGCGCGTGAGGACATCACAGCAGACACAAGGGGGTGAGTACTCTCATTCTGGTGACTTTGCGCGCAGTGGAGGTGTCTGGGTGGGGGAGGTGGGCTGTGGGTATCTCTAGGCCAGGGCGAATTCTGTAGGCTAGGCCCCTCCGTAAGGCATGGCCCTGTGCCCCCGCCCCCCACCTCTGTAGGGTGCCAAGTACAGCTATTCATGGCCCTGTGTCATCTATGTGTGCAGTTGTCGTCCATAGGCTTATAGGCCATGTCCCGCTGATTGAGTAGTGGACCCCAAGTGCGCAGCGTAGTGCAGGGGGCTTCTGTGTCTGTCCTCTCCGCCAACGGTAGCGGTAATCCATGCACTCAACATGTCTTTCTTTCTCCCCCTCCCCTTTTTTGTGGTCTTCCTGTTCATGTGTGCATTAGCATCATCAGGCGGAGGAGAAGTGGCATCTGAGCTCGAGGGAGCTGCATCCCACATGCAACGGACTCTGAGTACACCAGTGGGACGGAGGGCGAGGGGAGCTCCACAGCGGGGACTCGTGCTGATGTCAGTGGCAGCGACTCGTCCTCTGAAGGGACCTCCCTTGTGGTGGCGGCAACATCCGTGCCCCCCGCAACAACAGGTACAACCGCCACCCAGCACACCAGCACCGCCCTCCCAGCAGCCGCTCAGCATTTGCCCCGTGCCCGCTCACCCAGGAAGGGGGGCATCTCCTTCGCCCCAGGCACCTCAGGCCCTGCCCCTGTCACCCCTGCTGCCCTCAGTGAGGAGGTCATTGACCTCCTGAGGACCATCATTGTTGGGCAGTCTACCCTTTTGAATGCCATCCAGGGTGTAGAAAGGGAGGTGCACCGGAGTAATGCATACCTGGAGGGCATTCATTCGGGTCAGGCTGCCCATCAGCGATCGTTCAACGCTCTGGCCTCAGCACTGACGGCAGCAATTGTCCCTGTCTCTAGCCTCCCCCCTCCAACTTCCTCCACCCAGACCCAATCCCCTGTACCTCTGCATATCCCAGACACACCTACAGACCAGCCTACACACACCTCAACACCCAAGGGAAGCTCATCCAGACATAAGACCCACACTTCACACAAGCAACATCCACATGCAGACACACCAACACCCACTGCCTCCACTGTGTCCCCCTCCTCCTCGTCTCCCTCCTCCCTCCCTGTGACGTCTCCACTCACACTTGCATGCACAACATCTTCAGCCACAACGTCCATCACCAGCACACCCACCAGAACACTCCGCACACGTGCAGTCACCACCCCTACTACCATTTACACGTCCCCTGTGTCCTCTCCCAGTGTGTCTGTCACTCCCCTTCCAAACCACACAAACGCAGGCAGCCACCCACCCAACAGCCATCCACCTCACGACAGCCTCCAGCCCAAGCACCTGCACCCAAAGACACCAGACTTCACACTCCTACAACCACATCCTCTTCCTCCACTCCCATACCCACTACACCTAGCCGTCCCTCTCTTTCCAAATTGATTTTCCTTTCCAAACTTGACCTCTTTCCAACAACTCCCCCACCCAGTCCATCGAATAAGACTGCAATCAGCAGCTCAGCCACACCAAACCAGGACCTATCAGGACTGTTGTCCAAGGACTGTGGAGTCCCCCACCCTCAAGGGCAACTAGTTCTGGTAGGAACCAAGGCACGGCCAGCCCACCTCCGGAAAAACACCCAAAGATCACCAGTGCCCGGCGCGAGAGGCCAAGGACACCAGGGACCAACATCCCTACCCTGGCTCCGCCTGGAAGTGGGGTGCCACCTGGCACACCGCCAAAGGTGGGAAAGGGCCACAGACGACCAGGGAAGGGTGTGAAGGGCAGCACTCCCCGGACAAGTCCGGCAGCAGGCCAGCTGCCCAGGAGGGCCCCGCCAGCCCCATCCCAGGTGTGCAGGAGGGCCCCGCCAGACACAGCCCAGCTACCCAGGAGGGCCCCGCCAGCCACAGGCCAGCTGCCCAGGAGGGCCCCGCCAGCCACAGCCCAGCTGCCCAGGAGGGCCCCGCCAGCCACAGCCCAGCTGGGCAATGAAGGAGCGCCAGCCACAGCCCAGCTGGGCAATGAAGGAGCACCAGCCACAGCCCAGCTGGGCAATGAAGGAGCGCCAACTCAAGCACCGCTGAACAGGGCAAGGACCGCTGAACAGGGCAAGGACCGCCAAAGCAAGCACCGCTGAACTGGGCAAGCACCGCTGAACAGGGCAAGGACCGCCAACTCAAGCACCGCTGAACTGGGCAAGCACCGCTGAACAGGGCAAGGACCACCAAGGCAAGCACCGCTGAACAGGGCAAGGACCGCCAACTCAAGCACCGCTGAACAGGGCAAGGACCGCCAAGGCAAGCACCGCTGAACAGGGCAAGGACCGCTGAACAGGGCAAGGACCGCCAAGGCAAGCACCGCGGAACTGGGCAAGCACCGCTAACAGGGCAAGGACCGCCAAGGCAAGCACCGCTGAACAGGGCAAGCACCGCTGCACTGGGCCCCTCATCTCAAGCACCGCTCCGCTGGGCACCGCCGTCTCAAGCACCGCTCCGCTGGGCCCTTCATCTCAAGCACCGCTGCACTGGGCCCTTCCTCTCAAGCACCGCTGCACTGGGCCCTTCATCTCAAGCACTGCTGAACTGGGCCCTTCATCTCAAGCACCGCTGCACTGGGCCCTTCATCTCAAGCACCGCTGAACTGGGCCCTTCATCTCAAGCACCGCTGCACTGGGCCCTTCATCTCAAGCACCGCTCCGCTGGGCCCTTCATCTCAAGCACCGCTCCGCTGGGCCCTTCATCTCAAGCACCGCTGCACTGGGCCCTTCATCTCAAGCACCGCTCCGCTGGGCACCGCCGTCTCAAGCACCGCTCCGCTGGGCCCTTCATCTCAAGCACCGCTGCACTGGGCCCTTCATCTCAAGCACCGCTCCGCTGGGCACCGCCGTCTCAAGCACCGCTCCGCTGGGCCCTTCATCTCAAGCACCGCTGCACTGGGCCCTTCATCTCAAGCACCGCTGAACTGGGCCCTTCATCTCAAGCACCACTGCACTGGGCCCTTCATCTCAAGCACCGCTCCGCTGGGCCCTTCATCTCAAGCACCGCTGAACTGGGCCCTTCATCTCAAGCACCGCTGCACTGGGCCCTTCATCTCAAGCACCGCTGCACTGGGCCCTTCATCTCAAGCACCGCTCCGCTGGGCCCTTCATCTCAAGCACCGCTCCGCTGGGCCCTTCATCTCAAGCACCGCTGCACTGGGCCCTTCATCTCAAGCACCGCTCCGCTGGGCACCGCCATCTCCAGCACCGCTTAACTGGGCCCTTCATCTCAAGCACCGCTGCACTGGGCCCTTCATCTCAAGCACCGCTGCACTGGGCCCTTCATCTCAAGCACCGCTCCGCTGGGCACCGCCGTCTCAAGCACCGCTCCGCTGGGCCCTTCATCTCAAGCACCGCTGCACTGGGCCCTTCATCTCAAGCACCGCTACGCTGGGCCCTTCATCTCAAGCACCGCTCCTCTGGGCCCTTCATCTCAAGCACCGCTCCGCTGGGCCCTTCATCTCAAGCACCGCTCCGCTGGGCACCGCCGTCTCAAGCACCGCTCGGCTGGGCCCTTCTTCTCAAGCACCGCTCCGCTGGGCCCTTCATCTCAAGCACCGCTACGCTGGGCCCTTCATCTCAAGCACCGCTCTGCTGGGCACCGCCGTCTCAAGCACCGCTCCGCTGGGCCCTTCATCTCAAGCACCGCTCCGCTGGGCACCGCCGTCTCAAGCAGCGCTCCGCTGGGCCCTTCATCTCAAGCACCGCTCCGCTGGGCACCGCCGTCTCAAGCACCGCTGAACTGGGCCCTTCATCTCAAGCACCGCTGCACTGGACCCTTCATCTCAAGCACCGCTCCGCTGGGCACCGCTGTCTCAAGCACCGCTGCACTGGGCCCTTCATCTCAAGCACCGCTGGCCCATTGGCGGAAGGGGCAGTGCCGCATCTGTGTCGGGCACGGCTGCACGAAGCACTCTGGGCACCAGTCCCCCTCCAGAACCAGTGGAAACTGTCATCCACTTGAGAGACTGTGGCTTTGCACTACCCAGGATGTAACAGTGGGCAAACCACCCACTGTAGAGACTTGAGAGACTGTGGCTTTGCACTCCCCAGGATGGTACAGTGGGCAAACCACCCACTGTAGAGACTTGAGAGACTGTGGCTTTGCACTCCCCAGGATGGTACAGTGGGCAAGCCACCCACTGTATGGACTTGAGAGACTGTGGCTTTGCACTCCCCAGGATGGTACAGTGGGCAAACCACCCACTGTAGAGACTTGAGAGACTGTGGCTTTGCACTCCCCAGGATGGTACAGTGGGCAAACCACCCACTGTATGGACTTGAGAGACTGTGGCTTTGCACTCCCCAGGATGGGACAGTGGCCATGGAGGCCCCTCGTGGATCTGGCATTGTGTACTCATGTGGCTGAGGTGCCCCCCCTTCCCTTCCCCCTGAGGTGCCTGTAGTTTTTCTATCTGATGCCCCTGCAGTGTTCTCTCCGTTGGTGTCAGGTATCCTGTGTGGGCCTTGCCCATGTGATTTGGGCCCAGTGGTCCACGGACAATGACAGCTAAAATTATCGGACTTTTAATATTTATGTATATATTAGTTTTAAATGTGCGATATTTTTATATACCCATAAAACAATATATTCGACTGTTTATGATCATTTCATTTTGTCTTTGCATTCTTCCGGGGGTTTGGGGGTTGTAACAGTGATGTATTGCTATGCATTGATGTGTGTGTTGTAGTGGGTGAGGGTGGTGGTGGGTGTGTAGCGTATGTGTGCCCGTAATATTTTCTCCTCCCCTGTGTCATAGGTGCAGTACTCACCGTAGTCTTCTGCGCCGGCGTTCGTGCTCCTGGTAGAGGAGCAGGAAGACAATGGCTGGTAGGATGTGTAGTTCGGGTTCCATGCTGTCCAGATTCCTCGTGGGGTGTATGGAGGTGAGCGTTTTCCGTTTGAAATGTCTGTTTCCGCCGTGTTTTTATCGGCGGGGCTACCGCCCCGGAAAAGGTGGCGGATTGGTGGGTTGTGATAGGGTGGGCGGTACATTGACTCCCGCCTGTCTGTTGGTGGTGACCGCCACGCTGTTTGTTTGTCCCGCCGTGGCGGTCGGAGTGTTAAAGTGGCGGTCTCTGTTGGCGGTTTCCGCCAGGGTCAGAATTCCATTTTTTACACCGCCAGCCTGTTGGCGGGTTAGCCGCCGCTTTAACACCGACCGCCAGGGTTGGAATGACCCCCAAAGTGTCTTAAGTCTTTAAAAAGCAAACAAAGTCTCTTTCAAGCACAAAGTATCTGGTTTTAAGTGGAAAATCTCCACAAAGGGCCGCAGGGTTGGAAAAATAGTGTGTGCGTCGATTTCTCCCTTGCACACATGGACTTGTGTCGTTATTTTTCACGCGGGGAAGTCGTGTGTCATTTTCCGGCGAGCAGACAGTCTCCTTCTGTAGTTCGCGGGATTACCAGATGTCCCAGGGTCTGTGCGTGGAATCCTAGGCTTGTTTTCCGTCTGCGTGTCGTTCCGGTGGGCTGTGCGTGGAATCTTCTCCCTAACGGCAGGCGTTGCGTCGATTTCCTTTCTGAAGTTGGGCGCCAGTTGGTCCAGGCGAGGCCGTGCGTCGCAGTTCCGGTCGCACCGCAGGCGTCGCATCAATCGGCGTCTTTCCGGATCGGCGTGCAGTGAATTTTTCACAGCGGAGCAAGCTGTGCGTTGAATTTTTCAGTGCACAAGGCATCCAAATGAAAAAGAGAAGTCTTTTTGGTCCTGAGACTTCAGGGAACAGGAGGCAAGCTCTATCCAAGCCTTTGGAGAGCACTTCAGCAGCAAGGCAAGATTTCAGCAAGGCAGTAGGGCAACAGCAAGGCAGCAGTCCTTTGTAGAAAGCAGACAAGTGAGTCCTTTAGGCAGCCAGGCAGTTCTTCTTGGCAGGATGCAGGTTAGGTTTCAGGTTTCTTCTCCAGCAAGTGTCTGATGAGGTAGGGCAGAGGCCCTGTTTTATACCCAAATGTACCTTTGAAGTGGGGGAGACTTCAAAGAGTGGCTAAGAAGTGCACCAGGTCCCCTTTCAGTTCAATCCTGTCTGCCAGGGTCCCAGTAGGGGGTGTGGCAGTCCTTTGTGTGAGAGCAGGCCCTCCACCCTCCCAGCCCAGGAAGACCCATTCAAAATGCAGATGTATGCAAGTGAGGCTGAGTACCCTGTGTTTGGGGTGTGTCTGAGTGAATGCACAAGGAGCTGTCAACTAAGGCCAGCCAGACGTGGATAGTAAGGCACAGAAAGATTTAAGTGCAAAGAAATGCTCACTTTCTAAAAGTGGCATTTCTAGATTAGTAATATTAAATCCAACTTCACCAGTCAGCAGGATTTGGTACTACCATTCTGGCCATACTAAATATGACCTTCCTACTCCTTTCAGATCAGCAGCTACCACTTCAGTACTGTATGAGGGCAGCCCCAATGTTAGCCTATGAAGGGAGCAGGCCTCGCAGTAGTGTAAAAACGAATTTAGGAGCTTTACACTGCCAGGACATGTAAACTACACAGGTACATGTCCTGCCTTTCACCATTCACAGCACCCTGCTCTAGGGGTTACCTAGGGCACACATTAGAGGTGACTTATATGTGGAGAAAGGGGAGGTTTAGGCTTGGCAAGTACTTTTAAATGCCAAGTCGAGGTGACAGTGAAACTGCACACACAGGCCGTGCCATGGCAGGCCTGAGACAAGGTAAAGGGGCTACTTAAGTGTGTGGCACAACCAGTGCTGCAGGCCCACTAGTAGCATTGAATCTACAGGCCCTAGGCACATATAGTTCACATTACTAGGGACTTATAAGTAAATTAAATAGTCCAATCAGGTATGATCCAAGGTTACCATTTTTAAAGGGAGAGAGCATAGGCACTTTAGCACTGGTTAGCAGTGATAAAGTGCGCAGAGTCTAAAAGCCATCAAAAACAGTGTCCAAAAAGTGGAGGGAGGCAGGCAAAAGGTTAGGGGTGACTACCCTAAGGCTGTCAGGTCTAACAGACCCCCAATGTTCAGAATGGGAAATGGGGGTGTGGGGCTTCAGAATGGGGATCGGGGGTGTCACTGCTTAGGGGTGGGAGTTTTCTGATGGGGTCAGGGTGGGGGGAGGGTCCTACATAAAGGGGGTGTTCGGGAGTCCTGTAGTGGTGACAGGAATGAGTATTCCTGTTGCCAGTATCGTTACTGCCAGGGATTCCGTGGCAGGGCTGTCGCCACGGAACCCCTGGTAGTAAGGATGCTCAAAATACCGCAGGCAGTGTTAGGTGGACCGTCGGGTCGAAGGAGGTGAAACTGCTCACTCCAACTGCTCTCTGGAAAGCTTCTGGGTGATCCATCATGTGTGACACGAGAAAAAGGGGGGGTCCCAAAATGTACTTTCCCCATTTGTTTTTCCGTGGGGATTTTGAACAGTGATAGTGCTGAAACCACTGCACAGATTTACATCAAATTTGGAAGAAAGGTAGCTCTTGGTCCAGAAAGAGGGCTTTTTGTGATTTGGTGCAAATACATTCAGTAGCTTTAGAGAAATTAATGAAAATCCAAATTTGTATATATAGGGATGCAACGGATTCGCAACCCCTCCCGATTTCATGCTGAGATCTGATTGACTTCCAACACTTCAACAAGGAAGCGTTGGCAGCCATGTTGGGACTCGGCTTCTATTATTATTATTAAGTCCTCCGCAGCTCCAGGGACCACCACCTCCCCAGGGCTTAAATGCCATTTAATGCAGGAGGGCCATGCAGCCCCTCGCATCCCTAGGGACCATCACCTCCCAGTGGCATTAATTATAAAGAGGGTGGGGTGCCATGTGCCCCCCCCCACTGCTCCAGGGACCACCACCTCCCCGGGGCACTGAAGGCAAACAATGCGGGGAGACACATGGCCCCCTCCCAGCCCCAGGGACCGCCACCACCCAAGGCTACAGTAAGAAAAAGTGAAGGGGGTCCGTCTTGGACCCCGGAGCCTTGGGGACCACCATCTTCCCCGAGTTATACTCTTTGGATGGGGGCTGCGAGGCCCCACTTGAGGAGCCACTGATGGCTCTCGGAATCTACAACCCCCAGGACTGGCTTCTGCTATGTCCTGGGTTGCCCAACCCTGAGACATAGCTGTTAGCTTTTGCTTGGTGGAAGTTTGAGGTCTCATACCCTCAAACTAACAGTTGAGTGCACTAGTCCAGGTATGTCTGAGGTCAATTCCCTGATTCTATTTCTTTTCAACTTCAAAAGTTTAAGGTTCATACAGAAAGGTGATCTCACTCATTTTTATTGACAAATACACTTTTATTTTCAATTTGTCCTAAACAATCTCATTCGACTTATATCATCCATCAAAGCCTATAAACCTCTTTCCCTCTCTCATTCTATCAGGTTCTCTCTCTCTATGGGGGTCATTACGACCCTGGCGGAAGGCGGAGAACTGGCGGTAAGACCGCCAACAGGCTGGCGGTCTTTCTTTGTGGAATTATGACCATGGCAGTTACCGGCATGGTCATCTGCCGGTTCTCCGTTCCGCCCGCCAGGGCGAAGATGACCGCTGGGCTGGAGACCTGGGTCTCCAGCCCGGCGGCCGTCACTAGACCGCCGGCGGTATTTGGACCCGGCTTACCGCCGTGGATTTCCAGCGGTTTGAACCGCCATGAAATCCATGGCGGTAAGCACTATCAGTGCCAGGGAATTCCTTCCCTGGCACTGAGAGGGGTCTCCCCACCCCCCGCCCCCACCCCGACTCCCTCCCCTACACCCCCACCACCCCTGCCACCCCCCAAAGGTGGCAGGGCCCCCCTCCCCATCGCGACCCCCAACATCACATCACCCATACCCACACGACACGCACGCAGGCACCACCTACACACTTACACACACACACGCCGACATACATGCCTACATCCACACACACAGTCAGACACGCACACCCACATTCAAACATACACGCACACATCCATAGAGACATACCCACAGACATACATGCACTCATTCCCATACACACAACACCCCCGCAAGCATACATGCACTCACACACCCCCTCTACATACACACACGCACACCCCCATGCACCCACACAAAACACAACACCCCCCTCCCCTCACGGACGATCGACTTACCTGGTCCGACGATCCTCCGGGAGGGGACGGGAGCCATGGGGGCAGCATAATGGGATGGAAGAGAGCGCAAGAAAGAAATAGTAATTGCAATGATACCTCCATGCAATGACTTCAGAGAATGAGGACTCAACTGTGGCATAATAGTTAAGGTCCTAAACACTCACACTGAAAGCTGAGGGTTCTAGTCTAGGTGTGTCTGCGGTCATTTTCCTGTTAATTTGTGTCCAAACTTGAAAAGTTTAAAGGTCGTAATGAAATTTGATCTTACTCTTTTTAATTGACAAATACATTTTCGTTTTCAATTTGTCAAGAAACATCCTATTCTAAGTATACCATTCACCAAAGCCTAAAAATTGTCTATCTCTCTCTCTTATTCAATTTTTTCTCTCTCTCAATTTCTCTATTTCAATCTCTTGCATCCACTCACACCCTTACGCACCCACTCACAGACCCACTTATACCCTTGTGCACCCAGTCACAATCCTGCTCCGACCCTTACTCATCCACTCACAGACCCACTCAGACTCTTTCACACCCAGAGACACTTATCACACCTATTCTCACAAGAACAAAGATGACTGTTGGGCTGTGCATGGTGTGGTGTTGGGTGGTTATAGGGGTTGGCTGAGTGGGTCTGTGAGTGGGTGCGTCAGTGTCTGAGTGGGTCTGTGAGTCAGTGCATGAGGGTCTGAGTGGGTCTGTGAGTGGGTGCATGAGTGTCTGGTGGGTCTGTGAGTGGGTGTGTAAAGGTCTGAGTGGGTCTGTGAGTGGGTGCGTCAGTGTCTGAGTGAGTCTGTGAGTGAGTGCATGAGTTTCTGAGTGGGTCTGAGAGTGGGTGTGTAAAGGTGTGAGTGGATGTAAGAGATTGAGGGGGTCATTCTGAGTTTGGCTGGCGGCGGGCGCCGCCAGCCAAATGGGAACCGCCAGAATACCGCTGCGCGGTCAAAAGACCGCCACGGTTATTCTGAGTTTCCCGCTGGGCGGGCGGGCGACCGCCAGAAGGCCGCCCACCTAGCGGGAAACCCCTTCCCACGAGGAACCCGGCTCCGAATGGAGCCGGCGGAGTGGGAAGGGTGCGACGGGTGCAGTTGCACCCGTCGCGATTTTCAGTGTCTGCTATGCAGACACTGAAAATCTTAGTGGGGCCCTGGTAGGGGACCCCACGACACCCGTTACCGCCAGCCAGGTTCTGGCGGTCAAAACCGCCAGTTCTGGCGGTGAGGGGGTCGGAATCCCCATGGCGGCGCTGCCTGCAGCGCCGCCATGGAGGATTCCCCAGGGCAGCGGAAAACCGGCGGCACACCGCCGGTTTTCCGTTTCTGACCGCGGCTGTACCGCCGCGGTCAGAATGCCCATGGGAGCACCGCCAGCCTGTTGGCGGTGCTCCCGCGGTCGTGGACCGCCAGGGTCAGAATGACCCCCTGAATGTCGTGGTAGTGAAAAACTCCCCAGCTTCTTTTTTGCTACTGTGAGGTCAACTACTCTCATAGGATAACATTAGCACATTTAATAAACTGTTACTCCTGTTTGAGAGGGAGTAGAGCTGCCATGTGTAATACCTCTTGAATCGAATGAAAAACTGATATAATCAATTATGAGGGTATTTACTTGTATAAGTTATGTAATTTAATCATATGTAATCTAAAGCTAAATGTATTCTGTGTTTACTTTTCAGATATCTACTCGTGTTGAAAGCGGATGATTTCCAATGGCGAGAAAGGGAGAGAGGAGAAAAAAAACAGAAGAAATAATACTATATGCATAAAACTGAGATGACACAGGACATGATGGAGAAAACGTAGTGGGAAAATGGAACTGCTGGTAACAGAACTTATGTCAACACCAGGGTAGTGCGCGCTCTACGGGCGACTAGAATGCAAAAACCCATCACTCTCAAGATGACGTAATTTATGCTTTGTGCTGATATGTTGTTGTTTAACCTTTTGCATTGCAGAGTTCAATCTTGAAGACTTATTTTTAAGGTGCTTATAAATACTGTTCATTTGCAATGTATTGCTGCAGGCTTTCAGAGTGTGTCAGGGTGTGGTCCCTTTCCAGGGCCTTCTGGAAGCTTTCCCTGCAGCATGCCTGGGTGTGGTTGTAGGCTGGACCAAACTCTATAAAAGGGAGCCAGCCCAGCTCCACGTGCTCACTATTCAGAGGTCCCGGTGCAGAGCAGCAGCAACTTCCTGAGCTCCTGTTCCGGTGGCCTACTTTGATCTTCCAGGCCTCTGCCCTTCATACTACATTAGTGATCCTTAATTAGGGCGTTATGATGGAAGTTGGGCTGGCCCCCCGACCCCGTTATTGAGGACGCTTGAATTCTTGGGCCTTATTCTTGCATGATAAACAAATTACTCTTGTGCCTGTGAATGTGCGTTTGGGCGTTTGTGGCATTTGCATGCTGTTACTAGAATCGGCAAGACGCGCAATTCTTTCTCCATGTTTAATTCATGTTATTCATAGTGCACTACCATTTCTTGACAGTTACATGGTGGCCTTCGAATTGGCAAGACGCGCAATTAGTTTTCTTGTGACTTAACCCTTGATATTCATTGTGCGCTACCATTCCTTGGCAGTTACATGGTGGCCTTCGAATCAGCAAGACGCGCGATTAGTTTTCTAGTGATTTAACCCTTGGTATTCATTGCACGCTACCATTTCTTGGCATTTACATGGTGGCATTCGAATCGGCAAGACGCGCAATTCTTTCCTCGTGCTTAATTCATGTTCTTCATTGTGCGCTACCATTCCTTGGCAGTTACATGGTGGCATTCGAATCAGCAAGACGCGCGATTCTTTCCTCGTGCTTAATTCATGTTATTCATTGTGCGCTACCATTCTTTGGCCGTTACATGGTGGCATTCAAATCGGCAAGACGCGCGATTCTCTCCTTGTGCTTAATTCATGTTATTCATTGTGCGCTACCATTCTAAGGCATTCACTTGGTAGTACTCCAGTTGACAAGTCGCGTGATTTATTCCTTGAATCTACGTTGTGTTATTCATGGTGCACAATCCTTTTATGGTGTTTACTACCTATGTGAAAATTTGCAATGTTGCGCAATTCATGTTCCAACATTTTGAGAGAACAAAAAGGCCAGAGTTTTAGATGTAATGTTGTGTGTTCCTAATATGTATTCTCAAAAAAGATTTGTATGATGGTTCAGAACTAATTCAGATTGTTTTCCTGATTCTCATGCAAAGGAAAGTACTTGAATTTGAAAGTTTCATTTCATCTCTCTTGATTCCCTCACAGGTATCCAGTCATCTTGAAGCCTAGTCATTTTAAGTCTATTCTTAGGTTGTTCATGTTTTCAGAATGATGATGCTTAGAGTCATAGCCAAGTATTGATTTCATGAGATGTAATTTTGATGTTGTGTGCTTTAACCTTTTGCTTCTACAGGTCTCCTTCCCAGCTGTTCCCTTCCTAATCCGCTTTTCCCCACTTGGACTCTCTTAGACTCTGTGACAAATCTAATCAGAGTATTGGAGCTGTCTTGTGGTGGAAGTGTTGGGAACGTGCACAGACCCCGAGGATCTGGTGACTCCGACAACTTAGAAGTTTCTTTAAAAAGTATGTCAAAAAAATGAAAAATGTGGAAAATACTGTAAATAAAAATGGAGCTCTAACTTTAACTCAGAAAGGAAAAAGAGTAAGTCA